>NC_067410.1:4040769-4678269 GCF_009764475.1 Pristis pectinata | reverse complement strand
GAGGTGGATAAATCCCCGGGGCCTGACCAGGTGTATCATAGGATATTGTGGGAAGCTAGGGAAGAAATTGTTGGGACCCTGACAGAGATATTTGTATCATCATTAACCACAGTTGAGGTACCAGAAGACTGGAGGGTGGCTAATGTTGTGCCTCTATTTAAGAAAGGCTGCAAGGACAGGCCAGGGAACTACAGGCCAGGGAGCCTAACATCAGTGGTGGGAAAGTTACTGGAGGGGATTCTGAAAGACAAGATCTCCCTGCATTTGAAAAGGCAAGAACTGATTAGGGATCAGCCTTGTGATGGGAAATGGTGTCTCACGGATTTGACTTTTTTGACAAAGTGACCAAGAGGATTGACGAGGGCAGGGCTACATAGACTTTAGCAAGGCCTTTGAAAAGCTCCCACATGGTAGGCTGCTCCGGAAGGTTAGATCACATAGGATCCAGCCTGAGCTAGTCAAATGGATACAAAGTTGGCTTGATGGTAGGAGCCAAAAGGTGGTAGTGGAGGGTTGTTTCTCAGATTGAAGGCCTGTGACCAATGGTCTGCCATAGCTATCGGTGCTGGGTCCGCTGTTGTTGGTCATCTATATCAACGATTTGGATGAGAATGTAAGTGGCATGGATAGTAGGTTTATGGATGACACCTCAATTGGTGGTATAGTGGACAATGAGGAAAATTACCTGAGATTACAACAGGTTCTAGATCAACTGGGAATGAGGACCAACGAATGGAACTTAATACGCCTTGTTTGCCTTCATTAGTCGGAATATTGAGTTCAAGAGCTGTGAGGTGATGTTGCAGCTCTATAGAACTCTGGTCAGACCACACTTGGAGTAGTGTGTTCAGTTCCGGTCACCTCATTATAGGAAGGATGTGAAAGCTTTAGAGAGGGTGCAGAGGAGATTTACCAGGATGTTGCCTGGATTGGAGAGCATGTCTTACAAGGATAGGTTGAGCGAACAAGGGCTTTTCTCTTTGGAGAGGAGGAGGATGAGAGGCGACTTGATAGAGGTGTACAAGATGATAAGAGGCACAGATCGAAAGGACAGTCAGAGACTTTTTCCCAGTGCAACAATGGCTAACATGAGGGGACATAATTTTAAGGTGATTGGAGGAAGGTATAAGGGGGATGTCAGGGGTAAGTTTTTTTTTTACAAAGAGAGTGGTAGGTAGGTGGAACGCACTGCCTGCAGAGGTTGTGGGGACAGATACATTGGGGACATTTACGAGACTCTTAGATAGTCACACAAATGATAGAAAAATAGGGGGCTATGTGGGATGGAAGGGTTAGATAGATCTTAGTGCAGAATAAAACGTCAGCACAACATTGTGGACCAAAGGGCCTGTACTGTGTTGTCGTGTTCTATGTTCTGATTTGGACAAGTGCAAAGTGTCGCACTTTAGGAAGTTAAACCAGGGCAGGACTTACATAGTAAATGACAGGGCCCTGGAGAATGTTGTAGGATGGAGAGACCTAGAGCACAACTACATAGTTCCCTCAAACCGGTGACAGGCAGAGCAGTGAAGAAGGCACTTGGCACGCTTGCCTTCATCAGTTAGAGCACTGAGTACAAGAGTTGGTCATGTCACGTTACAGCTGTACAAGATGTTGTTGAGGTCAAACTTGGAGTATTGTGTGCAATTCTGGTCACCTAGCTATAGGAAGGATGTTATTAACCTGGAATTGATGCAGGAAAGATTCACAAAGACTGGAGGGCTTGAGTTATAAGGGGAGACTGGACAGGCTGGGACTGTTTTCGCTGGAGCAAAGGAGACTGAGGGATGACCTTATAGAGGTTTATAAAATTACGAGGGGCATAGATAAGGTGGATGGTCACAGTCGTTTTTCCATTGTAGGGGAGTCTAAAACCAAATGGCATTGGGTTAAGGTGAGAGGGGAAAGACTTAAAGGGGATCTGAGGGGCAACCTTTTCACACAGAGGGCGGTGGGTACGTGGAATGAGCTGCAAGGAGGTGGTAGAGGCGGGTACAATTACAATGTTTAAAAGACATTTGGACAGTTTCATGGATAGGAAAGGTTTAGAGGAACATGGGCCAAACGCAGGAAAATGGGACAAGCTCAGGTAGGCACTTTGGTCAGCATGGACGTGTTGGGCCAAAGGGTCTTGTTCTGTGCTGTATAATAAGTCTATGACTCTAGATGCCAAGCAGACCCCAAAAATGGTAAATCAGGCATAAAATTCAAAACTACTGCCCTCTCTCCCCCACCACCCCATCCCAAAAAAACCATGCCCATGTGCTACTAGAACAGTCAAATTCAGTCAGTAGAAAAGCAAAACCCTGTCAGAGCTGGAAATCTGAAATAAAAACAGGAAATGCTGTAAATATTCTGGTCAGGCAGAGACTGTGAAGAGAAACACAATTAACATTTCAGTAAATCAATGACCATTCATCAGTACTCGAAAAAGAAGAGCAATTAAAAGGATTTTTATTCACAGTTCGGATGAAGCATCATTGACCTGAAATGTTAACTCTGTTTCTCCCTCCACAGATTCTGCCTGACCTATTTCCAGTATTTTCTGATTTTATTATAGCAGTCAGTGAGTAATTTCTCATTTGTCAGTGCAGCTGGAGGAAATTGCCTTGAACTGTATTTTACAACATTCAACCAACTTAAAGCACCCTCTACTCTCCCCACACAACATATTTTCACTGCTAACATCACAGCAACACATCCATTCTGATAGCTCGCGTAAAGCAGTCAATTTAGTGCCCAATTAAGAGCACCTTTTTTGGTACTTCAGTAATAGCAGAGTGAAGTTCCACTGTGGCCAATATGGCTCAAACTCAATTTTACTTAATGGCCCTTGCAGCTCTCAGTGATTGTCAGTTTCCCTCATACAGACCATCAGAAACAGATTGATTTGAAAGCTCAACTGCACCACAGTGAATGACATTGCTTGGCGTTTATTCTGAGCAATGCCTTTGTCTACATTACTGATGGTTGCTTTGTACAAGCACAGTTCTTAGGACCAGTTCAACTTACCCACAAGTTTCACTGTGGTGTACCGCGATATCCGAAAGTGTATCGAACACAGAACATAGAATAAACTCCAAAGGGTCCAATATCCTGGCAGGAATGTTTAATTTAGTTGTAGGGGAGGGTTTAAACTGATCTGGCAGGGGGATGGTAACCAGGATGCTAGGTTACAAGATGCTAAGGTGAGGGAGAAAGTGTATAGAAACGAATCCATTGAGGATGGCAAGAATGACAGGCAGGTGATAAGTCAGGATAATTTACTGAATAAAAGAAGTACAACAAATCAGGATGTTAGGATACAGAATGTTAGGATCGGGGATGAGGATGTTAGGATACTGAATGTTAGGATAGGGGATGAGGTCTACACGAACATGTCTAAGATAGTAGGTAGCGAAGATAGTAAGAAGGATGGACAGGTAGAAAGTCAGGATAATCTGCTGAACAATAGAAGTACAATAAAATCAATAGCAGATACCAGTCTAAACGTACTATATTTAAATGCACGTAGCATCAGGAATAAAGTAGATGACCTAGTGGCACAACTACAGGTTAATAAATATGACATCGTTGCAATCACTGAGTCATGGCTTCATGATGGATGTGATTGGGAACTGAATGTCAAGGGGTATACAGTGTATAGGAAGGATAGGCGGGTAGGCAGAGGGGGAGGTGTGGCCATGATGGTTAGTAGCGATATAAAATCAATAGAAAGGAAGGACATTGGGTCAGAGGAGGTGGAATCCTTATGGGTGGAGCTAAGAAATAGCAAGGGTAAAAGGACAATAGTAGCAGTCATATATAGGCCCCTGAACAGCAGTCAGGAAGTGGACCATAAGTTGCAGATTGAGATAGAAAAAGCGTGCCAGAGTGACAATGTGAAGATAATTATGGGGGATTTTAACATGAAGGTGGACTGAGAAATCCAGAAAGGCGGTAGTACTCAGGAGAGTGAGTTTGTGGAATGTCTAAGGGATGTTTTTCTGGAGCAACTTATTGAGGAGCCCACCAGGGGATCGGCTGTTTTGGATTGGGTGCTGTGTAGTGAACCCAAGGTGATTAGGGAACTAAAGGTAATGGAACCACTGGGAACAAGTGATCACAATATGATTGAGTTTAGTTTCAAGTTTGAGAAGGAGAAGCTGATAACTGGTGTATCGATATTTCAGTGGAATAAGGGAAATTACAAAGGTATGAGAGAAGAGTTGGCCCAAATTGATTGGAGGAGTAAGTTAGCTGGAGGGACGGCAGAGGAGAAATGGAAGAAATTTCTACAGGAAATAAGGACAATGCAGGACAGATATATTCCAAGAAAAAAGAAGGTTTTGAATGGAAAAAAGGCACAGATGTGGATAACGAGGGAGGTGAAGGATAAAATAAAAGCAAAAGGGGCAGCGTACAAAGTAGCAAAAATTAGTGGGAAAACAGAAGATTGGAAAGTTTTTAAAAATCTGCAGAGAGAAACTAAGAAGGTCATTAGGAAAGCAAAGATGAGTTACGAAAGGAAGTTGGCGGACAACATTCGGAAGGATTCTAAGAGTTTTTTTTAAATACATAAGGAATAAAAGAGAGACACGGGTTGACATAGGACCAATTGATAACGGTGCAGGAGGTATTATAATGGACAATAGTGAGATGGCAAGGGAATTGAATGAATATTTTGCATCGATCTTCACCGTGGAGGACATAAGCAATGTGCCCGTTAGTCAGGAGTCTCACGAATTGGAACTGAGTTCAGTTGAGATTAATAGGGAGAAGGTGCTAGGAAAACTAAAGGGGCTTAAGACTGATAAGTCTCCCGGACCGGATGAGGTGCATCCCCGGGTTCTGAAGGAGGTGGCTGTAGAGATAGCGGAGGCATTGGCGATTATTTTTCAGGAATCGATAGATTCTGGCACGGTTCCGGAGGACTGGAGGGTAGCGAATGTAGTTCCGTTGTATAAGAAAGGTGGGAGGCAGCACAAAGGCAATTACAGACCTATTAGTCTGACGTCAGTGGTGGGAAAATTATTGGAATCTATCCTCAAGGAGGAGGTTACCGAATACCTAGAGGCGCAAGGCAAGATTGGACCTAGTCAACATGGTTTTGTGAAGGGGAGGTCCTGTCTGACCAACCTATTGGAGTTTTTTGAAGAAATCACAGGTAGGGTGGATAAGGGAGAGGCGGTAGACGTTGTGTATTTAGACTTTCAAAAGGCCTTCGATAAGGTGCCTCACAAGAGACTGATTAATAAGATGAAAGGTCATGGAATTATGGGTAGGGTAGCAAAATGGGTGGAGCATTGGCTGGTTGGCAGGAAGCAAAGGGTGGAAATAAAAGGATCTCGTTCTGGTTGGTTACCGGTTACTAGTGGTGTGCCGCAGGGGTCGGTGTTGGGGCCGCTCCTTTTTACCTTGTACATCAATGATTTGGATGATGGAATAAATGGTTGTGTGGCTAAGTTTGCAGATGACACCAAGATAAGTGGAGGAGTAGGGAGCATAGAGGAAATAGAAAGGATGCAGAGGGACCTAGACAGTTTAGGAGAATGGGCAAGGAAATGGCAGATGAGATTCAATGTTGAGAAATGTGCAGTTGTACACTTTGGAAGCAGAAATAAGCGGGTAGATTATTATCTAGAAGGAGAGAAGATTGATAGTATGGTAGTACAAAGGGACTTGGGGGTACTCGTACAGGATACCTTAAAAGTTAACCACCAGGTTGGATCGGTGGTTAAGAAAGCGAATGCTATGTTGGCATTCATCTCGAGAGGTATAGTGTATAAAAGTAAGGAAGTGTTGATGAGGCTCTACGGGGCACTAGTGAGGCCTCATTTGGAATACTGTGCGCAGTTTTGGGCCCCACATCTTAGGAAGGATGTGCTGACGTTGGAGAGGGTTCAGAGGAGATTTACGAGAATGATTCCGGGAATGAAAGGGCTTAAGTATGATGAGCGTTTGTCGGCTCTTGGACTGTACTCACTGGAGTACAGAAGGATGAGAGGGGACCTCGTAGCGACATTTAAAATGTTGACAGGTAAGGATAGAGTAGATGTGGCTAGGCTGTTTCCCTTGGTGGGCGAATCCAGGACCAGAGGGCACAATCTTAGAATTAGAGGGTACAGTTTCAAGACAGAGATGAGGAGAAATTTCTTTACCCAGAGAGTGGTGAAATTGTGGAACTCCTTGCCACGCACAGCAGTGGAGGCCAGATCAGTGGGGGTGTTCAAGGAGGAGATAGACAGATATCTAAATAGCCAGGGTATCAAGGGATATGGGGATAAGGCTGGAAAATGGGATTAGAATAGTTTTTTTTTTCTTTTCTTCTTTTCCCCACCCCATTTCTTTTTCCTTTTTCCTTGGAGCAGACTCGATGGGCCGAATGGCCTGCTTCTGCTCCCTTGTCTTGTGATCTTGTGAATATAGAACAGTATAGCACAGAGGCGGACCCACGGCCCACTGAGTCCTCAACGAGCATGATGCCAATCTAAACTAATTCCATTCCCTGCCTGTTCGTATGTCTGTCTAAATGCCTCCTCCACATTGTTATTGTATCTGCATCTACCTCCACCCCTGGCAGCATGTTCTAGCCACTTACTTGGTATTGGTTTATTATTGTCACTTGTACTGAGGTACAGTGAAAAACTTGTCTTGCATACAGGTTGTACAGGTCAATTCATTGCACAGTGCAGTTACAATGAGTTAGTACAGAGTGCATTGATGTATTACAGGTAAAAACAATAACAGTACGGAGTAAAGTGTCACAGCTACAGAGAAAGTGCAGTGCAATAAGGTGCAAGGTCACAACAAGGTAGATCGTGAGGTCAGAGTCCATCTCATTGTATAAGGGAACCGTTCAATAGTCTTATCACAGTGGGGTAAGAAGCTGTCCTTAAGTGTGGTGGTACGTGCCCTCAGGCTCCTGTATCTTCTGCCCGATGGAAGAGGAGAGAAGAGAGAATGTCCCGGGTGGGTGGGGTCTTTGATTATGCTGGCTGCTTCACCAAGACAGCAAGAGGTAAAGACAGAGTCCAAGGAGGGGAGGCTGGTGTCCATAATGCGCTGGGCTGTGTCCACAACTCTGCAGTTTCTTGCAGTCCTGGGCAAAGCAGTTGCCGTACCAAGCCATGATACATCAAGGTAGGATGCTTTCTATTGTGCATCAATAGAAGTTGGTGAGAACCAAAGGGGACAAACCAAATTTCTTGAGCCTCCTGAGGAAGTAGAGGCGCTGGTGAGCTTTCTTGGCCGTGGCATCTATGTGATTTGACCAGGACAGGCTGTTGGTAATGTTCACTCCCAGGAACTTGAAGCTCTCAACCCTCTCGACCTCAGCACCGTTGATGTTGACAGATGCATGTACACCGCCCCCTTTCCTGAAGTCAACGACCAACTCTTTTGTTTTGTTGACATTGAGGGAAAGGTTGTTGTCATGACACCATTCCACTAAGCTTACTATGTAAAGAAATCTCCTTTAAGCTTTCTCATTCTCACTTTAAACTCTAGTATTTGTCATTTCCACCCTTGGGAAAAGGTGCTGACTATATACCCTATCTATGCCTCTCATAATTTTATATACCACTCTCAGGTCACCCCTCAGCCTCTGATGCTCCACAGAGACAACCCAAATTTGTCCAACCTCATTAATACAATCCAATCCAGGCAGCATTCCGGTGAACCTCTTCTGTAGCCTCTCCAAAGTCTCCACATCCTTCCCATTGTGTGGTGACCAGAACTTCACACAACAACTCCAAATGTGGCCTAACCAAAGTTTAATACAGTTGCAATGTGACTTCACGACTTTTATACTCAATACCTAACTGATTAAGGCAAGCAGGCCATACGCCTTCTTTACCACCCAAACCTCTTTCAGGGAGCTATGGACTTGAGCTCCAAGATCCCTGAAGACCCACACTCAATGATTCAGAAACAGCTTCTTCCCCTCCACCATCAGATTTCTGAACAGTCCATGAGCCCATGAACACTACCTCGTTATTCCTTTTTTGTTTGCACTATTTACTTATTTTTGTAATTTATTGTAATTTTATGTCTTTGCACTGTACTGCTGTCGCAAAACAACAAATTTCACATCATCTAAGTCAGTGATAATAAATCTGATTCTTATTCTGACTATGATTCCTCTCCTAATATCTCTTTATATAATTCAGTGTCATAGTTTTGTTTCAATAATCAGTCGTGTGAAGTGTCTTGGAGCGTTTTTAATACAATAATTGTAAATACAAGTTATTTTGTAACTGATCTACCTGGTTAGATGTTTAAGTATTAATTGCATCATGTTCCTTGGATTAACTATGATAATTTTCTAAACCATTTAGGCAGCAAAACTGAAGTTTAAGCATTTTTTTGAAGCAAGATTTGTTCAATAATTTTCAGTTCTTCACTTTGGGTAGGTCTAAATACCATGGTAAGAGGCCAAGATTAAAAACTGTAAATTATTTTGTAAAATAGAATTTATTTTTTCATTTCATTCCACTGGTAATTTTACTACTTTGTTCTCACAGTCACTGCAGGTACAAGTAGATTTAAAGGGTAATGAGGGGATTTTTGAGGACGAATTTAACAAGTGGATCTCTCAATAAAGGGTGTTCTCATTTGGGCAAATAGCCTTGTCCTGTTTCCAAAAATGCGTCAATTAGTAATGTTAGTGTCTCATTTATCTTCACAATAAGTGGAGTAACTTTGAGAAAATGTCTGCTATTTGGCATTTTATTTCACACTTGCTTGCATGATACTTTAGTTATTTTTTTAAATCTAGAAATTCTTGTAAGTGCAGTGACAACATAATTAGCCACAGTGCGCAGGGGTGAGAGGCAAGTGAACTGAGTGATGAAATATTCTGCTTGTTCTGCTTTTAGCTGAATTACTATCAGCTATTTACTCAGAATTACTTGTGAGCTGGAAGGAAAGTTTGGACAAATTTGGGTTGTTCTCCTTCAAGCAGTGGAGGCTGAGGGGAGACCTGATAGAGGTTTTTTAAAAATATGAGAGGCATAGTTAGGGGAAACAGTCAGAATCTTTTCCCCAGGGTAAAAATGTCAAACACCAGAGGACACGCTTTTAAGGTTAGAGGGAGGAAAGTTTAAGGGTGATGTGAGGGGCAAGTTTTTTTTTTACACAGAGGGTGGTCGGTGCCTAGAATGAGTTACCAGGGGCAGTAGTGTTTGTGTAGTACCAGGCAGTTTGGTGGAGTTTAGGAGGCATTTAGATAGACACATGAATATGAAGGGAATGGAGGGATATGGATGGTACACAGGAGGAAATTTAGTATAAATTGGCATCAAGATCGGCACAGCATTGTGGGCCGAATGGCCTGTCCAGTGCTGTACTTGTGGCCAGCCAGGCTGGCTGGCTTCCATTTTCCAGATGCAAGCTCTTCATCTTTGGCAGTCTCTCAAGACAAAAAAATGTTTTGCTTCTGCTCTATTTCTATGGGCCCTGAAGTAGCGAATGAATCCTATGCTTGATGTACAGACTCTGTCGCAGGTAGGGCAATGATGTGCGACGGACAGGTGGTGGGTGGTTTGAACTACTGTATGCTCCTTCCACTGCTGGCATGGTTTCTGCCTGCTGCCTTTGGAGAGACTCAAAGTGCTCAGCGCCTTCTTGAATACTTCTCCATCATTATGAGTTAATTAAAGATGTTTTCATGTACTTGTGGCACAAAAGGCCTGATCGACATGTTTCCTTTAAACTCTTGAAAAAATACGGGAATATCTGTGCTCAGATCTGATGGCTCAGATGGGGATTGGCCATTGCATATTGTAATGTTATTAAAATAAAAACTCCTGTACAGGAGAATATTACAAGAATCCTTATTGATTTCCTGTTCAATAACATTCTACATGGTCCTCATACAAGGAATCAATAATAATCTTGCTGCATTACACACACGTTTGATAATATCCCAATTGCTTGGGTTTATTTTATCACAGGCAACCACTTGCAGCCAGCAACTCAATGCAAGAACTCAGTTACTCATAAATTAATATTTTCATTCTGACCTTCTGCTCAATAAGATCCAACTGTTCTTTATAAAATGCTTCAAGTTCTTGAAGCTCTGCTTGCTTCCTTTCCAGTTGGCTAGCCTGGAAAATAAAATGTGATACAACAAATTAAAATACATTTTGTGTAGCCTCTCCTGTTCCAAATCCTGGCAAAGCAAGGTAAAAATTTCATAATTCTGTTTTTTTCATCCCCCCGCTTAATCCCTCCCATTTATTTTGCATCTGTTGCTGAAATTTACTGGAATATAAGTACATAGGTGTATCACTGATTTCTTGGTCTCACTCAACCGTCCACTGTTTGTGTAGATCATAAGCACTGAAATGCCACTCAAAAGCAAAGCCTTTAAGTGATCAGCAAAGACCTATTTCACCAAAGATCAATGCACACTTCCTCAGGAGGCTAAAGAAATTCAGCATGTCACCAATTTTTATTGATGCACCAGAGAAAGCATCCTATCCGGATGCATCATAGCTTGGTATGGCAACTGCTCCGCCCATGACCCATAGAAATTGCAGAGTTGTGGACACAGCTCAGCACATCACAGAAACCAGCCTCCCTTCCATGGACTCTGTCTACACTTCTCGCTGCCTCGGTAAAGCATCCAACATAATCAAAGACCCCAGCCACCCCAGACATTCTCTCTTCTCCCTCCTCCCATTGGGCAGAAGATACAAAAGCCTGAAAGCATGTACCACCAGGCTCAAGGACAGCTTCTATCCCAGTTATACAATTGAACTGACCTCATGTACAATAAGGTAGACTCTTGACCTCAATCTACCTCGTATGGCCTTGCACCTTATTGTCTTCCTGCACTGCACTTTCTCTGTAACACTTTATTCTTACCTGAGTGCTCTGTTGGAATGAAATGATGTGTATGGATAGCATGCAAAACCAAGTTTTTCACTGTACCTCAGTACATGTGACAATAATAAACCAACAAAGCATATTTGAATTTTCCAGCCTAGGTCATTGATTCATAACCCCAGCTCGAACTTTTCCCTTACCCTTGTCCAGAGACTGTTCACGATCTACTTGCTTTCCTAGATTAGATCAGCCAACAGGATAGACTTGAATTCAAACCATTTTTGAGTAAGTACAAACCAGACAGAGCCTTTGCCCTATAAGGGAACCCAAGGGACTGTTTAGGTGTAAGCTGAAATACTGAGCACAGGTAGGTACTTTGATTGTAAGAGATTTCATACTGCCAAGCTCTACTGATACTCCGATCCATCAGGGGTCTATGGCAAGCACCCAGGCCAGGTTCTCCCCTCCTTAACTATGCACATGTTCAACCAGGGGTAGCAATGTCACTTTCAGTTTATTGAGCACCAGTTCAGCAGAAAGGATATTTCACACCTTGGACCTTCCTGGTCAGGACAGCTGACTACCACGCTACATTCACAAACCAATTTATTACTCAAAAATCTGGGAAATGAGCTTTGTCGATTTCTGAACTCTGAGATAACACTCGTGATTGGCTGTGAAGTATTATAATCTCACCTACCCAAGATTCGGTTTTATTTAATTTTATTGTTCTGGGTCAGCCACACTGTTGTGAAGTCAAAAGAATTGTTGTAAATTGAAAAACAAAAAAAAACAAACCTTTACGAACATGTAGCAAGGAATGTGATTATCAAACTAATCTACATTGGTGAATTGACAGTGGAGAGAGTCAGCAGTTGAATTGACAGTGGAGAGAGTCAGCAGTTTATGTTCCTGGGCATTAATATATCAGATGACCTGTCCTGGGCCCAGCACATAGATGCAATCATAAGGAAAGCGTACCAGCATCTTTACTTTCTGATGTTAAGGGGGTTCAGCTTGTCACCAAACACTAACAAACTTCTACAGATGTACTGTTGAAAGTATCCTGAATGGTTGCATCATGGTCTGGTACAGCAATTCAAATGTACAGGACCGTAAGAAGCTGCACAGTAGTGGACTCTGCCCAATACATCATAGGCACATCCCTCCCCACTATCGGTAGTATCTAAGGGAGGCACTGCCCCAAGGCTGCAATACAATATCTGTCATCAAAGATCACCACCATCTGGGCAGGAGGTACAGAAGCCTGACATTCCACACCACCTGGTTCAATAACAGCTACTTCCTTTCAACCATTCAGGTCTTGAACCAACCGGTAATACCCTAATCACTACAGTTTAGCAACACTGACCACTTTGTAGTTTCTTGTTCAAATTGTGCTCTTTCTTGCAAAAAATCTGTATAATTTATGTTTAGTTCTGGTGAATGCTGCTTATCTGATGCTAGGTGCCTATGATGCTGCTGCAAGTAAGTTTTCCATTGCACCTGTGCACACATGGACTTGTGTATCTGACAATAAACTCAACTTTGACCTTGAGGTTCCACTTTAACATCCAGGTGTATGCCTGAACTATTAAAAACTTGCAAGAATATACAATTGCTCACCTGCTCCTATTGGAGACTGCCATTACCTAGTGGTGGGCGATTCCTTTTGTTAGAACTGTCACTGAGCAAACTCCACTAACCAGACTTAGAAAAATTTCAGTTACCCATCAAAGTAGTATCAGCAGTTTAACTGAGCTTTGCATTTGCAAATAAGTTAGGGAAGTTGTCTCCATCCCAGGTTAACAATAAATGGCACTTCTGCTTGCTGTCTGTTACCACCAAGTTTTGTCACAATGTCACACAAAGAGCAAGATCACAGAGAACCCAAATGCAGAACACCGGTCTGAGACTGGAGTCAGGATGCTTCCTCAGAACTGAACACAGAACAGAATAAATGGAGCTCCAAGATGGAGCCCCAACACAAAAACAGGGTTTTTTTTAAAGGAGAAACAGCAAAACCAGGACTGCTCTAGAGTTGACAGCTCTAAGCAGCCAGGAAACAAAGTATACCCAGAGACAGACCAATAATCTGGCAACCAGTGTTTGTGAAACCAGGGTTCTTATACTAGTCTCCTGATGGCACTCAGGTGTACGTCATCAGGCAAATAGTAGTGCATGGAAACCAGCTGCTGCACAACAAGGGCCCATCAATGGGGATAAGGGGCAGAACTGAGAACCAGCACTCAGAACCATGACAGTTTCTCTTTCAAACTGAGAGCTCCAGTCAGAAACAAACTGCACTCCGACATAATGCTCTTTACAGAGAGAAAAAAACAAAATCGCTGTTTGCTTAGATGTTGGAGAACAGTCACAGAAACATAGCCAAGTAATGTTTGCATCCTTCCAACATAGAAAAATCAATATTTTTTTTAATGTGGGAAATGAGAATACGAGAATTTAACCAATGGAGATTCTCTGTCTCCTGTCCACTGACTTTAATCCAGCTGTTTTTGATTGTCAGTGGAACCAGCATAGCAACAACATATAATTTATTGCCTGATTAATCCAAAACATTTAATGATGAGATTATCAATTATTCTTGAAATGTAAACAAGCCATTTCATTAAATCTGTAAGATACAATAAATAAAAAAGCAAAAGGTTGCTAAGTTTCTTCCCAAATACCTACATCAGATGACTGTAAAACAAAGAAAGAACTTAATATAATTTTTCTAGTATTGAGATTTCCTCAATATCATCATAATACTCCAAATATCTTCTCATTCTACCTACAAAAAGTATCTTTGGGGTTTAACTCTTACATAGTTAAACAGCTTCATTAGTAACAGCCATATTTAATATAGGCAAGACATATTAGCATTTTTATATAAAAATAAACAGTAAAGTGAATGATTTGAATTAAATTAAATGCTTGTTAGATTGGGCCAAGACTCCTTAGACAGCACCTTCCAAACCTACGACCTCCACCAGCTAGAGGGACAAAGACAGCAAAATCATGGGGAACATCACCTCCTGGAAGTTGCCCTCCAAGCCACACGCCATCCTGACTTGGAAATAAGTCACTGTTCCTTCACCGTCGCTGGGTCAAAATCCTGGAACTCTCTTCCAAACAGCATGTGAGTATACCCACACATCAAGGACTGCAGTGATTCAAGAAGGCAGCTCACCACCACCTTCTCAAGGGAATTTAGGGAGACGGGCAGTTAACTTCTGGCTCAGCCTGCAAAGCCCACATCCCTTGAATGAATATAAAACAAAGCTCAGTCTACTGCAGATAGGTGTGGACTGAGAGGGAACTGAGGAAGAGGAGCAGTTCTACACCTCCCCAATTTAAATATCACTTAAGCAAACCAAGTCAAAATTTAGGCTCATTCCTTCAGTGATCAGGCAATCATGTTGTAATTCCCTGAACAGCTCACTTGCTTACCCCAAAACGTTAAAACAGATATAAAATAAACAAGCAACAGAGAATAGTGTCAAGAAGGCTCATTCTCACAGCTCCTTCAACATGTCAATCCTCTTCTATGATAATACATATTAATGAAATGTATGTCCATTGCAAAGGCTTTGCTAACTGTGTAATCCTTTTGAATGCTTTGGAGGTGTGGGTGTTAGCATTAGTCTAACAACTATTTGGTACTGAAAGACCAGAAGTATTTTAGTTAATAGGAGCACAACCCCCACCTAAATATAGTCATAGAAAATTGCTGTAAAATTCTAGATATCTCAGTTACACTGCTATTAATTGACTTTGGATCACGATGTGCTGAAATTTGGGAGTTCAAATTTATACTGGTTGATTATTCCCATGCGTCAAAGTAACTCGCACAAGCTGGGCTTGTAAATGATGGTGGGTCTACCTTGCTGCAGCATTCAGTTGTTGTATGTCGGAAACAATGCAAATGATCCATTTCCACCTTGTGATGCTTCAGTGTAAAACTAGTGAACACCTCAATTCTTTGGGCATGGCAGGTCATAGATTTTTCAGGAAATTCTCAGTCGCGATCCTTGACCAGGATTAAATCGTTGACTGTCCTAAAACTGCAACTGCTCTGCCCGAGACTGTAAGAAACTGCAGAGAGTTGTGGACGCAGCTCAGCACATCATGGAAACCAGGCTTCCCCTCCATGGACTCTTGTCTATACTTCTCACTGCCTTGATAAAGCAGCCAGCATAATCAAAGACCCACCCAGTCCAGAAATTCTCTCTTCTCCCCACTCACATCAGGCAGAAGATACAAAAGCCTGAAAGCACGTACCACCAGGCTCAAGGATAGCTTCTATCCCAATGTTATAAGACTTTTGAACAGTCCCCTAGCACTATGATGGACTCTTGTCCTCACAATCTACCTCGTTATGGCTTTGCACCTTATTGTCTGCCTGCACTGCACTTTCTCTGTAACTGTAACACTTTATTCTGCATTCTGTTATTGTTTTCCCCTGTACTACCTCAATGCACTGCTGTGATGAAATGATCTGTATGGATGGCATGCAAAACACAGATTGTCACTGTACCTCGGTACATGTGACAATAATAAACCAATTGACCAATTTACCTGTGACTAGGTCCTAAGCATACCTCCGCACCATCAGACATAGCACCCAAAAGGCAAATGTTGATGTAACATCATTCACACCTTGTCAGTGTTACAACAAAAGTCCAATCACTATTTTTATAGTGAAGGTGTGTGCAAAACCACAGACAGCTAAGGGGTTACATATGATTGTAATTCCTCCATCTGTTTGCCTGGTGAAGCAATTTTGTATACAAATTTTAACAGTGATTCCAAACGCCAGGTGGCTGAGCAATGATGTGGAACTTTGTCCGACGTTGCAGCCCTCCATGAACTGTGCATTCTAACCAGTCCTGGCCTCTTGTGTCTCAGCTATCAACAAAAACACAGGGAAATGATCGACTTTAAAACTGACCTCAGGATCTGCTGAGCTGTAACAAGCAGAGCTTGTGGTTTTAAAGGTGCAGGTCACATCACACATTCATGGAATAAGGGACTACATGATTTATGTTATAACAGCCAATTTACATAAAGCAAGTATTCAATGTAAACACAACCACACAGAATCTCCTGGTACTGTATTTTGATATTTTACAGATAAATTAAACTAGAATTGAAAGTAAAATGGTCGGCATGGACATGTTGGACTGTAACGCCTACTTCTGTGCTGTACAACTCTGACTCTATGTAGTGAAACAAAGAGAAAATAAATATCAAGCCTGACAATAGAAATAGAATAGAAAAATCTGAGTTCAAACTGAGCAAAGATAACTTTGGGAATTACATTAGGAAATTGTTAATTCTCAATAGTGACTGCTGATTTATTATTATTTCCACCCCTCCTCTAATTCAACAGTGAAATTAATATCCACTGACATAGATATGAGATTCCTCAGACTTACTCAAAATATTGCACTGCTTCACCGCAAAGTTTTCAGGTGCTTTCTGTGACCGTAGATTGGATAATTTATTCAACCTA
Organism: Pristis pectinata; assembly: GCF_009764475.1. NCBI lineage: Eukaryota > Metazoa > Chordata > Chondrichthyes > Rhinopristiformes > Pristidae > Pristis > Pristis pectinata. The sequence goes on along the minus strand of NC_067410.1, from coordinate 4,661,939 downwards.
CCAAAACTTAAGTATACATTATCTTGTGAGGTACTTTCCCTTGGCACCTCATCCAGTGTCTCTGTTTCTTGAGAATAACAACAGATTTATTAACATTTCCAATTTTGTTGATGTTTTAGGCTTGTGTGCAAAATCCATAATTAATTAGTTACTTGTCCAACAAACGAAAAGTGCACAGCCAGCATGAAACGGCTCAGAGATTCATTTGCATCCATCTTGGGCACAGATAAAACAGTGAACAGTTGCAATCAAAACATGAAGCTAAGAAGGGGCAAAGCTCAAAAGTGAGAGTACCAGTAGGGTTTAAAAAAAAGAGATTAGTTAAGTTGGGAAGTACTGGGTAGGAGATCTAACGTTGAGTTTAATTTACCAATGTTATGCTTCATTAGATATACTGAATTTTGAACACCTGTCCCAGGCTTCAGCTTGGGACTGGAGCATGAATGAGCAATCCTTATTTTTGTTCAATTAAACTTTTCTGATTGAAATTGCAAAGAGGAGTCTAATAAATTATAACCTTAAAAAAATCATACATTTTCAAGGTGATCACATTTTGAAGTTTGAAAAGTAAACATGTAAGATATGGCAAAAAACAATTAAAATTCTTACCAATCTGAATCCCCCCCACAAAAAATATAAAGGTGGTTGTTGCTTTGAAAAGGCAAACGGTGTAACAGAACCAGACCTCGAGTGTGTAAGAGGAGTTTAAATCTCCAACTCCCACTGCAGCTAACAAAACAAAATAAAAATTCTACCAAATAACCTTAGCAGATGTGATTTTATGCAAATTCCTAATCCTGAAAATTACTTCAGTAGATGAATATGGGCAAACAGAGCAGTTCCTCACTGTATTGCGATCAATTCATTTAGCTTAAAATATTCTGCAGCAAGTCTCCAAGGGCTGAAGAGATTCATGCTCTTAGGAATTCCACGTTTTTTTCACCATTTTACCTAAAACCTCATTTTATTCTGGCTTATCCCCCTGAGCAAATTTGCAATCAAATAACTGACATTTAAACAGCAGCTCAGCCCAATGCTTAAAGAGCCCTTGCATTGCACTACTGGCCCTTCATTTCCCTCTCTCACACCACCATGTTCAAACCCTTTCTCCTGTTTTTTTCCTGAATTTTATCATTTATTTAAACCTCCATCCTTATAGTTTAAGAAGTAGATTGGATTTGAAAGCATATGATAAGCAGGGATACACAAAATCAATTAAACATCTCATGTTAACCAAAGCATTCCTTCTAGGATAATCATCGAGTGCTGCAAATACCAATGTCCCTCTATTTTTCTCCTTGTTTTCCTTATCTGCCCCTTCCCTGATCAAATACGAACTGTGTCTGACGGATTTATGCAATTAATAAGAGAGAAATGGATACTAAAATCCTCATGTCAGTGAAATCTGAGTTAAGTTTACATTTATAACCTTTTACAGTCAATCATGAAGCACGGCGTAATTAGTTATTTCAAAGAGCATCAATAAACAGTTCATGACTATAGCTGTGAAGCTAGACCCAAGACTGACAGTGATCTAAGATGTAAACACTAATTTGGCCATGTATGTGACTCTGTTTCGAGTATTGCACCTACCCATTTCAGAAAGGATATTAGGATTTTGGAAAAGCTATAAAGGAGGAAGAGATTAACTTCCCCAGTGAATGGAAAACTCCCTTTTACTGGATTGCATAAACAATCTGGGTTTTCTTTAGATGTCTGTAGATTTAAGGGCAATTTGAATAATCCTTTTGAATGAGAACCTATCTCCCCTTCATGTTCAAAAGGCATTAACATCCCCAAGTTGCCTACATTACCATCCTGGGAGGGGGGGGGGGTCACCATTAACCGGAAACTCAACTGGACCAGCCACATAAATATTGTGGCTGCAAGAACAGGTCAGAGGCTGGGTAGCGTACAGTGAGTGTCTCACCTCCTGATGCCCCAAAGCCTTTCTATCATCTATCTACAAGACACATCAGTCGTGCATGAGTACAACAGTACTCAAAAAGACTAGCACAGAACAAAGTGACCAACTTGACTAACTCTACAAGGACTACCCTAAGCAATTATTTCCACAGCAAACACTGGCGACCACTTTGACCACTTTGCACTTTTGCACTACAATGGACTTTTTTTTGTTCTAATTGTGTTTTCTTGTAAACATTGTGTACAATTTATGCTTAATTCATGTTTTTCTTGTGAATGCTGTGTATCTGATGCTATGTGCCTGTGATGCTGCTGCAAGTAAGTTTTTCATTGCACCTGTGCACGCATGTACCTGTGCATACGACAATAAACTCGACTTTGACTTAGACTGTGGCTACAGTGCACCACCTGCAGAATGCACTACAGTTATCCGTTTGGGCTCCTCCACCACCACTGACAGCCCCATGACCAGTACCACCATAAGGACAAGGACAGCATCTGCATGGAAACACCACTCCCAAGTCACACAACATCTGGACTTGGAAATACATTGCTTTTCCCTCATCAGTGTTGGATCTAACTTCTGGATGCCCCCACTAAAGTATTGTGGAACATCTGCACCAGACACAATGTGGAACATCTGCACCAGAAACAATGCAGCGGCTCAAGAAGGTGGTTCACCACCAAGCTCTCAAGGACATCAATGATGAGCAATAATTGCCTCGACAGTTTCACACACATCCTGAAAAAAAATAATGAAAACACAGAAGAGATTAGATTCTGTTCACAATGTATTTTGGCTGATTAGTTAAGGGAAGACCTGGGGGGAGGAGACAGAGTGCAGGCTGGGCTAAAGGCCATAATCAATGTAAGGGCAGAAAAATGTTGGTCAGTTTTTGCTTAACCAGTGAATAGTGGAGCTTCAGAAAAGGCTGCTGACAAATAGCAGTGAGCGCAAATTCACTGCATTTATAGAGTCATAGAGACATATTCCTTTGAGAATCTGACTGAGAGCCAGTTCCATTCCTGTCTGAAGCAGGAAATAACACATACACGATGCCATACCCAGTAACAATGATCAGGTGCCAGTGTGATATCCTGGAACATCCTTGATCATCTGATGGGATAGATGGAAATTTTGCTTTGTCTTGTCGCCTAGATTTTTTTGATTTCTTAAAATCTGGTCTTTATCTCTCCTAGAAGATTAAATGGCTCTGAGTGGGTGTACATTAAGTAAAACCCCAATAATCCAGCACACACAGAACTTTGATGGAGGTGGACAGGAGTATGTTTCAGACTATTGGAAGTAACTAATATTAGGATAAGATAAGATTTCTTTATTAGTCACATGTACATCGAAACACACAGTGAAATGCATCTTTTTGCATATAGTGTTCTGGGGGCAGCCCGCAAGTGTCGCCACGCTTCTGGCGCCAACCCATACGTCTTTGGAATGTGGGAGGAAACCAGAGCACCCGGAGGAAACCCACGCAGACACAGGGAGAATGTACAAACTCAAATATTATAATGAATTGCAGGTTATAACTGCAGAGAGTTGTGGACACAGCTCAGCACATCAAGGAAAGCAGCCTCCGCTCCATAGACTCTGTCTACACTTCTTGCTGCCTGGGTAAAGCAGCCAGCATAATCAAAGACCCCACCCACCCCGGACATTCTCTCTTCTCCCCCCTCCCATCGGGCAGAAGATACAAAGCCTGAAAGCATGTACCACCAGGCTCAAGGACAGCTTCTATCTTGCTGTTATAAAACTATTGAACAATCCCCTAGTACAATAAGATGGACTCTTGAGCATACAATTGACCTCGTTATGGCCCTTGCACCTTATTGTCTACCTGCAATGGACTTTCTTGTAACTGTGACACTTTATTCTGCATTCTGTAATTGTTTTACCTTGTACTACCTCAATGCACTGATGTGATAAAATGATCTGTATGGATGGCATGCAAAACAAAGTTTTTCATTGTACTTCAGTGCATGTGACAATAATAAACCAATTTACCAAATTCTCCAGTGAAACTAGTGGATTTCAGAAGAGCATAGGAACAGGGGCCACAGTAAGTTTCATGGAAATACTGAAAACCTTTGACAGCTCGGCATACTCCAAGTTATTGAGTGGGATTTGATGTCAAGGACTGATTACACCACACAACTCTCCAGCACTGCTCATTTCCCATTCAGTAAACTCTTCTTCAGTGATAAGCATAAAGTAAGTGAGAGAATTGTGTACCTCAGCAGCAGGAAGTGGGTCCTATTCTGATACGTCCAGGCCCATCACGTCCAGAACATGGAGTGAAAGGGAAATTGAAAGTACTTTGTATTGACATTGTTATGTACCAGCAACAATAGAAACACAATGAGCCATGTTTAAATGTTAGAATCTATTTATTAATGACCACTTGTAATGATAAGAGAAATAAAAACATTAGATACCAAACATTGACCCCAAAATAAACCCAAAGTGGGTGTGTGTGCAAGTTCCCAAATGCCAAGTCTAGGAACAGTTCTCAAAGTTCAGTTCAGCAAGTCATGGAGCAAAACAATGAGCAAAGGCTTCTGAAAAACCACAGTAGAATGTAGAGAAAATATAGAGAGAAGGAGTTTAAGAATTCCACAAGTTCCACGATGGAACCAATACGACACTTCAATTGCCAAAGAACTCTGTTGCTTTGTTCCGAGGTATCTGCCACACCGAGGGCACTCAATACGTGACCGCCCACAGATATACCTGCTTTCCAGTACAGGTTAACGACAAAGTGGACACCACAGATTGCTCCAAAAATCCATGTATGGATTGTAAAGTGACAGTCACAACGATTGTACTTCACCCATAGATACAGAGACTGGCAGTCAGTGCTATCAACTCTCACATCTCTCTCTCTCTCTCTCTCTCTCTCTCTCTCTCTCCCTCTCTCTCTCTCTCTGCCTGCAGTTGCCAGCACTTCAGACACTTACATCATTCCAGATATAGAAGCTTTTTTTCTCCCACTTGCAGCAGTCAGATAAAACCACACACACACTACCATACACACACTACTGCACTACCGTCCGGGTGCCTTAAAGGGACACTCACCAAGTAGCTCGTAACAACACAAAGTGGCTGGTGCAACAAAGCTTGGGCTCAGAAAATTCTCAGGACTAATAAGCAGCAGAGGAGATGTAGCGATATTAATAATGCACGTAACTGGTCACATAATTGATTGTACTTTTTGTTCCAAAATGAGGTTCTCCTAAAGAACTTCACAATATTCTTCTTCACCTTGATCTGCCAGAACAAATGTCTCTGAGCTCAGGGTGCAAAACTAAATAACGTTCGACAAATTAGAGCGTAGGACCATCATGCACATACAGGAATAAATTGCATCTGTTGGCCCAAGGGAGTTGGGCATGTTTATTTATATTATTTAGAATTATTTACAGGTATGCACATAGGCTGATATATCATTTACAGTGTGCGAGGATAATATGCAGAAGCACAGGTATCAGGACATCATTCTTTTAGAAGCAACAGTCAAAACAATATAATGGGAGAGCAATCACCAAGGCATAGAAGGCTATGGCCATGATGCAGATAAATGGGATTAGGATAGACGGGTACAATAACAGGCATGGTGGGTGGAAAGGCCTCTATCATAGGGTCAGTGGACGGGACAACAGTCCACTATCCCTGACAGCCAGGATGAAATTTCAAGTTCAAGTTTGTTGTTGTCAAACAGGGTCTAAATGCCATGAAGGTTAGCTTTTTGCAGCAGCAGTACATAAATTACAGACATGATAAACATAAGTTAACTTAAACTTCAACTAACGTAAATTATACATAATTTACAAGTGTGCAAAATTAATAACAAAATAAAAATAATGACATTAATGCAAGATTGAGAGAGAGAAAAAAAATATAGTCCGAGGTAGTGTTCATTTAATTTGGGCTTCCAGACCTGGAGTGTAGCCAAACTGAAGCAGCAAGCAGCTGGATTGTAGAAGGTTCCTGCATTTGGTATCATTATTAATAAACAACTAACCATGAGCTCAATTATTTTTATGATAATGTCAGGTTGCTTTTTTAATTCGTTATTCAGGATGTAGGCATCACCAGGAGGTCGAGAAGTGATTGCCCGTCTATTACTGCTGCAGAAAGATGGCAGTGGGTCACCTTCTTGAACTGCGGCGGTCCTTTTGTTGAAGGTGCTCCCATATGCTTTTGGGTAGGGAGTTCCAAGATGTAGACTCAGCGATGATGAATCAGAATCAGATTTATTAGCACTGACATATATGTTGTGAAACTTGTTGTTCTGCGGCAGCAGCACAGTGCAAGACATTAAATTACTATAAATTACAAAAATAAATAAATAGTGCAAAAAACAGGAATAACGAGGTAGTGTTCATGGGGTCATGGACCGTTCAGAAATCTGATGGCGGAGGGGAAGAAGCTGTTCCTGAATCGTTGAGCATGAGTCTTCAGGCTCCTGTACCTCCTCCCCGATGGTAGTAATGAGAAGAGGGCATGTCCTGGGTGCTGAGGGTCCTTGGTGATGGATGCCACCTTCTTGAGGCACCGCCTCTTGAAGATGTCCTCGATGGTGGAGGGTTGTGCCCGTGATGGAGCTGGTTGAGTCCATAACTCTCTGCAGATCTTGTGCATTGGAGCCTCCATACCAGGCTGCGATACAACCAGTCAGGATGATCTCCACTGTACACTTATAAAATTTGTAAGAGTCTTTGCTGACAAACTGAATCTTCTCAAACTCCAAACAAAGTAGAGCCGGTGGCATGCCTTCTTCGTGATTGCATCAATGTGTTGGGCCCAGGAATTTGAAGCTGCTCACCCTTCCCACTGCTGACCCCTCAATGAGGACTGATGTGTGTTCTCCTGACTTTCTAGGCTCTGTAAGTCGGGCTGGTGTGTGACTTGGTAGGAAACCTGGAGGTGGAGGTGTTCCCATGTGTCTGTTGCCCTTGTCTTTTTTGGAGGTAGAGTCATGGGATTGGGAAGTCTTAATGGAGTAGCCCAGATGAATAACTGCGGTGCATTGTTAGATGGCACACGCTGTTGCCACAATCTGCCCCATAGGGGAGGGAATGAATACTTAGCGTGGCTAATCCAGAGCCAGTCAAGTAGGCTGTTTGTCTTGGTTACTGCCAAGCTTCCCAAGTGCTATTGCAGTCAAAGGATAATATTCCAACATGCTCCCAATGTGCCTTGTAGATGATGGAAAGGCTTTGGGGTGTCAGGAACCAAATCACTCACTGTGGAATATCCAGCCTCTTACTTGCTATTGTAACCACGGTATTTATGTGGCTGGTCCGCTTCAGCTTCCAGACAATGGTGCCTCCAGGGTGTTGATTTTGGGAGAATCAGTAATGGCAATGCATTAAGTATCAAGGGTAGGTAATGAGTCTCTCTACTATTTGGGATCTGTTCCATAGTTGCCAGTTGTCTTTGATAACAAACCCAGGTAAACATAAGAGTACAGTAATAGGCCACTTCATTATGAGACAGGTTAACCAATTTAATTTGGCACCATGCTCAGCACAGACTTCGTGGGCCGAAGGGCCTGTTCTTGTGCTGTACTGTTCTATGTTAACCAAGCTGTACCAGAGACATGGAGAGCAAGAACTGTTCCCTTGACTAAAATTGATTAATAGCTTTATTGCGTGTGATTCTGGTTGCCCCATTACAGGAAGGATGAGGACGCTTTGGAGAGGGTACAGAAGGGGTTTATCAGGACACTGCCTGGGTTAGAGGGCATGAGCTATAAGGGGAGGTTGGACAAACTTGAGTTGTTTTCTCTGGAGCAGTGGAGGCTGAGGGGAGACCTGATAGAAGTTAAGAAAAGATATCTTTATTAGTCACAGGTACATCGAAACACACAGTGAAATGTACCTTTTGCGTAGAGTGTTCTGGGAGCAGCCCGCAAGTGTCGCCACGCTTCCAGGACCAACATAGCATGACCACAACTTCCTAACCCGTACGTCTTTGGAATGTGGGAGGAAACCGGAGCACCCAGAGGAAACCCACGCAGACACGGGGAGAACATACAAACTCCTTACAGACAGCAGCGGGAATTGAACCCGGGTCGCTGGCGCTAGTACTGTTACGCTAAGCGCTGCACTACTGTGCCTGCCCCATCAGATCAGAAGTTTACAAGTTTATCAGATTATGAGAGGCATAGATATGGTCAACAGTCAGAATCTTTATCCTAGGGTAGAAATGTCAAGTAGTAGAGGACATGCATTTAAGGTGAGAGGGGTAAAGTTTAAAGGAGATGTGCTGGGCAAGTTTTTTACACAGAGAGCGGTAGGTGCCTGGAACAGGCTGCCAGGGGTGGTGGTGGAAGCAGATACGATAGTGCGGTTTAAGAGGCTGTTAGATAGACACGTGTAATATGCAATGAATGGAGAGATATGGATCATGTACAGGCAGGAGAGATTTAATTTAATTCGACATTGTGTTTGGAGCAGACATTGTGGTCCGAAGAGCCTGTTCCTGTGCTGTACTGTTCTATGTTCCATGTTTTAAGATCAGTCACAGACCCAATACCACATCATTCTCCGGCCTGTCAGTAGTCCATCCAGTTCTAGGTACAAAGAAGTACAGGGACAATGCAGAGCTATAAGGCTGAACTGCAACTTTACATAAGATTAGTAAATTTGACCTTTTCAAGATGGAAAGCTGGTGTCCACGGTGCCACTATTGAAATATAAGATAATTAACAGATTGGAAATTAATTAATCAGAAAACTACGACCAAATTAAACCATGGAAGTAGGACAAGATTACACAGACTCAAACTAATAATAAACTTCAGAACCAATCTCAGGTAGTTCTTAATGTAAAGGGTGATTAACATTTGGAATGGACATTTAGTTAAAGTAATGGAGGCATCGGCTAATAAACATCTGGATGCAGAAGTAAGACTGTGTACAGTATGAGCTAAAAGACCTTGCAAATGTATCCAGTGATCTCTGTGGCTGTACCTGGGTACTGGCTGTACCCTAACAAGTGTAGCCTGTACCATGTGGCAACAGAGAAGTATGTTTTTGATCCATCAGACATCTGTTTCATACAAAACAACTTTCATCGCTTGGATACAGGGGCTCCCTGGGTTACGGATGACCTCACTTACGGAAAGCTTGCTTTATGCAAATTCTCGCACACGTTTTTAAAGAATTTTTCAAGATGATAATAATGTTTCATGGTGTTCATTAATGACTGGATACAGTACATATTCCATTAGTTTAATTACAGGTAATGTCAGGGTGAATATTCAATGAAATGAAAGAATTATAGCAATTGTAGAGCAATATGATATTGGCAGTTATGGAAAACAGTTCTGACTTATGGAGAAATCGGCTGAAAAATGTCCTGAAGAGTGGACCCCTTACATAACCCGGGGACTGCCTGTAATGTCACCACAGTTTGGCAGAGCTACTTCGTCCATTAGGACCCAACAACCATCAAGTTCTGGAACCGGCCTGCACAACCCTAACTCTACCTCAGCAGTGGAACACTACAGACCACTTCTTGCACTACCATGGACTTGTCTTCAATTGTGTCTTTGTTTTTTTTCTGCACTAAGGTCTTGCTTTTGCACAGTCTTTTTTTCATTGTAAGGTATAATTTTATGTATAATTTATGTATAACTTACATTTTGTGAGTTGTTTGTACCTACGTGCCTGTGATGCTGTTACAAGCAAGTTTTTCATGGTACCTGTACCTCACTGTACTTGTGCACATGACAATAAACTCGATTTGACAATCCTAGAAGTGAAGCCTAAGCCATTGTATTCTACATTTAACTCTCGTTGGCTTCTCCTGCTTGAATTTCATGACGATGTAAACTTGGAATGAGATATAAATGAAAGCAACAAAATTGGTTAGCATCCACAGCTTTGGAGATGTGCAAAGTAGGGAAGCATTGATCCAAAGTTAACACAAGGTTTCAAAACCTAAGTAAGCTATATTTAGACCTTGGAGACACAAGAGACTGCAGATGCAGGAATCTGGAGCAACAAACAAACTGCTGGATCTGGTCCTGATGCAGTCTCGACCCAAAACGTGGACTACCTCTTCACCTCCATGGATGCTGCTTGACCCACTAAGTTCTTCCAGCAGTTTGTTTCTTGCTCTAAATTTAAACTTTTCTGGATTATGAAAAGTAAGAACCTACATTCATACAGGAACTTTATAAATATTTTATGTAGGAAACATGGTAATTTATTTTATGTAGAAAACATGGTAGTCAAATAGCAATAGCATAAGAAAGAGGAATAGCAGTTGGTCACAGCTCCTCAAGACTGTTCGCCATTCAATAAGGTCATGGCTGGTCTTGTTCCTCAAGACCACTTATAAGATAAGATATTTTTATTAGTCACATGTACATCGAAAAACACAGTGAAATACATCTTTGTGTAGAGTGTTCTGGGGGCAGCCCGCAAGTGTCACCACGCTTCTGGCGCCAACATAGCATGCCCACAACTTCCTAACCCGTACGTCTTTGGAATGGGGGAGGAAACCGGAGCACCTGGAGGAAACCCACGCAGACACGGGGAGAACGTACAAACCCCTTAGAGACAGCGGCTGGAATTGAACCCAGGTCGCTGGCGCTGTAATAGCGTTACGCTAAACGCTATACTACCATGCCGCCCCCCACCCATTTGTCCATTCAATCCCTCAGTCAAACAAGATATTGATTCAACCTTGAATATATTCTGCAATTGGGCGTCCACAGCCTCAGGATGCAGGGAATTCCAAAGATTCACACCCCTTTGAGAGAAGAGATTTTTCTGCAACTCAGTGCTAAATTTGTGGTCCCTCATCTTGAGACTCTGCACTCTGAGCCAGCAGAATTTTAGTAGATCAAACAGCTTCTTTCTGTGTGGTTCTAGACTGTACTGCCTCCAAAAACAGCCACTCATCCTCCACCCTGTAAATCCCTCTCAGAATCTTGCATGATATGACCTCTCGTTCTTCAAACTCCAATGAATATTGACCAATCTTCCTCATGTAGCCAAGACTGGAGGGCTTGAGTTATAAGGAGAGACCGGATAGGCTGGGACTGCTTTCCCTGGAAGGAAAGAGGCTGAGGGGTGACCTCACTGAGGTTTATAAAAACATGAGAGGCATAGTTGAGGTGGATGGTCACAATCTTTCTCCCAGGGTAGGGGAGTCTGAAACAAGAGGGTGCAGGTTTAAGATGAGAAGAGAAAGATTTAAAGGGGACCTGAGGGGCAACTTTTTCACACAGAGGGTGGTGGGTATGTGGAACGAGCTGCCAGAGGAAGTGGTAGAGATGGGTACAAATTACAATATTTAAAAGACATTTGGACAGTTACATGGATAGGAAAGGTTAAGAGTGATCTGGGTTAAATGCAGGCAAACGACTAGCTCAGGGAGGCACTTTGGTCAGCATGGTAAGTTGGGTTGAAGGCCTGTTTCCATGAAGTATAACTCTATGACTCTCCTCGTTGGATAACTCCTCGTCCAAATGAGTCAATCTTTTGTGGTATCGGTCCACAAATAAATATTGGCCAGGATTTTCTGCACCTCTTTGAAAAGTGCCAGAGGACAACAAGGCCTTGATCTAGCATCTCGTCTGAAAGACAACACCTCCAACAGTGCAGCAGCTTCCTCACTCTTGCCCTGGAGTTAGCCTCGATTTTGTCCTCAAGACCCTGGACTGAGAGTTCAAACACTACCTTCAACTCAAAGATAAAAATGCTACCACTGAACCAAGTCGGACACAATAGGACCGGCTAATGATAAAAGAAACTGCACGAATTCTGCAGCGCTTATACACCTGTATGGTTTTTAGATACAGAAGTTTATCTTCATTTACACGCCAGTCATGTTGCCATTCATTTCACATAAAGTTTTACAGCTTCATGCTTCATTGGGTGAACTTCTACTGATTATGAGGCAGCTAGCGCTAAAATTTTACACTAATATCACATTCAGTCAGTGAGGCGTGAAATGAGAGCTGCTCAGAAATAAATAATTCTGAATCAAATGTACATTAGTCACGTACATTATTCTTTTGAAACTTAAATACAATTTGGGGTACAGTAAATGAAGTGCAAATCCCCCCAGATTAATGAATTTTAAAAAATGGCAAACCCTTTTTATAAATCACACAAAACACCTTCTATGGAAGACACTGGGAGTGTGGAGCTGGAAAAAAAATTCCGAATTGCCACCTGCACAGTGACACTTGCACCATGGGTGAAGATAAACCTTGATTCACACACTGCAATAGTTTAGCTGGTAAATTCACTGTGCTCTTTTGAATAAAACCTTACAAAATCGGCTTCAGCTCCTGGGAAATCAGTTGATCTCAACCAGAGACAGAAGGGAGCTGCAAATGGCATGAGTGACCATGGGGAGAGGCAGAAAACAAAGAGAAATAATTAGTTGGAGTTCATGTATTTGACTGTTATCTGACGACTGTCCGTACTTACATTTTACACATTGAGAAAGAAGCAGAAGCAGCCATCACCAAACCACAACTTACATTTATGTCGCAGAGTCATACAGCACGGAAACAGGCCCATCAGCGCAACTAGTCAATGCCAACCAAGATTCCCATCTAAGCCAGTCCCATTTGCCTGCATTTGGCCCGTATCCCTCTAAACCTTTCCTACCCATGTACCTGTCCAAGTACCTTTTAAATGTTGTTATTGTACCTGCCTCAACCACTTCCTCTGGCAGCTCATTCCATATATTGACCACCTTCTGGGTGAAAATGCAGACCATAAGACAAAGGAGCAGAATTAGACCACTCAGCCCATCGAGTCTGCTCCGCCATTCGATCACAGCTGATTTTTCTTTCCCTCTCAACGCCATTCTCCTGCCTTCTCCTCATAACCTTTGACAGTCTTACTAATCAAGAACCTATCAACCTCCACTTTAAATATACCCAATGTCTTGACCTCCACAGCCGTCTGTGGCAATGTATTTCACAGATTCACCACCCTCTGGCTGAAGAAATTCCTCCTCATCTCAGTTCTAAAGGGACGTCCTTTTATTCTGAGGCTACGTCCTCTGGTCCTAGAGTCTCCCACTACTGGAAACGTCTCCGTGTCCACTCTACCCAGGCCTTTCAATATTCGGTAGGTTTCAATGAGATCCCCCTTCACTCTTTTAAACTCCAGCAAGTACAGGCCCAGAGCCATCAAACAGTCCTCATATGTTAACCCATTCACCCCCAGGATCATGCTCGTAAACCTCCTCTGGACCCTCTCCAACGCCAGCACATCCTTCCTTAGATATGGGGCCCAAAACTGTTCACAATACTCCAAATGTGCTATAACCAACACCTTATAAAGCCTCAGCATTACATCCCTGCTTTTATATTCTAGTCTTCTCGAAATGACTGCTAACATTGCATTTGCTTTCCTGACTACCGACTCAACCTGCAAGTTAATCTTTAGGGAATCCTACACCAGGACTCCTAAATTCCTTTGACTTCCGATTTCTGAATTCGCTGCCTGTTTAGAAAAAGGTCCACGCCTTTATTCCTTCTACCAAGTTGCGCCTCAGGCTCCTATTAAATCTCTCCCCTCTCACACTAAACGTTAATATATATAGTGATATAGTAAAATTCAAATAATCTAACACCCTCTGGACTTTGGTGGTGCTAGACTGCAGATTTTTCAGACTATTGGCTACTGTTTCCATTAATACCTCAACACTTTTTTTTAATAGATGTTACACATAATGATAAAATTAGTTGAAAGGAAGCATGGGATCTGAAGCCCTGATGTATTGGAGGGAGTGTGGGATCCTGGGCCCTGATGTGTTAGAGGGAGCATGGGAACCAAGACTCAACTGAGTGGAAAGGGAGTGTGGGATCTGGGGTCCTGCTGTTCTATAAGGAGTGCAGGAACTAGGGCCCCAATGAGTGGTAAGGGAGCCTGGTAAACGTTACCTAGTGAACCAGTCAGAATCAGAATCAGATTATCACTGACATATATGATGTGAAATTTGTTGTTTTGTGGCAGCAGTACAGTGCAAAGACATAAAATTACTTTAAATTACAAAAGTAAATAAGTAGTGCAAAAAAAAACAATAATGAGGTAGTGTTCATGGACCATTAGAAATCTGATGGCGGAGAGGAAGAAGCTATTCCTAAATCACTGAGTGTGGGTCTTCAGGCTCCTGTACCTCCTCCCCGATGGTAGTAACGAAAAGAGGCCATGTCCCGGATGGTGAGGGTCCTTAGTGATGGATGCCGCCTTCTTGAGGCACCACCTCTTGAAGACGTCCTCGATGGTGGGGAGGGTTGTGCAGACTATTGGAATTTTACTGTAGTGACATATTAACATAATGCAAAGGTGGTTCCACAGGAATATTACCAAAGTCCCAGCAGCTACACATGGAATTATTAAAGCTTGAATAAAAGTTTGGTCAGAAATGTAGATTTTTAGAAAGGAAAACTTGCATTTCTATAACACCTTTCATTGACTGTGGTAGACTATAATTACTTGGAGTTAATGTGTCTGATTGTTATTTGGCAACTGTCTGTTCTTACACTCATACATTAAGAAAGAGGCAGAAACAACCATCACCCACACACAACTTACAATTATATAGTACTTTAACATAGGGTATTGTATTGGTTTATTATTGTCACTTGTACTGACGTACAGTGAAAAGCTTGTCTTACAAACCGATTGTACAGGTCAATTCATTACACAGTATAGTTACATTGATGTAGTACAGGTAAAACCAGTAACAGTACAAAGTAAAGTGTCACAGCTACAGAGAAAGTGCAGTGCAATACGGTGCAAGGTCACAACAAGGTAGATCGTGAGGTCATAGTCCATCTCATTGTATAAGGGAACCGTTTAATAGTCTTATCACAGTGGGGTAGAAGCTGTCCTTAAGTCTGGTGGTAGATGCCCTCAGGCACCTGTATCTTCTACCCGATGGAAGAGGAGAGAAGAGAGAATGTCCCGGGTGGGTGGGGTCTTTGATTATGCTGGCTGCTACACCAAGACAACGAGAGGTAAAGACAGAGTCCAAGGAGGGGAGGCTGGTGTCCGTGATGCGCTGGGCTGTGTCCACAACTCTCTGCAGCTTCTTGCGGTCTTGGGCAGAGCAGTTGCCGTACCAAGCCGTGATACATCCAGATAGGATGCTTTCTCTGGTGCATCAGTAAAAGTTGGTGAGAGTCAAAGGGGACAAACCAAATTTCTTTAGCCTCCTGAGGAAGTAGAGGCACTGGTGAGCTTTCTTGGCCGTGGCATCAACGTGATTTGACCAGGACAGGCTGTTGGTGAAGTTCACACCCAGGAACTTGAAGCTCTCAACCCTCTCAACCTCAACACCATTGATGTAGACAGGTGCATGTACACCACCCCCTTTCCTGAAGTCAATGACCAGCTCTTTAGTTTTGTTGACATTGAGGGAAAGGTTGTGGTAATGACACCATTCCACTAAACTCTCTGTCTCCTTCCTGTACTCCGACTCATCGCTGTTTGAGATACGGACTACAACGGTGATATCATCTGCAAACTTCTAGATGGAGTTAGAGCAGAATCTGGCCACACAGTCGTGAGTGTATAGGGAGTAGAGTAGAGGGCTGACGACGCAGCCTTGTGGGGCACCAGCATTGAGAATAATCATGCCGGAGGTATTGCTGCCTATCCTCACTGATTGCAGTCTGTTTGTTAGAAAGTCAAGGATCCAGTTACAGAGGGAGGTGTGGAGTCCTAGGTCTCGCAGTTTGGTGACAAGCTTGCTTGGAATTATTGTATTGAAGGCAGAGCTGTAGTCAATAAACAATAGTTTAACATATCTGTCTTTACTGTCCAGATGCTCCAGAGCTGAGCGTAGGGCCAGGGAGATGGCATCTGCTGTAGACCTCTTTCGCCAACAGGCGAATTGCAATGGGTCCAGGTTGTCTGGTAGGCTGGAGTTGATGCGTGCCATGACCAACCTCTCAAAGCACTTCATGATGGTGGATGTCAGAGCCACTGGTCAGTAGTCATTGAGGCATGTTACCTTGCTTTTCTTTGGTACCGGGATGATAGTGGTCTTCTTAAAACAGGAGGGAACCTGAGATTGAAGCAGGGAGAGGTTGAATATGTCCGCAAATACTTCTGCCAGCTGATCAGCACAAGATCTGAGCATGCGGCCCAGGACACCATTTGGGCCAGGTGCTTTCCTTGTGTTCACTCTCCGGAAGACTGATCTTACGTCCTCCACTGTGATCACAGGTTCAGCTGTGTTGGTGGCTGTCAGGGTGGACGGTAACAATCCACTTCCCTTTTTGTTCAAAACGCGCATAGAATGCGTTATGCTCATCAGGAAGGGATGTGCTGTTGTTAGCTATGCAGCCCAACTTCGTCTTGTAGACTGTTATGGCATGTAAGTGCTGCCATAACTGACGGCTGGTCAGGGACTCTATTTTGAGTTGGTATTGCCTCTTGGCATCCCTGATAGCTTTCCAAAGGTCATAGCTTGATTTCTTGTACAGATCAGGATCACCAGATTTGTGTGCAGCAGTCCTCTCCTTCAGTGGGGAGTGGATCTCCCGGTTCATCCATGGTTTCCTGTTTGAGAACACCCGTATTGTCCTCTTTGGTACACAGTCCTCCACACACTTGCTGATAAAGTCCGTGATGGTGGTGACATACTCATCAAGGCTGGCAGCTGAGTCTTTGAACATGGACCAGTCCACTGTCTCAAAGCAGTCACATAGGAGCTCATCTGATTCCTCTGACCAGCACTGCACGACTCCCCATACCGGATCCTCACATTTCAGTAAATAGTAAAGATATAGTAAAGATATAGGGATATAGTGCAGCACAAAAAATCTGGTACACTCCAGACTTTGGTAGTGCTGGACTGCACATTTTCCAGACTATTGGCTATTATTTGTATCAAAACCTCAACACTTAATTATTGTTTTAGATATTACAGATTATGATGAATGTTCTATGAAACAGCAAATTGAAAGGGAGCACTGTTGTAATATTGAAAATGCTGCAGCCAATTTGAACAGTCACCTCTGCAAAGATAGTAATATAATGGCAATGACCAGATAATTAAAGGATAAATATTGACCAAGACACAGAGAAGACTTTCTGCACTTGTTCAAAATAATGTCATAAATTCTTTTCAGTTCAGCTGATAGGACGGATTAGTGCTTTAGTTTGACATTTTATATGAAAGTATTTGGCAATCTTCAACCATGTCTCATTCCTTCAGTACTTCATTGGTATGTCTGCCCAGATTTTTGTGTTCAGATCTCTGCTGTGGTGACATAAACCCACGACTTTCTGATTCAAAATTACAGCTGACTTATGAATCACCCTCAAAGAAGAAAGATAGAGACAGTAACTGAGAGGTTTTAGGAAGGGGATTCCAGGGGTTAGGTCCTACAGCAAGAAAAGTAAGGCAACGGAAAGTGGAGATGGTGCAAGGGGCCAGAATCTGATAACAAGGGATATCATGCAGTGATACAAAAGAGTAAGGTTCTTGTGGGATTTGAAAATAAAGACAAGAATTTTAAAATCTTAACGTTGCTAGAGCAGGAACCAAGACTGATCAATGAGAACAGGGGGTACAGGAAATACAAGTTAAACATCTGTGGTAGTGACAATGAAACATAGTCTATAGGGGTGGTAGAGCTGGTTGATAGAGGTGGTCGGTTGTTGTCGGGTCAGGCACAAGGAGTTAGGGAGAAACACATATGGCAAACCATATTAATCTCCCCAAACAAGGAAAGAGTTTTAACTTATAACATAAAAAAGTATGTGTTGGCAGTAAATTTGGCACTCCCTGTTGAGAAGGAAACAGAGTTAAGGTTTCAGGTCAATGACCTTTTGTCAGAAGTGGTAAAGTAAGAAATGTGATAGGCTCGAGAGTCAGGGAAAGTGGGGGTAGGGGAGAAAAGAACAGAGTGAAGGAATGTTGTAGTTTTAATGACATCTCTTTTTGCCTTTCATTGAAAAAAAATTTGAAGTGAGGCACTTCCTTGATATACAAAACATGCTTTGGTTGTAAAAAATCGTTCCATAGTACAGCCTTGGAGTGTGCTTTTGGGAATCAGTTTATCACGGAGGGACCTCATTACCTTTGTCATTGAATTCTGCATTTGACCTTCTTTACACATGAAGGTTTGAAGACTTTGGGTGATAACAGAAGGTCTTTTGCTGTGTTCAACACAGAAATCCATGTTCATCTGACCTTGTTCGCATAACAAGCCTGCACACAGTTATCATTCTTGAATTTTCATATGCTGGAAACTTTGGAAAATTTTAAAGCACCTTCCACAAACATCTGTAATTACATCCCCGTGATTCAATTTTCATTAAAAATTCTTCATTTCAGTAAATTTTCTTGCTTGGTAATGCAGTGTCAGCTGAAGGATGTACAAAAGCTTTGCTATACTAAACATGATACCTTTCATTGTTCTGACCATTAGAGGACAAATCACACTAGCTTTCTGCATCAAAGAGAGACTCTTCCATTAAGTGAGAGACAGAAACAGAGTTCAGTTACCATCCATTTTTTTCTCCAAAAAAAGAAATTTAATCTGAATTTTGGATTAGTCATCCAGTCTCGGCATTATGCCATTACCAAGACAGGAAAGGCTTGGGTTAGACCAAGAAATTATTAGTCATAGAGTGAAACAGAGAAACCGGCCCTTCGGCCTGCCACATCCATACTGACCATCAAGTACCTAGTTATATAAATCTCATTTACCAGCACTTGGTCCACAGCCTTCCATGCACTGTCTAAATACTTAAATACCACGAGAGAACCTGCCTCCATCATCTACTCAAGCAGTGCATTCTGGATTCCAACCACTCTCTGAGTAAAAGAGTTCCTGTTCTTATCGAAGCTGTTACAACTTATCCTTAAAGCATCAAGGTTGATGCAGGGGTTTGACCTAAAACGTTGACAATTCCTTTCTCCCGACAGATGCTGCTCGACTAACTGAGTACTTCCAGCAGATTGTTTTTTGCTCCAGATTCCAGCATGAGCAGTCTCTTGTGTCTCCACAAAACTTATGCCCTCTTGTTTTAGATATCTCTGCAATGGGCAGGTTTCCTATTATCTATCCTATTTATGGTCCTCATAACTTTTAATATCGCTATCAGGCATTCCCTTCTCCCATCCCACACCCAGCCTCCTCTGCTCCAAGGAAAACAAATCCAGCACATTCAGTCTTCCCTCCACCCCAGGCAACATCCTGATGAATCTCCTCTGCACCCTCTCCAGTACAATCACATCCCTCCTGTAGTGTGGTAACGCGAGTACTGTGCACAATACTCCAGCTGTGACCCAACCAATATTTTATAACCATTGCTATTGTTAAACATCCCAAGGCACTTCACAGGAGCTTTATCAAACCAAACTTGACATAAAGTTCACAGAATAAGATTTGAGGCAGGTGGTGAAAGAGATTGGCTTCAGAAGCAACTATCAGAACACTATCCTCTGAGACTTCCCCTGATGTTTTTCCCTAATTCAGCTCTTGCCAACTATGATGGAAGTTGTTAGCCAAAACTTTATGTTTCCTTTCAGACTATTCATCCGTCCTTGTATCTTCTGCTTTTATGTAAAATCTGCACACGTTCTACATAAACACACAAATGTCTAACTTCGATTTGAAACTATCTTGTTTGGCAGAAAGTCTTCCAAAAATATCAGCACACTCAGGGAAAACTTCCAAAAAGGCAATAAAAGGAACAAATATTCTGGCATTCCCTGGTATTCCACCTTCTCTTCCCCAAACTCTCCAGTATGTCCTTAGGTCCAGCCTTGTTTGCCTGTACTTTTGTTATCCTTTAAAGTCCCCTTTTCAAATGTGTATAATATCAGGAAAGACTGGAATTCGCCTGAGGGATAGAATGAACCTCACTGCCTACGACAATACTTTTTAAAAAAGTACCTGTTGCCAGGACTAGAGGGCTTGAGTTATAGAGAAAGGTTGGCCAGGCTAAGTCTTTATTCCTTGGAACATCGAAGAATGAGGAGGGACCTTATAGAAGTGTTTAAAATTACCAGAAGCACAGATAAGGTGGATGGTAACAGTCTTTTCCCCAGGGTAGGGGAGTCCAAAACTAGGGGGCATAGGTTGAGGGTGAGAGGGGAAAGATTTCAAAGGGACCTGAGGGGCAACATTTTCACACAGAGGGTGGCGGGTATATGGAACAAGCTGCCGGGGAAAGTGGGTGAGGCAGGTACAAAAGTATCATTTAAGAAGCATTTGGATAGGTACATGGAGGGGAGGGGCCTGGAGGAATATGGGCCGAATGCAGGAAATTGGGACTAGCTGGGTGGTCAACATGGGTGGCATGGACTGGTTGGGCCTAAGGGTCTGTACCCATGCTGTATGATTATGACCTCCTCTCCTCTCACAGACCCACTGAGGTCCTCCAGCAGATTGTTTGAAGGTTCATTCATAACCACTCGCTCAGACGGCCAAGCAAGCTACTTAGTTCAAGGTTGCAATACTCTATGACTCTATAATAGGTGCTTTATGTGCACTGATCTCCAAAAAATGTGGACTGAGATGTGCTAATTTGGCTCAGTCTCCATATCTTTTTTCAACCAGCACGGACACTATGAACTAAGTCATCTTGTATGGTGGAGTCAGCTGCATCTTCTGGCTTCTACTCATTCCTCACAGTGAGCAAGAAAAGCATTGCAATGTCTTCAAGGAGATAAACTACATAGGAAAAGTTAATATTAGGCAGGAAGAGAATCAGAAGCACTTTGATCAGGCAAAATGTAACATCAGTTTGAGATGAACTGAAGTGGAAGCAAAGGATAAGGACAGTCAAAGGCACACACATCAGGACTTCCTAAATAGTGCTGAATAAAAACAGGTTTGAACACTAGGAATATTGAAGATTCATTGAAATTTGTGAGATCACAAGTAAATATATACGACCAAGCATGGCAAATAGGAAGGCACTTGGCATGTTGGTCTTTATTACGAGGGAGCCGGAGTTTACATAGAGGGTAAGTTTTGTTCCAATTGTAGAGGCTGTTGGTGAAAGCACAAGTGACATGTACAACAAAAATGAAAGCAAATAGGAGTGGGATAAGGCCACTAAGCTCCTCAATACTGCCCCGCCATTCAATATGATCGTGGTTGATCTACCCCAGGTCTCAACTCCTCTTCTGTACCAGTTCCCCTTTGCCCTGAATTCCACAATCTTTAAAACAATGGAGTAACATGTACAGTTTTGGTCCCTCTATTTAAGAAAGATGTACATGTGTTGGAAACAATCCAAATGAGATTGATTAAGCTAATTCCTGGTATGAGAGGGTTGCCTATCACAAGCAGCTAAAGAAGCTGGATCTGTATTCATTGGAGTTCATAAGAATGAGAGAAGATCTTATTGAAACATATAATGTCCTAAGAAAGAATGGCAGGCGAGACATATTTACAAGATGAGTGGGCAGTCATTTAAAACTGAGATGCATAGGAATTTCTTTTCACAGAGTGTAGTGAATCTGTGGAGTTCCCTACCCCAGAGGGTTGTGGAGGCTGCATCATCAGAGGTACTTAAAGTGGAGGAGTTCAGGGCAACAGGGAACTGGCACAGAAGAGGAGTTGAGATCTGGTGCAGATTATCCGGAGAACACAGGGCCGTGCCATCTTCTCGCAGCTCCCATCGGGCAGGAGGTACAGAAGCCTGAAGTCCCACATCACCAGGTTCAAGAACAGCTACTTCCCTTCAATCATTTGGTTCTTCAACAAACCGACACAACCTTAATCATGAGAGTTTAGCAACACTATGACCACTTTGATCACTTTGAACTAAGATGGACTTTGTTTTTTTGTTCTAATTGTGTTCTTCCTTGTAAAAATTGTGTTTTTTTCTTGTGAATGCTGGTTACATGATGCTACGTGCCTGTGACGCTGCTGCAAGTAAGTTTCTCATTGCACCTGTGCACACATGGACTTGTGCATATGACAATAAACTCGACCTTGATGTTGACTTTGACTTTGAAATGAACAAACAGAAAACAAGATGAAGGGTCTCAACTTGAAACGCTGACTGTCTATTTCCTTCCACAGATGCTGCCTGACTCACTGAATTTATTTTTGCTCCTTATGATTGAACACCATGAAGATTGTTCTAAACTTATTCTCTCCTTCCTTTGATTCAGGTCTCTTTTTGCCCTATTTCCATACCTCTTCCACACTACTGTCACATAACAGACTAGTGATAACAACATTCATTGATACCTTCTGAAGGGAAAGAGCATGGTTATGGCTCTATGCTCTTCATGAGTACGCCTAGGTGTCAGCCACTGAAGAAGCAACACCACAATTCTACAGAACAGCAGGGCTCCTACACATTCTGCCACCTTGATACCAAGAGCAAAATGAGTAATGAGTCCATCACTGCCCATCATGGGGCTTAAACAACATTCACCTTACTGTGGCAACCAGGTACATACCACACAGTGGCAGGAGCTGACATTTGAATGAGAGGATTGATGAGTACGCCACCACCATCACGGACTTTATCAGCAAGTGTGTGGAGGACTGTGTACCAAAGAAGACAATACGGGTGTTCGCAAACAGGAAACCATGGATGAACCAGAAGATCCACTCCCTACTGAAGGAGAGGACTGCTGCACACAAATCTGGTGATCCTGATCTGTACAAGAAATCAAGGTATGACCTTCGGAAAGCTATAAGGGATGCCAAGAGGCAATACCAACTCAAAAGTCCCTGACCAGCCGCCAATTATGGCAGGGCTTACATGCCATAACAGGCTGCAAGAAAAGTCGGGCTAAATAGCTAACAACAGCGCATCCTTTCCTGATGAGCATAACGCATTCTATGCGCGTTTTGAACAAAAGGGAAGTGGATTGTCACCATCCTCCCTGACAGCCACCAACACAGCTGAACCTGTGATCACAGTGGAGGACATAAGATCAGTCTTCCGGAGAGTGAACACGAGGAAAGCACCTGGCCCAGATGGTGTCCCGGGCCGCGTGCTCAGATCTTGTGCTGATCAGCTGGCAGAAGTATTTGTGGACATATTCAACCTCTCCCTGCTTTAATCTCAGGTTCCCTCCTGTTTTAAGAAGACCACTATCATCCCGGTACCAAAGAAAAGCAGGGTAACATGCCTCAATGACTACCGACCAGTGGCTCTGACATCCACCATCATGAAGTGCTTTGAGAGGTTGGTCATGGCACGCATCAACTCCAGCCTGCCAGACAACCTGGACCCATTGCAATTCGCCTATTGACGAAAGAGGTCTACAGCGGATGCCATCTCCCTGGCCCTGCACTCAGCTCTGGAGCATCTGGACAGTAAAGACACCTACGTTAGACTATTGTTTATTGACTACAGCTCTGCCTTCAATACAATAATTCCAAGCAAGCTCGTCACCAAACTGCGAGACCTAGGACTCAACACCTCCCTCTGTAACTGGATCCTTGACTTTCTAACAAACAGACTGCAATCAGTGAGGATAGGCAGCAATACCTCCGACACGATTATTCTCAACACTGGTGTCCCACAAGGCTGCGTCGTCAGCCCTCTATTCTACTCCCTATACACTCACGACTGTGTGGCCAGATTCTGCTCTAACTCCATCTAGAAGTTTGCAGACGATACCACCATTGTAGTCCGTATCTCAAACAGCGATGAGTCGGAGTACAGGAAGGAGACAGAGAGCTTAGTGGAATGGTGTCATGACAACAACCTTTCCCTCAATGTCAACAAAACTAAAGAGCTGGTCATTGACTTCAGGAAAGGGGGCAGTGTACATGCACCTGTCTACATCAATGGTGCTGAGGTCAAGGGGGTTGAGAGCTTCAAGTTCCTGGGAGTGAACATCACCAACAGCCTGTCCTGGTCAAATCACGTTGATGCCACGGCCAAGAAAGCTCACCAGTGCCTCTACTTCCTCAGGAGGCTAAAGAAATTTGGTTTGTCCCCTTTGACTCTCACCAGCTTTTACCGATGCACCATAGAAAGCATCCTATCTGGATGTATCACGGCTTGGTATGGCAACTGCTCTGCCCAGGACCGCAAGAAGCTGCAGAGAGTTGTGGACACAGCCCAGCGCATCACGGACACCAGCCTCCCCTCCTTGGACTCTGTCTTTACCTCTCGTTGTCTTGGTGTAGCAGCCAGCATAATCAAAGACCCCACCCACCCGGGACATTCTCTCTTCTCTCCTCTTCCATCTGGTAGGAGATACAGAAGCCCGAGGGTACATACCACCAGACTTAAGGACAGCTTCTACCCCACTGTGATAAGACTATTGAACGGTTCCCTTGTACAATTAGATGGACTATGACCTCACGATCTACCTTGTTGTGACCTTGCACCTTATTGCACTGCACTTTCTCTGTAGCTGTGACACTTTACTTTGTACTATTATTGTTTTTACCTGTACTATATCAATGCACTCTGTACTAACCCAATGTAACTGCACTGTGTAATGAATTGACCTGTACAATCGGTTTGTAAGACACGCTTTTCACTGTACCTCGGTACAAGTGACAATAATAAACCAATACCGATACCAAATGAGAAAATAGCTGCCCACTCATTAAATACGGCAAATAAAATATGCACTCAGCCAGATATGCTTTAAGCATTTGCCCAATAGCACACACGCAAAAGCATTCAGACGAGTCACAGTCTCCACTTAATGATTAAGTGTAATGGATGATTCATGGAGCTGTCCTCAAATGGTAAATGAAAGTGAAAAATCCTGTGCAGTTTCTGTTCTTCCAATTATGTTTTTCTTATAAGTTCTTTCTCGTTCACCTGGTATGAACACATGATCAAATCAAACGTGTGAATGAGATGACTCCATGCTTTCTTCAATGATTTGAGACCTGTAGACTTTTCCATGAAAGTGTTTCATGGTGATTCATCCCTTCATTTCCTTTCAGTCTCCAAGGTGAAAGTACTTGGCCTTTGCTCAAGTGCCCTCCTCAAGTGAAATCAGGTTGGGAGTTTCAAAGGCTTGGAGACATCACCCACTGGCAAATGGTGTTGAGATCCAAACATAAACCCCACCCCGACCCCCATACACAGAGCAAGCATTTTACAGAGGACAGGACTAGAACACAGTAGCATGAAAAACAAAATGTAAAACATTTGCCAAAAAACAGCCACATGGACATTGCCAAAAAAGCACACCGGCACCTCTACATCCTCAGAAGGCTAAGGAAATTCGACATGCCCCTGATGACTCTCACCAGTTTTTACAGATGCACCATAGAAAGCATCCTATCCACCCAAGTCCCTGTATACCTCCATTCCCCATCATGACGGCCTCACCGCCCTCAGCTTCTTTCTTGAACAGAGACTGACCCAGTTCCCTTCCACAAACACTCTCCTCCGCCTGGCTGAACTTATCCTCACCTTTAACAACTTCGCTTTCGAGTCCCCTCACGCTCTACAGACCAAGGGCATAGCCATGGGCACTCGCATGGGCCCCAGCTATTCCTGCCTTTTCGTTGGCTACGTTGAACAGTCTCTGTTTCAAGCCTGCTCTGGCCCCATTCCCCAACTCTTTCTCCGCTATATCAACGACTGCATCGGTGCCTCCTCTTGTACCCATGCGGAACTCAACAGTTTCGTAAATTTCACCACGAATTTTCACCTGGCTCTCCAATTCACTTGGACCATCTCTGACACCTCTCTCTCCCTTCTTAATCTCTCCATCTCCATCTCAGGAGATTCATTATCCACCAACATCTTCTACAAACCCACGGATGCCCACGGCTAACTGAATTACAGCTCCTCTCATCTTGTCTCTTTCAAGGACACTATCCCTTTCTCTCAATTTGTCCGCCTCAGCCGCATCTGCTCCCATGATGAGGCTTTCCACTCAGACATCAGAGATGTCCAACCTCTTTATTAACCAAGGCTTCCCCCCTACTGTGGATGAGCGAGCTCGCACCCGCATCTCTGCTATTTCCCACACCTCACCACTCCCCCCAGACCCAACAGGGATAGGGTCCCCCTTGTCCTCACACTTCATCCCACCAGCCTATGTATCCAACACATCATTCTCCCTCACTTCCAACATCTACAACGGGAGCCCACCACCAAGCATATCTTTCCCTCCCCACTCCTTTCAGCCTTTCATAGGGACTGCTCTCTCCACAACTCCCTAGTTCACTCCTCCCTCCCCACCCGTCCCACTCCCACCCCGGGAACTTTCCACTGCCCCTGCCACAGGTGTAACACCAGCCCCTCCATCACCTCCATCACCTCCCTACACCACTTCCATCACCTCCATCCAGGTACCCAAACCGTCCTTTCCGGTGAGGCACAGATTTACCTGCACCTCCCCATATATCATCTACTGCATTCGGTGCTCCAAGTGTGGCCTCCTCTATAATGGTGAGATCAAACGCAGACTAGGTGACCATTTCATAGAACACCAACGCTCCATCCGTAACCATGATCAGCATCTCCCCGTTGCCAGTCACTTCAACTCCCCCTCCCACACTATCACCGATATGTCAGTCCTCGGCCTCCTCCACTGCCAGGAGAATTCCAAGTGCAGACTGGAGGAACAGCACCTCATTTTCCATCTTGGGAACTTACAGCCTAATGGGATGAACATTGAATTCTCCCACTTTGAATAAACCAACTCCCTCCCCCCCACCACCTTGCCTCTTTCCCTTTCTTCCCTTTCCTAGCCTCTCTCTCTTTTTTCTCCTTGCCATTTTTTCTCTCTCCTTTTCCTCTCCTCCCCTCCCCCAATGCCACCAGCCTCCATAACTTTGACCCATCCCCCGGTGGATCTACTCTCCCCTCCTCCCCCGCACCTGCCTATCACTATCTCTTACCTGCATCTACCTATAACCACCTTGTGCCCACCCCACCTCCCCTCTTTTGTCCACCTATCACTGCTCTGCTTTTCCCTCCTATATATTGGGCTTCCCCTTTTCCTATCTTCAGTCCTGAAGAAGGGTCCTGACCCGAAACGTTGACCGTCTGCTTTTCTCCACGGATGCTGCCTGACCTGCTGAGTTTCTCCAGCATCTAGTTGTTTTTACAAGCATCCTATCCAGATGCATCACAGCTTGGTCTGGCAACCTGCTCTGCCCAAGACCGCAAGAAACAGCAGAGAGTTGTGAACACAGCTCAGTCCATCACACAAACCAGCCTCCCCTCCATGGACTCTGTCTGCACTTCCTGCTGCCTCGGGAAAGTGGCCGACATAATCAAAGACCCCTCCCACCCCAGTCACTCTCTCTTCTCCCCTCTCCTGCTGGGCAGAAGATACAAAAGCTTGAGAGCACATACCACCAGACTCAAGGACTGCTTCTATCCCACTGTTATCAGACACTTGAACAGACCTCTCATACACTGCAAGATGAGCTGTTGATCTCCCAATTTACCCCGTCGTGGCCCTTGCACTTTATTTGTCTACCTGCACTGTACTTTCTCTGTAACTGCAACGCTATATTCTGTATCTGGTTTTCCTTTTTGTACTACCTCGATGTACTTGTGTATGGAATGATCTGTCTGCATGGCACACAGTCAAAAGCTTTTCACTATATCTGGGTACATGTGACAATAATAGATCAATACCAATAAACTAATACCAATTTGCACTTGGAGAGAGTCAGCAGCTTTAAATTCCTGGGCATTAATATATCAGATGACATGCCCTGGGCCCAGCACATAGATGCCATCGTAAGGAAAGTATGCCAGCGTCTTTACTTTCTTCATAGATTAAGGAGGTTCGGCTTGGCACCAAGCACTCTAACGAATTCCTGCAGATAAACTGTTGAAAGTATCCAGACGGGTTGCAACATGGTTTGGTACAGCAATCTGAATGTGCAAGAATGTAAGAAACTGCAGAGGGAAGTGGATTCAGCCTAATACATCATGGGCACATCCCTCCCCACCATCAGGAGTATCTACAGGAGGTGCTGCCTCAAGAAGGCACCATCTATCATCAAGGATCCCCACCATCCGGGCCATACCATCTTCTCACAGCTCCCATCGGGCAGGAGGTACAGAGGCCTGAAGTCCCACATCATCAGGTTCAGGAACAGCTACTTCCCTTCAACCATTCGGTTCTTGAACCAACCGGCACAACCCTAATCACTGCAGTTTAGAAACACTATGACCACTTTGATCACTTTGCACTAAAATGGACTTTGCTTTTTTTTGGTCTAATTGTGTTCTTTCTTGTAAAAATTGTGTATAATTTATGTTTAATTTATTTTTTTCTTGTGGATGCTACTTATCTGATGCTGTGTGCCTCTGATGATGCTGCAAGTAAGTTTTTCATTGCACATGCGCACACATGGACTTGTGCAGATGACAATAAACTCTCTGTTAATCTGGAAGACAGAATACCACCTCTGAGCCAGAGGTTACTCCTTATGCTTTAGAGTTGTCCCTTTGAATACCAACCCAGTATCAGTAGTATCCCACCATCCCTCCCCATTATCAGTAGTATCTACAGGAGATGCTGCTTCATCCATCATCAAGGATCCCCACTATCTAGGCCATGCCATCTTCTCGCAGCTACCATCGGGCAGGAGGTACAGAAGCCTGAAGTCCCACACCACCAGGTTCAAGAACAGCTACTTCCCTTCAACCATTCGGTCCTTGAACCAACCGGCAAAAAATCTCTTTCCCTCTCTCTGCTCTTGCAATCCTGTGATATCATCCAAAAACAAATCATCTCACAGAGGCTATCAGTAGTTGTGTCTTTAGGAAAGCTCATGCATCAAGTATTTCCAGTAAACTGGCGCAGAAGTGAGCATCACCAGGAAGTCTCAGACCTGATCCATTTTTTAGCCAATCCACAATTGTCACATTGCTTTCTTTGGAGACACAAAAGTACACTTTCATCAGTGAGATCAATACAATAGCCTTGTTTGGAGGAAGGACTCGAGCCAAAGGCCTCTATGTCAGCAAGAAAATTAATGATATATTAAAAAAACAAATACGTTAAATTTCTTTCGAGCACGTGCAGTGCACTGCAATGCATTGATAATAATTCTCAATCCAGCATGCTGGCTCCAGTCTGCCAAGGTATGAAAGGACACGTGATACATTCATGGTATGATAAGAACTATGCAGATATCATTATTCAATCCCTCCAAAGGACACCTAAAATCAACATTGATTAATAACCTTCATATGTGTAAACTGCTAACAACATTGGAAGTGGGAACTGTGTAAAAACTTGCAGGTAATTCTGAAATATTGTTGCATTGCAATATGATTGTTGTAAGGTGTAGAAGTTGATAAGAGGCATAGATCGAGTGGACAGTCAGGGACTTTTTCCCAGGGCGACAATGGCTAACACAAGGAGACATAATTTTAAGGTGATTGGAGGAAGATATAAGGGGGATGTCAGGGATAAGTTTTTTACACAGAGAGTGGTGGGTCCGTGGAACGCACTGCCGGCAGAGGTTGTGGGGGCAGATACATTAGGGACATTTAAGAGAATCTTAGATGGACACATGAATGATAGAGACATGGAGGGCTATGTGGGAGGGAAGGGTTAGATAGATCTTAGAGCAGGATAAAATGTCGGCACAACATTGTGGGCCGAAGGGCCTGTACTGTGCTGTAGTGTTCTATGTAATAGCCCCTAATGGAAAACATCAGGTAAAGGTAACAAATGTAGATGGTTATGTTAATTATCTCACAAGTTATGTTGCTAACTGCTACAGCCAAGGGTAAAATTAAAATTCATTAGAGTATTTACTTCATGAAAAGTAGAAAAACTTATCTTCCTGTAAAAAGGAACAAGTGTTGCATTTATATTGCACCGGATTATCATGACTTGCAAATATCTCAAGTACTTCACGTGCATTAATGACTTTACCCTTCAGTGACTTGTTATGCTAGCCATTTTAAACACATCAAGTCTCTCAGCCAGATGTTTTATGATGCTGCTTTCTTACTAACAAACCTAGAAGCCTGTCTTAGCTTAGCTTATAGTTTTCTACATTAAAGGTGCAATATAAATGCAAATTATTGTTTTTGCTGCACCAACTGTAAGGGAGCAGAGGGAGAGAAAGAGGAATAATTTGTTAAAAAATGAACACATAGGTTGGCTTAAATGTAAACTTGCAATAGCAGCACTTATCATTGTTCAAAAGCACAGATGTGGACAAGAAGTGTCTTACAAGCTTTCTAAAATACTCTCCCGCCCTAAACACTGAATAAATCATCTGCAACTCCCCATGGATTAGCATGTGCTGACACATCATGCTATAAACAATGAGCCTTCACTGCATTTTTATGAATTACAGCATTTTTTGTGCTGAATTATGGTCTAACACACCAGAGGTCCTCCCCCTTTGAACTCTAAACATCCTTTTGCTTGTGTGTGCACCAGGTTTGAAAAATAAGAAGAATTAAAGAATAAGCAATGGTTGAAATACAATTTTAAAGTTTTATCTGAATCACCAATGGTTCTACACAATGAAGGAACAGAACTATTCAAAATTAGAATACAGAAATCTAATTAGGATGATGAAAGAACAGAAAAATATCCCATCGATCAGAATTTTAATTAATTGAGTATTACCATCAAAATATAGTTGTCAGATGATACAAAGACTAATTAATTTGGGATAATTAATGCAAGGAAATAGTCACAGGATAATGGAAACTATCTAGGATAAGCAGATAGATATATGCAGTAATTTAATAACCAGAGATACCAGCATAAATGCTCATTCACATTAAATAGTAAATCCTATCGAAAAAAAATCTATTTGCCAAAAATGGTGCTTGTTGCATTTTTGGTACTTGAGCTAATTTTCTTTTCACCAACACTCCTGAAAATCTGCACTGCCTTAATACTTTCAAGGTAACACCGAGCACCTTTAGAGTATCAGGCATAAGCAGAATACATTGTCATAACAGAAATATCGTCACTAATGTGGAACATAAGAAAAGTAAAAGCAATTGCAGCTTTAGAACAAACGGGCAGGGGAAGGGAGTGAGATGCAAGTGGTAATCCTAGGTTTTCAAGTAAAATTAGGGTAGTCTTCTTACCTCTGAATCATAATGATGAAGGAGTTAAACTCTGGTGAAATATTCCCAGTGTGTCGAGTCTAGAAGGTAATCTCAAATACTGGGTTGATGTTCAAAGGGGCAACTCTAAGACATAAGGAGTAACCTCTGGCTCAGAGGTGGTATTCTGTCTTCCAGATTAACAGAGAGCGTATTGTCATTTGCACAAATCCATGTATGCACATGTGCAATGAAAAATTTCCTTGCAGCAGCATCACAGGCACATAGCATCATATAAGCAGCATTCACAAGAAAAACATAAATTAAACATAAATTATACACAATTTTTACAAGAAAGAACACAATTAGAACAGAAGAAAACGAAGTCCATTTTAGTGCAAAGTGATCAAAGTGGTCATAGTGTTGCTAAACTACAGTGATTAGGGTTGTGCGGGTTGGTTCAAGAACTGAATGGTTGAAGGGAAGTAGCTATTCTTGAACCTGGTGGTGTGGTTCTTCAGGCTTCAGTACCTCCTGCCCGATGGTAGCTGTGAGAAGATGGCATGGCCCAGATGGTGGGGATCTTTGGTGATAGATGGTGCCTTCTTGAGGCAGCGCTTCTTGTAGATACCACCAATGGTGGGGAGGGATGTGCAGTGTCCACTACTCTCTGCAGCATCATACATTCAAGGTAAACAATCTTTGAATGTTTGAATATCTTCAAGATACATCCAAACTACTATAACAGCAAAAGTATCATCCTGTGATTATTGATACTACATTGGCGTGTCAATCAAAATGATGAGCATAAATCCAATAGAAACTTATTGAAGCCTTCTGACTCAGAAAGCACACTGAATTCTGCCCAGGTTTTGGGTAGCTCTATATTTAATGGTATTGGTAAAGAATCCAGGAGCTCACTACCAATGAAGTAACAAATCGCACAGCATCCTTTGAGGGAAATCTAAATAAATACATGAGAAGAAAGGAATAGAGTTCCTATAGATTCTGGAATGGAGGGTTGCAAATGTGACCCCACTGTTTAAGAACTGAGGGTGAGAGATAATAGAGAACCACACAACTGTCAGCCAAACATCAGTGGTAGGAAAATGCTGGAACCTATAATGATGTCATAACAGAACATCTTGAAAAGAATAATAGGATTACACAAAGCCAACATGCATTTATGAAAGGAAAATTAGGTTTGACTAACCTACTTTCGGTTGGAGTATCTTGAGGATGTGAGCAGGAGAGTAGATAAGGGGGAACCAATAGATGTGATGTATCTAGATTTTCAGACGGTCCACCCAGGAGGTGGTTGACAAAGTTAGAGCACATGGAATTGGAGGTAATGTTCTGACATGGACTGCAAATTGGTTATTAGACAGAGAGCAAAGAGAGGGAATAAACAGATCAGTCTCAGGTTGGCAGGCCATGTCTGGTGGTGTACCACAGGGATTGCTGCTTGGGTCCAGTTTCTCAGAACCTATATCAACAACTTGGCTGAGGGAAACCAAATGTCACATCTCCAAATTTACTGAAGATGCTAAAATTGGGTGGGATTGTGAGGAAGGAGCAGGATATAGAGAGGTTTCAATGGGACATGGCCCTTAAAGATATTCCCATTTTTAAAAAAATCCATGTATAAGTATGAGAGAAAAAACTGTCCAGAAATCTCTTAAAATTAGAAATAATCAGGCTGTTAAGTTATTCACCTTTTCTAACCCTTCCACTGAACAATAAAACTAACCAGAGGAGGCACAAGAGACTGCAGCAAACAAACAGTCTGCTGGAGGAACGCAGCAGGTCGAACAGCATCTGTGGGGGGAAGGGAATTGTCGACGTTTTCAGGTCGAAGCTCTGCATCAGGACATCCTTAACCTTGGTGTAAGCAGCCTTTTGTTGCTGCTGTTTCTACTTTTTGCATCAGTTGTGGCATATAAGGGTCTGA
Source organism: Pristis pectinata (assembly GCF_009764475.1). Lineage (NCBI taxonomy): Eukaryota > Metazoa > Chordata > Chondrichthyes > Rhinopristiformes > Pristidae > Pristis > Pristis pectinata. The sequence continues at coordinate 4,629,083 of NC_067410.1, read as the reverse complement.
CTGGAGAAGGCTGTGACTTGTTCAAGACATCGTGCACTTATGCTAAACCAGGTCAAGAGCCCAGAGTTCCCAGATCATGTAACAAACAGATCTGATGACAACTAAAGCTTTCCTTACTTTGGTCCTATCTCTGTTCTTTGATCACAGCAGTCTATAATTTCATTCTCAGATACCATTATTCTGCATGGTAAGGGTTCCTCTTTAATTGGTAATTGGTTTATTATTGTCACATGTGCTGAGATACAGTGAAAATCTTAGTTTTGCATGCTGTCCATACAGATCATTTCAAAACATAAGAACATCAAGGCAGTACAAAGGGAAATGCAACAAAAAAATGCAGAATATGCCATTACAGTTACAGAGAAAGTACAATGCAAGCAGACAATAAGGCGCAAGGGCCACGACGAGGTAGATTGAGAGATCAGGAGTTCATCTTTAGCGTACAAGAGGTTCATTCAAGAGTCTGATGAAAGCGGGAAAGAAGCTGTCCTTGAGCATGGTGGTACATGTTCTCAAGCTTTTATATCTTCTGCCCAATGGAAGTGGGGAGAAGAGAGAATGACCGGGGTGGGAGGGGTCTTTGATTATGTTGGCTGCTTTCTCGAGGCAGTGGGAAGTATAGATGGAGTCAATGGGGGGGAGGCTGGCTTTAGTGATGGACTGGGCTGTGTCCGCAACTCTCTACCTTTCATCTGCTTATGTCAGGGGATGAGAAACAACAGTAAGCCTGGCGTTTATGGCCCTGGGAGGGTGGTGGCAGGCCAGATCCCCAAACCATGGCAATCACAGTGGTGAAGGTGCTTAAATGCTTGACAGTGGCTTGACACAACTAAGTGGCTCACCACAGAACCACAAAGAGCAGCAAAGTGTCAAGCAAATCTCCTTGGTATTGGAGTGGTGTTTACACAAAGCCATTAGAGTCTTGCCAGTAGCGCCAGCAAACAGAAACTTGAATGAGAGAAAGGACAGCAGAATTTCCACACCATCGTCCACCCCACCTTCCAAAGATGGTCAATTACACAAAAAAAACAAACTTAAGGCAGTATTGTTTACTTTCTCTCCACGGATGCTGTCAGACCTCCTGAGTGTTTCCAGCATTTTCTGCTTTTATTTCAATTGTGAAAGCAAATTCAACTGTGGCTGTCACAACAGAACTGAATGAGTACTAGAAGGAAAAACAAAAGCAGGGAATGGGTCAGCAAATTACTGAGTTGCTCCTACAAAAAGTCAACAACATCTTGACAAGCTACAAGGTCTCTTTCTATGCCATAATGATTCTTTAATTTAGGCATTGGCAAGCTTGGTGGTCACCTTTCTTATTACCAATTTCAGGTTCAGGGAACTACGTGAACGAATGGATTAATCCACAGTTCCATCCAGTCCCTGAACAGTTGTCTCTTTACATCAATTTACATAATAACTGTGTTGAGTATCGGTAAGAGAAGTGAAGGACATCCTGGAACAATCATAAGATACAACTATGTTGAAAATGCCTCCAATTTAATTCTCAATGTAGTTGTTTTTGCCTGTTGCTTAAACTGGACATTTCCAGAACTAAGGTAGCAACCACTGGACTGAAGCCAAATGGAGTATCTCTGGTTTCTATAAGCGGAGTCAATTGCAATCAGAAAAGCAGCAAAACTGAAACTCACTTGAAGCTTTTGACTTTATCTTTGTTCAACTATGCACTAATTACCAATGATTTCAACTGATAATAAAACAGTAGCCCATGGGATTGAAGACAGCATCATTATTTTTCTGCTGATCTATGTAAAAGCCAAAGAATCATCCCAATATTATCATTTCAACCCTCTGTACAGTGAAATTCAATATGTTTTAAATCATAAGAGTATAATTTGTTCAAGTTACAAGTCTGAAAACCTTCCTGCATTATGCCTCAGCACCCCAGCCTCTGCACTCACCCAGATCATGATTGTAAGTGAATAATGTAAAAATAATTTACAGCCAAGATCCAACTTTGTGAATACCAAGTGTCACAGAAGGGAATCAAATCCATTTGAGTATCTCCACCAAGAGCAGTAGTAATGGCCCAAACATTTGCCTCAGGAAAGGGATTGGGGGGAGGGGGTTCAAATATGGTTCAAACAAGAAATATAAAGTGAAGGTTCTGTCCCTAATTTTGGTCAAGAGATTCTCCTTGAAAACATGTCAGAACTGAAGGCGACTTAAGTGCCTCTCTCAATAGCACAAAAGCCATTGCCCTTTATTACATAGAACATAGAACATTACAGCACAGTACAGGCCCTTCGGCCCACAATCTTGTGCCGACATTTTATCCTGCTCTAAGATCTATCTAACCCTTCCCTCCCTTTTCTCTATCATTCATGTGTCATTATTCTCTATGATTATTATTTACCTTCCACAAATTACTTTATCCAACACCTGCAAAATTTTTATTCATTTCTCTAGAAAGGCTGACAGATCACCTAATAGAGATCTTTGAAACTATGTAGGGTCTCAGATGGGATGTAGAGAGATAAATATCTGCTTGTGGAGAGTGAAAAATTACAGGCTTTAAATCTTAAGTGATCACTAACAAGTCCAGTGAATCCAAGGGAAATTTCTTTACCCAGATACTGGTGAGGACATGAAACTCACCAGCACAGAGTGGATGAGATGAACAGCACAGATACATTTAAGGGTAAACTGGATAAACAGAATAGAGAAAGGAATAGAAGGTTATGCCAGTAGGATTAGATAAATCAGAAAAACGAGAAGTGGCTTGTGAAACATGAGTACTGGCATGGACCTGCTTTGGCAATACAAATTCTGAGTGAATCAATGAGCCAAGGAAGAGAAGAAAATTAGAGGTGGAAAAGCTAAATGATGCAGCTCATGATGAGGTAACACAGAGTTAACAGCTGTAACTTTACTGATGTTCTGCATCCTAACACTGTCATTCTCAACAGATCATTCAACCCAATAGCCAAAACAGTACTCTTGTTGCAAAAAGAATTAAGATTAGATGCGAAGCCAATGGAATAAAAACTTGTTGATTAGAATATTTTTCAAATGGACGCTTACTGAGATGCTCAACTTTTAAAAGGGCAAAGCTGAACACGTGCAAAATTGCTAGCAGTCAAATATTCATTCATTAGAAACACTTCATTTAGATAACTGATTTAAACGAGCATCGATACAGATTAGTTTTGATATTGAGAAGATAGGAATAGTTATTAAATCATGCATTAAATTACAAATTGATGCTTATAAAGCTTAACAGATTTGGTAATTGCAATTTAAGAGAAAAAAAATTGGCAAACAATGCCTCTGTAAACATATTGAATTTCTGATTGGAAAATATCTTTTTCCTAGCATTCATCTTCATTTGTAATTCAATAAGTATGAACTAGATTCTAAAACCTTGAAGACAAAATAGAAAGCATTTTTTTTCCATTTTGTAAAAACGGAAAAATTCCCAGGGCTACAGTTCAAGATTGTGAGTGAAGGGAGCACCATTTGAAACTCAAGAAAGTGAAAAACAGATCACATTTGTTTAAGAATAAAAGAGGCCACATGACTCAACCAGCCCATGCTTTTCCAGTGAAGGTCGACCCCCTATGATTCATCTGAAATCACATCTTCTAACCCTTTCTCTCTCTGTAAACACGTCTAGTTGCTTCCTAAAAGCCATTTACTCCACCTACTTGAATGGTCTTTGTGATCACTTACTCCCCAGTTCTACTTCTTGAGGGGAGATTTCAAAATAATCAAAGGCAAAGTCAAAGTCGGGTTTATTGTCATATGCACAAGTCCATGTATGCACAGGTGCAATGAAAAACTTACTATCAGCAGCATCACAGGCACATAGTATCATAGAAGCAGCATTCACAAGAAAAACATAGATTAAATGAACACAACTAGAATAAAAAAGTCTATCTTAATAATGAGCAATCACAAGATCACAAGACAAAGGAGCAGAAGTAGGCCATTCGACCATCGAGTCTGCTCCATGAGCTAAACTAAACTATTCTCCTATCTAGCCCCAATTCCCGGCCTTATGCCCATATCCCTTGATACCTTGACTAATTAGATACCTATCAATCTCCTCCTTAAACACCCCCAATGATTGGGCCTCCACAGCTGTATGTAGCAAAGAATTCCATAAATCCACGACCCTCTGGCTAAAGAAATTTCTCCTCATTTCTGTTCTAAACCAGTACCCTCTAATTCTAAGACTGTGCCCTCTAGTCCTGGACTCACCCACCAAGGGAAACATCTTAGCCACATCTACTCTGTCCAGTCCTTTCAACATTCAAAATGTTTCTATGAGGTCCCCTCTCATTCTTCTGTCCTCCAGTGAGCACAGTCCAAGAGCCGACAAACGCTCATTGTATGTAATGTGGATACGATGTGGATGTTATGCGGATGTAGAAAGCTATTTATCCTAGGATCTGCACAAAAAGGCCACAACAAATAAATTTACAACTGTCCAGCAAACGTGGATGCAACAAAACTCTTCCTCAACAAAATTAAGTGCCAAAAGTTAGCAGTTGATATTAGTCAAGTGGCACTTTAAAAATCAGCTGCACCTTTATTTGCTGTGAAACAAAATTAATGGCTTTAGTGACATTGAATAACCCTGCTTCCGTTTTTCAAAGGAGATTTGTACACTTCACACATAACTGCAATATTGTACCTGAAGTGAAAGCAAATCACCTGAAGTGACTTCTCCTCCTGTGCCTCCCTTGGGCTACATTTGGAACTGTAAGTTGGTAAATTAAGAGAGAATGTCTGGGGTGGGTGAGGTGTTTGATTAAGCTGGCTGCTTTACCAAGGCAGCGAAAAATGTAGACAGAGTCCGCGGAGGGGAGGCTGGTTTCCACGATGTGCTGAGCTGTGTCCACAACTCTCTGCAGTTTCTTGAAGCTGGGTGCAAGTTCAAGGTCTAGAGTGTAGGACGGAGTGGAACGGAGAGTAAAAATCAAAAAAAACTGCAGATGCTAGAAATCTGAATTAAAAACAGAAATTGCTAAAAACATTCAGCAGGTCGGGCAGCATCTGTGGAGAGAAAAATTGAGTTTCAGGTCAAGGGCTTTTCAACATGAGAGAAAACGAGCTGGTTACTGGTTACAGTTGCTGATAAAGCTCGTAAGACAGACGGATGAATAAGGACAGTTTGGTAAAGAGAAAACAAAGGGACATTTTAAAGCTGTGAAAATGCAGGTCGAGCTGCACAAAATACAGAACAAATTGGGCAGTGACTGGAGGGAGAGAGGGGGAGGGAGAGAGACATACACAGAGACAGAGAGAGAGAGACAGAGAGACAGAGAGAGAGAGAGAGGGAGAGAGAGAGACTGAGTTGATATCTTAAATGGATAAGCTCCCAGTGGAACTGACCAGTTCTGATACAAACGGGGAGTGTGGCACGAAATTGTTAAATTCGAAGTTGAGCCTTGAAGGCTGTGCTCTTGGACTTCTTTGGAATAGTGCAGGAAGCCTCAGGGAGATAGGTCAGAGTGGGATAGAATTAAAGTGAACAGTTCAGGGTCATCCCCTGTGAACTGAATGACAGTGCTCTGCAAAGTGGTCACACAATCTTCATTTGAGACTGCAAGAGAAAATGAGCAGTCTTAGAGTCATAGAGTCATACAGCATGGGAACAGGCCCTTCGGCCCAATCAGTACATACCGACCAAGCTTCCCATCTGAGCTAGTCCCAGTTGCCCACGTTTGGCTCATATCCCTCTAAACCTTTCCTGTCCGTGTACCTGTCCAAATATATTTTAAATGTTGTTAATGTACCTGCCTCAACCACTTCCTCTGGCAGCTCATCCCATATACAGACCACGTTCTGGGTGAAAAAGTTGCCCCTCAAGTTCCTACTAAATCTCCCCCCTCTCACTTTAAACCTATGCCCTCTAGTTCTTGATTCCCCAACCCTATCTATGCCCCTCATGATTTTTATGTATAGGAAGTTATTATGTAATGGAAAGCCAATGAAGAAGGGCTGCAGGAGATCTTCAGGGGGTAATTCCATTCACGGAGTCCTGATCATTTCCTGAGACTACAGAGAGGAGAAAGTGTGTGTACCGTACATAAGTAGGAAAGCTTGGTATAGCACAAACAAAAGTAGAAGATCAATAAAGTCAAGAGAGATTTCAAATCAGGGTTAGGGTCTGGATGTGAGATTTTATTTGCAACTTTCTCAATAAAGATATAAATATAACTCAACTAGATAATACTAAATCAACATCCAACATTTAATCAGGACACCAGCCTCCCCTCCATGGACTCTAGTCTTTACCTCTCATTGTCTTGGTGAAGCAGCCAGCATAATCAAAGACCCCACCCACCCAGGTCATTCTCTCTTCTCTCCTCTTCCGTCAGATAGAAGATACAGGAACCTGAAGGCACGTACCACCAGGCTTAAGGACAGCTCCTACCCCACTGTGATAAGACTATTGAACAGTTCCCTTATACGATGAGATGGACTATGACCTCATGATCTACCTTGTTGTGACCTTGCACCTTATTGCACTGCACTTTCTCTGTAGCTGTGACACTTTGTATTGTTATTGTTCTTACCTGTACTAACTCAATGCACTCTGTGCTAACCCAATGTAACTGCACTAAGTAATGAATTGACCTGTACGATCGGTATGCAAGACAAGTTTTTCACTGTACCTTGGTACAAGTGACAATAATAAACCAATACCAATACCAAAATGGTTAATAAACCCTAGGGATATGCAAAGTGAAACAAAACCAAAAAAAAATCAGTAACTTTCTGGTTTATTCTCAAGAAGTATCATGGCTAAATATTCTGATCAAGGCCACAAAATTGAAAGTAATTATACTTTTGCGGAACGGAATTTGCAGTCAGCCTCAATCGCTCTGAGACTTGACAATGAATGACAGATGGTAATTCAGTCAGAGGCTAACACAATTGTACTTGATCTTTTCTCTACTCACCATCCACAGACATGCTATCCTCTGGGAGATGCTCGATTGCGTGTGACAATGGAAACCCAGGCTGGTCTTCCCTTTCTTAATGAAGGGACAACTAATTGGCCTGATCACAGCACTACCCTGGGTAACTTCTTCACACTCCCTTTATCCAAATTAAAGATGCAGCAATGGGAACCTGCATGAGTCCAAATTTCACCTGCCTTTTTCTGGGGCAAGTGGTACATTCCTCGTTTCATTCCTGCTCAGGTCTGCCCCCTCAATTCTAATTCAAGTGTATTGATAATTGTACTTATGATTATCAGGCAGGCACGGTAGTGTAGTGGTTAGCATAACGCTATTACAGCGCCGGCGACCCAGGTTCAATTCCAGCCACTGTCTGTAAGGAGTTTGGACATTCTCCGTGTCTGCGTGGGTTTCCTCCGGGTGCTCCGGTTTCCTCCCACATTCCAAAGACATACTGGTTAGGAAGTTGTGGGCATGCTATGCTGGCGCCGGAAGCATAGCGACACTTGCAGGCTGCCCCCAGAACACTCTACGCAAAAGATTTATTTCACTGTGCATTTCGATGTACATGTGACTAATAAAGATCTCTTCTATCTTCTTCTGATGCTTCCTGCTCTTGGACATAATTTGAAAGTTCCATCGCCTTTGCTGCCAATTTTCACCTGCTCCTCACTTTCACATACTCCACCACTGACTCTGCAGGTCATTCCCAGGTTATGACAGGGCTCCATTCCTGAGAACTGTTCCCAACACGAACAGTTTGCAAGTCGGAAATGCGACCACCCGGCAATATATTAAACATAGGCCAACCAAGGGCAACGTATAGTGGTCACTGTCCCCCAAATGCTCACTCACTGAGAGATCTGTCACTTCACCTGACCTGGTTCATTACTTAATAATAGATCTAATATGGCATTCCCTCTAGTCGGCCTGTCAACATACTGTGAAAGGAATCCATCCTGGACACACTCAACAAACTCTGCCACGCCTAAACCTTTGGTACTAAGGCATTTAGCTCAACCACTCACATTTCTCTGCAAGATGCAATGATATTGCTGCAAACCAAGTCCCCACGTGGCAGAAGATTTCTGCAGCCCCACAGCAGCCAGAAAATCCATCTCGCCAGTCTCCCAAACACTTCTTCAAATTTCTGATCTGTGCATAAGTCGGGTGGTAACGCTTTACAGTGCCAGCGACCCGGGTTCAATTCCGGCCACTGTCTGTAAGGAGTTCGTACGTTCTCCCTGTGTCTGCGTGGGTTTCCTCCAGATGCTCCAGTTTCCTCCCACATTCCAAAGACGTGCGGGTTAGGAAGTTGTGGGCGTGCTATGTTGGCACCGGAAGCGTGGTGACAGTTGCGGTGTGCCCCCAGAACACTCCACGCAAAAGATGCATTTCACTGTGTGTTTCGATGTACATGTGACTAATAAAGATATCTTATCTTATTTTATCAGTGTTCATCACCTGGGAAGGACCTGTATATATCAGGAGGATAGCAACCAATGTACATTGGAAACCCACAAATCCCCATAATTATGTTGACTTCACCTCTCCCCACCTTGCTTCCTCTAAGGACTGAATTTCATCTTTCCCAGTTTCTCCAGCTCAATTGTATCAGCTTCATTGGACTCAGCCCAATACATCACGGGCACATCCCTCCCCACCATCAGTAGTACCTACAGGAGGCGCTGCCTCAGGAAGGCAACGTCAATCATCAAAGATCACCACCATCTGGGCCGTGCCAACTTCTCGCAGCTACCATCGGGCAGGGGGTACAGAAGCCTGAAGTCCCGCACCACCAGGTTCAAGAACAGTTACTTCCCTTCAACCAATCGGTTGTTGAACCAACCGGCAAAACCCAAATCACTAGAGTTTGTTATGAGCCAGGTTGCTACTTGGTGAATGTCCCTATGTCCCTTTAAGGCACCTGGACAGTAATGTAGTAGTGTGTGTGTGGTGGCATCTGACGACTGCAAGACTATATCTGGAGCGTACTGGCTGTGGCATAGAGAGAGAGAGAGGGAGAGAGAGAGAGAGAGGGGCTGACTAACTGACTGACTGACTGACTACCGGTCTCTGTATCTATGGATGAAGAACAATAGCTGTGACTGTCACTATACAATCCATGTATGGATTTTTGGAGCAATCTGTGGTGTCCACTTTGTCGTTAACCTGTACTGGAAAGCAGGTATATCTGTGGGCAGCCACGTATCGAATGCCCTCGGTGTGGCAGATACTTCGGAACAAAGCGATGTAGATCACCGGTGACTGAGATGTGGTATGGGTTCCATTTTGGAACTTGTGGATTTCATGAATTTACTCTCTACATTCTCTCTACATTCTCTCTGCAATCTACTGTGGTTTTCAGATGTCTTTGCTCACCATTCTACCTTATGACTTGCCGAACTGAACTTTGAGAACTATTCCTAGACTTGGGATTTGGGAATTTGCCACACACACACTTCAAGTTTATTTTTGAGGTCAATGTTTAATATCTAATGTTTTCATTTCTCTGATTATTACAAGTAGTTATTAATAAATAGATTCTAACACTTATATATGGCTCGTTGTGTTTCTATTGTTGCTGGTACGTAACAAGTTTAACAACACTGACCACTTTAATCACTTTGCACTAAAATGGATTTTGTTTTTTTTGTTCTGATTATGCCCTTTCTTGTAAAAATTGTGTATAATTTGTTTAATTTACAGTATGTTTTTCTTGTGAATGCTGCTTATCTGTTGCTATGTGCCTGTGATGCTGCTGCAAGTAAGTTTTTCATTATACCTGTGCACACATGGACTTGTGCATGTGACAATAAACTCGACTTTGACTTCGATCCAATGTCTTATGTCTTATGCACGTGTTATGAGGATAGGTTGAGTGAGCTCGGGCTTTTCTCTTTGGAGAGAAGGAGAATGAGAGGTGACTTGATAGAGGTGTACAAGATGATAAGAGGCATAGATCGAGTGGACAGTCAGAGACTTTTTCCAGGGCGACAATGGCTAACATGAGGGGACATAATTTTAAGGTAATTGGAGGAAGGTATAAGGGGGATGTCAGGGGTAAGTTTTTTACACAGAGAGTGGTGGGTACGTGGAACGCACTGCCTGCAGAGGTTGTGGGGGCAGATACATTGGGGACATTTAAGAGACTCTTAGATAGACACATGAATGATAGAGAAATGGGGAGCTATGTGGGAGGGAAGGGTTAGATAGATCTTAGAGCAGGATAAAATGCCAGCACAACATTGTGGGCCGAAGGGCCTGTACTGTGCTGTAGTGTTCCATGTTCAATGATGACACCGTTTAAACCAGTGCTTCCTTTTTCCCTCAGCGTGGTTCCCCCTTCACCATAGTTGAAGGAGTCTCAATCATATCTGTTCCATTTCCAACACTCCTGCTCTCACCCCTTTCCTTCCAACCAGAGGAGAGGGTTTCCCTTGTCCTCCTCTTCCACTCACCTTCCATAACTTTCATAACCATCAGACACATCCTCCCCTTCCCTCTCAGCATTCTACAAGGATTATACTCTCTATTCTAGTGAAGGTCTTTGGCCAGAAATATTAATCAACTCTCTTCTTAGATGCCACCTGATCTCCATCATTTTCTATTTTTATTTCAGAATTCCAGCATCTGCACTTTTTTGCCTTTCAAAATTCTCCACAACTTCCTGAATTACTCTTCCATTTCCTCTATCACCCACTGCCCTTCTTATGGCACCATCCCATGCAACCAATAGGAGATACAAAAGCTGCCCTTCTAACTCCCTACCCCACTTCCCTTCCCATTGTCACAGAACCCAAATACAGAATCACACTTCTCCCAATTTAGTGACTGCACTCGATGCTTGCGAGGTTGTCTCCTCTGTGCTGGAAAAACCAATGCACAACGTTTCCATTCAATCTGCCTGAGTTTCCAATTGTCTGTCACTTTAATTCTTCACCCCACTCCCACTCTGGCCTATCGGTCTTCGGCCTCTTATACTGTTCCAATAAGGTCCAATGTAAGCACAAGGGAACCACGTCATTTTCCAACTAGTTCTGATGAAAGGTCATTGACCTGTTATATTAACTCAGTTCTTTCTCCCTCCACAGATGCTACCTGATCTGTATATTTCCAGCAATCTGAACTTTATTTCAGCTTTACAGTATCTGTCAGTTCCAAAATTACTTTCTCTTTTCTCCCCTCACTTTTCATCCATGTCCTAGATTTATAATCCCTCCAGACATGTCAGCTGCAAATTAACCAACCTCCCTCAGCCAACATCACCTATCACAGAAATTCCCTTTGATCTCTCTTCTCCTCTCCCTTCTGGTTAACTTAAAACATATTTGATTTCTAACTTTTCCTAGTTCTGTTGAAAAATCTGTCGACACCTCTTGCTGCCTCGGTAAAGCAGCCAGCAAATCAAAGACCCCACCCACCCCGGACATTCTCTTTTCTCCCCTCTCCCATCAGGCAGAAGGTACAAAAGCCTGAACACAGGCTCAAGGACAGCTTCTATCCCACTGTTATAAGACTATTGAACCTTGTACGATGAGATAGACCCCTGACCTCACAATCTACCTCGTTATAGCCTTGCACCTTATTGTCTGCCTGCACTGCACTTTCTCTGTAACTGTAACACTTTATTCTGCATTCTGTTATTGTTTTACCTTGTATTACCTCAATGCACTGTGTAATGAAATGATCTGTACGATCGGTATGCAAGACAAGTTTTTCACTGTACCTTGGTACAAGTGACAATAATAAAAATAATAATCATCATCAATCTGAAACATTAACCCTGTTTCTCTCTCCATAGATGCTGCCTAATCTGCTGAGTACTTCTTGCATTTTCTGTTTTTATTACTGCCCCAGCTGACTCAGATGAAACCAGGGAACCTAAACCACAATCTTCCTGATAACTGAACTGTCAAGTTACAAGCTTGTCACTCAAGATCAATGGTCCGGCTTTTCAATAGCGAATGTTTCTGACACCTCACAGAACACAAATGTACTTTCTTATCACTCCATAACTCGAAGAATCGTATATAAAGCTGCAATTCCCCCACCAAAATCCAAACTGAAATACATAACATTCAATAGCACTCAACATAAGGAGTTAATCCTGAAAAGGAATCATAAAATAAAATCATATTTTCATTCTGTGCTGTTATAGTGATAAGATCTAAACTCAGTTAAATTGGCTTTTCCCTTCCTTGCAATTACTATAAAGTCCCTTCTGAGTCCAGTCAATTTTTGCAGACTTTGAATGCTAATAACTTAACGACTAAGCAAATAATTGACATCTTCCCCCTCCCATGTGTCAATGTATTACAGTAGATTTTTGGATTTATGGGTTAATTTCAGCTTCAGTACAAATTAAGAATCCATCTCAGAAAGTTGTCCAAATAGAGTCGTAGAGTTATACAGCACAGAAGCAGGTCCTTCAGCCCAACTCATCCATGCCAACAAAGTTGCCCACCTGAGAAAGTCCCATTTACCTGCACTTGGCCCATATCCCTCTAAACCTTTCCTATCCATGTACCTGTCTTTTAAACATTAAACATATACCCATCTCTACTACTTCCTCTGGCAGCTTGTTCCATATACCCACCACCCTCTGAGTGAAAAAGTTGCTCCTCAGATCCCTTTACATTTTTCCCTTCTCACATTGAACCTATGGCCTCTAGTTTTTGACTCCCCTACCCTGGGAAAAAGACCTTATCTATGCCACTCATGATTTTATAAACCTCTGTTAGGTCACCCCTCAGCCTCCTTCACTCCAGGGAAAACAATCCCAACCCCTCCAGTCTTTCTTTATAATTGAAGCCCTCCAGTCCCAGCAACATCCTTGTGAATGTCTTTGCACCATTTCCAGCTTAATGACATTTTGCCTCACTGCCTCAGTAAAGCAGCCGGCATAATCAAAGACCCCACCCACCACGAACATCTCTCTTCTCCCCCCTCCCATCAGGCAAAAGATACAAAAGCCTGAAAGCACGTACCACCAGGCTCAAGGACAGCTTCTATCCCGCTGTTATAAGACTACTGACAGGTCCCCTAGTACAATAAGGTGGACTCTTGACTTCACAGTCTACCTTGCACCTTATTGTCTGCCTGCACTGCACTTTCTCTGTAACTGTAACACTTTATTCTGCATTCTGTTATTGTTTTCCCTTGTACTGGTATTGGTATTGGTTTATTATTGTCACTTGTACCGAGATACAGTGAAAAACTTGTCTTGCATACCGATCATACAGGTCAATTCATTACACAGTGCATTTACATTGGGTTAGTACAGAGTGCACTGATGTAGTACAGGTAAAAACAGTAACAGTACAGAGTGAAGTGTCACAGCTACTTGATGTACTGATGTGATGAACTGATCTGTATGGATGGCATGCAAAACAAAGTTTTTTATCAATACATATGACAATAATAAACCTATTTACCAATTTTACCAATTCCTTCTTATAGCTGGCTGACCAGAACTGCACACAATACTCCAAGTGTGGTCTCACCAACGTCTTGGACAGCTGTGACGTGATGTCCCAGCTCTTGCACTCAATGCCCTGACCAATGAAGGCAAGCCTGCCTTTTAACTGGAGGTGCTGTCAGTATTTATTGTCCATTCCTAAGTTCCTCAGAACGGAGTTATTTGCTGGACCACTTACGTGTCCACCCTGCTGCTATGTGCTTAAGGGCACGTACAGGACAGAGTGGATGAGAATGCCTGATTTCCTTCTCTGCAGGACATTAGTGGATGAAGTAGGTTTTCACAACAATCCAAAGCATGCGCTCCATTACTGATAACAGATTTTCATTCCAACTCACTTAACTAAGTTTAATTGCCCTGAGTTCCCATCTGGGATTTGCACTCATGTCAGACCATTAGTACAGGAGTCTTGAATACCAGGCCAACAACACTCTGGCATCGTAACCTAACTACTTTAATGTTGCAATGTGAACCACGACTGTTCATGTTTATATTATTCAACTCACAATATGCAAAATTCCTATTCAATACAAAATATGGAACTGCTGGTTTGGCTCACAAAGTGTGGAAAATGCAATGCAGGCCAAAAAAGTCACAAGTTCAATCCATGGTACACGTTGAACTAGCTGATTCCTGTCAGCTTGTGGTTAGATTAACAATTAGTCTCAGTGCCCTCAGCTGGTGAAGGAGTGAAGTTGAAGAACAAACTAAAGGATGGAGATCTGCAACAGGAGCAGAAAATAAGCACTAGATCAGCCGGCACATGCAAAAGAAAAAGAAAAAGTGCGTATGGATCTTCTGCTCACTGTCTGATGAATCCAAATAGAGTCATACATTCATAGAGCACTACAGCACAGAAGCAGGCCCTTCAGCCCATCTAGTCCATGCTGGTGTGGTTTTATGCCCAGTCCCATCTACCTGCACCTGGACCATAGCCCTCCATACGTCTCATCCATGCACCTATCCAAATTTCTCTTAAATGTTACAACCACCACTTCCATTGGCAGCTCATTCCACACTCGCACCACCCTCTGAGTGAAGTAGCTCCCCCTCAGATTCCCCTCAGGAACCATTAGGACTTCCTAATGTTGTGACTGTCCATTCCCTGAGGTTTCTAAGGCTAGGACTCTTCTCCAGGGTGGCAGAGATCTTTAAGTATATGAAGTTCCTGGATATAGTAGAAGTGGGGAAGAACTATCCACTTGCAGGACAGTCTAAAACTAGAAGCAGGGAGTGGTTGAGGTGAACAGCCGTGATGCATTTATGGAGAAGCTCAACGAGTTGGAGGGAGAAAGGGATAGCAGAATATGCTGATGGGGTTGGATAAAACAAAGGCAAAAGAGGCTTGTGTGATGCTTAAATGCCAGCTGTTAGGAAAATGGCATTGTAAATTCTAAGCAGCAACCTTTACTGTACCTACATGCATCAAAGGAGGAGACGTCTGAATGCAAGTAGATCCAAACTGCTCTAATCTGAATTCATCAGCTGTCTCAGAGCTTGTACCAAGCAGCTTTATTGCACTGCTGTCCTTTGGAACTCCCTTGCCTTACCACTTTCCTCCTTGACAACAACAATCCCCATTCTCTTTGACGTGCGTTGCTACAACTCCCCTTTGTCTCCCCTGAATAGCGTTCATCGTTCTGTAATGTGCCCTGTAAAATGTCAGACACTACAGATACGCAAGCAGTTGCTCTTGTACCAACATCTCTCCCTGCTAGCCAGCATGATTCCTCTTTAAGTTGCAGACGACTGCCTTCTATTTTGGTCTCAGCTGAAATGCAGCCAGTCAGTCAGAAGAAAAATAAAACAGCAGTGTACCGATAGATAATTATTTGAAGTAGCCCCAATAAATGTTAGAAATGGGTATTCCCATGGAGTTCACATTCAGCAATGCAGGTCACAGACGTCCCTGGTTTGATGGTCAGTCTCTGGTGACTTAGCTCAAATCAGCAATGAATTGGAGAGCAATACAAAATGAAAGAGAGGAGCTTTCACCATTCAAACCCCATCTGTGGCATAATTACAATCACCGCAAAAAAATGTGCAAGTTCATGGTTTTCAAAACAGACACAAGACGCACAGTCTGGTTCAAAAGATTAACCCAAGGGATCCTCATAACTGCAACTCCAAAGCTACAGAGCAAGCAGAAAAGGCAAGTGGGATTCATCGCGGCAGTGAATGAATACAAAGGGAAAGAAATGATGCAGCACTCCATGATCAAACATCGAATTCACTTTGCATGTTGTTTTGCAAACAGTTCCATTGATGAGGAAGAGACCGAGGATTATCACTGGATGTATGGACAAAAAAATTAGATGAAGTTCTCTTTCATGAAGAGTTTATCACAGCACTGACTGCTTTGGTGCCACCTGAGTAAGAAGTAAAAGAAATATCAAAAATGAGGATATTGGATAAATGCTTTGGAAGAAAGAATACTAAACAGGTGTAAAATAAAACAATGAATTAAGATTAGTATGGATAGGACAAGCAAAAGCAGCATAGCAGAGCCACAATGGGAAATGACCTCAATCCATTCTATGTGTCTATTTAAAGCAGGATATTTCAGACAATTAAAATGTGTTAGACTATTAATTGGAAGATCATCCAATAGTCCAGAAAATTTGTCAGTCCAACACCATCAAAATCCCAAACTTGCTGGATTAATAGAGTTTTAATATATACAATCCCTCAAAGATGAGTAACATAGTCTCATACATCCCACACAACAAATAAGACCCTATATATTGACCACTAGCATCCAAACTAATTGAAGTATTTGGTAAATGGTAATTGGTTTATTATTGTCACATGCACCGAGATACAGTGAAAACCTTTTGTGTGCATGCCGTCCAGACAGATCATTCCATACGTTAGTACGTCAGGGGAGAACAAAAGGAAAAAGAGTGCAGAATATAGTATTACAATTGCAGAGAGAGTGCAGTGCAGGTAGACATATAAAGTTCAAGGGCCACGACAAGGCAGATTGAGAGATCAAGAGTTCCTCTTTATCGTATAAATGGTCCATTCAAGAGTCTTATAACAGTGGTGTAGAAGCTGTCCTTGAGCCTGGTGGTACGTGTTCTCAAGCTTTTATACCTTCTTCCCAATGGGAGTGGGGAGAAGAGAGAATGATCAGGGTGGAGAGGTCCTTAATTATGTTGGCTTCTTTCCTGAGGCATCGGGAAGTGTAGACGGAGTTAATGGAGAGGAGGCTGGTTTCTGTGATAGGCTGGGCTGTGTTCACAACTCTCTGCAATTTCTTGCAGTCTTGGGCAGATCAGCTGCCATACCAAGCCGTGATGCTTCCTATTTGTAAGTACATCCTCACCAAGATCAACTTAAGGGATGCTGACGGCAAACATGGTATAACTCGTTACCAGTAATAAACTTATGTTAAGTGCAACAAAGACGGAAAATGCTAAAAACACTCAGTAAGTCAGGCAGCTTCCATGGTGGGAGAAAAAGAGTCAATGTTTCAGGTTGCTGATCATCAGAATCAGGAAAGTGAGAAATAGAGAGTATGTTTTAAGATAAAAACACTTGTAAACACATACCACCAGGCTCAAGGACAGCTTCTGTCCCGCTATTATCAGACTCTTGAACATACCTCTTGTAGGATAAAGATGAACTCTTTATCTCTCAATCCATCCCTTATAACTTATTGTCTACCTGCACTGCACTTTCTCTGTATCAGTAACACTATATTCTGCATTCTGTTCCACACTGGGGAGACCCAAAACAGATTGGATGACTGCTTTGTCGAGCACCTTCGCTCCATCCGCCACAAGAGCCAGGATCTCCCAGTGGCCACCCACTTCAATTGCACTTCCTATTCCCATACTGACATGTCTATCTATGGCCTCCTCTACTGCCACGTTGAGGCCAGGCGCAGGTTGGAGGAACAACACCTCATATTCCACCTTGGTAGTATCCAATCTGACGGCCTCAACATCGATTTCTCCAACTTCCAGTAACCCCTCCCCTCTTTCCCCTCCCCCCTTGTTTTCCCTCATTCCTGGGCCCCCTCACACCTTCTCTTTCCCCTCCCCTGCCCTCACAACCTGCCGATCATCTCCCTCTCATTCCCTTTATTCCATCATCTACTGTCCTCTCCTACCAGATTCCTTCTTCTTTAGCCCTTTGCCTCTTCCACCCATCACCTCCCAGCTTCTTGCATCACTCCCTTTCATCCCCCCTCCCCCACCCACCTACCTTCCTCCTCTCACCTGGACTCACCTGTCACCTGCCAGCCTGCGCTCCTCCCCCTCCTCCTTCCCCTGACCTTTTTATTCTGGCTTCTGCCCTCTTCCTTTCCAGTCCTGGTGAAGGGTCTCGACCCAAAATGTCAACTGTTTATTTCCCTCCATAGATGCTGCCTGACCTGCTGAGTTCCTCCAGCATCTTGTGTGTGTTGATTCTGCATTCTGTTCTTGCCTTTCCCTTTGTACTAACTTGATGTACTTACAGTATGTACAGAATGATCTGTCTGGACGTTGCAAACAACATTTTTCACTGTATCTCAGTACGTGTGACAATAATAAGCCAATCATCAGGTTGCAGAAAGGGGAAGAAATGGAGGGAACAGAAGGAGTGTGTGTGCCTTAGGGTGTAGATCAAAGATGCCAAGCTAACCACTGCGTTAAATCCCATCATTTGGAAATAGAAGAAACAGAAATTTAACCTGAAATATACAAAATATATAAAAGCTGGTTACTTGAAATTGTTAAATTAATTATGGAGGCCCAAGGGCTATAAAGATGAGGTGCTTCTTCAGCAGGCTTACGTTGAACTTTGTTGGGTGGCAGTAGGTCAGAGAATTATAGTGACAGCAACTGCCTCCGTGTCACCCCTGTGGACTGAACAGAGGCACTCTACAAAGCAGAAAACCCTATCTGCGTATGGTTTCTCCAATCTAGAGGAGACCACAATGTGATCACCCATCATAACACATTGAATTGGAAGCAGCATAAGTGAATTGTTGCTTCTTCTGGAGGGATGATTAGTCCCTGAATGGTGGGAAGGGAAGAGGTAAAAGAGCAGACGTTTCATCTTTCACATTTGCCTGGAAAAGTGTTGCGAGAACAGAGGTAGTTGATGGAAATGTAAGAATGAGGGACAAACAATCTGCTGGAGGAACTCAGCAGGTTGAGCAGCATCTGTGGGGGGGCGGAAGGAATTGTTCACTTTTCAAGGCAAAACACTACATCAGGACAAGACGGAATGGTCCCTTCAGAACACTGAAAGAGTACTGTAGCGATTAGCGTAACGCTATTACAGCACCAGCGACCCGGGTTCAATTCCGGCCGCTGTCTGTAGGGAGTTTATACGTTCTCCCCACGCCTGCGTGGGTTTCCTCCAGGTGCTCAGGTTTCCTCCCACATTCCAAAGACGTATAGGTTAGGAAGTTGTGGGCATGCTATGTTGGCGCCGGAAGCGTGGCGACACTTGCGGGCTGCCCCCAGAACACTCTACGCAAAAGATGCATTTCACTGTGTGTTTTGATGTACATGTGACTAATAAGGATCTCTTAAGAAGATATCTTAAAGGGAAGACGCGGCTGGTGGTGAAATCCCATTGAAGATGACAGAAACTACAGAGGATGATGTAGAAACTGACGGAGTAAACGTTTCATCATTTTTACATTTCCTTAATTATTTACTCAAATTTTAATAGTTTTTAAATGTCTCTGCATGGCAAAGACATTTAAAAACTATTAAATAATGCTCAAGATTTTCAAGCTGGATTGCTGCTACATAGAGCTGACTCAATGGGTGAGATGACCCTCTTCTGTACTGTAACTATCCTGTGATCTTGGGGAGGAATCACACCCCTTGACTACCCGTACTGGACAGACAATCCAGTACATCGAGCCAGTGCTCAGACCTCTGCTTCCCATGGCTAGCCCAAAGCTTCTGATTCAAAAGCATCAATACTCTACTTGAGCCAGTGGCCCTTCCTTACAGGTATGGGACATGCCTGTTTGGTCACACTTCAGTGGCGTCATAGAGCAATACTGCATGGAAACAGGCCCTTCAGCCCAACTCATTGATGCTGACCAAGTTGAGCACCTAAGCAAGTCCCATTTACCCGCCTTTGGCCCACATCCCTCTAAACCTTTCCTATCCACGTACCTGTCCAAGTGTCTTTTAAATGTTGTTATTGTGCCTGCCTCAAACAGTTCATCTGGCAGCTCTTTCCATGTACACACCATCCTCTGTGTGAAGAAGTTCCCCCTCAGGTCCCTTTTAAATCTTTCTCCTATCACCTTAAACCTATGCCCTCTAGTTTTTGATTCCCTTTACCTGGGGAAAAGACCGTGTGCATTCACCCTTTCTAGGTCCCCCATGATTTTATACACCTCTATATGTCATAGAATAATACAGCACTTGAAGCAGGTCCCTTGGACCACCAAGTCCGCGCCAAACATCAACCACTCATTTACACTAATCCCACACTAATCCCATTAATTCCCAACAACTTCCCCCTCACCTACACACACTAATGCAATTCACAGTGGCCAACTGAGCTACCAATTTGCATATCGTGTAGGCCGAAGACACCACTGTTGTTGACAGAATCACGAGGCAGCGTACAAGGGTGACATGTGTCAGCTAGTTGAGCAGTATCGTAACAACAACCTTGCACCCAACATCAGCAAGACCAAGGGACCGATTGTAGACTTTAGGAAGGGGAAGGAAGGCAAACACACACCGACCCTCACTGAAGGGTCTGCAGCAGAAAGACTGAGCAGCTTCAAGTTCCTGGGCATCAATATCTTGGAGGACCTATCCTGGGCCTGGCACATAGATGCATCCATGAAGAAGGCACGCCAGCGACTCTGCTTTCTTCGAGGTTTAAGGAGATTCATCATGTCATGAAAGACTCTGACAAACTTCTACAGTGAGAAGCATTCTGACTGGTTGCATCACAGCCTGGTATGGAAACTTCAGTGCACAGGAACGCAAGAGGCTACAGAGAGTGATGGACTCAGCCAGTTCCATTACAGATACAGCTCTCCCCACCACTGAGGACACCCACAACAAGCGATATCTCAGGAAGCTGACATCCATCATCAGGGTCCCGCACCATCCGGGCTGTGCCTTCTTCTCATGCTGCCATCAGGCAGGAGGTACAGGAGCCTGAAGACCCACACCTCAAGGTTCAACAACAGCTTCTTCCCCACTGCCATCAGCTTCCTGACCGCATGCGAAAAACCCCCAACACTACCTCAGACTGTATCTCCTTTTCTCTTTTTCAATCTTGCACTAATGTCATTATGTTTATTGCTTGTTGCGCCCTTGAAGAAGGCCTGCCAGCGTCTCTACTTCCTTCGAAGTTTAAGGAGATTCAGCATGTGTAAGTCATGTACATTTTACGTTAATTTAAGTTTATGTTAATTTATGTTAGTTATGTTTGCAATGTACTGTGCAGCTGCTGCTGCAAAAAGCTAATTTTCATGGCATTTATACCATGTATGTATGTCCATGACAAAAAACTTGAACTTGAACATCTTTGGCATGTGGGAGGAAACCAGAGTACCTGGAGGAAATCCACAAAGTCACAGGGAGAATGTGCAAGCTCTGTACAGACAGCACCCGAGGTCAGGATTGAACCCAGCTTGCTGTATCAATGAGAGAATAGCTCTACCAGCTGCGCCACTATGTTGCCCATAGCTTAAAGGCCATCTCTTTATCACATTCAAATGGAACATCTGGAACGGGGCTTGAACCAGTCACTGTTCTGATTCAGATGAAAATTTTATTACTAAGCCAAGAGCTTGCCCCAAATTGCCTGCACTGCAAAAAGTTCAAATAAAGTCATTCACTGCCCACGAAGTGCCTGAAGAATGTTTTGACAATATCAGAACACAGGATATAAATAAAGGAAATATTTACTTTTCTTTGCTGGAAGATTGGAAACTGCATCACATATAATCAGAAAGGATTCCACTGCCAACACAGGCCAACGTGAGAGACGAGATAGTATTCACCATCCATCTGACGATGATGAAGAGCACTAATCTTCAATTTCCAGAAGAATTTGATCCTATTACTTTGGTTGCTAGAAACTCTGTGCTTCTGTCAATTCTGCGCATCATTAGATCACAGTAGTTCATAGTTAACATTAATAAAATTCCCATAACATAAATTTTCAACTTCTCTTTCCAAACTCATCAGATGTGTGGAAGTTGCAAACCTGCAGCTATGATCAATCTGGCCATGGCAGAATATAGACCTGTCTTTGTGTCTCTTGTATCCAGGAAAGGTGTCAGTAAAGTGAGGCAGAGATCTGGAAAAGGCAATTAATGCTTCTCACAGCAGCTGTAGTTTAATAGAGGGCAGTAGGCTCTTGAGGGACTGACCTACATTGAGCAACAAACTTGCCCTCTCCAACGTCTATAATTGCACAGCCAGGTTAATTCTGAAAATGCAGCTTTTACTGACTATTGCTGACAGATGTGCAGCAGATTAAAACTGGCATCCCCCGTGAATGCAGGCCAGACCTAAAACCAACCATAATACTACATAAAGGGAAGAAAGAGGGTTGCTAGATGACAAGGGGGTTGGTGGGGGAGGATGAATTCAAATTTGGATTTCTTTCTCTCTCACACATATATAAAACTCAGATCTCAGTACAGCAAATAAGCAAACAGAGCTCTTTTCATTGTAGCAACCATACCCTAATCACCACTCCAGTTTAGCAACACTATGACCACTCTGATCACTTTGCACTAAAATAGACCATTTTTTTTGTACTAATTGTGTTTTTTTTCTTGTAAAAATTCTGTAGAATTTATATTTAATTTACGTTTTCTTGTGAATGCTGCTTATCTGATGCTATGTGCCTGTGATGCTGCTGCAAGTAAGCTTTTCATTGCACCTATGCAGTACATGTGCATATGACAATAAACTCGCCTTTAAACTCAACTTCTAAACGACAGAAGCAGATTATCATCAAAGGTTGTTTGTGCTCTGATTAGGCTGCACTTTGAATGTAGAATCAAAGTTAGGCCTCAATACACAAAGCTTACAGTTCAGTTCTTGGGCACAGTGTGAAAAAGAGTCACATTGGTGGGACTTCACATCCAATCTGTTGACAGAAGAGACAAAGAAAATATGGATGTGTGGTTTTGAAAGGAGGCAGAAGGAACCAACAGAGATAAAGAAGAAAATAAACAATGAAGAAAAGATTATGGTCAGGACTTTGTGGTCAGCAACAAAGGAACAGAGCTTGATGTTCTTCACAATATCAGCTGTCCAAACGTCTTATGGGCTGCCACACTGCCATTCTAATGGCATGAATGAGGAGGATATTACAGGTAAGGGTGTTGTTGCTGTACTGGTAGTACAGAATTCATATCTCTCCACGGCAGCTGGGTAATTTAAATTCAGACAATTAAATAAATCTCAAATAAAAAGCTACAATCTGTCCACGAAATTATCCTGCATCATCTGAAACAGTGCTTGTGCACAAATGTCTAGTGTACACAAACAGTATATAAATACTTTGAAGTTTGTCTCTGCCACACTAACTGACTCAGTATTTTATAATTCATTTTTTGAGTTTGTTGCCCAACCCTAGGGTTCCAACAAAAGCAGAGGTGAGCCAGCTCCTTGAACTGCAGCAGTCTATATGGTGAAGGTAAATTGATAAATTGGTTTATTATTGTCACATTTACCGAGATACAGTGAAAAACTTGTTTTGCATGCCATCTATACAGATCATTTCATTACAACAGTGCATTGAGGTAGTACAAGGGAAAACAATAACAGGATGCAGAATAAAATATTACAGTTAAAGTGCAAGTGCAGTGCAGGCAGACAATAAGGTGCAAACCATAATGAGGTAGATTATGAGACCAAGAGTCCATCTTATCATACTAAGGAACCGTTCAATAACTGTGGGATAGAAGCTGTCCTTGAATCTGGTGGTACATGCTTTCAGGTTTTTGTATCTTCTGCCCGATGGGAGGGTGGAGAAGAGAGAATGTCCATACTCCCAACGTACTGTTAGGTGGGAAGTTCCAGGGAGGATGACGGACCAACAATATATTTCCAAGTCAAGTTCTTGCCCTTCTAGGTGTTAGAGATCATGAGTTTGGTAAGGGTAGCCTGAGTGAGTATCTGCATTGCATTTTGTGCATACTGGAGTTGGAATTGGTTTATTATTGTCACATGTACCAAGGTACAGTGACAAACTTGTCTTGTGTACTGTTCATACAGATCAATTCATTACACAGTGCATTGAGGTAGTACAAGGTAAAACAATAACAGAATGCAAAATAAAGTGTCACAGCTACAAAGAAAGTGCAGTGCAGGTAGACATGAAGGTGCAAGGTCATAACGAGGTGGATTATGAGGTCAAGAGTCCATCTTGTACTAGGGAACTGTTCAATAGTCTTATAACAATGGGATAGAAGCTGTCCTTGAGCCTGGTGGTACGTGCTTTCAGGCTTCTGTACCTTCTGCCCAATTGGAGGGAGGAGAAGAGAGAATGTCCGTGGTGGGGGGGAGGTCATTGATTATGCTGGCTACTTTACTGAGGCAGCGAGGAGTATAGACAGAGTCCATGGAGGGGAGGCTGGTTTCTGTGATGTGCAGAGCTGTGTCCACAACTCTCTGCAGTTTCTTGCAGTCACGGGCAGAGCTGTTGCCATACCAAGCCGTGATGCATCCGGATAGGATGCTTTCTGTGGTGCATCGCTAAAAATTGCTGGGAGTCGACGGGGCCATGCCAAATTTTGTTAGCCTCCTGAGGAAGTAGAGCCGTTGGTGAGATTTCTTGTCTATGGCGTCAGTCAATGTGCACCAAGAAGCGCAAGGAGTGAATGTTTAGGGTGATGGATGGGGTACTAATTCAGTAGTCCTGGATGCAACTAAGTTTCTTCAGAGTTGTGGTCTTGGGAAGTGGAAAGCATTCCATTATGCTCCTGACTTGTGTCTTGTAGACAATGAAAAGGTTTTGGGATGTTTGGTGGTGAGTCAGTCCCCTAAAGAACATCAGCCTCTGACCTACTCTTGTCGTCAAGGTATTTATTTGCAGGTGAGCTTTTGGTCAATTATGACTCCCAGAATATTTATTCAACAACGGTAACACCACTAAATGTCAAGGCAGGTGGTTAGACCTCATGGTGGAGATGGTCATTGTTTTGCATTTTTGGAGCACAAATGTTACTTGCCACTTATAGAGTTACGGAGTCTTTTCCTCTGGGTGAAAAAGTTGCCCCTCAGGTTCCTATTAAATCTCTCCCCTCTCACCCTAAATCTGTGTTCCCTAGTTCTTGATTCCCCAGTGTGCATTCACCCTATCTGCACCCCCTATGACTTTATACACTTCTAAAAATCACCTCTCGTTCTCCTGCGTTCCAAGGAATAAAGTCCTAGCCTGCTCAACCTCTCTCTACAACTCAGTTCTGCAAGTCCAGGCCACATCCTCGTAAATATTTTCTGCACTCTTTCCAGCTTAATGGCATCTTTCCTACAGCTGTGTAACCAAAATGGAACACAATATATCAAATCAACACCTTGTACAACTGCAACATAATGTCCCAACTTCTGTACTCAGTGCCCTGACTGATGAAGGCCAGCATGCCAACCACATTCTTCACCTCCTTGTCTACCTGTGACGCCACTTATATATATGCCCGTGCCTGAATGTTGTTAGGCCTTGCTGCCTGCAATCATGTGCTGCCTCATTTGTTAAGGAGTTGTAACGAGAAGTGAACATTGGCCCAATAAACAGAAGGTTGAGGCTTGACCTGACAAGAGATTATTGGAATTGTCATGGGGTTTGACAAGATATAGAGAAATTTTTTCACGTATAAGAGAAACAAAACTGATAGTGAATATTAGTGAACTGATAGAGAATTAAACAGAATTGTTTTATCCAGTCAATGGTGAGACATGGAAATCACTACCACAGGGAGCAGTTGAGGCAAGATAATATTGATGCCTCAAGCGCTCCTCAGATAAATAAGAAAGAGAGAAAGCAAGAGGGGATATATGAATGGGATGAGATGAAGAAAATGTGAGGCTTATGTTAAACACCAGCATGTTTGGACTGAATGATTCATTTCTGTACAAACATCAGCAAACATCTCTGCCTCTGCCCCAGTAATGGACACAATTGAAGGTGCTTGAGCCTTGGAAATTGCCCTGAGGAACTCCTGCAGTGATGCCAACCTCCAACAACCACAACCGTCTTCCTGCCTGTGAGGTATGACTCCAACCTTTAGAGTGCTTACCATATTCTACAGGGGTACCATTGAGAGTATCCTGACCAGCTGCATCTCTGCCTGGTACGGTAAATGTAACACCTCAGATCGCAAGACTCTGCAGAGAATTGCGAGCACAGCTGGAAAGATCATTGGAGTAGCTCTTCCCTCCATCCTGGACATCTACAAAATACAATGCACCCACAAGGCCTGCAGTATCATAAATGACCCCTCTCATCCCTCCTACAACCTGTTTGTCCCACTGCCGTCTGGCAAGTGGTACTGGACCATCCAGGCCAAAACTACTAGACTGTATAAAAGTATTTTCCCCCAGGCTGTCAGGATCTGAACACCCGAAGGCAGTCTCAGACAAATGCTGCGTCAAAAGCCCTGGTTTGCATAATGGCACATAAGAACTTTGGCTGTTGTTGAACATGTTTATACACTTAGTGCAATACACTGAGTTCTGTATTTTCCTTGTCCAACTCAGTTTTGCACTAACCTTGCACTGATTTTGTATCCAGTTTATACCATTTATTGCACTATTTGTGCTTGCACAATTTTTCTGTCTACGTTTATTGTATGTCTTCTGTTCTATATATGTCCTCCATTGTGTGAGTCTGGGGGAGACAACATTTCGTTCCTCCATGTGTTTTACAGCATATGTGTGAATGACAATAAAATATAACTTGACAACTTGAACTTGAACTTGGTGTCCACTGACTTTAGTTTTGCCAGGATTCCTTGGTGTCACACTCAATCAAATGCCACTTTCATGTCAAGGGTAGTCACTCTCATGTCCCCTCTGGGATTCAGCTCTTTGCTCCATATTTGGATCAAGGTTGTGATGAGGTCTGAGGCCAAGTGGTCCTGGCAAAACCCAACTGAGCGTCAGTGAGTAAGATATCGGTTAATAAGTGCTGTTTGAAAACACTGTTAACAACACCTTCCATCACCTTGCTGATGACTGAGAATGTACTGATTGGATAGTAATGAGCTGGATTGGATTTAGCCAGTTTGTGTGAACAGAACATACTGAGGCAAGATTCCACATAGTCGGGAAGATGCCCTTCTGCAATCTTTATTGAACCAGGTTGATCCACTCTTTTCATTGTAATGACAGAGTGAGAGATATACTGGGCCATTTGGTTAAAGATTGTGATGGTGTATATTTCTGCTCGTGGATGTCCAGTTTGGAGCTGTCAGGTCTATTCTGATTCTATCCCATTTTGAGTGCCACACAATACGATGGAAGGCATCTCCATAAGGCCTGTGTGGAGATCGCTTCTAACAATGACACTGTGGACAGTCTTGCAGCTACTATCAGGTGGGGGAGAGGGGCGGGGGTGGGGGGTGGAAGGTACAGCAGCCTGAAGTCCCACACCACCAGGTTCAGGAACAGCTACTTTCCTTCAACCATTCAGTTCTTGAACCAACCGGCACAACCCCAATCACTAGAGTTTAGCAACACCATGACCACTTTGATCACTTTGCACTAAAATGAACTTTCTTTTGTTCTAATTGTGTTCTTTCTTCTAAAAATTGTTTAATTTACGTTTTTCTTGTGAATGCTGCTTATGTGTTGCTATGTGCCTGTGATGCTGCAGCAAGTAAGTTTTTCATTGCACCTGTGCACACATGGACTTGTGCATATGACAATAAACTCAACTTTGACTTTGACAGATCTAGGTAGATTGGTGAGGACAAAGGCAAGTCG
This sequence comes from Pristis pectinata, assembly GCF_009764475.1. Classification (NCBI taxonomy): domain Eukaryota; kingdom Metazoa; phylum Chordata; class Chondrichthyes; order Rhinopristiformes; family Pristidae; genus Pristis; species Pristis pectinata. The sequence goes on along the minus strand of NC_067410.1, from coordinate 4,601,736 downwards.
GTTCTTCTTTTTAGGTAATTTCTAAAATAAGTGCAAGTTTTTGTTGATAAATATATCAATATCAAAGAATGAGGCAGCTATGCATTCAGGTATCCTGAACGCAGTTACAACATGGTGAAATAGAGGCTAAAGATCCTGTTACAAGTATGACTTGCTTCCACTCTTATTTTGTGGGTTCTGAGGTGACTGATAAGTCAATGTGGGAATTGTTGGCTTGACCACAGATGGGCCAGGTGGTGCCTGATGGGGCGGGGAAGTGGGGGTTTGTCAGCTAGTGTGGTCCTTCTACTCTTTATGGAGGGCTTCTGTGTGTCCCAGTGCATAGACTCAAGGTTCACAATGCCAAAAGCCTGAAAGCACATACCACCAGGCTCAAGGACAGCTTCTATCCCGCTGTTATAAGACTATTGAACAGTCCCCTAGTACAATAAGATGGACTCTTGACCTCATAATCTACCTCATTATGGCCTTGAACCTTATTGTCTGCCTGCACTGCACTTTCTCTGTAACTGTAACACGTTATTCTGCATTCTGTTATTGTTTTACCTTGTTCTGCCTCCTTGCACTGTGTAATGAATTGATCTGTATGAACGGTATGCAAGACAAGTTTTTCACTGTATCTCAGTACATGTGACAATAATAAACCAATACCAATTCCACCCCAAATGCTCCTTCTGCACATTGAGCAGTCATGGACCAAGGATTCATAATCACAAGTGGGAATGTTGCAATAGGTTTATGTTTCATGTTGATGCACTCACGACCTGCTGGAGACCCAGTCTCACAATGACTTTTCTAAAAAATTAAATCAAGTTGAGTGATTTCCTCATTGGCTTTTATAAACTGTTGGATCAAGGTTTAAATGTTCCCCAGGCTGAAAACCTTGTTGTACCATTAACACAAAGGATGTATGCAGGGAAGTGAGTGAGGCAATCTCTATCCAGCTCCGGAGGTCACTGCACAAATCTGCCACTCATTTAACAACAGCAGGGTAAGGTCACTCGCGTTAGTGCTGTGGGGTTGGGGAATATTGTAACAGGAGCTTTATCACATCATGTTATAACTGATTTTTTTTTTATTTACAGCGTGGTAACAGGCCCTTCCGACCCAGTGAGCCGGCGCCACCCATTTTAAACCCAATTAACCTACCCGTACATCTTTGCAACGTGGGAGGAAACCGGAGCACCCAGAGGAAACCCACGCAGACACGGGAGAACGTACAAACTCCTTACAGACAGCGATGGAAATCGAAACCCGATTGCTGGCGCTATAATAGCGTCGTGCTGACCGCTACACTACCATGCCGTGATTTCAGAATGCCAGAACACAAAAACTGCTTCATTCTTTAATACGGATATACTTAGCAAAATAAATAGCAAAAACTTGCATTTATGACACTTTTGATGGAAGAGAGACCAAATCCAAGAAAGAAACGGGAGGATGGCTAACTAAAACCTTGATCAAAATGTAGGATAAGGGGAGTTAATCAGGGAAAAATAAAAATCTTTACCAAAGGCAAGGAACTTATTATAATTGATCCCAATCAAATGATTAATCTGGATTTTTCTTGTTCAGATACTGACAGACCTCCTGTGTATTTTCAGATACTGATTAAAATTGCCAATCATTTACCTCCACATCATAAAACAATTCCACCTTCTCTTAGTTTAAAGAATTATTTTTCATACCAACATAAGACATAATCTTTTAAGCAACGCTGACCAAGCCATCTCTCATAGAGATTAACAAAAAAAAATGCCCGTGGCAGTATTGAAGTAGAGTACTTTTTATTTGATTGATTTGTTGCCTTGTTAACAGCAACGATTTTATAATTTTATTATTTGTCATTAGCTACAGTACCTTGGTTTTGGTTTAACAGCTTCTTTGATTTCGACGTGTCTCAAAATGTTTGCCTTGGGCAGCAACAGGGCCAGCATGCAAAAAGAAACAGCTGCCCAGTTCACTGGTTACCTTGAACAAACATTTCATTTTCCAAATTATCCAGCTTGAAGGCCACATCTCCCATTGGAAGGTCATTAGCTAGCTTCGGGGACTTCAGCATAGGATGCAGACACTTGGACCAGCAGCCTGCTCTTTGGAAAGAGCTATCTAATTAGTTCCATTGCCTTGCTCTCTCCCCACAGCCCTGAAAGCCTCTTCTTTTTGTAAAATCACAGAAGTTTATAGCATAGAAGAAGCCATTTGGTCTGCCGTGTGAAAGGTTTAGCTGATTCCCTTCTGAAACTCATGATTGAATCTGAATCCTCCATCCTTTCAGGCAGTACGTTCCAGACCATGAACAACGCGATTTATTCACAATATATACTAATAATTTTGATAGAATTAAATATAGAATCTCCTAATTACACAAAAGTGGGTGGGAGTGTGATCTATGAGAATGCGGAAAGGCTTCAGTGCAACTTGGACAGGTTGAGAGAATGGGACAATTCGTGGCATAATGAGCATAAATTTGAGGTTATTCACTATGGTGGCAAAAACGGGAAGGCAGACTATCTGGACAGTGATGATACTGGAAAGGGGGAGATGCAACTAGACTTGGGTGTCCTTGTACACCAGTTGATGAAGGTGCAGCAGGTGGTTATGAGGCAAATGATAGGGTGGCGTTCATAGGATTTGAGTACAGGAGCAGGGATATCTTGCTGCAATTGTACAATGCCTTAATGAGACCATATCTTGAGTATTGTGTGCCGTTTTGGTCTGCTTATCTGAAAAAGGATGTTGTTGGTATGGAGGGAGTGCAGTAGTGGTTCACTGGGCTGACCCCAAGGATGACAGGATTGACGTATGAAGAGATATTGAGATAATTGTGCTTATACTCACTAGAGCTTAGAAGAATGAGGGGACCTTATTGATACTTATAAAACCCTGTAGAGACTAGATGCACAAAGGATGTTCTCGATGGTGGGAAAGTCCAGAGCAAGGGATACGAGATAAGCCACGAAGAAGGCACGCCAGCAGCTCTACTTCATTAGGGGTTTGAGGAGATTTGGTATGTCACCAAAGACCCTTGCAAGTTTCTACAGATGTACGGTGGAGAGTATTCTGACTGGTTGCATCACCGCCTGGTATGGAGGCTCCAATGCACAGGAATCCAAGAGGCTGCAGAGGGTTGCAGACTCACCAGCTCCTTCATGGGCACGACCCTTCCCACCATCGAGGACATCTTCAAGAGGTGGTGCCTCAAGGCAGCATCCATCACTGAGGACCCTCACCACCCCTCTTCTCATTACTATCATCAGGGAGGAAGTACAGGGGCTTGAAGACTCACCCTCAACGTTTTAGGAACAGTTTCTTCCCCTCTGCCAGCAGATTTCTGAATGGTCCATGAACCCATGAACACTACATCATTATTCCTTTTTTTGCACTAGTCATTTATTTTTGTAACTTATTTTTTATGTCTTGCACTGCAAAAAAACAAATTTCACAACATATGTCAATGATAATAAACCTGATTCTGATTCTGACTTGGATGAGGAGAAATTATTGGGATTGGTTTATTATTATTATTGGGATTGGTTTATTATTATTGTCACATGTACCGAGGTACAGTGACAAACTTGTCTTGCATACCGATCGTACAGGTCAATTCATTACACAGTGCATTGAGGTAGTACAAGGTAAAACAATAACAGAATGCAGAATAAAGTCTAACAGCTACAGAGAAAGTGCAGTGCAGGTAGACAATAAGGTGCAAGGTAGATTGTGTGGTCAAGAGTCCATCTGATCGTACTAGGGAGCTGTTCAATTGTCTTATGACAGTGGGATAGGAGCTGTCCTTGAGCCTGGTGGTTCATACTTTCAGGCTTTTGTATCTTCTGCCCGATGGGAGGGGGGAGAAGAGAGAATACTCGGGGGTGGGAGGGGTCTTTGATTACGTTGGCTGCTTTTCCGAGGCATTTTTCCTCTTCAAAAATAATTCACCATCTGATGTGTTCCAGTCCATTCCAACGCACTGCAGAACTACGTCCTTTTTGCCCCCTGAATGAGGATAGTTCTTTAGCTGCTCTAAATGACCTTATAAACAGTAAGTTGAGGAGTGACCTGACAAGAGCTTATTGGGATGGTTAAGAAGGTTTGACAGGGAAGATATAGAGAAGTTTTTTCTCTTGTGAGAGAAACAAAAACTGAGGGTCATGAATACAAGAAGATCAATATTGAATCAAGTGAATCAAGCAGGTACTTTATATCCAGTCAACGGTGAGATATGGAAATCACTACCACAGAGAGTAGTTGGGGTAAGGTAACATTGATGCCTCAACTATTCCTTGGATAAGTAGGGAAGAGAGAAAGCAATAGGGGATATGTGACTGGGATAAGATGAAGGAAATGTGAGGCTTATGTTTAGCATAAACACCAGCAAAGACTACTTAGACTGAATGATTCATTTTTGTGTAACTCTACATAAAACCTCCCCCACTGAATCTTCATTATTACCTAATTTTATAAATAATGATTTACGAAGGGAGATGGAAAGAAGGTAAATAAAAGGGCATATTAAATGGATTTTTCTTTGAATATTTAAAGCTCTTTGAATTTCTAGCATTTCTTTCAAATGGTCCAAAATGATAATGAACTGGATTTCCCAAATGGGCTAAAAATATTATTTTATAAATGAGAACAGACACATTATTGAACACCTGCCAAAAAGGTCCTCCAAAATCTGGGCAGATACAAGAATAAATTTTGCATTTATTTTAGTTTGCACATACAAGTATTTTTGAAAAGAAAACATACACACAATTGTTCTGTGACTACAGTATTTATTTGCACTGCTTAAAAATATAGATCAAATCTTTCAATTACATAAAATATTATTTTTGCAAAGATGGAATAAAACGCCGATTGAAGTCAGTGGCCAGACTATGGACTGGGCTCAGAAAGGCCCACCTGAATGTCTGCAGTGCCATCTACAGACTAACAGCGAGTCAGACAACAAGTTTTGGAGGGAGAAACAGATCGACCTAAAACATTCGCTCTGTTTCTCTCTCCACGAGTACTAGCTGACCTGCTGAGGATTTCCAGCATCCTATGTTTATATTTCAGATTTCAAGCAACCTCTTTATTTTGTTTTTGAACTCTCAATGGCTTGTTAGGAATGAATAATTTTCGTTTGACAAAACAAACCAAATTCCATTTTTAATCACAAGGGAACTCCTACCAGCATTCTACAACACTGGCTATCTTTCGATAAGAACCATTAACTACTGGGTTTGAATTCTCATTATACAGTTCATTTTAATGAAAAGTCAGAGATGGGAGTCAAATTTACTCTTGATGTATGCAGCTAAAGTCTATTAAATCTTTCCTCTCAGGTGAATAAGTACCAAGGATTTTCCCCCTGATAAGTCCCTTCCTTAATCCCCCTCCATCTCTCCATTCCATTTCAAGCGGAGGCACAAGACTAACTTCAGATATTTCAGAAAACAAGTAGGAGAAACTTCCTTTTAAAACAGAGGATGGAAATATGCCACGTCAAATTGTAAGGTCGGCTAAAGATGTGGATAGATCAGATGGGATTAATGCAATGCAGAGGGTGCACATTGGATAGCAATTACAGTTCTGTTTGGACGAACATTGAAAGAAAAAAGCTTCCATTTGTGGGGATATTTAAAGCAAGGGCTCTAATACAAGATTGAATACAATTGAGAATTCAAGCTAAAGCTTCTGTACAGATTGAATCATTAGAACATCGATCTTTCCATCACAAGGAATAGTTGAGGCAGGTAATATAGTTTCACTAAGTATATGAGGGAGAAAGGAATTTAAGACTATGATGATAGATTGAGATGACAAACAGTGGGATTGGGAAAAGGCTAATGTAAGGGGCAAACACCAGCATAGACTAGATGGACCAAATGGCCTGTTTCTGTGTTGGACGTTCCATGTAAGAAGAGAAAGACTTGCAATTATATTGTCCCTTTCATGCCCCTTCCAAGACATCTCAACATACTTTACAGACAATGCAGTACTTGAGAGGTACAGTTGTAATCTAGGAAACACAGCAGACAATTGGTCCAAAGCAAGCTCCCACATAAAAAACATGATAATGACCAGATAATTTGTTTTAGCAATGTTAACTGAGCAGGAAAGCTCCCTGAACTCCTCTGCTCTTCTTCAAAAGAGTGCCATCGAATGTTTAATGTCCTGAAAAACAGACTGACCATCCATCTGCTCCAAAAGATGGCACCTCTAATAGTGTGGTATTTCCTCAGTACTGCAATGGAGCATCCGCCAAGATTTTTGCAATCCAGTCTCTGGAGTGAGACTTGAACCCACAACCTACTGCTTCAGAGCACTACATTGACTGGTTGGGTTAAAAAAAGCTATTTCCAATCTGTAATTTCAATATAAATCAGCAAGGAAGAGTTCCCACCACAGCTAACATCATAAAAGTTTTGGTTCATTTATTTCTTTATTTAGAAATTAAAATTTAAGGTGGGGGGGTAAGTTCAAATGAGATGTCCATGGCAAATTTTTTTTTACAGAGAGTGGCAGGCGCCTGGAATGTGCTGCAAGGGATAGTGGTGGAGGCAGATACAATAGAGACGTTTAAGAGGCTCTTAGATAGGTACATGAATGTGCAGAGAATGGAAGGATATTGACATTGTGTAGGGATTAGTTTAGTTAGGTGTTTAATTACTTGTGTAATTAATTCAGCACAACATTGTGGGCCGGAGGGCCTGTTCCTGTGCTGTACTTTTCTATGTTCTAAAATTCATTTGAAAATATTGAAAGAGACACATGATATAGAAGACAAACTGTAGAAGATGCCAGCAGTGGATCTACAATTGTTTTGAACGTGATTAGTTAAGAAACAAAAACAGAGAATACTGGAGCACTCAGCGGGTCAATCAGCATCAGTGGAGAAAGAAACAGTCGATAGTTCAGGTCGAGGACCATTTCCACTGGTGAAGACCTGAGCAGCAGCTGCCAGACCTCTACAAGCCCCAAGATTAGATGTGGGAATTCCGCTTGAGTTCTCTTTCCTGATCCTTATTCAATAATTCCAACTGGAAATGGGCTTTACCCACTGTTGGAAGAGGATACTGACATGCACTTATACAATTCCTTTGCTCAGCACTGCAACACACAGACCCAGATACCCTGAAGAGACCGCACTGCTGGGAGAACTGCAATCCAAACAGGAGTTAACACCTTCAGAAGAGCAGGAAGTTTAGAAGAGAAAGCATTGGTATTGGTATTGGTTTATTATTGTCACTTGTACCAAGGTACAGTGAAAAACTTGTCCTGCATACCAATCATACAGGTCAATTCATTACACAATGCAGTTACATTGGGTTAATCCAGAGTGCATTGATGTAGAACAATTATAGTAAGGGTAATGAGTAGATCTGTAGAGAGCAGCTTACATAACTTTGGAAATCGGGTACTCTCCAGGCAATTTATTTTCAGACTTAGGATGTCACATAGGTGACCATTAGTATTGCCTTTGCAACATGACTACCAGACAATCAGCAAGTCAAGAAGCATCAGTGGAGAAAGAATCTAACATGGAACAGTACAGTACAGGAACAGGCCCTTTGGCCCACAATGCCTGTGCCGAACACGATGTCAAATTAAACTAAATCTCTTCTGCCTGCAGATGATTCATATCCCTCCATTCCTTGCATATTCACGTGTCTATCTAAAAGTCTCCTAAACGCCACTATCCACCACTACCCCTGGCAGCCCATTTCAGGTACCTACCACCTTCTGTGTAAAAAATTTGCCCTGCAAATCCCCTTCAAACACTTCGGCTCAGGACCCCTTCATTAGAACAGGAATAATGAGAGGACAAGCACGTTTAAGTCACACAGTGGGGAAGGTATAGAGAACAGAAGGGATGTCTGTGATAGGGTGCAGATTGCAGTTCACTAGGAAACAATTACATTAAAAACCAGCAGTTGGAACAAAATGTTAAGGAAACAGTTTGAAGTACAACAAACTGAAACAGAAAGGCACAGTCAGACACGTGAAAAAAAGAGGGATTTACCTGAAATGATTAAACTTACAATTAAGTTGGAAGATGCCTACTCAGAACTATGGCTTACACTGGGGATCAATGGAGCATTAGAGGAGGCAGGAAGGTCAGAACAGAAGTGAGGTGGAGAATTAAAGTGACAGGCGACTGACTCAGCACTACCCTCGCAAATGAAATGAGAAGCTTTCAAGCTTTCAAGCGCCATTGCACTTCTTACAATCGGATGCATTACATTTGGCACTCATGATGTGGTCTCCTCTGCACTGGAGAAACCAAACTCAGATTGGGTAACTGCTTTGCAGAACACCTCCATTCAGCCTGCAAGGGTGACCTTGAGGTTCCATTCATAGCAACGTTAACACTCTTCCCACTGATGCGGCAAATTTCCAGCATCTGCATTTATTTTGATTTTCACATGGATATACATAAGCTTGATAAATAAATCTCCAGAAAAAAGGAGAAAGAAATGTACCTAACAGGTCCCTTATTCTGATGGCTGCCTTTGTGTGTGGTTGCATTAAGCTGTGCATAGATATGCAAATCCAAGTGTCACCAGGTATTGAGATTCCAAGTGTCCCCAGTGCCGCAGGGACTGTCCCACAAGGAACATTTTATCCAAAAGATCACCCTTGATCACAAAACATTCAGACTGCAGTCTGCATGAAATGTCATCAGAGCCCAGCAAGAAAGCAGACAGTGGATTCGGTGAGGTGGTTCCAAGAGCAACGTCAGAATCTTTAGGGAGAACGTCTCATCACAGAGCAACACGCAAAAAGCTGGAGGAACTCAGCGGGTCAGGCAGCATCTGTGGAGGGAAATGGGCAATCGACGCTTCATCGGGACCAGTGAAGGGTCTCGACCCGAAACCTCGACTGTCCATTTCCCTCCATAGATGGTGCCTGACCCGCTGAGTTCCTCCAGCTTTTTGTTTGTTGCTCCAGATTCCTCGTGTCAGATGAATTTTCACATGAATTTATATAAGCTTGATAAATAAATCTCCAGAAAAAAGGAGAAAGAAATGTACCTAACGGGTCCCTTATTCTGATAGTTGCCTCTTCTGCCTCTCACAGCAGCCTCTTGTGTCTCTGTCTCATCACCAAAACTTTCAACCAAGTACCAATACCTTGGTTAGCAGGTGGTAAGAAAGGGTTCCCTGTCAGACCTTTCATATTGGTAAAGTCATTTATTATTACTCAGGTAAAGTGAAAAACTTTGTTTTGCATGCTGTCCATACAGATCATTTCATTACAACAGTGCATTGAGGTAGTACAAGGGAAAACAATAACAGAATACAAATAAAGTGTTACAGTAACAGAGAAAGTGCAGTGCAGGCAGACAATAAGGTGCAAGGTCACATCAAGGCAGATTGTGAGGTCAAGAGTCCATCTTATTGTACTAGAAGACCGTTCAATAGTCTTATAACAGCTGGATAGAAGCTGTCCTTGAGCCTGGTGGTATGTGCTTTCAGGCTTTTGTATCTTCTGCCCGATGGTAGGGGGGAGAAGAGAGAATGTCTGGGGGTGGGTGGGGTCTTTGATTACGCTGGCTGTTTTACCGAGGCAGCGAGAAGTGTAGACAGAGACCATGGAGGGGAGGCTGGTTTCCGTGATGAGCTGAGCTGTGCCCAAAGCTCTCATATGATCCGCACAATGGTCACGCAGTGAGTGTCCCTCTTGACAGTTGCCCTGGAAATGACACTGTTGCCAGTCTCCTCAGTGAATGAATCTTTGTCAGGAATGTCTGTGATGAAATGCAAAAGGTTCATCCTAAACAGATGCATAACACAGGACTTAATGCTGCACAGCTATTCCCAGGGGCACACACTATGACAAATATCAGCTGCTGCTGGGAAATCATCAAAGCATGAAAGACAATCCCTGGCCCTCCTGCTACTGCACACAAATTAGTTGAAACCTGTGTTAGAATCCCATGAACTATTTGCTGCAAGTGTGTAAATGAACAATAACTGATGATGTGCTAATAATAAGCAATGAGAATGATAATACTTGTTCTGAAAATGTTGACTTGAATGCTCTGTGTTAAAGCTTTTAATTTTGAAAGAAAATGTGTCCAGATAGTTGTGTCCCCAGGTTACGACAGGGTTCTGTTTCTGAGAAATGTCTGTAACCCGAACTGTTCTTTATTTGGAAATGAACAGAAACAGTGTATGTGTAAGAGGGCCACAGAAACAGCGGTGACGGGGGTGCGAGCCAGCGCGGGAAGAGTGGCCGCCAACTGCCCTCACTGATCAGTGAGTGAGCGAGTGCAGAGGAGATTTACCAGGATGCTGCCCGGATTGGAGAGCATGTCTTATGAGGATAGGTTGAGCGATCTAGGACTTTCCTCTTTGAAGAGAAGGAGGTTGAGAGGTGACTTGATAGAGGTGTACAAGGTGACAAGAGGCATCGATCGAGTGGACAGTCAGAGACTTTTTCCCAGAGCGAAAATAGATAACACGAGGGGGCACAATTTTAAGGTGATTGGAGGAAGGTATAAGGGGGATGTTGGAGGTAAGTTTTTTACACAGAGAGTGGTGGGTGCGTGGAACACACTGCCGGCAGAGGTACTGGAGGCAGATACATTAGGGACATTTAAGAGACTCTAAGATAGGCACATGAATGATCGAAAAATAGGGGGTGATGTGGGAGGGAAGGGTTAGATAGATCTTAGAGCAGGATAAAACGTCGGCATAACATCGTGGGCCAAAGGGCCTGTACTGTGCTGTAATGTTCTATGTTCTATTTCCAGCATCTACAGGTCTTTGCTCCGGATTCCAATGCAAAGTCAGTAATCCAAAACGTTAGCTGCAATTCTCTCTGTGCAGATGCTGCCTGACGTGCTGAGCATTTTGTGAGTTTTCCACTTTTATTTCAAATTTGAGCATGCAGTGCTTTCTTCCCTAAATAACACTGTTGGGAAAGAAATCCATAAAACAAATGGGCTCTGATGCATCTATGTACTGTTTGGAGCATCAGTACTAAGCCTGCAGGCGATTGTTTATATCGGTAGAGTTGGCAATAGTGAGGTACAAATGGGGACTGCCTCAGGCAACAAAAATTATATTACCCCAAATATACTGCTCCTGCAAGGGAACGTGTATAACTTCCAAAGTGCCTTGCACAAATGAAATATATTGAACCACAGTCACCGTATAGACAAAGTTGCTCAATCCTCTGCTTTTGTGGGCTATATAAATGTACACCATGGACCTTCAAAATTGAAATACATTCCCATTAATGTCAAGGCATCTCAAGCTACTGCTACTAACAGCTTTGATTTTGGATTCGTTCACCTTTGAGGCTCCTGTGCTAAGAAGAATCTTTGTAATCTCACAAAATTCAAACAGAAATAAAAACAAATAATTGGTAAATTGGTTTATTATTGTCACATGTACCAAGGTACAGTGAAAAACTTGTCTTGCATACTGTCCATACAGGTCATTTCATCACATCAGTGCATTGAGGTAGTACAAGGGAAAACAATAACAGAATGCAGAATAAAGTGTTACAGTTACAGAGAAAGTGCAGTGCAGGCAGGCAATAAGGTGTAAGGCCACAATGAGGTAGACTGTGAGGTCAAGAGTCTATCTTATCGTACCAGGGGACCATTCAATAGTCTTATAACAGTGAGATAGAAGCTGTCCTTGAGCCTGGTGGTACGTGCTTTCAGGCTTTAGTATCTTCTGCCCGACGGGAGGGGGAAGAAGAGAGAGTGTCTGGGGTGAATGGGATATTTGATTATGCTGGCTACTTTACTGAGGCAGCAAGAAGTGACTTCCATGATGTGCTGAGCTGTGTCCACAACTCCCTGCTGTTTCTTGCAGTTATGGGCAGAGCAATTGCCGTACAAAACCAAGCTGTGATGCATCCGGATAGGATGCTTTCTATGGTGCATCGATTAAAAATTGGTGAGAGTCAAAGAGGACATGTCAAATTTCTTTAGCCTCCTGAGGAAATAGAGGCGCTGATAGGCTTTCTTGGCCATGGCGTCTAGGTGATTGGACCAGGACAAACTATTGGTGATGTTCACTCTAAGGAACTTGAAGCTCTCAACCCTCTCAACCTCAGCACCATTGATGTAAACAGGAGCGTGTGAACGGTGCCCCTTCCTGGGAATGAGGTGACTCAACTTCAAGGCCCAGAAAGGCAACACTCAAGAGCCACTTGGAAGGTCAACGTTGGATGTCCCTGATGTAGATGGATACAGTGTCAATTGTGCAAAACAAAGTCTCACAAGCAGCAACTGAAAGAATAAAAAGTGAAAGCAGAAAATGCTTGAAATGCTCAGAAGGTCACACAGCATTTGTGGAAGAGAAACAGGGATAACATCAAAGACCTTTCCTCATAAATGTTTCCAGCATTTGATATTTTTATTTCAATTTTCCAACATCTACGGATTTTTTGATTTTCATTTACGATTGAAAGGATAAGTTCTGTCAACTGAACCAAAATCAACCATCAAACCTAGTCCTGTTCCCCTTCAGCATTCCCCTTGAATCCAACAAGGGTCACTGCACACGACTCGGTGCCAGATATCCAACTTGTTTTTCTCCTGGAATCAATCTTGGATCATTTATCTCAATGTTTGCGCAAAATAGCAGCCACACGTCCCTCCAAAACAATAGTGGTTATGCATTAAAGTGCTTTGGCATATTGTGAGATTGTGAATGGAACACTATAAACACAAGTTCTTTCTGGGGACATGAGAAATATTTGTGGTTCTCTCAATGCTACTTAATCTAAGATTTGCTAAATGAGCACAGATCAGGAGTCAAATCTACGTCCCTTGGTCTAAGCAATTTAATTTCACACACAGTGACAGAATGACAAAACACAGAGCACAGCTTAAACCATCCAGTGAGGGAGGACTGTTGGCTTTCGCTCCTCGTCAGTCACAAGGACCAACAATGTGACCATCAACCCTAAAGCAAGACTATTAATCATCAATTGTCAGTAGTATTGGAGACCCTAGCACCAGCAGTAAAGTTAAGGAATAATGAAATTGGTAATACATAAACAGAAATTATTTCTGAATGCCATGTCTCTAACAAAAGCAATTTTAAATTGGAACATTACCTGGTTCACTGGGGACCATTACCACATTTTGATGGAAATGTTTGCAAATTGCTGAAATGGCAAAGCTTTAACTGCCATTTCTAAATCCCCAATACAGCAAAGACCAAAACAAAATAGAATAATAAGCAGTTCTACAAGCTCCCTGCTGGGTAAAACCCGAGTAGGCAAAAGGCACCACCTGATGTAGTACTTAGTCTTCAAATATCTGGTTGTTTTCTGGGCAATGTTGATGTGCCAAGTTTAACCTATCCCAGCCAAAGCAGAAGAATGTTATATTTAAGGGGGGAAGGAGTGAAAGGGAAGAAAGTCAGCCCGATGTCCCGACAGAGTGATGAATTCCAGAGGAGAGTGGTATCAGCTGTGATCGCAAACTGTTACTCCACAGAATATGCTGCCAGTACTAAGTCAAGTTCAAGTTCAAGTTATATTTTATTATCATTCACCCATATGCTATAAAAACACACGGAGGAACAAAATGTCATTTCCCCCAGACTCACACAACAGAGGACATACATAGAACAGAGGACATACAACAAACGCAGACAAAAAAAAATTTTGCAAGTATAAATAGTGCAAAAAACGGTATATACAGAATACAAAATTACTGCAGGGTTAGTGCAAAACCGGGTTGGACGAAGAAAATACAGAACTCAGTGTGTTGCACTAAATGTATAAACACGTTCAGCACCAGCCATAGTTCTTATACATCGTTGTGCAAACCAGGGCCTTTGACGCGACATTTATCTGAAACTGCCTCCAGGGTATTCAGGAGCCTGACAGCCTGGGGGAGAAAACTGTTGTACAGTCTAGTAGTTCTGGCCCGGATGCTCCGGTACTGCTTGCCAGATGGCAGTGGGACAGATAGGTCGTGGGAGGGATGAGAAGGGTCATCTATGATTCAGCAGACCTTGCGGGTGCATCGTGTGTTGTAGATATCCAGGATGGTAGATATAGTAGATACTAAGCACCTAGACTTGCATTTGACCTTTATCGCTAACATGTCTATACATTAAAAACATCTTTGGGCTATCCTTAGGATAAAAAAGGTTTCAATATAAAAGCAACAAGAATCCTGATGTAAGGTGTTGACCCGAAACATCGACTATCCTTTTGCCTCCACAGATACAGCTTGATGCACTAAGTTCCTCCAGCAGTTTGCTTTTTGCTCCAGATTCCAACATCTGCTGTCTCTTGTGTCTCCAGAAGCAAGTGCTTCTCGACTTCTTTCCCAAGTTAGGAAAGTTATTTGATTGCAACTTCCCGTGGGAGTGGAAGCTTGCACAAATCAGTGGCCTTGCGAGAAGAGAGTGCAAAGGCAAATGAAAAATGTGCCTAGAAATTCCAGTGCACCTTAATGAGACCACTGCAATGGCATAAATGAGGAGGGAAAACCACATCAAATTTCTTTAACTATATTGGCTCGTCTTAAAAGCAAGTTACTGGGCAATGAGTATTGGCTAGGGATGGGGTGTAGGGCAGTGCCCTTGGATGTACTTACTGACATCAGAGGTACTATCTGCTTCTGTAGAAGGATGGTAAACAGCCAAGCACTTGTGTGTTGTTGTTGGGATGCAGTCCAATACCAAGGGTGGTCACAATGAGGGAGAGAAGGGTAGGGTGGGGTGTGGAGAGGCCTGAGGATTTGAGTAAGGTTTTCATTATCTTCAAGTTTCCTAGGTTGGTGATTAAGACTCACCAGTTTTTATTGAGGCACCATAGAAAGCATCCTACCTGGATGCATCATGGCTTGGTATGGCAACTGCTCTGCCCATGACCGCAAGAAACTGCAGAGAGTTGTAGACACAGCCCCACGCATCACAGACACCAGCCTCCCCTCCTTGGACTCTGTCTATGCTTCTCATTGCCTCAGTAAAGCAGCCAACATAATCAAAGACCCCTCCCACCCCAGACATTCTCTCTTCTACCCTCTCCCATCGGGCAATAGATACAAAAGCCTGAAAGCCCGTACCACTAGGCTCAAGGAAAGCTTCTATTCCACTGTTATAAGACTATTGAATGGTTCCCTAGTACAATAATACAGACTCTTGACCTCACAATCTAACTTGTTATGACCTTGAACCTTATTGTCTGCCTGCACTGCACTTTCTCTGTAACTGTAACACTTTATTCTGCATTCTGTTATTGTTTTCCCTTGTACTACCTCAATGCACTGCTGTAATGAAATGATCCGTATGAACCGTATGCAAGACAAGTTTTTTTTACTGTAAATCGGTACATGTGACAATAATAAACCAATTTACCCATTTAATTTACTAAGTTATCCAGGAATGCCCAACAAGAGGTGTCCCAGGACAGTATGGTCCAACTTACCCTGCAATGCTCCAAAATGTGCTTTAAATGGGGAAATAACATCATCCAGTACGTTCTGACATATAGATCACAATAAGATAAATGCCCACTGGAAAATCCTGGTTAGCGTAATTCTCTTCTCATTACTACCATTGGGGAGGAGGTACGGGAGCCTGAAGACCCAGACTCAACAATTCAGGAACATCTTCTTCCCCTCTGCCATCAGACTTCTGAATGGTCCATGAACACTACCTTGTTATTTCTTTTATTTTTGCACTATTTATTTATTTATTTTTGTGATTTATAGTCATTTTTCATGACTTTGCACTGTACTGCTGCCACAAAACAACAAATTTCATGTCATATAAGTCAGTGATAATAAATCTGATTCTGATCCTTCAACCTACAATGAGAAAAACAGCCCAAAGCTATCCACTTTATAGGCAATATTCTTTTATCTATACTTTCTTGCTCCTTTTTTAAGACTAGATTATGAGGAAAATATAATTCAATATTCTTGGCTTTATAAATAGAAGTATGCTGTACTTGTTGGTCCTCAGATGGTGTACTTCCACAATTCTGCATGACAAAGCAGTTAGCACTGCTGATCAGAGCTCCAGGGCCCAGGTTCAATCCCAATGTCAGGTCCTGTCTATGTGGAGTTCTCCCTGTGACTGTGTGAATTTCCACAGTTCTCCAGTTTCCTCTCACATCCCTAAGACATGCTGACATCCCTAAGACAGGCACAGTGGTGTAGCGGTTAGCGTAATGATTTACAGCGCCAGCAACCTGGGTTCAATTCCGGCCACTGTCTGTAAGGAGTTTGTACGTTCTCCCCGTGTCTGCGTGGGTTTCCTCCAGGTGCTCCGGTTTCCTCCCACATTTCAAAGATGTATGGTTTAGGAAGTTGTGGGCATGCTATGTTGGCGCCGGAATCGTGGCGACACTTGCGGGCTGCCCCCAGAACACTCTACGCAAAAGATGCATTTCACTGTGTGTTTCAATGTACATGTGACTAATAAAGATATCTTATCTTATCTTATCTTATCTGATAGGTTAATTAGCTATTGTAAATTACCCTTGTGTAAGTAAGCAGCAAAAGAACCAACGGGAAGTTGATGGGCGCTTGAGAGAACAGGGCAGTAGGAGAAAGGGGAAATGAACTGATGGGATTGCTCTGATGAGACCCAGCAAGGACCAACATCCTCTCGTAAGTACGTAATCCGACTTTGGAAAGAACATCAATACCTAGAAGATGGTGCAGAAGAGACTTACTAGAATAACATCAGTTGTGTGGAGAAAGCAAAGAAGCTGTGATTGTTCTTCTCAGAAGAATGCGACTCTCTCCCTTTAAGAACATAGAACAGTACAGCACAGGAACAGGCCCTTCGGCCCACGATGTCTGTGCCGACCATGATGCCAATTGAAACTAATCCCATCTTCCCAGAGTAAAACTAAAGAGCTGATTGTTGACTTCAGACAGGGCAAGAAGGGCAAACATGCACCAGTCTACATTGGGGGATCGGCGGTGGAGAGAGTCAGCAGCTTTAAATTCCTGGGCATTAATGTACTAGATGACTTGTCCTGTGCCCTGCATATAGATGCAATCACAAGGAAAGCGTGCCAGTGTCTTTACTTTCTTAGGAGGTTAAGGAGGTTCGGCTTATCACCAAACACTCTAACAAACTTTGACAGATGTACTTTTGAAAGTATCCTGGCTGGTTGCATCGTGGTCTGGTACGGCAATTCGAATGCACAAGAACGTAAGAAGCTACAGAGAGTAGTGGGCTCAGGCCAATACATCACGGGCATGTCCCTCCCCACCATCGGTAGTATCTACAGGAGGCGCTGCCTCAAGAAGGCAACATCCATCACAGACCCCCACCATTCGGACCATGCCATCTCCTCACAGCAACCATCAGGTAGGAGGTACAGAAGCCTAAAGTCCCACACCACCAGGTTCAAGAACAGCTACTTCCCTTCAATCATTCGGTTCTTGAACCAACCGGCACAACACTAATCACTACCTCAGTTTAGCAACACTATGACCACTTTGATCACTTTGCACTAAAATAGACTTTGTTTTTTTGTTCCAATTGTGTTCTTTCTTGTAAAAATTGTGTATAATTTATGTTTAATTTATGTTTTTCTTGTGAATGCTGCTATCTGATGCTATGTGCCTGTAATGCTGCTGTGAGTAAGTTTTTCATTGCACCTGTGCACACATGTACTTGTGTATATGACAATAAACTCGACTTTGACCTCTGAAATATAGCAATATTTTGGAAAATAATGAGACAGGTGACCAACCTTCTGAAAAGTCTTACCAAATACTTCAGTGGAAATTCCAAGACTTGGTGTAGAGATAACGTCATTTGAATTAAAGGCATAGTAACCACCTCAGTAGAGAGATGGTTGGGCAGTAGAAAAAAATATGATGGTAAGAAAATGACTCTTACACTCAAACAAAATTATCAAGGAGGGAGAAGCCCATATGCTTGTCTTTTTGATTGAAGGACAAATATTGGTCAGAAAACTGGGAGAACTCTTCTTTGAATAGTGCTATGGGATCTTGAGACTATGACTAAAGATATAAATTATCTTCAGTCAGAGAAAAGTCCGCATTCCTACAAGCAACCAACTGTTACAGAAATAATGACAAGGGTCAACAAGCTGAAGTACAATGTTAAATGCTCACAGTCATTCAGAGGTTACCAACATTCTACAAGAGCAATCTAAAAACAAAATCTCATCTCTGTAACTGTTTATGGCTCAACAGCACCTTGCTGATTCTTCATACATGAGCCCAGATAGCAAGTGTCAGCAGGAAACAAGACTGTGAGGCATCAGATCCAAGAATTCATTCCTCATAAGATAACTAAGTGTGTTTTCATGCAGTGCCATGAAATCATTTTGATCTGCACAGAGCTGTGTGTTGTCGGAACGTTCCTGGCCAGAAAACCCTACTACACAAAGTGCTGATCCCTGGTGAACCACTAAAATATTTTTTTAAATAAATATATAACAATGAGAGTATTTTTTTAAATTGAGAAATCAGTGCAAAGGGCCAAGGTTCACAGTTTAGACCAAAGATAACAAAATGCTCGCAGTGCAAATAGTTTTCTTTGTAACCTTGGTATGCCCCAAAGTTGTTTACAGACAATCAAATACTTTTGAAGCTTAGTCACTACTGTAGAATCGGAAACATGGCAGGTAACTATGCACAGCAAGTTCCCACAACTACAATGTAACAGCAACCAGGCAGTCTGATTTATTGATGTTAATTGAATGATAAATAATGACCAGATACATTCTGGCTTGGTACAGCAACTATTCTGCCCAAGACTGCAAGAAATTGCAGAGAGTTGTGGACGCAGCCCAGAACATCACGCAAACCAGCCTCCCCTCCGTTGACTCTATTTACACTTCCCGCTGCCTCAGGAAAGCGGCCAGCATAATCAAGGACCCCTCCCATACTGGTCACTTTTCTTCTCCCCTCTCCTGTCAGGCAGAAGATATAAACGCTTAAAAGCACGTACCCCCAGGCTCAAGGACAGCTTCTATCCCGCTGTTATCAGACTCTTGAACGGACCTCTCACATCTAAAGATGAACTCTTAAACTCCCAATCTACCTCGTTGTGGTCCTTGCACTTTATTTGTCTACCTGCCCTGCACTTTCTCTATAACTGTAACACTCTATTCTGCATTGTTTAATTTTTACTACCTTGCTTGACCTGTCTGGATGGCACATAAACCAAAGCTTTTTGCTGTATCTTGGTATATATGACAATAATAAACCAATACCAATACCAAAGACCAGACAGTGGAATTAGTTCCTCCACTCTTTTTCGAGGGTTTTATGTCCTCATGAGATGGCAGACAGGGTCTTAATTTGACATCTTATCTGAAAGAGAGCACCTCTCAGTCGTGCAGAGTTCACTCAATTCTATTCCCGTCTCAGCCTTCATTTAGTCCTCAAGCCTCTCGTACAGGATTTGAGTCCACTTCTTTCACCATCTGAGTCAGAATTAAACCCGGAAATGGTGCCTAACACCAATTTTGGGTTTTAAATACTGCTGTGTGGAAGGTGCACAATAAAAGACAAAAAAAGTTGACTTACAGTTTCACTAATAAAATTGTTTGAGTGACCTTTAACATCTTTGTTATGCCTGTCCTTCTCTGTGTGTGTTTTATTTGGATAGGACAACACACATTATTGTCTGTAGAAATGAAGCTCGGAGGTCACAGACTTATTTTTTATTGCTTTCTGCTTGCACAGATTTCACAATCATGACCTGGGATGTTTTAAATCCAGATTTGTAATCTACAGAAAGTGCACTGATGGTACAAGAATGCAGGTCTTTCCAAATTAGTAATGTCTTTTAGAATTTCAATTTCAAATGATGACTCACTCATGAAAAATTCTTGTCTATTGCTGGCAGTCACAAAACAGGCTTTAGGCCACATGCATTTATTAGCAGATTCATTCAAAGCCAGTTGAGATATGGGAGGTGAAATGAATTCAGAGAGTATTTCTGGTACTTTTTCTAAATGTCCACCTTAAGTAGACAGTTCACACAAGTGCAAAATCCCCATGTTAATACATCCATTACTTTGTTGTATCTCCACTACTAAATACCCTGAGGCACTCCTCACAGTGCTTGAGAAAGAGAATCCCAAATTAAAACAGAAAGGGAAGGTTGACAAAGGCAGAGGTAATATATTTTTCTAAAAGTTACATAGAGTTGAACAATATGTTTCCAGCAACTGAGGGTTCATAGGAATAAGGTGATGTGAGGGGCATGTTATTTTTATGCAGAGGGTGGTAGGCGCCTGGAACGGGTTACCAGGGGTAGTAGTGGAAGCAGGCAGTTTGGTGGAGTTTAAGAGTCTTTTAGGTAGACACATGAATATGAAGGGAATAGAGGGATAGGAAGAGGATATTTAGTATAAATTGGCATCAAGATCAGCACAACATCGTTCTATGTAACTCTGCAGAGAGCGGAAGCAGGATGAAGCAGATTGATAGGTTTTGGTGCTAAAGTCTGCAAGGGGGGGGCAAAAAAACTGCTACTGCCCCAAGTGCTCGAAGGAGACCTGAATTGTAATGGCTTTTTGCGAACAGGTATGTCCATGGAAAAATGGAAGATAAAACTTAGTATCAGTAAATGTATGCCAATAGGCAGAAATTCAAAAAAAAAGCACAGCAATGATTGTGGTCTAAATGAAAACAGGCTCCATTCTGGAGAGGAGCAGAGGGATTTGGAAGTAAAAGTTCAGAACAATTTATAGGCAGAATATATATTGGGGTAAAAACCACAAAACTGCTGTTAGAATATTAAATGTTAATCACAAGAGATTTCGATTGCAAACACGGTGAGATAAATGACCAACTATAATAAATCCATGGTGTACTGTGTGCAGTTGTGGGCTCTGCACTACAGGAAGAATGCGGAGGCATTAAGGAGAGTACAGTGCAGATTCACTAGGAGGAAATACAAAATGAGTATTGTTGAGAATAGGTTGAGATAGAATAGATTTCTTCAGGCAATTCAGGGATTCAGAACAAGGGACCATGGATACAAGATTAATTGTAAAGAATGAAGTAGAGTGGGAAGACAGCCTGAGGATGTGAAGAACACAGAGTGACAAACAGAACCACAGGAAGGTATTCGTGAGCATCAGAGAGTGCATACAGGAGACAAGGTGATTCTTTCAACTAGAGTCGCAATATAACTGGAGATAAACTAGTAATGTATCAAAAGCTGTCTTGCACTTGTCTGCATTATTTGACTGGCAGTGTGCCACGATTTGACAGGAAAAGTGCAACACTTTTGCAATTATGAATTGAATGTCCATATGTAAAACTGTCTCACTCATTGTGCCATCACATGACTGTGCACCTGAGCTGCCATTTTGATTCTTCTGCTGTCCTTCAATCACCACCTGTGCTCCATCTCCGTTCTCTCCAATTATTCCATTCAAACCAATTTTATCTAAATCACCATTTGACTGCAGAATTTTTGGAAATAAACTGAAAAATAGTTTAAGGATGTTACATCTTATACTTTATTTCCTCACTAAGAAATATTATTCTTCTCCAACCCAATATATATTCACACACCAATGTTCATACACAAAACTGCTTATTCAATTCCTCACCTAATAATCATACCAACCAATGTGCAATTACCTTGGGATGGGTTTACACAGAAAGTTTCTATGATTAAATGTAAGTAGAAGGTTATAATGAAAGTATATTAGACATACGTCCAGAATCACAATCTGAATTCAAGACTTTTTTATGAAGACAAATTCACATCTGAATAGTTATACATCACTGGAACAGGCCCTTCAGCCCAACTCGTCCATGCCGACCAATTTGTCTACCTCAACTAGTCCCATTTGCCTGTGTTTGGCCCACATCTCTCTGAACTTTTTCTATCCATGTACCTATCCAAATGTATTTTAAATGTTGTAATTGTACCTGCCTCAACCACTTCCCCTGGCAGCTCGTTCCACATTCCCACCAGATTAATACTGGTCCAGCGTCTAGCTTGGTTTCACTGAAGATTATACTCGGTTTTGAATCTACATTTGCAATTGGTTCCCATAATTAAACCCAAATGATCCACTAATATCTTGCATGGAAAGAAATCTGAAGTACTTACCCTAGTTAAGGCTTCTTACTCCATTCGTGTGATAGGCAATGAGGGATAAAATAAGCTGGCCTTGCCTGTCCACATCCTGTAATCAGCTTGGATTTGCCAGTGAAAACACAAGAGACTGCAGATGCTGGGATCTTAGCAAAAAATAAACTGCTGGAGAAACTCAGCGGGTCAAGCAGCATCTGTGGAGGCAAAGGGATGGCCAACACTTCAAATCAAGATCCTGAATCAGGACTGAGAGTGTAAAGGGGAGATAGCCATTATAAAGAGGCAAGCCAAAATGTCGACTATCCATTTTCCTCCACAGATGATGCCTGACCCGCTGAGTTCCTCCAGCAGTTTGTTTTTGTTTTGCTTGGATTTACCTCCTCTAGACCCAGAAGGCCGATCCCAAAGCCAAACAGCAAGCATCTGCACAGCACCAGGGCCTTGAACAACATAATGGGGTGATTTGAGGCAAGTAGAAGCAGACCTACCCACAAATCCTCTCCAGAGATCTTTGACAGACAGCAAAGCCCTGCCTCCATCTTTGAAATACTTCAACAGCTTTGACAGATGGCAATGTCCCCGAATGTATCAAAATTAAAACCATTTAAAAATTAAGTGAACTAAAAAAAAGTATTGAAGTAATTAAAACATTAAACACCCTTAAATAACTAAAAAATAAACCAAACACAAATAATTAACACACATAATCTATCTTTCTCATTTCTTCCTTCCCACAGCCTATTGAAATGAAGGAACCTGTAGATGCTGCAAGTTCTTTGGAATCTCACAAAGCTCCTGCTCCAGCTTGGGATTCCAGGAGGAGTCCAGGAACAGAGTGCAGCCAGGAAATAGCCACCATTTTGGCCAGTAAGTTTGGCACTTCTGCATTCGCGTGCAAGTCCTGAAATTTAGCAGTCCTTACGCTGAGAAATGCAGACAGTTCCATGCAATGCCCAGCAAAATCCAAACCAATGTATAAAGTTAACTCCACACGACATCAACTGGCAATACACATCATTCTTGTCTCAATATTCATTAAATGGTGGTCTTCCTCAAAGCAGTGTAATGGAAACGTTCCTGCAGATGAGTGAGAAATGGAATAAACAAAAGAAACTAAAATGAAACAACACACATCATGGGTGTACACTGACGTTTTGCAATAGTGTAAAACGAGCAGCAGCAACTTAGTATCGTGGTTCACATCCACTTATTTTCACTTACTTACTTTACAATTACATAGAAGCATAAAATAAATAAAAGCGAGAGTGTGCCATACAGCTTATCTACCTGTTCTGCCACTCAATAAAGATTGTGACTGATCTTTTATCTTGGTGCTACATTCCTGCATGAACTCCATATCTCTCGATTCTTTTAATATCTAAAAACCTATCAAACTCTGTCTTAAATGTACTTATCCCCCACTGCTCTCTTAGATAGTGAGTTCCAAAGATTAACTACCTTGGGGAGCACAACATCAAGCGTTGACCCACATTGCCTGGAACAGTGCCCTGTCAGCAGGGCAGCAGATATCCAACTTGTGTGACAGAACCAAGACAAAAACACAGCAGAAAACACTTAACACTAATTTTTTTCAAAAAAAATATCATTCAAGGGATGTGGGCTTCGCAGGCTGAGCCAGCATTTAATTGCCTTTCCCTAGTTGCCCTTGAGAAGGTGGTGGTGAGCTGCCTTCTTGGACTGAGGCATGGGTACACCCACAGTGCTGTTTGGGAGAGAGTTCCAGGACTTCGACCCAGCAATAGTGAAGGAACGGCGATATATTTCCAAGTCAGGATGGCGAGTGGCTTAGAGGGCAACTCCCAGGTGGTGGGGTGCACATCTATTTACAAAAGAGGTCTGTATTTCAATTATTTCTTTTGCAACTGCAGTATGACTAACTAATCATTGCTGAAGTTTATGTAATGAATTTTGATGGCAGCTTTGAAATAATCTATGGGTTAGGAATGTTGGATGTTCAGGGTCACATGAATAGGATATCTCCATCATTAGCAAAACAATTGGAGAAAAGGGGAAACAGTTTGTCATTTTGTCATGAACTAGCAACAAAAGAAACACACTGAGCATGATTCAGTGTTAAAAACTATTTTATTAATCACTACTTATGATAATACGTAAAATAAAAGTAAAAATGTTAGTATGTTAGAATTCAAAAATGTTAAACCTTGAACGTTAACCCCAAAACTAAACTCTTCGTGTGTGTGTGACAAAGTCCCAAACTCCAAGTTCCGGAATGGTTCTTAAAGTTCAGTTCCGCAAGCCATAAGGTGAAACGTGAGCAAGGGCTTCTTCAACAACCACCGTTGTCAGAAGATAAGACGTAGACATAGAGAAACATAGAGAGAGTAAATACGAAATCCAAATGTTCCACGATGGAACCCAAACGACACTCCAGTGTTTACTCGGTAGTGACTTCCTCACCCCGAAAAGCATCCGAATCATGGTCGTCCACACACACAAATACCTGTTTCCTTCTACAGGTCAGCAACAAAGTGAACTCCACTGGATTACTTCCAACTTCCATACATGGATTTCAGTGGCAGACAGTTATTGTTTCTCATCCATCGATAGAGAAAACTAGCAGGCTGGTGTCTCTCTCCCTTCTCTCTCTCTCTCTCCTTCTTCTGACTTCTCCAACAACGTCATTACGTCCTTTATCTTCTATATTGATGTAAGCACGCCCCACACACACTCTCTATCTTAAAGGGACTTTCACTGAGTCCGTAACAGCATGCACCCCCATGTCAGAAAATTGTGGGCGAGAGGTTCCATGCCATACTCTCCAGCATCTAACCCTGGCTCACAATCAGAGGTGTTGTCTATTTTGTGAGTTCCCGGGATGCCAAAGTTTAATGCCTTTCACATCAATTTGTTGTTTTGTGAAATGTGTTGTTTTGCGGCAGCAGTACAGTGCAAAGATATAAAATTACTATAATTTACAAAATAAATAAATAGTGTAAAAAAAAGGAATAATGAGGCAGTGTTCATGGGTTCATGGATCATTCAGAAATCTGATGGCAGAGGGGAAGAAGCTGTTCCTGAATCGTTGAGTATGGGTCTTCAGGCTCCTGTACCTCCTCCCTGATGGTAGTAATGAGAAGAGAGCATGTCCCAGATGGTGAGGGTCCTTAGTGATGGATGCCGCCTTCTTTAGGCACTGCCTCTTGAAGATGTCCTCGATGGCAGGAAGGGTTGTGCCTGTGATGGAGCTGGCTGAGTCTGGCAGCCCCTTGCGATCCTGTGCATTGGAGCCTCCATACCAGGCTGTGACGCAACCAGTCAGAATGTTCTCCACCATACATCCATAGAAATTTGCAAGAGATGAGTACCTCTGGAGATAGTTGCCTAGGCTGTCAAGATTTAAATTAATCTAAATTTTATCGTGAGGAATATTTATGACTGAATGCTATGATATTCCTCTTCATTAAGCTACTTGTTCTACTTGAGAGGAATTAAGGGAGGATCTCATTGAATCCTACCAAATACTGAAAGGCATGGATAGAGTGGACGTGGAGAGGATGCTTCCATCAGTATGAGAGTCTAGGATCTGAGGGCACAGTCTCAGAATAAAGGGACGTCCCTTTAAAACTGAGATGAGGAGGAACTTCTTCAGCCAGAGGGTGGTGAATGTGTGGAATTCATTGCCACAGAGGATCTGTGAAGGCCGAGTTACTGGGTGTATTGGATCGATAAATTCATGATTGGTAATGGGGTTAAGGGTTACAGGAAGAAGGTGGGTTGAATGGGGTTAAAAAAATCAGCCATGATTGAATGGCGGGACAGATTAGATGGGCTGAATGGCCTAATTCTGCTTGTATATCTTATGGTCTTTGGTGACATACTGAATCTTCTCAAACTCCTAAGAAATTAGAGCCTTCTTCGTGATTGCATTAATGTGTTGGGCCCAGGATGGATCTTCCAGATAGATCCTCCAAGGGTGCCAGAGCTAAAATAAAACTTAACCACTATACTAGATTTCCTAATCTAAAGTTCTGTTCAAAATAATGCGTTTTTTTCTGAATGTACGTGCAGAATGCAAAAGATTAATTTTCTCAAAAAAATTTTAAAAAGCTTTTTATTAAACAAAATTCTTATTTTTCTTCCACATCGATTTTGTTTACTTTAAAATCCACTTTGTTAGTTTAACTGATACCAACTGTCCATTCTAGTGGCTTGCTAGTGCACTTCAGGGGCCAATTAAAAATTAACCAACAAATGTGAAACAAAAGGCACACGGAGCTCGACCCCGAACTGTTATTAGTGAACTAGGTGAGTTATGACCCATAAATCTTTGTGGTCACTTCAACAGATTTTATTTAAAACAGGGCAAATATTCAGGTCGACATGGTGGAATTTATCAGTCCTGCCTTGGGGAAAATCGGACTTGTCACAGAAACACGACACCACCATACCCAACAAACCATGATTTTGAGCGGCTGCTGATTTTGATCGGCTATGATATTAGACCCAAAGGTCTGAGGCTCAACATGCTTGTTCGTACAGCCAATCTTTATCGGGAAACTATAAGCCTTCATTGACCCTAAGCAGAGATGCAGGGATCGATGTTGGTTAATCAGCAAGAGTTTCTGCTGGAGATCGTTGGGCATGATTGTAAATAAGCGTAAGACCCCACCCGCCATGAACATTCTCTCTTCTCCCCCCTCCCATCAGGCAGAAGATACAAATGCCTGAAAGCACGTACCACCAGGCTCAAGGACAATTTCTATCCCACTGTTATAAGACTACTGAACGGTCCCCTTGTGCAATAAGGATGGACTCTTGACCTCACAATCTACCTTGTTATGGCCTTGCACCTTATTGTCTGTCTGCACTGCACTTTCTCTGTAAATATAACACAAAATTCCCCATTCTGTTATTGTTTTCCTTTGTATTACCTCATGCACTGACGAGATGAAATGATCTACATGGATGGCATGCAAAACGAAGTTTTTCACTGTACCTTGGTACATATGACAATAATAAACTAATTTACGAGTTTAATAATGGCCTTGGCTGTGATAGCCACCTCATTTTAAACAATTGCCAACACTAACCGCCCAGGTTTCCACATAAAGAACATCATAAGCAACTGGCTCTGGACTTCGATAACAAAGGTTTGTATTTATATAGCTCCTTTACTGCAGTAAAATAAGAAGATAAGATAAGGTATCTTTATTCGTCACATGTACATCGAAACACACAGTGAAATGCATCTTCTGCGTAGAGTGTTCTGGGGGCAGCCCGCAAGTGTCGCCACGCTCCCAGTGCCAACACAGCATGCCCAAAACTTCCTACCCCGTACGTCTTTGGAATGTGGGAGGAAACCAGAGCGCCCGGAGGAAACCCACACAGACACAGGGAGAACATACAAACTCCTTACAGACAGCAGCCGGAATTGAACCTGGGACACTGGCGCTGTAAAGCTTTACGTTAACCGCTACACTACCATGCCTGCCCAATAATACAGCCTAGGATCTTGGCAGCTGAAGCTATGGCCCCAAAAGGTGCAGCCAATAAATGTGGAGATGACAAGAGACCAAAGCTGGTGCAGCACAGATTTCACAAAAGATTGAAGGGTTGGAAGAGATCAGTGAAGGAAGAAGTATGAGCCCAGGAAGGGACCTGAGAACAATAGAAACTTCAAAACCAAGGCATTGCTTAACTGGGAGCCCAACCTAGGTCAGCCAACACAGGGATGATGGGTGGAGGATCTTGGTGTAAAACAAGATTTCTAAATGACCTTAATACAATCTGACACCTTTACAACAGGAAGCCATAAAATATATTGTGGATGGATTGTGGTATGAGCCAGGAGGTGGTGAATCTGTGGAATTCGATGCCACAGAGGGCAGTGGAGGCCAAGTCATTGGGTGTATTTAAGGCAGAGGTTGATGGGTTCTTGATTGGTAAAGGGGTTAAGGGTTACAAGGAGAAGGCAAGGGAATAGGGTTTAAAAAAAATCAGCCATGATTGAATGGTGGAGCAGACTCGATGGGCCAAATGGTGTAATTCTGCTCCTATATCTTTTGAGCAGAAAAGAGAAGCCACTACAACCAAAAATATCTTACTGCTTAAATGAGCTGAGGTTGCTTTTCAACAAAAAGAGCGACAAAATGTCAGTGAGAGTTAAACTCCAATTTGTCCTGGATAATGGACTATTTCTAAGTTGCAGCTGTCCGAGGTAATTCAAATTCCTTGCACAGTTCTCCACCGATGAATTTTCATTTAACGTGCAGCATGTGTTAGGGTGGAGATAAGACAGCAACATATGTTCTGCCAGTCAGCCACAGAATGCCTCAATGTGTAAAACATTGCCTGCTGCTGAATTCTGTGTAAACCCTCAACACCATTTTACCCTCTTTCTCCTTTTAACAGCCAGATATAAATCAGCAAGAGCTATGGAACTAGAAAATAAAAATAAAATTACCAGCAGTGCAGGACAAGTAATTTGGAGCTAGCTAACCAACAAACAGAATGGATTATCTTTCACCAAGCACCAGTATATATACAATGCACATTTTTCAGATTTAACTACAGTTGGATGTGACATAACCTATAGATCATAAAGATCTAATTGGGTTATAGTTATATAAAACTATTTCAAGGTATTAAGTTGTTTTTTTAAAATAACATTAGATTTGTTGTTTATATTTGCCATTTTGATCCATTATTTTTTTAAACCTGAATGAACATTGGAGGAAAAAAAAGGAATAATAAATCCTCAGGAACATATCCAAACTTCAGAGACGACAGATAAACTTGTATTTATATTACACAGTTCATAACTTCAGGATGTCCCAAAACATTTTCTCAGTAAATTCTGCTGAAGAATAAACAGCACTTTTTTTTAAGTCCAGTGCTACGTCTCTACTTCCTTAGGAGGTTAAGGATGTTCAGCTTGTCACCAAACATTCTAACTTATACAGGTATACTATTGAAAGTATCCTGACTGGTTTCATCACGGTCTGGTATGGCAATTCGAATGCACAGGAATGTAAGAAGCTGCAGAGAGTAGTGGGCTCAGGCCAATACATCACGGGCACATCCCTTCCCACCATCGGTTGTATCAAAATGAGGCACTGCCTCAAGAAGGCAACATCTATCATCAAAGATCCCCATCATCCGGGCCATGCCATCTTTTCACAGCTACCATCGGGCAGGAGGTACAGAAGCCTGAAGTCCCTCACCACCAGGTTCAAGAACAGCTACTTCCCTTCAACCATTCAGTTCTTGAATCAACCGGTACAACCCTAATCACTACAGTTTAGCAACCATTTTGATCACCTTGCACTAAAATGGACATTTTTGTTTGTTCAAATTGTGTTATTTCTTGTAAAAATTGTGTATAATTTATGTTTAATTTACGTTTTTCTTGTGAATGCTGCTTATCTGATGCTATGTGCCTGTGATGCTGCTGCAAGTAAGTTTTCATTGCACCTGTGCACACATGGACTTGTGCATGTGACAATAAAATCGACTTTGCCTTTGAGTTACTGGAAGTGATCAGCGGTGGCTGAGCAAGCAGCAAACTCGTTTCAGGATTAAAAAGTGCTGAGTGCCCTCTTCAGATCGGATAATTCTTGATAATGCTCAAGAGCAGTACAGAGGGAGTGCGCCACTTTCCAAAGTGCTGTTTTGTGAATGACACATTAAACAGATGTCCCTTTTGTTTTCTCCAGAGAGCCAAACTCCTATCGCACTATTTCAAAAAGCACGGAGGTTACACTCAACACCCTGACTATCATTTATCCCTCAATCAACATTACTAAAACAGATTATCTGGTCATTGTCACATTACTATTTGTGGGATCACGTAGTGCAAAAATTTGTCGCTGTGTTTCCTACATCTTGGTATTAATTGGACTTCAAAAGTACTTCATTTGCTGGAATCTGCTTAGGGACTTTCTGACAGGAATAAGACAAGATATCTTTATTAGTCACATGTACATTGAAACACACAGTGAAATGCATCTTTTGCGTAGAGTGTTCTGGGAGCAGCCCGCAAGTGTCACCACGCTTCCGGCGCCAACATAGCATGCCCACAACTTCCTAACCCGTACGTCTTTGAAATGTGGGAGGAAACCAGAGCACCCGGAGGAAACCCACGCAGACACGGGGAGAACGTACAAACTCCTTACAGACAGCTGCCGGAATTGAACCCGGGTCACTGACGCTGTAATAGCGTTACACTAACCACTACACTACCGTGCCTGGCTATATGAAATGCATGCCATAAATAAATATCCTTCTCTCTACAGCTTGGCTAATGAAAGTCACATAACCATCCCAAGAGCTGGTTGTGACAGAAATTAAGTCGGAATTCATCTCTTGTTATTCATCCAACTACATGCTGAAAAATATGCGTAACCGGGTAAGAACAGAATTGGGGTCACTTTTGCTTCCCCTGCCTAAAGTTTACCTCCCAGAACTGAATGGGAATAATGGTTGAGAAAAGATCAAGGCATCTGGCACCGAGGAGGAGTTGAGACCTGGGGTAGATCAGCTAAGATCATATTGAATGGTGGGGCAGGTGTGAGGGGTGGCAGCCTACTCCTGCTCCTATCGCTTTGTCCTTTTGTGTCATTTAGCGAGTTTCCAAAAAGTATTAGTTGCAAGCATTTCTACTTAAATCTGTTTCCTCCTCCACAGCTCTTTGACTTCCCACATTCAGAAAATATTCTGATTTAATTTCTTGCAGAGTCGATGATCTCACACTTCCCCACAGAGAATTCCATCCGCCATTTCTTTGCCCCCTCATTTAGAAACAGTATCAGGTTTATTATCACTGACATATGTCCTGAAATTTGTTGTTTTGTGGCAACAGTGTACTGCAAAACATAAAAATTACTATGTTACCAAAAGATAAATAAATAAATAGTGCAAAAGAGGAATAATGAGGTAGAGTTCATAGGTTCATGAACTGTTCAGAAATCTGATGGCGGAAGGGAAGAAGCTATTCTTAAAACGTTGAGTGTGGGTCTTCAGGCTCCTGTACTTCCTCCCCAATGGTAGTAATTTGAAGAGGGCATGTCCCAGATGTTGAGGGTCCCTAATGATGGATGCCGCCTTCTTGAGGCACCGCCTCTTGAAGATGTCCTTGGTGGCAGGAAGGGTTGTGCCCGTGATGGAGCTGGCTGAGTCTACAACCCTCTGCAGCCTCTTGCGATCCCGCACATTGGATCCTCCATACCAGGCGGTGATGCAACCAGTCAGAATGCTCTCCACTGTACATCTGCTGAAACTTGCAAGAGTCATTGGTGACGTACCAAATCTCCTAATACTCCTAGTGAAGTAGAGCCGCTGGCATGCCTTCTTCATGATTGGATCAATGTGTTGGGCCCAGGATAGATCGTCTGAGATGTTGACGCCCAAGAACTTGAAGCCACTCCCTCTTTCCACCGCTGACCCCTCAATGAGGACTGGTGTGTGTTCTCCTGACTTCCCCTTCCTAAAGTCCACAATCAATTCCTTGGTCTTGCTGACGCTGAGTGCAAGGTTGTTGTTGCGACACCACTCAACCAGCTGATCTATCTCACTCCTGTACGCCTCCTCGTCGCCATCTGTCTAATCCCTTTTCATTTACTGACTTCCAGCTGAACAACTTACTGTGCCTCCCAATTTAATTTCATCCACAAACTTGAACAGATAGTCAACTATTCATCCACCTAAGGCACGCATTCATACACAAGTACATAGACGTATACTTATAAACAAAATCCCAGTAGATCCATTGGGAGCAGCACACCGTATCCCACCAGAGAATATCCATGTTCATTATTTTCTATCACAAACTATTACCAACATTTGTCCCAAGGCTATCTCCACTTATTTCTGCAAATAATTTCTCAACCAAATGAAATACCGTTTTGGAAATCCATATAAATAACACTTGACAAAGACACCTATTGCTACTGATCTTTTCAAAAATGTCAGGCATGATTCATTCAACTTCATTCTACCCTAATCAGCTTTTACTTATTCAAATCACCTATTCTCAATGATACATTCCAGTCACCTCCCCAAAATTGATATGAAACTGTTGGGTGCTCCTCCCAGCTTTTTATTTAAATAACAGAGTGATATTTGCAACTTTGCAAATGAAAGGCAAAATTCCTAAATCTAGGGCTCTTTGGAAATGCACCTGCAATTTATGCATCAATTTATTTTTCTGCACTGCCGCATAAACAGTTTCTGAGATTTGTCTGTCATAAGCCCCATCTTCATAGAATTGTAAAAGCATACCACATAGAAATGTGGCCCTTACAGCTCATCTCATCCATGTCGACTATAATGCCTATTTATGCTAATACCAGTTATGTGTATTTTCCCCACTTGCATTGAAAGCATTAAGTTCCAAAGACGTACAGGTTAGGAAGTTTTGGGCGTGCTATGTTGGCGCCGGAAGTGTGGCGACACTTGCGGGCTGCCCCCAGAACACTACGCAAAATATGCATTTCTCTGTGTGTTTTGATGTACATGTGACTAATAAAGAAATCTTATATCTTATCTTATCCCACTTTGACTTTAAGTTTTCCTTGGACTTTTAGCCCTTTGCTCATTTCTTTATTGTCTATTCAAAGATCTCTAGCACAAAGACAAGAAGTAACCATAGAGGCTTCCTCAGGTTACGAATACTCAATGTATTGTCACCCTCTACATATGAACAAGCTCCCATAATATTATTAGTTTCTCACTGTATCTCAGTACATGTGATAATCATAAACCAATTCCAATCATTCCTAAGAACAGCAGAACTAGTTCTCTCTCTCCCTCTCTCTCTCTCTCTCTCTCTCTCTCTCTCTCTCTCGTTCTTTCTTATCAGTCTTATGTGCTTTTCATGCCATTCATTATAATACTGTAGAGGTATCGTTAACACATCAAGTGATTTTTATGTATTTTCCAATTTATGAACAAAAATTAACTTCAGGATGTCTGTAAAAGCAGAACCCATTCGTTCCCTGGGGATGGCCTTTAGTTGACATAGGGTTAAAATACCACTGGTTTTAGCTGTGTCAGTGTGGTGATGTAAATATGAAACAATCAGCTAAGAGCATCACATGAAGCATGCCCAACAATATTAAAGTAATAAGCTTAAGAGACATCACTGTTTCATTTAATCAGTTAGACTAGGTGCTATCATATCACTAATCAGTCCCACCTGATCTGATAGAATCATAGAAATTTTAAAATGTAAACAGAGAAGGAGGTTATTGTGCCCATTCTGTCTCTGCTGGTCAAAAAAAATTACCCAACATTATTGCACCTTCATTCGCCTTTCAAGTACATATCCAAGTACTTTTTAAATGTGATGAGGGATTCTGCTTCTACTGCCTCTTTCAAGCAGCGAGTTCCAGACACCTGCCATCCCCTGGGTGAAAATAGCCCAGCTTATCCGATCTTTCTTCAAAGCCATAGTGTTTTTTAGGAATAGGAACAGAAGGAACACTGAGCAGCAACAAACAATCTGCTGCAGGAAACAGCAGGTCGAGAAGCATCTGTTGGGTGGGGGGGGGCGCAAGAGGGGAAGAATTGTTGAAGTTTAGGTAGGATCCGTGGAAAGAGAAACAGAGATAACATTTCAGATCAAAAGAACCTTTGCCGGAAGTTTCTCTTTCCACTGATGCTGCCTGACCTGCTGAATGTTATCAGCACTTTTTGTTTTAATTTCGGATTTCTAGCATTTAGTTATTTTTCAGCACTGGTAACACCCTCATAAATCTCTTCTGCAGCCTTTCCAGTGCAATCTGATTTTATATTATCAAAAGCAGCACATAAAGCACTGGAGGAACTCAGCCGGTCAGGCAGTATCTGTGGAGGGAAATGGGCAGTCGACGTTTCGGGTTGAGACCCTTCATCTGGACTGGAAAGAGGGGAGATAGCCGGTATAAAAAGGTGGGATGGGAAGGGGTGGAGCAGGAGCTGGTGGGTGATAGGTGGATCCAGGTGAGGGGGGTGATAGGCAGGTGGGGGAGGAGGAGAAGTGTGGTTCATTACACAGTGTGGTTACATTGAGTTAGTACAGAGTGCATTGATGTAGTACTGGTAAAAACAATGACAGTACAGAGTAAAGTGTCACAGCTACAGAGAAAGTGCACTGCAGGTCGACAATAAGGTGCAAGGTCACAACAAGGTAGATTATGAGGTCAGAGTCCATCTCATCATTCAATACCTCTCCCTACAACTCTGGCTCTTGAGCCCTGGATCTCTCTATTTAACAGACCAAAACAAGTCGAGTTTATTATCATGTGCACGTCCATGTGTGCACAGGTGCAATGATAAACTTACTTGCAGCAGCAACACAGGCACATAGCATCAGATAAGTAGCATTCAAGAGAAAGACATGAATTAAACATAAATTATACAAAATTATACAAGAAAGAACACAATCAGAACAAAAAAGGGGTCCATTGTAGTGCAAAGCTGGCGCGATAGGTGGATCTAGGTGAGGAGGGGTGATAGGCAGATGGAAGGGGGAGGGTGGGAGTGGTACTAGAAGCTGGGAGGTGGTAGGTGGAAGCGACAAAGGGCTGAAGAAGATGGAATCTGATAGATAAGATATCTTTCTCAATCATATATGTACATCGAAACACACAGTGAACCATGGAATAAAGGGAAGGAGGTGAGGAGGGGAACTGGCGGGAGAAATGTGTGGGTAATGGGCAGATCGACAGGATGGGGGAGGGGAAAGAGATGGGGTGATGGGGGCCAGTGGGATAAGGGGGGAAAAAAAGCAGGGGAGGGGAGAGGTTACCGGAAGTTAGAGAAACCGCAGTTCATGACATCAGGTTGGAGACGAAGGCAGAATATATTATCAAATGCTGCTGAGATGCACAAATGGCACAGAATTAGTGGAGCTCACAATGTCATCCAAGTACTGGGACATGAGGGGAAGAGTGCCAGAGGTGGACAGACACAAAGCAAGAACAGCTCATACTGATAACTCACTCGAATTAAACATTTGATTTTACTCCACAGTGTATAGTTATATTAATAGAGCTTAAATGAACAGGACTGGACAGGGAAGCAGGGGATCCAGGGTAATAAATCAGAGCACCAGAAACCAATGACATTAAAGAAATGCCTCGAGTAGCAACAGAAAGCTGTTTGTAGTAAATGGGCAGAATTCAGGACAGGGAGACCTTTACATCATGTTATTCCCCTGGGCATCTTGCAATTTGCCTGACCAAATCACATTCTAGGACTAGTTTTAATTGTCTCTGGTCTCGTGTCACAGCACAGCTCCAACACAGCACAGACTTGGAAGACATTTTCAAATGGCAAATCTGATAACCTCAGTAAAATTGCTTTTCTCGAGTTAGTGAATTTGAGCTGGGGCAGTGTCAGCTGGATCGGCTTCCGA
The DNA here is from genome assembly GCF_009764475.1 of Pristis pectinata. Classification (NCBI taxonomy): domain Eukaryota; kingdom Metazoa; phylum Chordata; class Chondrichthyes; order Rhinopristiformes; family Pristidae; genus Pristis; species Pristis pectinata. Next base: position 4,566,315 of record NC_067410.1, on the reverse strand, counting down.
TGGCTTGCTTTGATTCCCGCAGTACATGGATTGATCACATGATGTCAAAAAGAAACATGAAGACTCTGATGCGATGGCTTCCTTGAGTGAATAGCAATGGAAGGAAGATCTGACATAATGGTTGGTTGGTAGCGCTTGAAGAACCATAACAAGAGACAGTCCCTTCGGGTAAGAGATGGAATAAAAAATGTGGGAAAAAAACATAGCCTAAGGAACGAGAGCTCAAATCTGCTATATATCTCTGATGTTATAAAGCAAATCTTCCCAAGCAACAGTACTATAGCCCATAAATGTAATGCTTCAAAATAAATCAACCTCAAAATAAGAGGAAATGAGCAATATTTAATTAACAAATTAACAGTAATTGCCAGAACTCTATTGTATCCCTTATTGATTCACCAAAGCTTTGCATGCATGCCAAGTGTTAAAATCAATAAATTATATTAGCTATCCCAGTCAGGCACGCATTTCCTGTCCATAAATCTTACTTCCCATTCTCGGGATTCTGTATCAATACGGGAAACATTGTAAACTGCTATTAAACATTTACAGATCAATTTAGCTACGTCAACTATCATAGTGTCGTGATGGATTCTGGATACTTGGCATGTCTGTGCAGCAAGTCTCTTCAATATAGCACCTGACAGCATCAACATCTTGCATTTAAAATTAATTACATGCATCAAAAGACCAGACAGTGAAAGGAGTCAAATATCTTCCCAAGCCATGGCTTCTCTCCCACTTCCTCCTTGTTCTGAAGAACACCATTTCTAACATAGCCAGCATTTGATTTTAGACACTCCCTGCTATTCCACTGAGGAATGAATAGTTACAGAAATGTGCAGTGCTGAAGACAAATATCATGATAAAACAGTCTCAGACTACAGGTAGTACCTCAGTGGGCAAGCTTGGGACAGGTACTTCAGTAACTGAAATGACTTTTGGAAGTGCCACAGATTGCAAAGAATTTTTAGACCACAGAACGTAGAACAGTACAGCACAGGAACAGGCCCTTCAGCCCACAATGTTGTGCCAAACTAATTAAACTAGTAGTTAAACGCCTAACTAAACTAATCCCTTCTGTCTCCCCTCAGCCTCCACTGCTCCAGAGAAAGCAACCCAAGTTTGTCCAACCTCACCTCATAGCTCATGCCTTCTCATCCAGACAGCATCCTGATTAACCTCTTCTGCACCCTCTCCAAAGCCTCCACATTCTTCCTATAATGGGGCAACCAGAATTGAATGCAGTACTCCATATGTGGCCCAACCAGAGTTTATAAAGCTGTAACATAACTTCCTGATTCTTGAACTCAGTGCCTCAACTAATAAAGGCAAGCATGCCATATGCCTTCTTTGCATCCTACCAACTTGTGCAGCCACTTTCAGGGAGAGTAGACTCTTTTTCGAGAGTAATACCTCTGTTTTACCCAGATAAACTGAAATGAGTCTGTTTCCTCCCACATTCCAAAGACATAAGGGTTAGCAAGTTGTGGGCATGCAATGTTGGCGCTGGAAGTGTGGCGACACTTGCGGGCTGCGCCCAGGACATTCTAAGTAAAAGACACATTTCACTGTGTGTTTCGATGTACATGTGACTGATAAAGAAATGTTATCTACAGACGTGCAACCTGTGAACCAGGGATTATGCTCACTGGAAAGTAATCTGCAAAAAAGCAAAGGATACAAAAGTGGGGAAAGGATTCACTGACTGCCAACACTCAACCAGCTCAAACCACATCAATGTTTTAGCCTAAAAACAAAGTTTACATACTTTCCATACACATATCCAGATCACTTTTTAATCAAAACTACTTGCTACTGTCATGCTGCAGAAAAAGAAAGCATTTAACTGAAAATGTTTTGAACCAATCCTCAGAATCAGAATCAAGTTTATTATCACTGACATATGCCGTGAAATTTGTTGTTTTGGGGCAACAGTGTAGTGCAAGACATAAAGATATAAAAATCACAGTAAGTTACAAAAATAAATAATTAGTGCAAAAGAGGAATAACGAGGTAGTGTTCATGGGTTCATGGACTGTTCAGAAATCTGATGGCAGAGGGGAAGAAGTTGTTCCTGAAATATTCAATGTGGGTCTTCAGGCTCCTGTACGTCCTCCCTGAGGGTAGTAATGAGAAGAGGGCATTTCCTTGATGGTGAGAGTCCTTAGTGATGGATGCCACCTTCTTGAGGCACCACCTCTTGAAGGTGTCCTCAATGGCAGGGAGGGTTGTGCCTGTGATGGGGCTGGCTGAATCTACAACCCTCTGCAGCCTCTTTCGATCCTGCACGTTGGAGCCTCCATACCAGGCGGTGATGCAACCAGTCAGAATGCTCTCCACTGTACATTTGTAGAAATTTGGAAGAGTCTTTGGTGACATACCAAATCTCCTCAAACTCCTAATGAAGTAGAGCCGCTGGTGTGCCTTCTTCCTGATTGCATCAACGTGTTGGGCCTAAGATATATCCTCTGAGATGTTGACTCCTAGGAACTTGAAGCTGCTCACCCTTTCCACTGCTGAGTGCGAGGTTGTTGTGACACCACTCAACCAGCCGATCTATCTCACTCCTGTATGCCTCATCATCACCGTCTGAGATTCTGCCAACAACAGTGGTGTCATCAGCAAATTTATAGATGGCGTTTGAGTTGTGCCTCGCCACACAGTCATGAGTGTAGAGAGTGTAGAGCAGTGGGCTAAGCACGCATCCTTGAGGTGTGCCTGTGTTGAAGTCAGCGAGGAGGAGATATTCCTGATAAGGAAGTCGAAGATCCAGTTGCAGAGGGAAGTACAGAGGCCCAGGTTTTGAAGCTTGTTGATCAGTATTGATCCTCGAAAACAGATGACCTAATTTTCAAGAATTGTCATTATGGGAGAATAAAGCGAGGAAGGGTAACAGCTTGCCTTTCTAGTCAGTGGTTCGTAATCTCTTTGAACTGTCCAGTGAGGAGCCTCTCGTTTATTTTATCCTCCAAGTTTCACTCTTCCTTTCTGAGTCGATCTGGCTCCAGTTCTTTCTGGGATTCAAGTGTTACTTCAGGGTTGGAGCACTAAACCTATATGGCATTTCAGTGGAGCAACGTAGGTGTGCTTGTGTCTTACAAGCAATGCTCCCGCCTCTGAGACAGCAGGTTATGGGTCCACTCCCTGTACATTAGACAGAAGAAATGGGAGCAAGCATACAGCCCCTCTGAACTGCTCCACTAATAAGGTCACCCCAAATCACTCCTGCCTCGTACATTTTACCACCCAATCAGTATGCAAGACAAGTTTTTCACTGTCCCTCGGTACAAGTGACAATAATAAACCAATACCAATCCACATGTTCCTTTGCAGCTCAGGTAGCATCTGTGGAATGAGAAACACTTACCGCTTCACATCCAGGCCCTTTTGTCAGGACTGGGAAAGAGACTTTTAGTTTTCAAAAGTAGAGAAGGTAGGAGATGGATGAGTAGAACAGAGGTAGGGCAAGTCCAAATGGGCAACACATGCTGCTGAATTTCTTTGCCAGTGTAATGTGTTGTCAGTGGAGAGGCCATAGGACATGCCCAACAAGCCACTCGGTGTACCTAGATAAAGAAAAATTGAGCCAAAATGACAACAGAATAAAAACAGAAAATTCTGGAAATATTCAGCAGGTCAGGCTGCACCTGTGGGAAGAGAAACAGTGTCAATGTTTCTGGTCGAAGACCTTTCATCAGTTCAAAAACGTCGATTCTGTTTCTCTTCCCACAATGCGGCTTGACCTGCTGAGTATTTCCAGCATTTTCCATTTTTATTTTAGATTTCCAGCATCTGCAATTTTTTGTTCTGATTTTCACTTACTTGATCACAAGCAGAAATGGTCAGTTCTCATACAGAGAGAAAGAAAGAATGAGTTTAGATATTGAGTCCTGCAGGCTGCAATGGTAGGTGTTATTCATCAAGCTAGGCCTCATTGTAACTGTGCAGGTGGTTACTGACAGAAAGGTCATCTTATCTGTGATCATCTTATCTGTGTGTGGTTTTTCCAGTGTAAAGGAGACCGCACTGTGAACACTGAATGCAGTGTACTAGATTGGAAGAAGTGCAAGTGAGTTGCTGCTTCACCTGGAAGAACTGTTTGACTCCCTGGATGGCAAGAAGGGAAATGGTGAAAGGGCAGGTGTTACATCTCCTGCAGTTGGATGGGAAGGGGCTACTTGAGGCGGAGTGGTTGTTGGGGACACAACAGTGGACCAGAGAGTCACGAAAGAAGCAATCCCTTTGGAATGCTAAAAGAGGAGGGGAACACGTCTGGTGGTGGAATCTTGTTGGAGCTGGCAGAAATTGCGAAGGACAGTCCATTGAAAGTGGACATTGATAGGGTAGAAGGTAATGACCAGGGAACTCTGTTCTTGCTCTGTCCAGGAGAGGGGATGAGAGTAAATAGAGGAGATGTTGTCAACTGCTATGGAACAGGAGAAGCCACAATTCAGGAAGGAAGAAAGACATTTCAGAAGCACCTGCGCAAAATGTCACAATATCGAAGAAAATGCAACAGAAATGGAGGAACTGGGAGAATGGAATGGACTCTTACAGGAGGCAGGGTAGGAGGAATGGCTATGGGAGTCTGTGGGCCTGTAATGGATATTTAGAGCTAGCCTAACCCCTGTGATGGAGACAGAGATCCAGAAACGGAAGAGACAGAGATCGACCATGTGAAGGCAAGGGCATTAACAGCAAAAGTGATGAATTTTGAGATCTGCCTCCTTCTATGAGTTTGCTATGCACTAAATGGCAGCTACCATTCCTACATGAGTGACCATTCTTCCAAGTATATTTCATTAATTGTAAGGTACAGTGGACATCCTGGAGTGCAAGAAAGGACTATACAAACTGGCACTGTGTAATGAATTGGTATTGGTATTAGTTTATTATTGTCACTTGTACCGAGGTACAGTGAAAAACTTGTCTTACAAATCGATCGTACAGGTCAATTCATTACACAGTGCAGTTATATTGGGTTAGTACAGAGTGCATTGATGTAGTACAGGTAAAAACAATAACAGTACAAAGTGTCACAGCTACAGAGAAAGTGCAGTGCAATAAGGTGCAAGGTCACAACAAGGTAGATTGTGAGGTCAGAGTCCATCTCATTGTATAAGAGAACCGTTCAATAGTCTTATCACAGTGGGGTAGAAGCTGTCCTTAAGTCTGGTGGTATGTGCCCTCAGGCTCCTGTATCCTCAACCTGATGGAAGAGGAGAAAAGAGAGAATGTCCCGGGTGGGTGGGGTCTTTGATTATGTTGGCTGCTTCACCAAGGCAGTGAGAGGTAAAGACAGACTCCAAGGAGGGTAGAATGTTCCCTGCCTGTTCATTAGTTAGATTGGTACAGTCAGCACAGACATCATGGACTGAGGGCCTGCTCTTGTGCTGTACTGTTCAACGTTATTTATTCTGTGTTCTATGACCGATAGATAAAATATCAAACAGTTAAAAATTCCTTTTGCTGGATAATCTTGCTTTAAATTTATTAATGCTTCCAATGAAATGGCCTACATTACAAATTAGCCGTGATGCGCTGGGCTGTGCCCACAACTCTCTGCAGCTTCTTGCGGTCTTGGGCAGAGCAGTTGCCGTACCAAGCTGTGGTACATCCAGATAGGATGCTTTCTATGGTGCATCGGTAAAAATTGGCGAGAGTCAAAGGGGACAAACCAAATTTCTTTAGCCTCCTGAGGAAGTAGAGGTGCTGGTGAGCTTTCTTGCCTGTGGCATCTACGTGATTTGACCAGGACAGGCTGTTGGTGATGTTCACTCCCAGGAACTTGAAGCTGTCAACCCTCTCGACCTCAGCACCATTGACGTAGACAGGTGCATGTACACCACCCCCTTTCCTGAAGTCAATGACCAGCTCTTTAGTTTTGTTGACATTGAGGGAAAGGTTGTTGTCATGACACCATTCCACTAAGCTATCTCCTTCCTGTACTCCAACTCATTGCTGTTTGAGATACGGCCTACAATGGTGGTATCATCTGCAAACTTGTAGATGGAGTTAGAGCAGAATCTGGCCACACAGTCGTGAGTGTATAGGGAGTAGAGTAGAGGGCTGAGGATGCAGCCTTGTGGGGCACCAGTGTTGAGAATAATCATGCCGGAGGTATTGCTGCCTATCCTCACTGATTGCAGTCTGTCTGTTAGAAAGTCAAGGATCCAGTTACAGAGGGAGGTGTTGAGTCCTAGGTCTCGCAGTTTGGTGACAAGCTTGCTTGGAATTATTGTATTGAAGGCAGAGCTGTAGTCAATAAACAATAGTCTAATGTATCTGTCTTTACTGTCCAGATGCTCCAGAGCTGAGTGTAGGGCCAGGGAGATGGCATCTGCTGTAGACCTGTTTTGCCGATAGGCGAATTGCAATGGGTCCAGGTCATCTGGTAGGCTGGAGCTGATGCGTGCCATGACCAACCTCTCAAAGCACTTCATGATGGTGGATGTCAGAGCCACTGGTCGGTAGTCATTGAGGCATGTTACCTTGCTTTTCTTTGGTACCGGGATGATAGTGGTCTTCTTAAAACAGGAGGGAACCTGAGATTGAAGCAGGGAGAGGTTGAATATGTCCACAAATACTTCTGCCAGCTGATCAGCACAAGATCTGAGCACGCGGCCCAGGACACCCATCTGGGCCAGGTGCTTTCCTCATGTTCACTCTCCGGAAAACTGATCTTACGTCCTCCATTGTGATCACAGGTTCAGCTGCGTGGGTGGCTGTCAGGGTGGGTGGGTTGACCTGTACGATTGGTTTGTAAGACAACCTGTTCACTGTACCTCAGTACAAGTGACAATAATAAACCAATTCCAACACCAATACCATATCTGTTAATTGGGAAAATGCCCAGAATCCATTATTAAGGAAGTAATAATAGACGACTTAGAAAATTATATGATCAGATGGAGTAATCAGGTTTGACAAATTTGAGTACGTTGAGGATATTATTAGCAAGGTAGATATGAGAAACCAGTGGACATGTTATACTGATTTTCAAACTGCGTTCAATAGTGTGCAGCACAAAAGATTGTTTCACTGAATAAGGAATCACAGGAATGGAGTAATACATTAGTATGTATAGAGAATTGGCTAATGGACTGAAAACAGTAGAAATCAATGGGTCATTTTCAGGCTGGCAGGGTGCCGCAAGGATTAGCACTGGGACCTCATCAATTTACAGCCAATTGTAGAGACAGATAAACCAATTCATCAGATGGTGCCACTGATGCAAGTTTGCTTATGATACAAAGCTTGGCAGAAAATTAAATTTTGAGGGAGAATGCAAAAAATTTGGCCTATGAACATGGAGAGATGAAGTGAATGGGCAAGAAGGTGATAAATGTCAGGCCATGCATTGTAGTAGGTAGGATGGAAAAACATTTCTTTAAAGTGATAAGAAACTAATAGTCAAAGTCCAGTTTATTGTCAGATGCACAAGTACATGTGTGCACAAGTGCAATGAAAAACTTGCAGCTGCATCACAGGGACATAGCATCATATAAGCAGTATTCACAAGAAAAGATAAATTAAACAACATTTTTACAAGAAAGAACATAACCAGAACCAAAAAGAGCAAAGTTCATTTTAGTGCAAGGTGGCCAAACTATACTGAGGTAGTGATTAGGGTTGTGCCGGTTGGTTCAAGAAGCAAATGTTTGATGGGAAGCAGCTGTTCTTGAACCTGGTGGTGTGGGACTTCAGGGTTCTGTATCTCCTGCCCGATGGTAGCTGCGAGAAGATGGCATGGCCCGGATGGTGAGGGCCTTTGATGACGGATGTTGCTTTCTTGAGGCAGATCCTCCCGTAGATACTACCGATGTTGGGGAGGGATGTGCCCGTGATGTATTGGGCTGATGGAATCAAGTGATCTTGTACATAAAAGACAAAGTTAACATGCAGGTAGAGCAAGTAGTTAGGAAGGCAAATGCTGTTTTGGCCTCAGAGGTGAGTTCAAATCATTGCACAGAAGTAGACCATTTGTTAACAATTTGAAAAACAATCCCACTTGTCTATTTGCTACGCGTGTCACTGCAATTTTCTCACATTCAAATATTTATTCAATTCCCTGTGAAACCTTTCTTTCACGTTGAAACTCTGCCTCAGTTATTTCACATTTATTCAAAATTTTTATGCTTTTGTCCTTGCAATGTCAAATGAAGTGCTCTGCTACTCCACCGTATTTCACCAATGACAAGGAGACATATGAGTTATCAATAACAAACTACATTTATATAAAGCTTTTAACAAAATCAAAAACATTGCAAGGCACTTCAAACCAGCACCACAAAATTGAAAAAAAAGATGGTGCTAAGCCACTGAAGGATTTATTCAGGCAGATGCCAGAAGTGGGAAGAGCAAAATTCGAAGAAAGGGAATTTTAAGAAGGGAGTTCGAGAGTTCAGAGCTTGTCACTGAAGGCATGACCAGCAGTGGTGGGGCAATTACATACAGAGATACTCATGACATCAAAATAGGAGCAGCGCAGACATCTCAAAGGTTTGAAGGGCTCAAGAACGTTACAGAGATCAGGAGGGGTGAAGTCATGGAAGGACTTAAAAATAAGGGTAAGAATTTTAAAACTGAGGTATTGCTCAACCAGGAGCTAGAGGAACTCAGCAAGCACAGAGGTGATGGATGAACAGAACTTCCCATGACTTATTACAGGTGCAGCAGTTAAGGATGTCCTCAGGCTTACAGAAGGTAGAAGATGCAGGCCAGCCAGGAGTCCATTAGAATGCTCAAGTCTAGAGGTAACAAAGACCACTTATGAAGGTTTTAACAGAGATGAGCTGCAACAAGGAGTCAGGAGACAGCATGGAGGTGAAAACTGGTGGTTATTGAGATGGCATGGATACAAAATCCAAAAGTGAAGTTAGGCAAACAGGACACCAACTTGGCAAGCAGGCACCATGGAAACAAAATGGTCAGTGGCCGAGGTACAGAGCTTGTGACGGGAACTGAAAGTGGTTTTGAAAACCCCAGTGCTTGATCAGAGGAAATTTCTGCTCATCCACAAATGGACCACAATTTAGAAACAGTGGAGGGACCAATGGAGGCAGTTTTGCAATAAAGCTGGGTGCCACACCATATATGGAAACCAGTGCTGTATTTCTGGGTGACATTGCTGAGGGCAAGATTTAGATAAGAAAAAGGAAGGAGTCGAGGATAGATCCTTGGGGAATACCCAAGTTAAAGGTACAGGTGCAGGGAGAGAAGCCATTACTGTCATTCTCCAGATACAACTCCATAAAGAAGATTGAATCCCAACAGGTTCAGTCCCATTCACCTGAACAATTATAGAGAGGTAATGAAGGAATCAGAATCAGGTTTATTATCACTGACTTATATGCTGTGAAATTTGTTGTTTTGCAGCAGCAGTACAGTGCAAAGACATAAAATTTACTATAAATTACAAAATGACTAAATAGTGCAAAGAAAAAGAATAACGAAGTAGTGTTCATGGGTTCATGGACCGTTCAGAAATCTGATGGCGGAGGGGAAGAAGCTGTTCCTGAATCGTTGAGTGTGAGTCTTCAAGCTCCTGTACCTCCTCCCCAATGGTATTAACGAGAAGAGGGCATGAGGATCCTTAACGATGGATGCCGCCTTCTTGAGGCACCGCCTCTTGAAGATGTCCTCGATGATGGGAAGGGTTGTGTGCATGATGGACCTGGCTGAGTCTACAACCCTCTGCAGCCCCTTGCGATCTGTGCATTGGAGCCTCCATACAGGCGGTGATGCAACCAGTCAGAATGCTCTCCACCGAATATCTATAAAAATTTGCAAGGAGGACAACTGCATCAAAGATTGCAGAGAGGTAGGGAAAGACAAAGTGGAATAGATTACTTCTGTCATAATGCAAAGTATGTCATTTGTGACTTTGAACAGAGCCATTTGGTTCCCTGGCATGGGTGGAAACCTGACCCAAGCAGGTTTTGAGACAAAATGGAAATTGGGATACCTTGACAAGTTTAATTATTTTATAAAAGGAAAAGGAGTTGGAGATGGAGCAGCAAATCACAAGGACAAAGAAGTCAAAGGTTTTTAATAGTGATAATGACAGCTGATTTGGAGAAAATATAGGACCTGTGGGCAAAGAACAGCTTGTAACACAGTGATATGGAGTGATGCTCATGGAGTCATACAGCACGGAAACAGCCCAACTAGTCCAAGCCAACCAAGATTCCCATCTAAGCTAGTCCCATTTGCCCGCATTTAGACTATGACCCTCTAAACCTTTCCTATCCATGTACCTGTCCAAGTACCTTTTAAATGTTGTTAATGTACCTGCCTCAACCACTTCCTCTGGCAGCTCGTTCCATATACTGACCACTCTCTGGGTGAAAAAGTTGCCCCTCAGGTTCTTATTAAATCTCTCCCTTCTCACCTGAAACCTATGCCCCTTAGTTCTTGGTGTCCCAACCCTGGGAAAAAGACAGTGCGCCTTCACCCTACCAATGCCCCTCATAGTTTTATATACCTCTATATTCTCCGACATTCCAATGAAAAAAGTTCCAACCTGCCCAGCCTCTCTCCATAACTCAGTCCTTCGAGTCCTGGCGACATCCTCGTAAATCTCCTCTGCGCCCTTTCCAGCTTAATGACATCTTTCCTACAGCAGGGTGACCAAAATGGAACACAATATTCCAAATGCGGCCTCACCAATGTCTTGTACCACTGCAACATAACCTCCCAACTTCTATACTCAATGCCCTGACTCATGGAAGCCAGCGTGCCAAAAGCCTTCTTCACCACCCTGTCTACCTGCGACATCACTTTCAGGGAACCATGTACTTGTATACCAAGGTTCCTCTGTTCTGCAACACTCCCCAGGGCCCTATCATTCACTATGAAAGCCCTAGCCTCATTTGTCTTCCCAAAGTGCACGCTTTGCACTTGTCCAAATTAAACTCCATTTGCCATTTCTTGGCCCACTTACCCAGCTGATCAAGATCCCTCTGTAAATCCTGATAACAATCTTCACTGTCAATGACACCACCTATTCTAGTGTCATCTGCAAATTTACTAACCATGCCTTGTACATTCTCATCCAAATCATTGATATATGTGACAAATATATATGATGCAGGTAGGAGGAGATGGAATGGTAAGAGATATATAACATATCAAGGTACACATTGAGTTAATTGTACTGCACAAGAGAGCAATACTTTGTAGCTAGCACAAACCCACTTTGACAGTGTCCTCAGACAGCAATGTCTGCTCCACACAGGAAATCAATCTGATGAATTGAGATTACTTCTGAAATAAAATCCAAGTAAATATATCCAATCAATTGAGTGATTAAGATTAAAGCGGATATGTTACGCACAGTCAAAATGCATTCATCCATATTTTCCAAAAGAGTAATACCATTTCCTGCCCTGTAAAGGCAGAAAATAGTCATCGTGTAATGTTTTAAGTAGAAATCATTCAGCGGTGACTGTCTCCACCCAAAACACCAGCCTGCAGTTTGTCTTCAGACAAACGCTGAGTCAACTGTTGTACAATTTCCCCACTTTTCACACCTGTTTCAGATTTTCTGCATTCATAGCATTTCTTTTTATAGTTAACAATTATTCTCTACTTCCATTGTTTTGTTCCTAAAGAGTGGTGAGGAACATGGAAACCGTTGCAAAAATATATTGCGTTTACAATGTGCTTGACAACATGGAGTGCAACTACAACTGAGCAGAAACCACAGAACGTAAATTTAAGAAATGATGCTCACATTTATATAGCAAGAAACAAGCTGCTGGAGGACTTCAGCAGGTCCGGCAGCATCAGTGGAGGGAAATGTACAGTTAAGGTTCTGGGTCCAGATATAGGGTCTTGACCCAAAATGTCAACTGTCCATTTCCCTCCACAGATGCCACCTGACCTGCTGAGTTCCTCCAGCAGCTTGCTTTTTGCTCCAGATTCCAGCATCTGCAGTCTCTTGTCGGACACCATTTTCCTGGCCCTACACTCATCTCTGGAACATCAGGTTAACAAACATCAGACTCTGATTTATTGACAGCAGCTCCACCTTCAACACCACAATTCTGACCAAACACATGTGCAAACTCCTCGACCTAGGACTCACACCCCCCTCTGCAACTGGATTCTTTAACTTCCTAACCAGCAGGCTGCAATCAGCAAGGACAGGCAGTAACACCTCCACCACAATTATCCTTAGCACTGGTGCCCCACAAGGCTGTGTCCTCAGCCCTCTACTCTACTCCCTATACACTCATGACTGTGTGGCCAGATTCTGCTCTAACTCCAATCTACAAGTTTGCAGATGACACTACCATAGTAGGCTGGATCTCAGACAATGACAAGACAGAGTACAGGAGGGAGATAGAGGGCCCAGTGGCTTGGTATCAAGACAACCTCTCCCTCAATGTCAGCAAAACAAAAGAGCTAGTCATTGGCTTCAGGAAGCAGGGGGGAGCAGACGGTCCTGTGTGTATCAGTGGTGCTGAGGTGGAGATGGTTGAGAGCTTCAAGTTCCTCAGTGTAAACATCACCAACAATTTGTCCTGATCCAGCCACATAGACGCTATGGGCAAGAAAGCACACCGCGCCTCTACTTCCTCAGGAGGCTAAGGAAATTCGGCATGTCCACAATGACACGCATCAGTTTTTATAGCTGCACCATAGAAAGCATCCTATCCGGATGCAGCACAGCTTGGTACGGCAACTGCTCTGCCCAGGACCACGAAAAATTGAAGAGAGTTGTGAACGCAGCCCAGTCCATCACGCAAACCAGCCTTCCTGCCACTGACTCTGTCTACGCTTCCCGCTGCCTCAGTAAAGCAGCCAACATAATCAAAGACCCCACCCACCCCGGTCATTCTCTCTTCTCCCCCCTTCCATCAGGCAGAAGATGCAAAAGCTTGAGAACACATACCACCAGGCTCAAGGACAGCTTCTAGCCCACTGTTATCAGACTACTGAACCAACCTCTCTTATACGATAAAGATGAACTCTTGATCTCTCAATCTACCTCGTCGTGGCCCTTGCACTTTATTTATCTATCTGCACTGCACTTTCCCTGTAATTGTAACACTATATTCTGCATTCTAGTTTTTATTTTCCTTTTGTACTACCTCGATGTAGTTATATATAGAATGATCTGTCTGGATGGCATGCAAACAAAAGCTTTTCCCTGTATCTCAGTACATGTGACAACAATAAACCAATTACACACAGAACACAGAACAGTACAGCACAGGAACAGGCCCTTCAGGCCCCCACAGTGGTCCGTGCTGACCAAGATTCCCATCTGAGCTGGTCCGATTTGCCTGCGTTTGGCCCAAGTCCCTCTAAATCTTTCCCATCCATGTACCCATCCAAGTACCTTTAAAATGTTGTTGTTGTGCCCACCTCGACCACTTCCACTGACAGCTTATTCCATATGCCGACCACTGTCTGGGTGAAAATGTTGCCCCTCAGGTCCCTATTAACTCTCTCCCCTCTCACCCTAAACCTACACTCTGTAGTTCTTGATTCTCCACACCTGGGAAAAAGACTGTGCACATTCACCCTATCTATGCCCCTCATGATTTTATACACCTCTATAAGATCACCCCTCATTCTCCTACGCTCCAATGAATGTTCCAACCTGCTCAACCTCTCTCTCCATAACTTGGTCCCTCATGTCCCTGCAACATCCTTGTAATATATACAGCTGCTTTTCATATCCTCGACCATTCGAAACTACTTCTGATATGGATTCCTTTTGTGGAGTACGTAAGTCATTGTTGAGGAAGAAAACACAGCAAGCATTCAGCATCTCAACTTTTCACGCAAATGGACTGAACAATCAGTTATAATCACCTTTTGATGGCTTTTGCTGAGAAAGAGGTATAGACCAGGAGAACCAACATTTTTCTTTGCACCAAGGTATCTTTCAGAGGCATCTGAGCAACCAGAGATAGCAGCTTGGAACTCAATTTAATAACTCATCCAATCAATGGCAACTCAGAAAATGTACTGCTCATTCAGTGTAATGTCTGTCTGGATTAAGCAATTAAATCCTGAAGTTAGACACAAATCTACTCAGAGGTTTCAGTGCCAGCAATTAATCTGAAGTGTTACACAGATAAAGTTTAACGTTGATTGCTGGTACAGTATTACCAGTATCCTTTGATTCGACTCCTAACCTTTTCTTATTACATTATTCTTTCGATTATTTCATTTAAAGCCATAATTCGCTCTATCATTGAAAGGAAAGGTCATTCTGGACATCTACTAGGCATCGCTCGTTTTAAACTAATGCAAGTCCGCTGTGCAAGACACCACTGAAAAAATGAACAGAAGTGAATCAGAAACCATTGACAGACTAAGAAGCAACACAATGATTAAATAAAGTATGCACCCCAGTACACTGGAAAGATGATAAAGAGTTCAGAACGGTGATATTTCGCAACGTTTCATTATGTGGCTAAAAATGGGAATCTGGGGCGGCAAAGCAAACACAAAACAATGGACACTCATCTCACTGTGATAATCCAAAATTTAAATGAGTACTTAACCACCAGATTTCACATCTTTAAAAGTCAAAAAGATTAGAGTTAGTCAATATATGCACACAAGCCAAATTCAGTACATACATGCAGAGTGCATGGGCGGGGTAGGGAGGCGTGCAATGTGTATGGTTTATTTGATTTCCATTTGTCTTTTAGGCTTGTAGTTCAGACTATGGCTACGTTGGGTGACAAGGAAACAGCACAATCATCCTGCGCTCCATCCTGGGTGGACAAAATTTCACCTCACAGAAATTTTAGCTCGTTACACAAACATTATCCCAAAAGCAGCTGTACCACATTTCCATATAAGTTAGCATGGACAAACATTCAAGGTTTACTCTGTTTTTTGCAAATTGGATTGATAAAACCAGATTTCATTCAAAATAAATAAATCGCGCAAAGTACAATGATAACCAATACTGCAAATAAACCACAACAACATGACATAAAATGCAAAGTTATTAAGAGTTAAGCTTGGAATGTCTGCTGAAATTCAAAATACATTATCCTCCCTTGGTCTACCTTTCCTATCCTCTCCCTATATGGTTCTATCTGCCCATTCTCTCTCCTATCTGGTTCCACATCATCTTCCAGCCTCTGTCTCTACCTTCCCACTCCCCTCCCCCCATTTGCCCATTTTTCCCTTATCCATTTCCACCTATCACCTCTAAACTCCTCCTTCCCCCTCCCCCATCAATACTATTGAACAGTTCCCCAGTACAGTAACATGGACTCTTGACCTCACAATCCACCTCGTTATGACCTTGCACCTTATTGTCTACCTGCACTGCACTTTCTCTGTAGCTGTTACAATTTATTCTGCATTCTATATCATTTTTACATTGTACTACCTCAATGCACACTGTAATGAATTGATCTATATAAGCAGTACGCAAGTTTTTCACTGTACCTCGGTGCAAGTGACAATAATAAACCAACACCAATACCACCTGGCTCCATCTGCCCTTCATCCCCCATCTCACCTGGTTCCACCTATCACCTAGTGACTCCTGGCACCCCTCCCTCTCATCCTGGTTATATTCCCTCAGTCCTGATGCAACCTAAAACATGGACCATTCCTTTTTCTCCACAGATGCTGCTTGACCTGCTGTGTTCCTCCAGTAGTTTGTTTTTCTCTCCAGATTCCAGTGTCTGCAGTCTCTTGTGTCTCCTTATAATTAACTTGAGCATCCACACCATTAGAGAACCTGGATGACTTTTTTTTGGAAGGAATTATATTCACCTACATGAAAATACAATCTTGCTGGCATACAGCTCCATATTCACCAAAGTCCTTTTATTCCTCAATAAAGCCAGCACATATTAACCAATAATGCACATCGGCATCGGCAGGATATTCAATTGCAGAGAGCATCGCTGTTAGCCAAGCATTCTGTTTAGGTAACTTCCATATACAAATTCTCCACTTCCAGCCTAACGATTCAAGGCAATGGCCCCCACTAATTTACACTACACACTCCCAATCTCACAACCCCAGGGAGTAATGACAGCAATATCGGCACCGTCCTTAGCAATATCAATTCAACGCAGAATGCAATGCAAGCACAGTGCAACAAGCCTCAAAATACACTGCACAAGACAAACAGAGCATGGCACAATAAACACTGTATACGTACTGAGGCACATAGAACATGAGAAAATGAACTGGTCTTCCAAAGATGTGCCCGATGCTAAAGCACCTACTGTTCACTTCCACATCTCTTTCCCAGAGGGGATTAGCTCACCATCAATATATTCCCTCAGGAGTCATTAAAGAAATAATTACCGTTGATCTTAATTGGAACAAAAACCACCCATGATATTAGCCATGTCCTCATATCCTGTCAGTTCCTTGAGTATGCCTGCCTGCTCTACCCCAACTCAACTCACAAGCTGCTTGATGTCCTGCTGCTCCCCTGCCGAGGTTGCACGCTCGCTGAATTCAGTAATGGCTTCCACTTGCTCTTGCTGAGCAAGCTTGGACAGCTCGTCTTCAACCATTACCTTATCTTTTTCATACCTGCAAAAGAGAGAAATTGAAGTTATAAACTATTGTTTCTCTTCCATTCTCTTTCCCACTCCACACTCAAAAATACTGTCCTCCATTAACGTTCTCCATCAAGTGTTCCTCCTCAAACCAAAGAATACACTTGATAGCAATATTCAAGAACAGCAAGCCAATAAATGAAAGTTTTCTTCTCACTTCTATTTCTTGCTTCCCTGTGGTGCTCAATCAGATGCTTTAAGTTGTAAATGATTAAACTGCTCAAGCAGTGGTTATCACAATGGTTCATTCCATAAAGTTGGACCAAGTCATTCAGAGCAGAAGGCCCCCGGTTTCCATCCGAGACTGATCCGTGTTGAGTCAGCAACACAGGGGCATGAAGATGATTGCTTTGCAATTAGTCCCCTCCGCACAACAAAAAACTTGCTGGCACTCAAAACATGCCTACATGATGAATGGCCATTTCAAAAGTTACCATTGGTGGCAGCAGAACTATAATACAATGTACTTGCATCTTATTGTCTGCCTGCACTGCACTTCCTCTGTAACGCAATTTTCTGCATTCTGTTATTGCTTTTCCCTTTATACTACCTCGATGTACTGATGTGATGCAATGATCTGTATGGATGGCATGCAAAACAAAGTTTTTTCACCGTATCTCAGTACATGTGACAATAATAAACCAATTACTAAGCAGGTGTTAGAGTGAATATTAATTCAAGATCTCTGCTTTCTAATTCTGGTCTATTGCTGATGCCCAATTTTCATCCCCCTGCCATGGCTTCATTTTTTTCAGCTACCTAGTAACCAAGGTCGGTAATTCCTCCCTAAATTGTTTGTCTCCCTCCAATACTCCTTAAAACCCACCACTTTGAAATAGTTTTTGGTCATCTGTTATGTGCTTTTATGTGGCTTATCGTCAAATTTTACTAGAAAACATCCTTGTGAAGTACATTGAAGCTTTACTGCCTCAAAAAGCCGCTGTATAAACCCAGGGTGGTAATTAATATTTCAATTTCAATTATTAATACCGAGTTCTCTCCTATTATTTCCACAGTGTGCCTACCAGATTTTCTCCAGTATCAGTGGCTACAGAATGGATTATGTATAAAAGACACTCAATTATTGAAAATAAGGATAAATGACAGGTCACAAAATTAAATTAATCTCTTTGAGAACTAGCTTCTGTGCCATAAACTTTCGAAATGTAGGTAATTCCACCATTTTTATGTATACTGCTGCCAGATTTGTAGCACTTTCAAGTCAAGGCTTTCAGAATTTCTTAGATATATCAGGATAATCTTCAATAGTTAAACAATAGCTATCCAAGAGATAGTAATGGGATAAATACCAGAGCTTGCAGCCTCTGAAATTCACTTTCATTATTTTAGAGGGCATTTCATTTAGCGCCACGCAATTTTATCATCAATTTTAAGTGGAAAAGAAAGGTCATACTTTAACCCCACAATACTTATCAAGTTATCATCTCAAAACTCCCCCCTCCACTCATAAACTACCAGTATTTCTTCATGATGATCTACGACCCATATAATCTCCGCAGTCATAAACCAAATCTGTAAAGAAAAAGTATGCAAGTGCAAACCCCAGCAGACAACTCAGATTCAAATTAGTTTATTGTGATATACACCAGGGTGCAATGAAATTCTTTGCTTTCATTAAGCTTGCATTGTGTACGTGGTAATAACAAATACGACTACGAGCACAAAACAGCAGAATGGTGGAAAGATTTTAGTGCAATCTCAAGTAGCGCAAAAGGAAATGCTAAAGTGACAATAACAGAATAACCGAGAGAGGTAGAATTAAGATGTATCCACGTCATGATCCAATGAGTCCTCAGACGGCTTATCCTGCTAACACTATTTATCATGTAAACCAGCACCACAATGCTCACTAATATAAGAATTAATAACCTGGAGATGGACAAGAGGTGAGGAAACTTGGCTGAAGACCAAAGATATATATTGTCCGTGATTAAACACATCCATGCCTTGGTGGAGGATATGCCTGCCTCTGCAAAGAAAAAGTCACTGCAAACAAGACTCGTGTCATTTGGGGTAAAGGGACTTGCGGAACACTGACAACAGTGGTCTGTGCCAAATTCAGTGCTAACCTACCCGCACTGGCACAGTATTTATATGGTGATGAACTTATCAACTATTTAAGGTGTGAAATGTTCCCTTGAACAAAGTTTTGCTTCAAGCACATCTGGAATATTATCGTGTCCACTTCTGGTCCTCTTACATGTGGGGGTATATCGGAAGCCCTGGAAAAGAATTTAAGGAATACCTTTGACTAAATTTAAATTAAGGTTCATTGGTTGCTAAGACAAGCATGACAAAACTGGGCTCTTTAATTTGGAAAAGTATATACAAGTACAGCCATGACTGAATTAAGCAAGAGGTTAGATGCAGTCCCATTAGAGTGATGCTAGGTCTGCAGTGACATCAAGCTTACTTTAAGCACACCACCACACTCTCAGCACACATTTCATGCATGCACCACATAGCCTAATATCCCTTCTTAAAACAAATACCACCCAAACTATTGTTAGCAATGCCAAGTATATTCCAAAGTGGTTAGAAACCATAAACCAACACAGACAGAGTGAAATTAGTCAGCATGTGGAAGAGGAGGAAAAATTGACTTGGGGTGAAGACTTCACCCCAGTTCTGATATTCGCGCAAGGCTCTTCAATCGAAACATTAATCGCTCCTTCAGATGCTGACAAACCTGCTGTGTACTTCTAGCCTTATGTGCCATTTCACGTTCCCTGACTTGTAGATTCTCTGTTCCTGGAGGTTAGAGAAGTAACAAAAACGTGCATTAGAAGGATAGAATTTTGATTTCCTTGGAGGGGATAAAATCCTTGGAACCCAGTTCTTTGGCAAGCCTCTGTTCACTGCACATTACTAATACAAGGGAAGGTGAGAATTAAATTGCTAAGAGGTATGTATTAACGAATAACAAATATATTAAAGCAAAAGTATGCACATATTTTGATTTTTTTAACCTTGTTTCTGCTAACAGGCAGTGTTGCAGCCCTCAAGGGGAAAAGACAGTCCAGGAGCGGACATATAATGTTACAAAATCAAAGTCAGGGCAGTCAGCAGTGAAATTAAATAATTATACATGATTAAACGACAGCACGCACTTTGGGTCTCACGACTACATACAAAAACTTAATTTAAAAAACAAATTCTTCCATTACATTTACCCCTTCTCAGTTTCCTTTGGGTGCACTTTTGACAGGCACGGTAGCGTAGCAGTTAGCGCGACGCTATTACAGCGCCAGCGATTGGGGTTCGATTCCCGTCGCTGTCTGTAAGGTGTTTGTACGTTCTCCCGTGTCTGCGTGGGTTTGCTCCAGTTTCCTCCTACATTCAAAGGACGTACGGGTAGGTTAATTTGGGTTTAAAATGGGCGGCGCAGACTTATTGGGCCGCTGTAAATAAAATTTAAAATAAAAGATACCCATTCTTCGTGCAATTCTTGGAAGGGAGTACTGGTAGCCTATTCAGCCACAAAGACCACCACAGGCAAGCCGTTTCGTCCCACAATTACGCCCTCCTTTGGGGCCTTCTGCACACATTTTTCAGCAGGCTTCACCAAGATAGTAATCAGGAGTACTAATTTTCATTGGCATTCCCCCACAACTCACCATCCTTCCTGCTCAGAAATGAAGTCAATTCTGCTGCCTCAGTTAACTGGACGCAGTGATTGAATCAGGAATCGTAAAGACAGTTCCAGGTTTGCATTAACCTAATCAACTTTGACTCTTGGTGTTTTGCAGACTCAAAACTTCTACCAATAAAGGTATCATTTTCACATTCAAGCAGCACATGGTGTGGCACTTAATAACCCAAATGCAACCACCATTGTGCAAGTGCCATACTGCACCTTTCTCCAAATTTTTCATTAGCCAAAAATTTTAAACAACGACTGGCTTTGTCTTCTTATAAGATCTTTATTAGTCACATGTACATCGAAACACACAGAGAAATACATCTTTTGCGTAGCACGTTCTGGGGGTAGCCCAGAACTGTCGCCACGCTTCCGGTGCCAACACAGCACGCGAGGTAAAAGGACATTGATGCAAGGTAACACAACTCTTTGGTAAGAACCGAGTCATTAGCAATGAGCAGTGCCACAGTCGTCTACCACCGGGCAAGAGGTACAGAAGCCTAAAGTCCCACACCACCAGGTTCAAGAACAGCTTCTTCCCTTCAATCATTCGGGTCTTGAACTAACTAGCAAAACCCTAATCAATACAGTTCAGCAACACTATGACCACTTTTACCACTTTGCACTAAAATGGACTTCTCTTTTGTTCTAACTGCGTTCTCTTGTAAAAATTCTGTATAATTTATGCTTTTCTTGTGAATGCTACTTACATGATGCCATGTGCCTGTGATGCTGCTGCAAGTAAGTTTTTCATTGCACCTGTGCACACATGTACTTGTGCAGATGACAATAAACTCGACTTTGACTTTCTTTGGAGAACAAGAAACTGCAGATGCTGGAATCTGGAGCCACAAACAATCTGCTGGAGGAACTCAGTGGGTCAAGCAGTATTTATGGGGGGAAAGGAATCATCGACATTTCGGGTCGAAACACTGCACCATTTTTCTTTATTTATTCAGTTTCTGGGACATGGGCATTGATGGCAAAGTCAGTATTTACTGCCCTTTCTTAACAGCCCCTGAGAAAGTGGTGGACACCGACTTTCTTGAACCACTGCAGTCTTTCAAGTGAAGGTGCACTCTAAATGCTGTCCAGGATTTAACCCAGAACTCATGTAAAATTGGTGACAGATTAATAAGAGAAGACACAAGAGAGAATGCAGATGCTGGAAATCTGGAGCAACACACAAAGGTGCTGGAGGAACGCTGTGGAGGAACGGTGGAGCATGGAATAAAGGGAGGGAGGTGCCATGATCCACCATCGTCTCCTATCAGATTCCATCTTCAGCCCTTTGTCACTTCCACCTATCACCTCTCAGCTTCTGACATAGAATCATAGAACAGTACAGCACAATACAGGCCCTTCGGCCCACAATGTTGTGCCGACCTTTAAATCTTGCCTATCTAGCCCCTTCCTCCCACATATCCCTCTATTTTAAATTTCTCCATATGCTTATCTAGCAATCTCTTGAATTTGACCAATGTACCTGCCTCCACCACCGCCCCAGGCAGCGCATTCCATGCCCCAACCACTCTCTGGGTAAAAAACCTCCCTCTGATATCTCCCTTGAACTTCCCACCCATTAGTTTAAAGCCATGCCCTCTTGTATTAAGCATTGGTGCCCTGGGAAAAAGGCGCTGGCTGTCCATTCCTCTTAATATTTTGTACACCTCTATCATATCTCCTCTCATCCTCCTTCTCTCCAAAGGGTAAAGCCCTAGCTCCCTTAGTCTCTCCTCATGATGCACACTCTCTAAACCAGGCAGCATCCTGGTAAATCTCCTCTGCACCCTTTCCAACGCTTCCATATCATTCCCATTCTCCTCCCTCACTCATCTGCCTATCACCCACACCCCCCCCCGCCTCTCCTGAATCCACCTATCACCTGCCAGCCCTTCCCTCCACTTTTTTATACTGGTTATCTCTCCTCTTCCTTCCCAGTCCAGATGAAGGGTCTCGACCTGAAACGTCAACCGTCCATTTCCCTCCATAGATGCTGCCTGACCCGCTGAGTTCCTCCGTCACCTCTGTGTGTTGTTGACAGGATGGCGCATTCCTTAGAGAGGAACCTGAAGGTGCTAGTGTTGCTATGGTGGTGGAGCACACAGGGTTGGGAAGTGTTGATGGTGTAGCCTAGGTAAGTGCAATGCAATTTCTGGATGGAATACACTGCAGCCACTGTCCATCACTTGCAGGGGAATGCAGGTTTAGAGTTGTGGATCGGGTACCAATCAAGTGGGTTGCTTTGTCTATAATGAGTCAAGCTTCTTCAGTGTTGTTAGAGCCGTACTCATTCCAGGCAGGTGGTATCCCATCCTACTCTGGCTCCTGCTTAGTCGCTGGGGGAAAGGCATTGGGGCAAAAGGAGTTGAATCACTCACTGCAAAATACCCAGCCCCTGTTCTTGAAGCCACAATAATTCTGTGACTGGTCCAGCTGAGGTTCCTGGATGTTAATCCAATAGCAACGGTAATGCCATTGAACATCCACGGTGGGTGGTTTGACTCGCTCTTGCTAGAGATGGTTATTGCCTAGCACTTTTTTGTGACAATGGCATTTACTTGCCACTGACTAGCTCAGGCCCAAATGGTGTCTGGGGTTTGCCACATGCATGCGTAGATTGCTTCATTAGCTCAGAAGTTATAAAAAAAATTGGTCTTAATTAACAGTTCTGCCACTGCATCAGTGCAATATTTCATCACTGCAAGCAGCCCAAAGCCTCCCAAAGGGAAGCTGCCAATTTAACACTGGCTGGCCGTCTGCGCTGCATTTCCCAAATGCAAGGATGCGTCCAATTTTTGCTGCCAGGATCACCTTGACCAGTTTCTGTCCCTTGGAAATGCATTAGCTGAAACAGTTGGTTGGATTACTAGAGTCATACAGCAAAGAAACAGGCCCTTTAACCCACCACATCAATGCTGAACATCAAGTACCCATCTTTACTAATCCCATTTACCAGCGCTTGGTGATTCAAGTGCTCGTCTAGGTACTTCTTAAATGTTGTGAGAATGCCTGCCTCCACTGCTCCAGATTCCAAGCTCCTTCTGGGTGAAATGTTTTTCTTCAGATTCCTTCCAACACTCTTACTCCTAAAAACCTATGCCAACTGGTTTTAGACATCTCCTTTGCGGGGAAAACCTTCTCACTATTCACCCTATCTATGCCTCTCATAATTTTGTTTACCTCTGTCAGGTCTCCCCTCAGCCTCCTCCACTCCAAGGAAAATAAACACAATTCTTTTTGTCTCTCCTTATAACTGAAACATTCCATCCCTGGCAACATATGGTAAACCTTCTCTTCAGTGCAATTGTGACCTTCCTACAGTGTGGTGACCAGAACTGTACACAGTACCATGACCTCCATGCTGTTATATTCTGCGCCCCGGCTAATAAAGATCAGCATCTCATAATCCTTCTTCACCAACTTATCTATTGCTAAGCTTATGGCCATCATTTCTGATCCTTTTTTCACTTACCCTTTCTTGCTTACATTCTGAAATAACTTGGATAAACTTTTTCCACGTAAATATTATAGAGCTTACATAAATAAATGTGAGTTGTTGTGTCACAATCGAGTGCAAGGCAACAACAATGAAGCTGCCAAATCTGCGACAAAAATTTAAGAATGGCTGGAAACAGACCCTAGCATTTAAGCACAACAGCGATTTAACCAGGATTTTACCATTCCCTCGCTTATAACAAAGTAGATTACTAAACATTCAAATTCAGTACATTCAGTAATAATTTACAGACAATATTTGAACATACTGTTGTCACCTTCATTTAATCTACTTATCCTCCCTGCTTTCTAAAATATAAAATTCAAGACATAGAGCAGCCAAAAAAAAACTTGCAGGACCTTGCAAATAACATCACAATTTTCTTTCCCAGGTGCAGTCAATTTGTGCTTCACAAATTCCCATCCACTAATGAAATAAGTAACCAGACACTGACTGAGGGAAGAGCTTGGATGGGGCGTCTTGGTTGGCATGGACCAGTTGGGCCAAAGGGCCTGTTTCTGTGCTGTGTAACTCTATGACTCTATCTAAGTGTTGGTCAGGATACCAGGAGAATTACCTTGCTCTTTTTTAGACCATGTCTGTGGAATCTTTTAACCCACCCAAGAGGGCAGAAAGGAAGTACATTCCTCAATATTGTCTGTAAGATTTCTGCCTCAATATATCAATTACTCTGCCATGCTGTTCATGAGTAATACAACATTTGCCTAACATCAGTAATCCTCTTGGGTCAATATAAAGCAATGCAATATTCCACAAAGATTATCTCAGCAAAAGTCTTACCTCTGGTACAGTTCCTCCTTAGTCCCAGAATTCAGTGCCATGCTACCTTCCCATTGTGGATCAGACCCTGAGGTATGAAGGAGACAGTAACTAATCTCAGTCATAACTTATGGTTTTCAAACTAAATTCAAGTTCATATTATGAAACCCGGAAACCATTTTGAACCTAGATACCAGTTAAAGGACTGTTGTCTTGTGGTAACATTTCAGAATTTAAAAGTACAGATTTCATTTTCTACAATGCCATAGTTTTTTACACTCTCCTTCTGTTTATAATAATACTCCTGCCTACAGATATGACTCAGGTATGAGAAGAAATTTAATCGTCGTTGAAAAGGGAATGAGGCAGCCATGGGATGAATAAAATTTTTTACATTCTGAAACCACTCTACCCCCTTCTGGTTTCAATAATTGGAGGCAGCAGAATTAATCCATTATCAATAGGTGAAATCTTTTAGAGGAGCTTCCTTAAGTTCAGGAAGAAAAGCAGTGAGAAGGATCAGATCCAAAAGGAAAATACATTGGTATTGGTATTGGTTTATTATTGGTATTGGTATCAGTTTATTATTGATACTTGTACCGAGGTACAGTGAAAAGCCTGTCTTACAAACCAATTGTACAGGTCAATTCATTACACAGTGCAGTTACATTGAGTCAGCACAGAGTGCATTGATGTAGTACAGGTAAAAACAATAACAGTACAGAGTGAAGTGTCACAGCTACAAAGGAAGTGCAGTGCAATAAGGTGCGAGGTCACAACAAGGTAGATCGTGAGGTCCTAGACCATCTCATTGTATAAGGGAACTGTTCAATAGTCATATCACAGTGGGGTAGAAGCTGTCCTTAAGTGTGGTGGTGCGTGCCTTCAGGCTCCTGAATCTTCTACCCGATGGAAGAGGAGAGAAGAGAGAATTCCCGGGTGGGTGGGGTCTTTGATTATGTTAGCTGCTTCACCAAGAGAGCGAGAGGTAAAGACTCTAAGGAGGGGAGGCTGGTGTCCCTGATGCACTGGGCTGTGTCCACAACTCTCTGCAGTTTCTTGCGGTCCTGGGCAGAGCAGTTGCATTACCAAGCCGTGATACATCCAGATAGGATGCTTTCTATGGTGTATCCGTAAAAATTGGTGAGAGTCAAAGGGGACAAACCAAATTTCTTTAGCCTCCTGAGGAAGTAGAGGCGCTGGTGAGCTTTCTTGACTGTGGCATCTACGTGATTTGACCAGGACAGGCTGTTGGTGATGTTCACTCCCAGGAACTTGAAGCTCTCAACCCTCTCAACCTCAGCACCATTGACGTAGACAGGTGCATGTACACTGTCCCCTTTCCTGAAGTCAATGACCAGCTCTTTAGTTTTGTTGACATTGAGGGAAAGGTTGTTGTCATGACACCATTCCACTAAGCTCTCTGTCTCCTTCCTGTACTCCGACTCATTGCTGTTTGAGATATGGACTACAACGGTCGTATCATCTGCAAACTTGTAGATGGAGTTAGAGCAGAATCTGGCCACACAGCCGTGAGTGCATAGGGAGTAGAGTAGAGGGCTGAGGACGCAGTCTTGTGGGGCACCAGTGTTGAGAATAATCATGCCGGAGGTATTGCTGCCTATCCTCACTGATTGCGGTCTGTTTTTTAGAAAGTCAAGTTACAGAGGGAGGTGTTGAGTCCTAGGTCTCGCAGTTTGGTGACAAGCTTACTTGGGATTATTGTATTGAAGGCAGAGCTGCAGTCAATAAACAATAGTCTAATGTAGGTGTCTTTACTGTCCAGATGCTCCAGAGCTGAGTGTAGGGCCAGGGAGATGGCATCCACTGTATACCTGTTTAGCCAATAGGCGAATTGCAATGGGTCCAGGTTGTCTGCTAGGCTAGAGTTGATGTGTGCCGTGACCAACCTCTCAAAGCACTTCATGATGGTGGATGTCAGAGCCACTGGTCGGTAGTCATTGAGGCATGTTACCTTGCTTTTCTTGATACCGTTGTCTTTTGGCCAACAAGGAACTACCTTTACCCACGTACCCAACCTCTCTCAAACCTAATCCACTGAATTCCTCCAGCAGATTGCTTGTTGCTCCAGATTCCAGCATCTGCAGTCTCTTGTGTCTCCTGTGATATCTGCCTACCCCATGGATAATTTGCCTGCCCGCAAGCACCTCCACTTGAAACTCTAATCTTCCACGTCAACCTTAGCCCACTCTGAAGAGAACAAAACCAAAGACAAAAATCTTCCTATTGTCTTGAAGCCATAGGCTAGAATACTTTGTATGATACTGCACAGAAGAAGGCTGTTTGATCTACAGTATCCATATCAATTCTTTGGAGTACCATCCAATTAATTTCACTCCCTGCTTTTTCCCGCTTCAAACAATGGTATTGGTTTATTGTCACATGTACCAAGATAAAGTTAAAAGCTTCAGTTTGCATGGCAACCAGACAGATCATTCCATACCCAAGTACAACAAGGTAGTACAAAACAAAAACAATGTGGAATATAGTGTTACAGTTACAGAGAATGTGCAGTGCAGGTAGACAATAAGGTGAAAAAACAAGATGCTGGAGGAATTCAGCAGGCCAGGCAGCACCCGTGGAGAAAAACAGACAGTCAATGTTTCGGATCAGAACCCTTCTTCAGGACTGAATATAGGAAAAGGGGAAGCCCAACATATAGGGGGGAAAAACAGAGCAGTGATAGGTGGACAAAAGAGGGGAGGTGGGGTGGGCACGAGGTGGTGATAGGTAGATGCAGGTAAGAGATAGTGATAGGTACATGTGGGGATGGAGGGGAGAGCAGATCTCTTACCTGCATCTACCTATCACCACCTCATGCCCACCCCACCTCCCCTCTTTTGTCCACCTATCACTGCTCTGTTTTTCCCCCCTATACGTATATTGGGCTTCCCCTTTTTCCTATCTTCAGTCCTGAGGAAGGGTTAAGACCCGAAACATTGACTGTCTGTTTTACTCCACGGATGCTGCCTGGCCTGCTGAGTTCCTCCAGCATCTTGTTGTATTTTCATCTAGATTCCAGCATCTGCAGTCCTTTGTTTCTCTAGACAATAAGGTGCAAGGGACATGACGAGGTAGATTGAGAGATCAAGAGTTCATCTTTATTGTATAAGAGAGGTTGGTTCAATAGTCTTATAACAGCAAGCTAGAAGCTGTCCTTGAGCCTGGTGGTACATGTTCTCAGGCTTTTGTATCTTCTGCCCGAAAGAAGAGGCAAGAAGGGAGAATAAGTGACCGGGGTGGGAAGGTTCTTGATTATGCTGGCTGCTTTCCCGAGGCAGCAGCAAGTATAGATGGAGTTAATGGAGGGGAGACTGGTTTGTGTGATGAGCTGGGCTATGTTCACAATTCTCTGCAATTTCTTGTGGTCTTGGGCAGAGCAGAAGCCGTACCAAGCTGTGATCCATCTGGGTAGGACGCTTTCTGAACATTAATCCAATTCCCTTGGAAACATTACTCCTTAATGTGCCCACACCACCCCTGAGGCAAGGTTTTCATTATCACAACATGTTTAGTTCAAAAACGGTTTTCACATCATCTCCGAATCTTTTGCCAGTTAGTTTAAATCTGTGTCCTCTGATTATTGAGCCTTGAGCAATTGGAGCCCATTTCTATTCCATCAAACCGTTAATGATTTTAAACACTCCTATCCAATCTCTGCTTAATCTTCTCTACTCTGAGGAATAACTTCAAATATTATGTTCCTAGTCCTGCAGAAACCTAAAGGATCTGCTCAGATGTATTACCTAAAGAGACAGCAGTCACTTTGGAGCTCAGAAGCATTTCATTTCCCACTCAAAGAAAGCTTTTCTCTACATCGTCAGTATTCTATTCAGAATGGTAATAATGTGCAGATAGAAATCATCTTTGTGCTTCTCATCTAGTCCATGCTACAATTTCACTATCTTCTAATCCATTAACTGCTGGATTTAATACTGTTAATATTGCAACAATTATCACCCTATGTGATAAAGACTTGCTATTCACACAACGTCTTTTCTACAAAAGGCAATGGAAGCAGAGTCTTTGAAAATTTTATAAGGCAGAGGTAGATACATTCTTGATAAACAAAAGGTTGAAGGTACCACAGGGGTGTATAGCAATGTGGAGATGAGGTTACAGTCAGATTACCCATGATCATATGAAACCATCGGGTAGAAGATATAAAAGCCATCTCACGGTACAGTCAGGCACGGTAGTGTAGTGGTTAGCGTAACGCTTTACAGCACCAGCAGCCCAGGTTCAAATCCGGCCACCGTCTGTAAGGAGTTTGTATGTTCTCCCCGTGTCTGTGTGGGTTTCCTCCGGGTGCTCTGGTTTCCTCCCACATTCCAAAGATGTACAGGTTAGGAAGTTGTGGGCATGCTATGTTGGCGCTGGAAGCATGGTGACACCTGAGGGCTACCCCCAGAACACTACGCAAAAAGATGTCTTTCACTGTGTGTTTCGATGTACATGTGACTAATAAAGATATCTTATCAAGGACAACTTCTATCCTGCTGTTATAAGACTATTGAACGATAAGATGGTCTCTTGACCTCACAATCTACCTCGTTATGACCTTGCACCTTATTGTCTGCCTGCACTGCACTTTCTCTGTAACTGTAACACTTTATTCTGCGTTCTGTTATTGTTTTCCCTTGTACTATCTCAATGCACTCATGTAATGAAATGATCCGTATGGATGGCATGCAAAACAAGTTTTTCACTGTACCTCGGTACATGTGACAATAATAAACCAATTTACCAATTTAAATTTACCAATTTAAATTTAATGGGGGAGCAGGCATGAAGGGCCCAGTAGCCTATGCCTGCTCCTACTCTGCATGCTTACTATATATGTTAAGATGTCAGCCTTGGCATGCTCATGTTGGAGTCAGAGGTTATGCATTGTTAGCCATAAGGGACTTGAGCACAACTTCTACATCAACACACAAGCAGCAACAAGGAAGCGCTGAACTCACAACCTTGTCACCTCTTAGATAAACCTAGACCTATGCTGAATCAACAACTCTGCATAAGTGATATCATAATACTTCTAAAAGAGTAGGGAATCCTCCCCAGTAAATAATAAATAACCCTAGATAAATAATTATCTCTCAACCAAAATTAATTAAATCAGATGACTTTGTCATTATCTCATTATTCGTGGAACCTAGTATGATAAGATGAACTCTTGACCTCATAATCTTCCTCATTATGACCTTGCACCTTATTGTCTGCCTGCACTGCACTTTCTCTGTAACACTATATTCTGCATTCTGTTATTGTTTTCCCTTGTACTGCCTCAAATCACCATTGTAATGAAATGATCTGTATGGATGGCATGCAAAACAAAGTTTTTCACTGTATCCCAGTACATGCAACAATAATAAACTAACTTACCTTGTGTTCTATAAAGTGACTGCAGCCAAATACAAGAGAAGGAGACATACCATGGTTGTAAGGGCAGGTTATATATATCCAATTTTTTACTTTATTGTATCTCAAAGCACCTGCTTTACAATGAATTATTCTGTAACTATTCACGCCATTATGGTGGGTGTCTGTGCACAATAAAATCCTATGAAAAGAAATATAAGCAAGCAAACCAATCAGCCTATATGTTCAGTGTTGGCTGTGAAGAATATTGCCATCAAGCCAACAGAGCATTGTGCTTTTTTTCTTCATTATTATATATTAGATCTTTAATTTTCTGCTAAAGCAAATGAAGTGGCTTTCACAGTAATACCATCTTCACACTTAGTAATAACATGAAGATTATTCACATCAATACCATCAGGTTCTTATAGAAATCCTGGTGTCAATCCTTCACATACCTGCAGAGATGGAGCTTGATGGCTTTGACATTGGCTGGGGCAGATCCTTCATTCTTGTGATAAGGTTGTCAGAGAGCTGCAAAGATATAAGTTTGTTGAAGCTGTAATATTCCGTTCATAAAACTTTCCCCAGGAACAATGCAGCTACAATGATTGGGACAAAAGAGCCCATCCTGATTGACATTCTAAAATTAATATTTTGGTAAAATGAAAATACCAAGTCACCATCGATCTTATCCATCTGCCTTCTTCTTATCACCCACGTTTTAAAGTTATGTATGGTCTCACTCTTCCCCACCCCCAGCCTCACAAATGTCCGAGATCATTATGTTCTTCCAGTTCTGGCCTCTTAACCATCCCTGAGTGTAATTGATCCATTATTGACGGCTTGCCCAAAAGCTCTGGAAATTCTCACTTGAACCCTCCTTAATCATTCCTTCCTCCCGTTCCAAATAGAACACAGAACAGTCCAGCACTGGACAGGCCATTCATCCTACGATGTTGTGCCGATCTAGATACCAATTTCTGCTAAACATCCTCTTCCTGCATATCATCCATATCCCTCCAGTCCCTTCATATTCACGTGTCTATCTAAAAGCCTCTTAAATTCCACCAATCTACCTGCCTAGGGAGAGAATTCAGGTGCAAAGGGATTTGGGAGTCCTAGTTCATGATTCTCTCAAGGTTATCTTGCAAATTGAGTTGGCAGTAAGGAAGGCAAATGCAATTGTTAGCATTCATTTCGAGAGGACTAGAATAAAAAAGCAAGGATGTAGTGCTGAGGCTTTATAAGGCGTTGGTCAGACTGCATTTGGAATACTGTGAACAAATTTGGGCCCGTGTTTAAGGAAAGATGTGTTGGCACTGGAGAGGGTCCAGAGGAGGTTCACAAGAATGATCCCAGGAAAGAAAGGCTTAATATATGAGGAGCATTTGATGGCTCTGGGCCTGTACTCGATGGACTTCAGGAGGATGAGGGGGGAGCCTCATTGATACCTAAATACTGAAAAGCCTGGATTGAGTGGATGTGGAGAGGATGTTTCCATCAGTAGGAGAGTCTAAGATCCAAAGGCACAGCCTCAGAATAAAGGGATATCCCTTTAGAACCGAGATAGGGAAGAATTCCTTCAGCCGGAGGGTGGTGAATCTGTGGAATTCATTGCCACGGAGCGTTGTGGAGGCCAAGTCATTGGGTGTATTTAAGGCAGAAATTTATAGGTTCTTGATTGGCAAGGGGGTTAAGGGTTACGGAGAGAAGGCAGGAGAATGGGGTCAAGAGAAAAAAAATTCAGCCATGATTGAATGGTGGAGCAGACTTGATGGGCCAAGTGGCCTAACTCTGCTCCTACATCTTCTGGTCTTAAAACCTGACTGGCTTTCTACTCCTCATTCTGCTTTTAAGTTGGTCCTTAAAACCTTCCTCTTTGAATAAACTGTGGTGACTCCGAAAGTCAGGAATCCTCTGTGGTGAGAGATAAAGAGTTAATGTTTCAGGTCAATAAACCCTTCATTAGACTCCATCTGATTAAGAGTCATTGACCCAGAACATTTGCTTGACCTGCCGAATATTTCCAGCACTTTCTGTTTTTAGTTCAGATTTCCAGTATCCATGTTTTTTTTATTTTCTTTTATAATGTGGTTAGTGGGAGGTTTCTGCCTAATTCTATCCCCACCAGCAGCCCTTGGGGTCCCACCAAAGTATCCTTTCAACCTAGTCACAGAGTACAAATTCTGGTTCAGTACACAGCAAATTAGATATTAAGATTTAGCTTTAACGTGTACTGCCTGGTATGATGCTGATCCCAAGATCAGAACCTGCTCCGTGTAACGGTATGTGAGGTTCGATATTAATATTGGCAGAGGAATCTCTTCAGTGTCTGGATCCAATGCTGATCCGCCCATCAATATCACTAAAACAGGCCATCTGGTCTTTTTTGCTCTTAAGACCACAATGTATGCAAATTATAGCAACTGATTCTATAGTTCATTCTGGCTCTCTGGAGAGCAATTCATTCAATTCCTGCCCTTTCCCTACTGTCTAGTAAATTATTTTCCCTTGTGCCTATCCTTTTGGAAGTACTGATTGACTCTTGCTCTCATCACCCTCACAGGCAGAGAGTCCCAGATCATCATCACTCTTTGATTTAAGGTTTTTCCTCAAACTGCCTTTGTATCTTCTGCCTTTCAGTTTGAATCTGTGTCTCCTGGTCCTTGAACTATCAGCTAATAGGGACAGTCTCTCTCTCTCTCTATTTATCTTACCTAGACCTGTCAAGATCTTTTCCGGTCTTAGCTTATGTTACGAGCCAGGTTGCTATTTGGTGAATGTCTCTTTAAGGCACCTAGACAGCAGGGTAGTAGTGTGCGTGTGTGTTATCTCCAAGACAGCAGGACTATAACAGCCTACTGGCTGTTTTGCACAGGGAGTCGAAGAGAGAGAGAGAGAGCGAGAGAGAGAGAGAGCGAGAGAGAGAGAGAGAGAGAGAGAGAGAGAGAGAGAGAGAGAGACTGACAGTCTCTGTATCGATGGACGAAGAACAATAGCTGTGTCTGTCACTACAATCCATGTATGGATTTTTGGAGCAATCAGGTGGAGTCCACTTTGTCGTTAACCTGTACTGGAAAGCAGGTATTTCCGTGGGCGACCATGTATCGAATCGTGGAACAAGTGGATTTTGTAATTTCTCTCTACATTCTCTCTACATTTTCTCTTCAGTTAATGGTGGTTATGCAAAAGCCTTTGCTCACGTTTCACCTGATGACTTGCTGAACTGAACTTTGAGAACTATTCCTAGACTTGGGGGTTTGGGAATTTGCCACACAGACACATTGAGTTTATTAGTTTTGGGGTTAATATTTAATATCTAACATTTTTACTTTTCTTATTATTACAAGTAGTTATTAATAAAATAGTTTTTTAACATTTATACATGGCTCGGTGTGTTTCTATTGTTGTTGGTACATAACGAATTGAAATCCTTCATTGTTACAACATCTTTTTTCAGTTTCTAATGTCCGTGAAGTATGGGGAGGGCAAGGGTAGAATCAGTCACAATTCTAGGTGGAGTACGGTCACTACAAATTGCCTCCCAAATTCTTGTTTCTAACTACTATTCAGGCCCACAGTCCAATTAATAGGAGACAGGTCCGGTGTTCAAGCAGACAAAAGCTGTTCAACCGAATCAAAATCCAGACACAATCCTAACAAGAGAATTAAACAGGGGAAAAAAAAACTAAGAGAAGAATAAAAGTAAAAGCGATGACAAGGTTCATATGCATCTGCAGCAAGTGACATTTATTTAGACATTTGTGTTTTGAAGGTTTCAGCCTGAGTTTTTAAGGACATTTCAGAACAACATGCAATTCAATTAAATTCTCACCACCAACGGCGCAAAGTAAATTTTCCCTGACAACTGTCAAAATCAATGAGCTTTAAATAGCATTAACAAAGGATCAGATTGAAGTGATTGTGAAGGTAATAAAATAGTTTTACGTGAGATGGTATAACTGAACATTTCATTCACCATTCATCACATTGGGTTTATTAAGCTTTGCCTTTCTGACTGAAATCTCCCAACAGTTTTTTCCGCAAATGTTCCCCACCCTCCCCTTGAGAAAGCGGTAACATAAGAAGGCAGTTTGGTGCCATCCACTATAAGCTGACAGCTGAACAGGACTACACTCAGATACCAAGTTAAGTGCTTGCGGGGAAAGGAGCAGGTATCATTATAGGAAGGATGTGGAAGCTTTAGAGAGGGTGCAGAGGAGATTTACCAGGATGCTGCCTGGATTAGAGAACATGTCTTATGAGGAAAAGTCGAGCGAGCTAGGGCTTTCTCTTTGGAGCGACGCAGGATGGGAGGTGACTTGATAGACGTGTAGGAGCATAGATAGAGTGGACAGCCAGCACCTTTTTCCCAGGACAGCAATGGCCAATACCAGAGGACATCTGTTTAAGGTGAGTGGAGGAAAGTTTAGGGGGGGATGTAAGAGGTAGGTTTTTTGTTTACACAGAGAGTGGTGGGTGCCTGGAACGCACTGCCGGGGGTGGTGGTAGAGGCTGATACAATGGGAACATTTAAAAGACTCTTAGGTAGGCACATGGATGTGAGAAAAATGGAGGGTTATGGGCTGTGTAGGAGGGAAGGGTTAGATTGATCATGGAGTAGGTTTATATAGGTCGGCACAACAATGTGGGCCGAAGGGCCTGTACTGTGCTGTACTGTTCCATGTTCACACATGACATTGCACAGTATTCATCTAAAACCAGCAACACAGCTGATGGAATTATAGAATGGCTCTAATACTAACGTTCATTTACAGGGCTTGAACCTGTATCGGACAGTGAAAAGGTGGGCTAAGTTTCATACCTGCTCGGGTAACGTGGTGGTTAAGATGCTGAACTAGCAGCCAGACTTCTGCACCATTGACCCAGACGCACAAACACAATTCCCACTGAAGAATTTAAATTCAAGTAATTGAATAAATATCAAGTTTAAAAACAAACAGGAATCATGAAACTATAGGATTGTTCGAATAATCCATCTGCTTCACTGATATTCTTAGTGAAACGAATCTGCCATACTTCCCCTGTGGCCTAAATCTCTATATCTGACTCCAAACTAACTAATGTTGCTGATGCTTTGTCCATATTTCCGGGACAATTGCCAAAGCCAAGAAAGCTCAGCAGCACCTCTACTTCTTCAGGAGGTTAAAGAAATTCGGCATGTCCTCACCAATTTTTATCGATGCACCATAGAAAGCACCCTATTCGGATGCATCACGGCTTGGTACGGCAACTGCTCAGCCCAAGACCCCAAGAAAAACTGCAGAGAGTTGTGGACACAGCTCAGCACATCATGGAAACCAGCCTCCCCTCCATGGACTCTGTCTACACTTCTCACTGCCTCAGTAAAGCAGCCAACATAATCAAAGACCCCACTCACCCCGGACATTCTCTCTTCTCCCCCCCTCCATCAGCCAGAAGATACAAAAGCCTGAAAGCATGTATCACCAGGCTCAAGGACAGCTTATATCGCAGTTATAAGACTATTGAACGGTTCCCTAGTATGACAAGATGGACTCTTGACCTCACAATCTACCTCATTATGACTTTGCACCTTATTGTCTACCTGCACTGCACTTTCTCTGTAACTGTAACACTTCATTCTGTTATTGTTTTACTTTGTACTACCTCAATGTACTGTTGTAATGAAATCATCTGTATGCACAATATGCAAAACAGTTTTTCACATATGACAATAATAAACCAATTTACCAATTAGTGATGGACAATAATTGCTGTCATTGATGTGAATGAATTAATTTTTTTTAAGAATCATATGCTCTAAAATGTTTTCAAGTAAGTATTCCTACCTAACAGCATTTTACCAGCATGTGTTATTAATATATAAATCAGTACAAAAAAACTGACGACCCACTTGGACCAAATTCAATGCCTTTCCCTGCAACCAAGAAATAAAAAGAAACAAAAAGCTGCAAAAGAGGTGGCGAGAACAATGTCTGTGATAAGTTGGGGACCAAACCTGTCCAAGTGACACAAATGCTGTTGATGATCTAAGAGAGGGTGACAAAGGCTTGGTAGTCACCATGATCCGTCCAGAAGAGTGAAAATGGGGGGAAATGAATGAAGGCAATAAAGAGAGATAAAAATGTCACCAGAACACATGAATGATAGAGACATGGGGGGCTATGTTGGAGGGAAGGGTTAGATAGATCTTAGAGCAGAATAAAATGTCGGCACAACATTGTGAGTCGAAGGGCCTGCACTGTGCTGTAATGTTCTATGTTCTCTATGTTCTAACAGGAAGATGCAGAACACACCAAGTGCTGGAAATCTGAAAGGGAATGCTGTAGGTACCCAGCAGATCAGAAACCATCTGTGGAAAGACAAAAAAACTGGCGGATGACCTCCCAATACCTGATAGCCTCTCCACAGTGCAGACTTGGCCCCAATTCATCCACACCAAAACAAGAAGTGGGGACAGGAGCAGGGATTTTGAGGTCCTTGTGGCTGGAACACAGAAAGCAGGCACATAGAGGCAGCAGGAAGGCTCATGGAATATTGTCCCCTATTTGGAGTATAAAAGCAGGGAAGACTTACTGCAAACATACCAGGCATTAGTGACGTCAGGTCTGGAGATCTGCAAACAATTTTGGCCCCTCTATTTAAGGAAATGTATATCATTGGAGGTGGTCCAGAGAAAGTTCGCTAAGACGATCCCAGGTATGGAGGGATTGTTCTACAATGTAACAGAGAACTGCGGGTTTGGAATCCTTGTGTATGTTTAAGGCTGAGATGAGTTCTAATCCAAAAAGGAATCAAGGATTATGTGGAGAGCACGGAAAAGACATCTTGAATGTTGGATCATCATGATCCTATCAAACAGCGGAGCAGACTTGAGGGGCTGGATCATTTACTCCTTTCTTACTTCATCCCATTTATTCGACAAGGTACCTTTTGTGTGGCACCTTGTTGAACACCCTCTGAAAGTCCAAATACAATGTACCTATTAGTTCCCCTGTATTCTCCCTAATCCAGAAATCCTCAAAAAATCTCCAATGGAATTTGTCAGGTACTATTTCCCTTTCATGCCGTCCTCCTGACTATGCTTAGATCACAATTTTCCACATCTGCTGTTACTGCTGCCTTAATAATTGATTCAAATATTTTTCCAACAACATTGAACTAACTGGTCAAAAGTTACCTGCTTTTTGCTGCCCTGCCCCCCCCCCCCCCCATATTGAATACACTTGCAGTTTTCCTATTAACTGACACTTTCCAAGAATCTTTGGATGATTGCAACAAATATATTCACTATCTCGCTGATCCGGTGAAGAGGGTCAGGTGTGGAGGGCGAAGGGTCCAGGGTAGGTGAAGGAGAAGCCAAGTGTGGATGGGCATCCAGGCTGTCTATTCAACTCCAAGACCTAGGACTCAACACCTCCCTCTGTAACTAGATCCTTGACTTTCTAACAAACAGACTGCAATCAGAGAGGATAGGCAGCAATACCTCCAGCATGATTATTCTCAACACTGGTGCCCCATTAGGCTGTGTCCTCAACCCCCTACTCTACTCCCTATACACTCATGACTGTGTGGCCAGATTCTGCTCTAACTCCATCTACAAGTTTGCAGATGATACCACCGTTGTAGGCCGTATCTCAAACAGCAATGAGTCGGAGTACAGGAAGGAGATAGAGAGTTTAGTGGCATGGTGTCATGACAACAACCTTTCCCTCAATGTCAACAAAACTAAAGAGCTGGTCATTGACTTCAGGAAATGGGGCAGTGTACATGCACCTGTCTACGTCAATGGTGCTGAGGTCGAGAGGGTTGAGAGCTTCAAGTTCCTGGGAGTGAACATCACCAACTGCCTGTCCTGGTCAAATCATGTAGATGCCACGGCCAAGAAAGCTCACCAGCGCCTCTACTTCCTCTGGGGGCCAAAGAAATTTGGTTTGTGCCCTTTGACACTCACCAACTTTTATCAATGCACCATAGAATCTGGATGCATCATGGCTTGGTACGGCAACTGCTCTGCCCAGGACCGCAAGAAACAGCAGAGAGTTGTGGACACAGCCCAGCGCGTCACGGAAACCAGCCTCCCCTCCTTGGTCTTTACCTCTTGCTACCTGAGCGAAGCAGCCAGCATAATCAAAGACCCCACCCACCCGGATCATTCTCTCTTCTCTCCTCTTCCATCAGGTAGAAGATACAGGAGCCTGAGGGCACGTACCACCAGGCTTAAGGACAGCTTCTACCCCACTGTGATAAGGCTATTGAACAGTTCCCTTATACGATGAGATGGACTCTGACCTCATGATCTACCTCGTTGTGACCTTGCACCTTATTGCACTGTACTTTCTCTGTAGCTGTGACACTTTACTCTGTACTGTTATTGTTTTTACCTGCACTACTTCAATGTACTCTGTACTAACTCAGTGTAACTGCACTGTGTAATGAATTGATTGACCTATACGATCGGTATGCAAGACAAGTTATTCACTGTACCTCGGTAACAAATGACAATAATAAACCAATGCCAATACTAATATGGCTCTAATGATGGTGATACAATTTAATCCCTCCCCAGAATTATAGAAATATTAATGAAATGATGCTTATCTCATGCCACATGCCTGTGATGCTGCTGCAAGTTTATCATTGCACCTGTGCACACAAGTACTTGTGCATGTGGCAATGAACTCAACTTTGACCTTGAATGTACATAGTATCTTCTGCCATTGAGACCAATGCAAGATATCTGTTGAACTTCTCTGCCGTTTCCTTGTTCCTCATGACTATAATCTCAGCCACATTCTATAAGAGGCCTAGCTTCATAGAGCATGAAAACAGGCCGTTTGGTCCATCGCGTCCATGCCAAACAGTGAACACGCATCCATATTAATCCCCTCTTCCAGCACTTGGCCTAACTTCACTTGAAAACTCCCTCTTATTTTTTATGAAAGAAACTGTTATTGTCCGGTTTTATATTTGTCACTAGTTTTCCCCCATGGTTTACATTTTATCATCGTTTTTGTCCTCCTTTGCTGGATTCTGAGTTTACCCCATTCTTCAGGTCCACCACCAACTTTCACCTCCTTCAACTTAACACCCTCTTTAATGTTACGAGCCAGGTTGCTATTTGGTGAATGTCCCTTTAAGGCACCTGGACAGTAGAGTAGTAGTGTGTGTGTGTGGTGTCATCAAGACAGCAAGAAGATTACAACGTGCTGACGGTTTTGCTAAGTGAGTCAGAGAGTCGGAGAAAGAGAGAGAGAGAGAGAGAGAGAGAGAGACTGACTGCTGGTCTTTGTATCGATGGATGAAGAATAATAGCTGTGTCTGTCACTACAATCCATGTATGGATTTCTGGAGCAAACAAGTGGAGTCCACTTTGTCATTAACCTGTAGTGGGAAACAGATATTTGTGTGGGCGGCCACATATCGGATGCCTTCGGGGTGGCAGATACTTCAGAACAAAGCAATGGAGATCACCAGTGATTGAGATGTCGTATGGGTTCCATCGTGGAACATGTGGATTTCGTAATTTTTCTCTATATTCTCTCTACATTTTCTCTTCATTTAACGGTGGTTTTGCAAAAGCCTTTGCTCACATTTCACCTTATGACTTGCTGAACTGAACTTCGAGAACTATTCCTAGACTTGGGGTTTGGGAATTTGCCACACACACACTTTGAGTTTAGTTTTGGGGATAATGTTTGATATCTGACGTCTTTAAACTTTTCTTATTATTACAAGTAGTTATTAATAAAATAGTTTCTAACACTAATACATGACTCAGTGTGTTCCTATTATTGCTGGTACGTGACATTAATTACCTTGCTCAACCATGGTTGGTTCATCCATCCCTTAGAATCTTTCTTCCTTTTTGTGAAAATATATTTTGCTGTCATGAATTACCTCCTTAAATGATGGTCACTACTTACTGTCCCTCCTGCTAATCTATCTGCCCAGTCCATTTCAGCTAACTCTACCTTCCTTCCATTATAATTCTCTTTAAGTTAAACACAGTTGTTTCTAATTCAAGTTTCTCGCACTCAAAATGAATTTTAAAAATTCTATCACTGTCTAGAAGATCTTTTACCCTGAGGTCACTTACTAGAGCTGTCTCAGAACCAAGATGTCCTGTTCCCTGATTGGCTCACAATTTTCATGGGGAAATTGAACTCAAGGAAACTATCCCAAATGAGCTCTATGAACTTGTTCTTGTAGCTACCTTCCTGACGTCATTAACCCAAAGTACATGAAGATTAA
This sequence comes from Pristis pectinata, assembly GCF_009764475.1. Classification (NCBI taxonomy): domain Eukaryota; kingdom Metazoa; phylum Chordata; class Chondrichthyes; order Rhinopristiformes; family Pristidae; genus Pristis; species Pristis pectinata. The sequence continues at coordinate 4,526,162 of NC_067410.1, read as the reverse complement.
AGTCCACCATTACTGTTCTTTTTACAGATCCCCATTATTTGCCAATTTATACTCTTTTGGACATTAGTGATCTATAGTCATAGAGCACGTAAACAGGCCCTTCGGCCCAACTGGTCCTTGCTGACCAAGGTTCCCATCTAAGCTAGTCCCGTTTGCCCACGTTTGACCCATATCCCTATCCAATGTACCTGCTCAAGTATCTTTTGAATGCTGTGAATATAGCTGCCTCAACCACTTCCTCTGGCAAATCAATCCACATATTGACCAAACTCTGGGTGAAAATGTTGCCCCTCAGGTTCCTATTAAATCTCTCCCCTCTCACCTTAAACCTATGCCCTCTAGTTCTTGACTTCCCCAACCCTGGGAAAAAGACAGTGCGCATTGACCCTATTTATGTCCCCCTTGATTTTATACACCTCTATAAGATCACCCTTCATTCTCCTACACTCCAATGAAAAGGTCCCAACCTACTCAACCTTCCTCCATAACTCAGCCCCTTGAGACCCAGCAACATCCTCGTAAATCTCTGCACTCCTTCCAGCTTAATGGCATCTTGCCTACAGCAGGGTGACCAAAACTGAACAAAATATTCCAACTGCGGCCTCATCAACACCTTGTACATCAACAACGTAATGTCCTAACGTCTATACTCAGTGCCCAATTTACAAGCAGTGCCTTCTTTCCTTTGCTGTTTTTCACCTCCGCTCAAATGGAGTCCACTTCCACTGAGCCTGGATCACCTCTCCCAGTCAGCCTCATTCTACCCAGATTTGTCCCCTCCAAATTCTAACTTCCCCCCAACCCATCCACACCTGACCCCAATCCATTTGAACTGGTCGCTCACCATTCACATCAGCTCCTCCCACTCCACCACGAAGCCCTACCCCTCCCACTTTAGGTCTCTCCTCCTCCCCACATAGCCCCTACCCTCTCTCCCTCCTGGCTCCTCCTCCCCACATAGCCCCTTCCCAGCTCACCTCGCCCCTTCCCCTCCACCCCCACTCCTGCCACCAGCTCCTTGTCCACCCATTCCTGGCTCCTCTGCCTTCCCACTGCCCCTCGCCCACCCTCCTCTCTCCCACCTGGCTCCTCCCCTCTGTATAGCACCTCCCTCCCACCGCTCCCACTTGAGCTGACAGACCCCTGCCCCACCCACTGCTGCTCCCTCCACCTCCGAACATTGCTCCTCCCATCTCTTCCTCCTGGTTCCTCCCCTCTACGTAGCCCCTCCCCACACAACCCTCCCCCTCCCCACATGGCCCCTCCCCTCGCCTCCCTCCCCACGTGTCTCCTCCCTCCTCCTGGCCCTTCCCCCACGTGGCCCCTCCCTTCCTGTCCCCTCCCCCTCCTGGCCCACCCCAGGCCCTTTTTGGCCCCTCCCCCTCCTGGCCCCTCCCACGTGGCCCCCCACATAGCCCCTCCCCCACGTGTCTCCTCCCCTTATGGCCCCACCCCCTCCTGGCCCCACCCAGGCCCTGTTTGTCCCCTCCTGGCCCCGCCTACTCATGGCCCCACCCCCACGAGGCCCCTCCCCCACGTGGCTCCTCCCCTTATGGCCCCGCCCACTCCTGACCCCTCCCCCTCCTGGCCCCTCCCAGGCCCTGTTTGTCCCCTCCCTCCTGGCCCCGCCTACTCGTGGCCCCTCCCCTTATGGCCCCGCCCACTCCTGACCCCTCCCCCTCCTGGCCCCTCCCAGGCCCTGTTTGTCCCCTCCCTCCTGGCCCCGCCTACTCGTGGCCCCTCCCCTTAGGGCCCCGCCCACTCCTGACCCCTCCCCCTCCTGGCCCCTCCCAGGCCCTGTTTGTCCCCTCCCTCCTGGCCCCGCCTACTCGTGGCCCCTCCCCCTCCTGGCCCCTCCCAGGCCCTGTTTGGCCCCTCCCTCCTGGCCCCGCCTAGTGGCCCCACCCAACGTGGCTCCTCCCCTTATGGCCCCGCCCACTCCTGACCCCTCCCCTCCTGGCCCCTCCCAGGCCCTGTTTGGCCCCTCCCTCCTGGCCCCGCCTACGTGGCCCCACCCCCACGAGGCCCTTCCCCTTATGGCCCCGCCCACTCCTGACCCCGCCCCTCCTGGCCCCGCCCACTCACCCGCAGGCCCTGCAGCACCGTCACCCGCTGCTGCCCGTCCACGCCGAAGGAGACGCGCCGGGTGCTGCCGCTCGCCCCCATCCCCGCGCCTCCTGATGCTGGAGCTCCCGGCCTCTTGACAACGCCTCAGCAACCGCACTATCCGCCCGCGCGGTTGGACCGGAGCCGGCCAATCGGATTCCTCGGCGAAGCCCGGTGATCGGTGATGCCGCCGGTGAACGGGTGCGCCTGCGCGGCGCAAGGGCCTGTGGGAGCTGTAGTCTTCTGTCCCTGAAGCCGGCCGGTGTAGTTCCCCGGCCTGCCACAGGTGGCGCCGCGACACAGACCTAACATACCGCAGATGCTGAAAACCTGACATAAAAACAGAGTCACAAGAAATTCTGCAGATGCTGAAATCCGGAGCTAAACACACAAATTGATTGAGTCGAAGTCACAGTTAAAGTCGAGTTTATTGTCAGATGCACAAGTCCATGTGTGCACAGGTGCAATGAAAAACTTACTTGCAGCAGCATCACAGGCACAGAGCATCAGATAAGCAGCATTCACAAGAGAATTGGAATTGGAATTTGTTTTCCAATTCCAAAAACATAAATGAAGCATAAATTATGCAAAATTATACAAAGAACACAATTTGAATAAAACAAACAAAGTCCACTGAAGTGCAAAGAGGCCATAGTGTCGTGGTGTTGCTCTGCTGCGGTAGTGATGAGGGAATCAGAATCAGGTTTATTATCACTGACATACGTCACAAAATTTGTTGTTTTGTGGCAGCAGTACAGTGCAAGACATAAAGACATAAAAATTACTATCAGTTACCAAAGTAAATAAAAATAGTGCAAAAGAGGAATAACGAGTTAGTGTTCATGGGTTCATGGACCGTTCAGAAATCTGATGGCGGAGGGGAAGAAGCTGTTCCTGAAATGTTGAGTGTGGGTCTTCAGGCTCCTGTACCTCCTCCCTAATGGTAGTAACATGAAGAGGGCATGTCCCAGGTCGTGAGGGTCCTTAGTGATGGATGCCACCTTCTTGAGACACTTCCTCTTGAAGATGTCCTTGATGGTGGGGAGGGTTGTGCCCGTGATGGAGCTGGCTGAGTCTACAACCCTCTGCAGCCTCTTGCGATCCTGCGCATTGGAGCCTCCGTACCAGGTGGTGATGCAACCAGTCAGAATGCTCTCCACCATACATCTGTAGAAATTTGCAAGAGTCTTTGGTGACGTACCAAATCTCCTCAAACTCCTAACAAAGTAGAGCCGCTGGCGTGCCTTCTTCATGATGGCATCAACATATTGGGCCCAGGATAGATCCTCTAAGATGTTGGTGCCCAGTAACTTGAAGCTGCTCACCCTCTCCACCGCTGACCCCTCAATGAGGACTGGTGTGTGTTCTCCCGACTTCCCCTTCCTGAGGTCCAATAAGTCTGCAGACCCCAATTGCATTTGTCACAAATAGCTCATTTCACTGGATTGCAGTATATCTGGGAACTGGTGTTCATTCCACATCACCTCTGTGTTCTAAAGCTGAAAGACGATGCAATAGTTGCAGACGAATAATCGGTTTAAATGCCTGCTCAAGAAAACTGCACTGCCTCATTATTCCTCCAGGTGGCACCCCTTACCCATACAAACTGCAACTGCTCATCGGCGTTCTCTGCTGGAGCTGGGTGCTACTGCAGGATTCCAGAAACATTCAACTGTGAGTCCCATCGCATTGCCACACATCTGTCTGCGCCAGCTCTCAGAGGAATCCCATTTCCCACTAATGGGTACTTGATTGTCAGGACGGTATGGGCCAAAGAGCCCCTCTCAGTGCTGTATATGACAAATTTTCCTTGTAACCTGTTCTCCCCACATCAACTCTCCGCAGATTCGACCTCTCATCTACACTGAGGAGCCACTCACAGCGGCTGATTATCCTACAAATCCAGGTGAAGGGACTCGACCTGAAACGTCAGCTGTCCATTCCCCTCCACAGATGCCGCCTGACCCGCTGAGTCCTCCAGCATCCTGTGTGTTGCTCCATCTTCCAGTGTCTGCCGTCTCCTGTGTCTCCCAAAAGTGCTTGCCCTCTGGCAGTAGCTCAGTGGGTAAGATCAGAATCAGGTTTATTCTCACTGACTTATATGTCATGAAATCTGTTGTTTTGCAGCAGCAGTACTGTACAAGGACATAAAATTATTTTCAATTACAAAAATAAATAAATAGTGCAAAACATAAAGGAATAACGAGGTAGTGTTCACGGGTTCGTGGACCATTCAGAAATCTGATGGCGGAGGGGAAGGGGCTGTTCCTGAATCGTTGAGTGTGGGTCTTCAGGCTCCTGTACCTCCTCCCCGATGGTAGTAACGAAAAGAGGGCATGTCCCAGATGATGAGGGTCCTTAATGATGGATGCCGCCTTCTTGAGGCACCGACCCTTGAAGATGTCGTCGATGGTGGGGAGGTTTGTGCCCATGATGGAGCCGGCTGAGTCTACAACCCTCTGCAGCCTCTTGCGATCCAGTGCATTGGAGCCTCCGTACCAGGCGGTGATACAGCCAGTCAGAATGCTCTCCACTGTACATTTATAGAAATTTGCAAGAGTCTTCAGTGACATAGCAAATCTCCTCAAACCCCTAACGAAGTAAAGCCACTGGCATGCCTTCTTCGTGGTTGCATCAATGTGTTAGGCCCAGAATAGATGACACCATCTGTCCACCACTGACGAATAGTAACACCCTGAGGAGAGCCGCTGGTGTGCCTTCTTTGTGATTGCATCCAGAGGTAATCCAGAGCCGTCACTTACAATCCCTCCACAGTGATTCAATTAATTAAATTAAAAGCCAGTACAGTAATGCCGTTACATTCTCATTAATACTCTCCTTTGAGAAAAAAACCTGCCCTCTTTGCGCTGTCTGCAATCTGTGATTTCAAACCTGAAGCAATGTGGTTGACTTTAAATTACCCTCTTAAATGGCCAAAAGCAAGTAGGGAGGGGCACTACCCAGAGATCCCCATGGATCATGTGAATAAAAGCATTGTCTTGGCTAGCTGGACTGCCTCATTAGCATCTCATCTGAGGGATCATTCACTACGAGTTGGACAAAGCAGCAACACAGAGTCAATCAGCACGGAAACAGGCCCTTCAGCCCAACTGGTCCATGCTGACCATGATTCCCATCGAAGCGAGTCCCGTTTGCCCTCGTTTTAGCCTGTATCCCTCTAACGGTGGACTTGAGCATGGAACCCACCAGCACAGCGAGTCTGATACCCAAATCTACTTGCAGAGCATCTCAGCTCAGCCCCCAAGAGTTAACCTGATCCGCCACTAGGAGGGTCTGGGACTGGAGGACGTTCCCAGCCTGACCTGCCGGGCACGTCCTCCTGCTCTGCTTTTCACATCTCCCACATTCTTTTCTCCGTGTTTTCTCTCTCTCTCGAACTGCTCATAGACCAGATAACATTGTTTACAGCCTTTCCCGATGGTCACCACTGATTTACCCTACCAGAGACATCCCCTCTTCCCCCACCCTCCCTGTAGTTTAGTGAGCGTCTTCTTCCTCCTTCCCAGTTCTGTCAAAATGATAACTCTGTTTCTCTTCCCACAGTTGCTGCCTGACCTATTGAGTATTTCCAGCATTTTCTGTTTTTAGTTTTGATTTCCAGCATCTGCACTTGTTTTGATTTTCACTGAGCTTTGAGCTATCAGGCACTTTCATTTTCCATCCTGTTCTGACCTCTATTTTTAGTCGTTTGCACAATTCCAATGAAGCCCAATGTAAATCAACAGGAAAGCACCTTGCCTTCTGACCACCTCGCCTTCTGACCACCTCTTTCTATTCCCATCTCCTGTCAGATCAGGTGCATTGACTTCAGGAAGGGGGGCAGTGCACATACATCAACAGTGCTGAGGTCAAGAGGGTTGAGAGCTTCAGGTTCCTAGGAGTGAACATCACCAATAGCCTGTCCTGGTCCAACCTTGTAGATGCCATGGCCAAGAAAGTTCATCAGTGCTTCTACTTCCTCAGGAGGCTGAAGAAATTTGGCATGTCCCCTTTGACCACCAATTTTTAATCAATACACGATGGAAAGCATCCTATCCGGATGCATCACGGCTTGGTATGGCAACTGCTCTGCCTGTGACCGCAAGAAACTGCAGAGAGTTGTGGACACAGCTCAGCACATCATGGAAACCAGCCTCCCCTCCATGGACTCAGTCTACACTTCTCATGGTCTTGGTGAAGCAGCCAACATAATCAAAGACCCTGCCCACCCCAGACATTCTCTCTTCTCCCCCCTCCCATCAGGCAGAAGATACAAAAGCCTGAAAGCACATACTTCCAGGCTCAAGGACAGCTTCTATCCCACTGTTATAAGACTATTGAACGGTCCCCTAGTACGATAAGATGGACTCTTGACCACACAATCTATCTCATTATGACCTTGCACCTTATTGTCTGCCTGCACTGCACTTTCTCTGTAACTGTAACATTTTATTCTGCATTCTGTTATTGTTTTTACCTTGTACTACCTCAATACACTGTTCTAATGAATTGATATGTGTGGACAGTATGCAAGACAAGTTTTTCACTGTACCTCACTACATGTGACAATAATAAACCAATTTACCATTTGACAAACTTGGGACTCTGCACCTTCATTGCTCTTCACCCGATCACGGACATCTCTGTTGCTCCCTCCACCCTTCTGCCTTCTCTGTAACTTAAACCATGTTTGTTTTCTAACTGCCCTGACAAGTTAACTCTGTTTCTCTTTCCGCAGATGCTGCCTGACCTCCTGAGCATTTTCAGGCTCTTGTGTTTTGATTAACCCTATTCAGTCAATGGAGCGCACACTCATCTTTCAGTCGATAGTCATGCTTTCCAGAGGGTCGAGCACAAAATCCATCCTTCCTCCAATGTAGACATGACACCATTGCACAGCTGGAGATTTAAATAGGGCCACATCTGGTCTCTCTGGCAGACACGTCACGGAGTGGGTGGGGATGGGTGGGTTTGTGTGTTCCTAGAAAATGGCGTGTATCATGATTTTCTGTAATACTGTCATCTGCACAAGTTTTCTCCCGCTCACCTTAAAACGATGACCTCCAGTGTCTGACATTTCTTCCATGGGAAAAAGTCTGTCTACCCTAGCTATGCCTCTCGTAATTCTATGAACTTCTTTCAGGTCAACGCACAAACTGCTGGAGGAACTCAGCGGGTCGGGCAGCATCTGTGGAGGGAAATGGACAGTCAACGGTTTGGGTCGAGACCCTTTATCAGGACCCCCTTCAGCTAAGATTTTTGACGCGCTGGAGAAAACAATCCAAGTTTGTCCAGCCTCTCCTTATAGCTAATACTTTCCAATTCAGGCAACATTCTGGTGAACCTCTTCTGCACCCTCTCCAGAGCTTCACATCCCTCCTGTAATGGGGCGACCAGATCAGCACGCAATGCTCCAAATGTGGCCTGACCAAAGTTTTATACAGCTGCAACGTAACTTCCCAACTTTTATAACACCCCAACTGATGAAGGCAAACATGGCGTACACCTTGTTCATCACCCTATTTTTGTAGCCACTTTCGGGGATCTATGGACTCACATTCCAACATCCCTCTGTGTATCAAAGCTCCTCGGGGTCCTGTCATTGACTGCACACTTTCCTTCTTTCATTTGGCTTCCCAAAGTGCAACGCCTCACACTTGTCTGGATTAATCTCCATCTGCTGCTTCTCTGCCCACATTTCCAATTGGTCCACGTCCCGCCGAATCTTTTGACAACCTTCCTCACTGTCCACACCACCACCAATTCGTGTGTCGTCCGCAAACTTATGGATCCGCCTGCCTCACACGAAATGCTGGAGGAACCGAGCAGGTCAGGCAGCGGCTATGGAGGGAAATGAACAAAGTCTTGGGTCGAGACCCTTCATCAGGACCCCCTTCAGCTGAGATCATCACAGATGCTGCCTGACCTGCTGAGTTCCTCCAGCATTTTGTGTTCATTGCTCCAGATTCCGGCATCTGCAGAATCTCTTCTGAACTGTCTCCGCAGTGCCTTTTCTGAAATAAGAGGACCAAACTTCCACACAGTTCTCCAGATGTGGTCTCACCATCACCCTGTACAATTGTCAGCACTTCTAAACTCCAAACCCCTTGCAGTAAAGGCCAATATGTCACCTGCTGGATCTGCATGCTGACTTCTCGTGCTTCATGCACAAGAACACACCTCTCTCTCTCTGTCCTCCGCTAATTTCCGATCGCTCTCCACTTAACTAGTGATCCCCCTCGTACCAGTTACACGACCTCACACATTAACCTCCATTTGCCGAGCCTTTGCACATTCCCTCAACCTCAACACAGTATGTCCTTCCCCACCAGTATTGGTATTGGTTTATTATTGTCACTTGTACCGAGGTACAGCGAAAAACTTGTCTTGCAAACCGATCGTACAGGTCAATTCATTACACAGTGCAGTTACATTGAGTTAGAACGATTATAGTAAGGGTAATGAGTAGATCTGTAGAGAGCAGCTTGCAACGAGCCGCCACGTAAACAGCACTCCAAAAAGTTTTACAAAACTTTGCTCCATTAACAAACAAAAAATCAAAGACAAAGGAAAAACGTAAAAATAATTTTTTATTATTATTAATCACCCTCGATCCTTCAATAAACAGCATCTGAGGGAGTGAATTGCCCTCAGTGGCCTCCAGTGGGGGAGACTGGAACTGTTTACCAATGTCACAGCCACCAACAGACTGAGAAGTTTCCCCCATCAACCAAGAGAAGCCATTCATAATGAAAAGAAGTCTTTTAACACTGCGGCGGGCAGCTTTGGTCTCTTCCTTTCGTAACCGAGGAAGGTAATTGAAAACACAAATGCTGAATGGAATCAAGGCAGTGGATTCAGACAGCAGGCAAACACTGGGGAGAGGAGAGAGGGGGAGAGGGGGAGGGGGTAAGAGGGGAGAGAGAGGGGGGAGAGAGGAAGAGGAGGAGAGGTAACCAGGCCCCAGTTTCAAACTTGCCCCAAATTTCTCTTTGAAAAGAAGAAGAAACCAACAGCCAGTCTGGAACAATATTTAAGACAACTTTACACCACTGGGTCAGTGCAGAATAGTTTGAAGTTGGGGGTGGGGGGGGGGTGCAGGCAGGGTGAGCGGCAAATGTAGAAAAATAAAAAAGAAAGCAAGGAGATGCTGTGAGCATGAGGGAGGGAACCAGGGGCGAGAACTCTGTGGACCGCAGAGGAAAATGTGTTCAAAATGGTAGGATTTATAAAATCCCATAATCTGTACATTCCATGACTGAAATTCCAGGACGTCAGAGGCAGTGTTGCAAGGAGAGAGCGTGGGTCTTTCTCCCCCTGCTCCCACATCTCTGCGTCCTGCTGCTCACAGCCCCCCACCCCACCCCACCTCCATTCCCCTTTCTCAAGCGTTCATCATTTTCCACCGGTCGCTGTCGACACTGTTGATGCTGCCCACGGTCAGATCGTCCAGGTAGGACGCCGAGCCGTCGATCTGCGTGTTGGAGTAGGGGCCGGGGTCCGGCGCTTCCTTCCTGGAGACAGAGTGGGTCTGCGGGAGGTGCACGTCCGTGTCCTCTGGCTCGTCGACCTGCGACTTGTAGGAGAAGAGGATCTTGGGCTCGGAGCTGCAGGGGTAAACAGACGAGGCAAACCATTAGAGTCAGTGAGGCATGCGGGCAGAGTAACTCAACCTGCAGTGCCACCTCACAGCACCACAGAGCCGGGTTTGGCCAGCGCATGGCCTCCTATCTCAAGAATGTTCCATCATTCTGAATTAAAGCGAAGCTCTATACACCCTCACAAAAAAGAAAGATCTCGTGGCCTGTATCTGAAGAAGAGCAGCGAGGGGGAGGCAGCTCTCCCTTGCCTCCTGGCCAATAGTTACCCCCTCTGGCAACACCGGAGATTAGCTGCCACTGTGGGATCTTGCTGTGCGCCTATCCCCTCCTCCGTTTCCTGCTTCACAACAGTAACCACGTTTCCAAAGGACTTGGCCGGCTGTAAAGCCGCTTTGGATAATCAACAGCACTGTAAAAGTGCAAGTCTCCCTTCGATTACAACGGTTGTGCGTCCCACTACGTAGAAGAAGGGGAAACAGTCATTTTATTCAGCAACTTTTAACTGCATTGACTGAGACAGAGCTATGCATACTGGTGACTTACCCAAAGAAGCCCTTCAGGAATGTTACATACATCAGTGGAGCAAACAGACTGAAATACAGGAATGTGGTGGCGTCTACACAGCTGTAACAGAAGGGAAGAGAATGTCACACATTGGAACAAACAGTAAACTCACCTCAAGGCAGCTCTGGTGAACTAACGTCCTCATCTCCCTCCCAATCCTTGCTTCAAATCTCTGTCCCCTTGTTTTTGACCCTTCTGCTAAGGGAAATATCACTCTTTTACTCTACCTTGACCCCTAAGAAACATGTATCAAACACGCACTGAGCACTGCCCACCAAGAAGGGGCACAAATGAGGCAGGACTGAGGGGCGCGGCAGTGGTGCAGCGGTTAGTGCTGCTGTCTCACCAGGTTCGATCCTGACCTTGGGTGCTGTCTATGTGGAGTTTGCATGTTCTCCCTGTGACCGGGTGCTCCCACATCCCAGGGAGGTGCTGGTAGGCAGGTTGATTGGTTACTGTTAATCATCCCTAGTGATTAACCCCTAGTGATTAGTGGGCAGGCACGGTAGTGTAGTGGTTAGCGTAACGCTATTACAGCGCCAGCGACCCAGGTTCAATTCCAGCTGCTGTCTGTAAGGAGTTTGTACACGTTCTCCCCATGTCTGCGTGGGTTTCCTCCGGGTGCTCCGGTTTCCTCCCACATTCCAAAGACGTACGGTTAGGAAGTTGTGGGCGTGCTATGTTGGCGCCGGAAAGCGTGGCGACACTTGCGGGCTGCCCCCAGAACACTCTACGCAAAAGGTGCATTTCACTGTGTGTTTCGATGTAGATGTGACTAATAAAGAAATCTTATCTAGTGTAGGTGGGTGGCTGGGGAATAGGTGGAGAGTGGGGGGGTGCAGGTTTATGGGATGTAAGTGGAGAATATGATCAGTGTAGATGGGAACTTGTTGGCTGATACAGGCCTGGTGGTTCAAAGTAACTATTTCTGTGCTGTGAGATGTGAGAAGTTATACCCACCAGGAAAGACAGAATGATCCGGGATTCTTCCAGTGTGACTTGATCAGAGGTGTGTAACATTATGGAAGGGTTTGATAGGGGAGCAGCAGAAAATATGGATTCACTTGTGAAGGGCAAAAAGAGTCACAAGTATAAATCTGTCAGTAGTAAACCCCAGAGGGAAGTCAGGAGAAACTGTGGGTGAGAAATTAGAATCTACGCCCACAAGGTAGAGATGGAGGCCGGGTGGTGATAAGTGGAACCAGACAAGGCAGAGATAGTGGGCAAATGGAACCAGATAGGGGAGGGAGTAGGAAAGGTAAACCAAGGGGTGTGGCTGACAGGCAGGGCAATGAATCTAGGTAAGGGGGGGAGAGGGGGATGGAAGAAGTGAACAATGGAAGAGATATCCTACTAAGACCGGTAGGAGTGGGAAAGGAATGCAGGAGGTGTGGGTTACCTGTATTGTGTTCTATTCAATAACCCTTACACCAGGAAATGGCCCTTCACCACTGCAGGGCTGGAATGGATAGAGAGGCCTAGAGGGTGGAGGTACAAACATAAGAAATAGAAACAGCGGAAGACCACTGTGCCTTCTCCACTGTTCAATAAGACCATGGTCGAGCTTTTACCTCAGAGCCAATCTCCTGCCTGTATCCCTGAACATCTAAAAGTTATAAAGATCCTGATCGATATCTCACGATTTCAAATCAACACGAGGTTCCAGGTCTACACGAGATCCTGAAGGTTTCTCCCTCAGTAAATAATGTGACATGGTCGGCATTGGCTCTGTCTACTGAGGAGACCCTTGGCAATGTTCCAAAGTATCCTGCACCTTTTTGGTGGCTGAAGAACACTGGGTGAAAATCAGGAGTAGGATCTTGGTGGAGGGATCAGGCTGGCAGTTTGGTTGAGCCATCAGAACAAGGGTCAGTGATGGTGGGTGGGGTTTCAAGCGACGAGTTGCTGACTTGGGGGGGGTAGGATGGAGGATTGTGAATGTAGCACAGAGGAATCCCAAGGAAGGGTCAGGCAAGTACTTAGAGGGGACCTACCTGGGGCAGGTCCCCATCAGTGCACACCACAAGCCAGTATCTGCTCAGGTGGGTTTGCCCAAGGAGTTCTGGAAATGGCCTCACAGGCAGATGAAAGACTGGTAAATTGGTTTATTATTGTCACATATACTGAGGTATAATGAAAAACTTTGTTTTGCATGCAGATCATTTTATTACACAGTGCATTGAGGTAGTACAAGGCAAAACAATAACAGAATGCAGAATAAAGTGTCACAGTTACAGAGAAAGTGCAGTGCAGGCAGACAATAAGGTGCAAGGTCACAACGAGGTAGATTGTGAGATCAAGAGTCCATCTTATCGCACTAGGGAACTGTTCAATAGTCTTAGTGGGATAGAAGCTGTCCTTGAGTCTGGTGGTACGTGCTTTCAGGCTTCTGTATCTTCTGCCCGATGGGAGGGGGGAGAAGAGAGAACGTCCGGGGTGGGTGGGGTCTTTGATTATGTTGGCTGCTTTACCAAGGCAGCGAGAAGTGTAGACAGAGTCCACGGAGGGGAGGCTGGTTTCCATGATGTGCTGAGCTGTATGTACTATGCCCTGAAACATTAACCCAGTTTCTCTCCCCACAGATGCTGCCTCACCTGCCGAGTGTTTCCAGCATTTTCTGGTTTTGTTTCAGGTTTCCAGCATCTGCAGGGTTTCCTCCCCACTCACGAGCAGCACGACCTGCTTCTGATTAAACAGCCCATGGTGGGAACGCATGCTGCACGTCATTGGGCACCACTCCACAGTTCCAGGATCTCTGTGTGAACCGGAAGGGAAGCCGTAGACTTAATGCAACTTGCCCAGTTTCCCTTTCCTTTGACATTGAATTCCATGACTCAGAAACAAATTGTGGTGAAAATTTAAAAAAAACTGCAGATGCTGGAAATCTGAGATCTCCCTGGAAGTGGCTACACAGGTTGATAGGGTGATAAAGATGGCATACGGCATGTTTACCTTCATTAGTCGAGGCACTGAGTTCAAGAGTCAGGAAGTTGTGTTGCAGCTTTATAAAACTCTAGTTAGGCTGTACCTGGAGTATTGCATTCAGTTCTGGTTGTCCCATTATAGGAAGGATATCAGGGTTTTGGAGAGGGTGCAGAAGAGGTTTACCAAGATGCTGCCTGGATTAGAGGGCATGTACTATGAAGATAAGTTGGACAAACTTGGGTTGTTTTCTCTGGAGCAGCGGAGGCTGAGGGGAGACCTGATAGAGGTTTATATGATTATGAGAGGCATAGATAGAGCAGACAGCCGGTATCTTTTCCCCAGGGTTGAAATGTCTAATACCGGAGGGCATGCATTTAAAGTGAGAGGGGGAAAGTTCAAAGGAAATGTGAGGGCAATTTTTTTTTACACAGAAGGTGGTGGGTGCCTGGAATGTGCTGCCTGGGGTGGGGGTGGAGGCAGATGTGAAAGGGGCATTCAAGAAGCTCTTGGATAGGCACACGAATGTGAGGGAAATATGGACATTGTGGAGGCAGAAGGGATTAGTTTAGTTGGACACTTTATTACTAATGTAATTGGTTCGGCACAACATTGTGGGCCGAAGGGCCTGTTCCTGTGCTGTGCTGTGTTCTATGTCAAAGAGGAAATGCTAGAAATACTCATCAGGTCAGGCAGCATCTAGGGAGAGGGAGGGGGAGGGGGAGAGGGAGAGGGAGGGGGGAGAGCATTAACGTTTCCGGTCCAGGAACCTTTGTCAGAACTGGGAAAGAGAAAAACAAGGTAGTTTTCAGTAGAGTATGGGGGAGGAATGGCTGGGTGGAACAGTGCACATGATACCTCCCCTATCTTAAGTATTACTACAAACTAACTTGTTTTTCTCTCTAACTTGTTCCAACATTAACTGTTTCTCTTTCCACAGACGCTACCTGACCTGCTGAGTGTTTCCAACAGTTTCTACTTTGAAAATACGTGGTGCTGTGTTATGTGATCCACTTTCTAGCCAAGTGCCTGCTGTACCTCAGGTACAAGGCTCACACGTTCCTGCTGCGATTGCTCAACACTTACCAGAGTCCAGCTGCGATGTTAGCACAGAGTAATGCACTGCCAATGCCCTGGATCAGGTTCAACACTGACAAAGTTCCAGCATACACGTAGAAGCTCTTCTTGGCTGAAGGGATATGGAAGAGAGAAGAAATAGGTTCTTACAGACAAGAAGGTGGAGCGGTTCAGCAGAGACCAATGATGCATTGTAAATGAGACAATCCCTGTACACAGACCCCGACTTATACCAACTCTTACAATGTAGAGATGCCTTTAAGAACTGCGTGCAGTGTGTTCTGACCTTGATGTGTTGTTGTTGCACCAGCTGCTTCTTTAATTGCGAGTTCTTGACTTCAATAAAGAATTTACTTACTTACCACAAGATGGTGGCCATTTGACCCATCGAGTCCATGCCAGCTCTCAGGGGAGTCGAGCTTCATAGAGTAATACAGCACGGAAACAGGTCCTTTGGTCCAACTTATCCAATGCTGACCATGATTTCTATCTCTGCTAATCCCATTTCCCTGCATTTCCCATATCCCTCTAAACAGTGCCTATCCATGTACCTGTCCAAATGTCTTTCAAACATTGTAATTGTACCCGCCACTACCACTGCCTCTGGCAGCTCGTTCCACATACCCACCGCCCTCTGTGTGAAAAACTTGCCCCTCAGGTCCCCTTTAAATCTTTCCCCTCTCATTTTAAACCTGTGCCTTCTGGGTTTAGGGAAAAAAGACCATCTACCTGCTGAGGCTATATAAGGCATTGGTCAGACCACATTTGGAGTACTGTAAGCAGGTTTTGGCCCCCTAAGGAAAGATGTGCTGGCATTGGAGAGGGTCCAGAGAGGGATCCCAGGGGTGAAACAGTTAATGTACACGGAGCATTTGATGGTTCTGGGCCTGTATTCACTGGAGTTTAGAAGGATGGCGGGGGGGGGGGGGGGGGGGGGGGCGGGTGGATTCTCATTGAAAATTCCTGAATATTGAAAGGCCTGGATAGAATGGACATGGAGAGGATGTTTCCAGTAGTGGGAAAGTCTAGGATCCAAGGGCACAGCCTCAGAAGGACGTTCCTTTATGGGGATCTGCCTGTCCCCGGCCGAGGGGTCCTGGCCGGCGAACTGGCAGGAGTTGGGGGCGAAAGTCTCTGCCCGGCTGGGGTGCTGGTCGGGTCTGCTCCGGGCGATCTCGTACCGGGGCAGGGCACTGGTCATCAACCAGCTGGTGGCCTCCATGCTGTGGTACCGGCTGGCCATGCTGGTGCCGCCCAACGTCTTCGTCGCCACCACCCAGAGGAGGTTGACGGACTTCTTCTGGGGCGGTCGGAGGCACTGGGTCTCCGCGGCGGTCCTGAGTCTGCTGTCGGCGGAGGGGGGTCAGGCGCTGGTGTGCATGCGCACCCAGCTGACGGCCCTCCGCCTCTGGGCGCTGCAGAGGTACCTGTACACGGAGCACCCCCCGCGGTGGCACGCGCTGGCCACCTACTTCCTCCGCCAGGGACGCTGCCTCCGGGAGGGGGCGCGTCTCCTGGCAGCGGGCGTCGGCCAAGCCACCCTGCGGGAACTGCCCGGGTTCTACCGGGATCTGATGCGGGTGTGGGGCACGGTGTCATGCGGCGAGCGCGCGGCCGCTCCCCCTCCGGTCGTGCTGGCGCCGGCCCCGCCGGAGTTGCTGGTCGGGCCCAGGGCCCGGCATCTCTCGCAGGAGGTGGCGCGGCACAACCTGAGCCGCCTGGCAGACACGCTGACGGTGCCGTTCCGTGAGGCGCCAAGGCGGTACTTGTACGGGCTGCTCCTGCACACCTTTCACTTCCTTGCCCTGGTCTGCCGGCCGGACACGCCGTGGCGGTCCATCTTGCTGGCGGGCGGCGAGGGCGGTCCCCGGTGGGGGTCTCTCTACGCGGAAGTCCTCCCGCTGTACATCGGGGAGCTGGGGTGGACGGTGTTGCACCGGGCCATGCCGTGCAACCGATTCTTGAGCCGGTTCACTGACACCCTGGCCGCCTGTCACTTCTGCGGCCGGGAGGAGACGGTCTACCACGCGTACGCGGAGCGCGAGAGGTTGCAGCCCCTCTTTGAGTATCTGCGGGGGCTGCTGCTGAAGTTCTGGTTGCACTTCAGCCTGGCACTGTTGGTCCACGGGCACCCGGTGTGGCGCGGGGAGAGGCACGCGGCGGATCTCCTGGTGGGTCTCCTGCTGGGCCTGGCCAAGCTGGCCATCCACGGGACGCGGCGGCGGGTGGCCGAGGGTACCAGCAGGTCGGCCTGCCTGCCAGTCTTCCACGCTTACGTGCGCGCGCGGGTGCGTTTAGAGAGGGAGCACGTGGTTTCCGCAGGCACCCTAGCCAAGTTCTGCGCTCGGTGGGCCCCTCAGGGGATTTCATGCGCCGTGGATGGTACGAACGCGATTCTTATTTGAAGTGTCTCGTGTTGCGTTGACGGGCGTAGCGTCGCGTGTGCGTTTCGTTGGTATTAGTTTGCATTCTCTACCATAGTATGTTGTTGCGTAGTTTCTTCTTTTCTGTATTAGATGTAGTGTATTGACACTGGTTGTCTTTTGTAGTGCTTTTAGTGAATAAACGTTTATTATTAAAAAAAAGGACGTTCCTTTAGAACAGAGATGAGGAGGAATGTCTTTTGCCAGAGGGTGGTGAATCCGTGGAGTTCATTGCCACAGACGGCTGTGGAGGCCAAATCATTGGGTACATTTAAAGTGGAAGTTGATAGGTTCTTGATTAGTGAGGGCATCAAAAGGTTACGGGGAGAAGGCAGGAGAATGGGGTTGGGAGGGAAAAATAAATCAGCCATGATCGAATTGTGCAGCAGACTCGATGGGCCGAATGGCCTAATTCTGCTCCTATGTCTCATGGTCTAAACCTTATTTATTCCCCTCATGATGTTACCAACATCTATGAGGCACCCCTCAGCCTGCTTCACTCCAGGGAAAACAGTCCCAGCCTGTCCGGTTTCTCCTCATCACTCCAGTCCAGCCCTCCTGTGAATCCTCTCTGGCTTAATCACATCCTTCCTAATAGTGTGGCAGTCAATCCCATCAGTCCCATTCCCACTTTCCTCATATCCCCGCCTTCCTGCAACCTAGTCTCTCTCACATGCCCATCAACTCTGATTTTATTTTGCCACGTAATTCACTCTAATTAACCGATCAGCGATTCTTTGGGCTGTGGGAGGAAACCCAGAGCACCCGGGGGAAACCCAGGCCACAATCGGGAGAACGTGCAAACTCCGCGCAGGCAGCACTGGGAGGTCAGGACTGAACCCGAATCATTGGAACCGTGAGGCAGCAGCACTACCCGCTGCACCACCATGCCTCCTGCTTGCTCAATAGCTTTACCTCTGTTACTGATGCAAGCAGCAACACAAAACAACCTACCCTCCCAACACTGTTAAACAGCAGTTAAAATACTGCAAGATTTCTGTAATTAATTACACAAAATTCATAATTAAAAATAATTAATGTTACTGTTTTTTCTCTCAACTTCCTTTGCCCCTCTCTGCCCAATCCCTCTTTCCCATCCTCTCCGAAACTGACTTGACTATCACTCTA
This sequence comes from Pristis pectinata, assembly GCF_009764475.1. Taxonomy (NCBI): domain Eukaryota; kingdom Metazoa; phylum Chordata; class Chondrichthyes; order Rhinopristiformes; family Pristidae; genus Pristis; species Pristis pectinata. The sequence continues at coordinate 4,508,341 of NC_067410.1, read as the reverse complement.
TACGTTTGCTTCCTGGTTGTTCACTTGGTACCGTTCTTCATCCTCCGCTCTCACTTGGTTCCTTTCCCTTACCTTGATGCTCAGTGTTACGGGAACATGGTCTTGGCGCTGTCCGGCAACGAGGTTCCAGATGCCCCGCTGACCTTGCTCGGAGCAGCAGTACTTCATGGCACAAAAAGAAAATGAGCACAGGTACCTCACCCAAGGGGCAATGAAAATATCACTTCAAGGTCCCCACAGGGAAATTCATCACCGCAGCAAGCTCTGACCATTATCCAGTGTTGTAAACGCTGCTGATTGCAGAACCTTGTGACTAGCACAAACCGACTGTTCCATCCCAATACATTGGAACAATGACTGCACTCTACGGTGCAGTTGACTGGCCCGTGACACTCGGACTTACAAGCACGACAAGTAGACGTTCTATTTCCTCGCCACACAGAAGAGTATGACTGAGCCAAAAACAAACCACCGGAGGAATTCAGTGGGTCGATCAGCATCTGTGGGGGGAGGGGGAAGGAATTGTTGACGTTTCGGGTCAAGACCTCGTGTCAGGACCGAGAGTGGAGAGGGAATGACAGCCGGTGTAAACAAAGGGGGGCAGAAACAGGGGCCAGTAGGTGATGGGTGGATTGAGGAGGGAGAGGGAGGTGGGGCAGATGGGGCAGATGGGGCCAGGTGGGAGGAAGGGAGGGGAAGGTGAGCCTTCAGCAGTATTAAGAGGAATAGATAGCGTGGACAGCCAGCGCCCCTTTCCCAGGACACCAATGCTCAATACAAGAGGACATGGCTTTAAAGTAATGGGTGGGAAGTTCAAGGGAGATATCAGAGGGAGGTTTTTTTACCCAGAGAGTGGTTGGGGGCGTGGAATGCGCTGCCTGGAGTGGTGGTGGAGGCAGGTACATTGGTCAAATTCAAGAGATTACTAGATGAGCAGATGGAGGAATTTACAATAGAGGGATATGTGGGAGGAAGGTGTTAGATAGTCTTAGGTGAGGTTTAAAGGTCAGCACAACATTGTGGGCCGAAGGGCCTGTATTGTGCTGTACTGTTCTATGTACAAACCCAAAAAGGTAAAATGGATTCCACTGCCTCCACAATGTCCTGGTAAACCCCCACAGGCGCGAGGCAAGAAAGGCAATAACCTTTCAAACTCTCAATGAAAGATAGTTGTCGAAATGGAGAGCAAGATCCCAAGAGGACAACAAAGAAAGACCCGAGAGTGAGGTTGGATGTGTGTGGAGAATGGTCCTGGATGAAGCCTTTGTGTGGAACTGTAGAGAGCATTCACAGGGAAGGGCAAACTGCTAGAAACAGTAAGCTTATTCATAAACACAGACCAGTAAAGCAGATGAAAGAGTGATGTTACTTACAGGGCAAGGAGATTCTCTCCCGTAGGGGGGTTTTTGGAAGAATGACAATCATTGAGTAAACCTGAAGAAGGTGGGACACAATTAGAATGGCATTAAATAGTACACTCCTGCAACTTACATATCCAAGTGGCCAAAATTTAACAACAACTTCAATATAGCAAGAATATCCCAAGGACTTCGCAACAGTGCTATCAAACAACAAGAACAAAATTCCATGGGGACCCACACAAGATTTGGGGCAAGTGCTCACGTGCTTTGTCCAAGAGGAAGGTTTTGAGGAATTTAAAAACAAAATGGAGACACAAGAGACTGCAGATGCTGGAATCTGGAGCAAGTAATAAACTGCTGGAGGAACTCTGGGTCAAGCAGCATTTTGACGAACTTCGACAGATGTACAGTGGAATGGTTGGTATGGAAACTCCAATGCACAGGAACACCAGAGGCTACAGAGAGTAGAGTGACTCAGCCAGTTCCATCACAGATACAGCTCTCCCCACCATCGAGGACATCAACAAGGGGCAACGTCTCAGGAAGGTGATGTCCATCATCAGGGACCCCCACCATCCGGGCCATGCCCTCTTCTCGATGCTGCCATCAGGCAGGAGGTACAGCAGGCACAGTAGTGTAGCGGCTAGTGTAACGCTTTACAGCACCAGCGACCCGGGTTCAATTCCGGCCACTGTCTGTAAGGAGTTTGTACGTTCTCCACGTGTCTGCGTGGGTTTCCATCCGGGTGCTCCGGTTTCCTCCCACATTCCAAAGAGGTACGGGTTAGGAAGTTGTGGGCATGCTATGTTGGCGCCGGAAGCGTGGCAACACTTGCGGGCTGCCCCCAGAACACTCTACGCAAAAGATGCATTTCGCTGTGTGTTTCGATGTACATGTGACTAATAAAGAAATCTTATCTTATCTCAAGGTTCAACAACAGCTTCTTCCCCACTACCATGAGGTTCTTGAACCGACCTGAAAAAACCCTAACACAACCTCGGACTTTTTTTTCCCCTCTCCCTCTATCAGTGTCACATTTTTGTTGTTTATTTTGCACATGTATAATTTATGTTAACTTATGTTTGTCCTCATCTTGTAATGTACTGTGCTGTCGCTGCAAAATGATAATTTTCATGGCATTTATACCCTGTGTATGCACGCCTATGACAATTACAATAAACTTGAATTTAAACATCTGTGGAAGGGAAGTTCTATGGAATATCTTAAAAGGAGGAAAGAGAGGTCGAGAGGTTTCAGGGCAGTACAGAGGATTGAGCCTTGCCAGCTGAAAGATTAGTCACAGTGTGCAAATAAATTTGTTGAATACTCCAGAGTCCCGAATTGAAGTGGAAAATATCTCAGGGGGTTGTGGGTGCGCATGTTAGTCGGAGAGGGGTACCAGGCTGTTGAGGGATTTGAAAACAAGAATTTTAAAAATGCAGTGATTGCTTCACCCGGAGGTAACGTGGGTCAGCGGGCAAGCTGCTGGGTGTAAGAGATGTGCCAGGAATTAGGGCATGGGCAGCAGAGTTTTGAGTGTTCTCACTGCTGTGGTTGGAGGTTCCCACCTGTTTCAAAAGGGCAGCAATCATTCCTGTGCCCAAGAAGAACAGGGCGAGTTGCCTCAATGACTATCGCCCGATAGCACTCACATCTACCATAATGAGGTGCTTCAAGAGGTTGGTTATGGCTAGCATTAGCTCCTGCCTGAGCAAGGGCCTGCACCTGCTGCTGCAATTTGCTTACCACCACAACAGGTTTGGAGGGATATGGGTCAAACACAGCTCAAGTAGGCAACTTGGACCAAAGGGCCTGTTTCCATGCTGTATAATTCTATGATACGGACTCTAAAACGTTAGATAATCTTACATTTGGTTGAAGAAATATGTTTTAAGGATTCTAAAAAGACAGAGGAACATAGGATGGAATTCCAGAGTAGATCCTACAGCTGAAGCCATGGAGAATTTCCCAAGAATCCTGAATCTGCCTGCCCTGGAGTATGACAAGGCAGTGATCCCATGGATGGGGAGATTAAGTTCAGGTGTGGGCCGAGGTGGAACTGCAGCAGCGCAGAGCACTGTGCAAGGTGGGACCAGAGGAGGCAACAGCAGGAGGGTGGGGTGAACCCATGGAGTAGTTTGGAACTGTGTCGCTGAGATATTCCCAGAACAGCAACCAACGCAGGTCACACAGCACAAAGGATGAACAGGACTTGGAGCAAGTTGGAACACAGGCATCAATCTACAAGCCTTCAAGAGCTTTAAGCTATCTTACTGTGTTTTTGGGCAAAATCAGTGATGCCGTCAACTTAGCAACAAAACGTGGCCAGAAATTGCACAAGATTCCTGCATTGAAATCACCATCCTAAATAATCCTACCCCTTAACTTGGGGACATTGGAAGTGGAATTAGTTTATTATTGTCACGTGCTGAGATACAATGAAAAATTTGTCTTGTATACCGTTCATACAGATCAATTCATTACACAGTGCAATGAGGTAGTACAAGGTAAAACAATACAGAGAGTAAAGTGTCACAGTTACAGAGAAAGTGCAGTGCAGTGCAGGTAGACAATAAAGGTGCAAGGTCATAGCGAGGTAGATTGTGAGGTCAAGAGTCCATCTTATCGTACTAGGGAACCGTTCAATAGTCTAATAACAGTGGGATTGAAGCTGTCCTTGAGCCTGGTGGTACGTGGTGGTTTGTACCTTCTGCCTGATGGGAGAGGGGAGAAGAGAGAATGTCTGGGGTAGGTGGGGCCTTTGATTATGCTGGCTGCTTTATCGAGGCAGTGAGAAGTGTGGACAGAGTCCCTGGAGGGGAGGCTGGTGGCCGTGATGTGCTGAGCTGTGTCCACAACTCTCTGCAGTTTCTTGCAGACCCGGGGAGAGCAGTCGCCATACCAACCTGTGATGCATCCAGATAGGATGCATTCTATGGAGCATCGATAAAAGTTGGTGAGTGTCAAAGGGGACATGCCAGATTTCTTTCACCTCCTGACGAAGTAGAGGCACTGGTGAGCTTTCTTGGCCATGGCATCTATGTGGTTGGACCAGGACAGGATATTGGTGATGTTCACTCCTAGGAACTTGAAGCTCTCAACCTTCTCAACCTCAGCACCGTTGATGTAGACAGGTGCATGTGCACCGCCCCCCTTTCCTGAAGTCAATGACCAGCTCTTTTGTTTTGCTGACATTGATGGAAAGGTTGTTGTCATGACACCATGTCACTAAGCTCTCTATCTCCTTCCTGTACTCCGACTCATCATTATTTGAGATACGGCCTACTACGGCAGTACCATCTGCAAACTTGGAAATGGAGTTAGAGCAGAATCTGGCCACGTAGTCATGAGTATATAGGGAGTAGAGGGCTGAGGACGCAGCCTTGTGGGGCACCAGTGTTGAGAATAATCGTGCCGGAGGTATTGCTGCCTATCCTCACTGATTGCGGTCAGTTGGTCAGGAAGTCAAGGATCCAGTTGCAAAGGCAGGTGTTGAGTCCCAGATCTCGGAGTTTGGTGATGAGTTTGCTTGGAATTATAGTATTGAAGGCAGAGCTGTAGTCAATAAACAATAGTCTAACATAGGTGTCTTTATTGGCCAGAGCTCCAGAGATGAGTGTAGAGCCAGGGAAATAGCATCTTCTGCAGACCTGTTCCGGCGGTAAGCAAATTGCAGTGGGTCGAGGTTTGCTGGGAGACTGGAGTTAATGCGTGCCGTGACCAGCCTCTCGAAGCACTTCATGATGGTGGATGTCAGAGATACTGGGCGGTAGTCATTAAACCATATTTCCTTGTTTTTCTTAGGTACCGGGATGATAGTGGTCTTCTTAAAGCAGGTGGGAACCTCAGATTGAAGCAGAAAGAGGACAAACCCCTAGTTCTAGACTTCTCAGCCAGAGGAAACTTCCTCCCATTATCTACTCTTCTGAGCCCTCTGAGAATTTTGAGTATTTCCCCTCATCCTTCTAATCTACAGAGAAAAGAGGCTGTCCACTCAATCTCTCCTCATAAAATAGACCTGCCATCTAAGGAAACAGTCTTGCAAACCTTCACTGCACTCTCTTTATCCTTTATTTCGGTACAGATACCAAAATTGGACAGAATTTTCTAGTTGCAGGCTCACCAATGTGCTCTATATAACCATAGTAAGACATCTTTACTCTCATAGTCAAATCCTCCTGCAATATGGGCCTGCATACAATGTGGTAGTATTGTCAAATATATCCAGTCTTTTCTCAGGAATACGAGACTAAGATCTCGGGCTCACAGTGAAGGGTGAAATTAGGTTGATCAGAAAGTGTGTAGATGACCCCAGGCTTGCAGCTTGCCCAAAAAAGCTGCTTCCAAAGGCCCTTCCAAGGGTTCCCAAATGATTTGAGAACCAGTGCTGTGTTCTCCAATGGTTAATGCTTCAAGCTGTCCCAGGTAACCAGAGCTGTGAAACTCAGTGCCCCCTGTTAGAACATGCAAGCTTGAGGTGAAAACTTCACCAGGGCAACTTTCTGATGCTAAAGGGTTAAGAAAGCTGGGAAAAGACGAGCTCTAATCACAGTTGGCAAAAGAGAAAGGAAAGGAACGTGGGTGTCACTGTTGCAGACACAACTAAAAAGTGAGAAAGAACAGAGTGTAATTAAAACCAAGGTTAATCTGGTTGGAATGACACAAACTGGAGAGATATGTTTTCTTTCCTAAGAGCCAGATTGTGACTGCCTGCTAGGAATTGTTAACTATCTACAGCGTGATGTGTCTTTGTTATAAATGTACTGGCTGTGGGACCTTAAACTGTTCTGATGAAGTGTTCTGTTGGTTGAACAACTCATGCAAGAAGCCAGGGGAGCAAAACCAGAGTAAGCAAGGACACTGTTTATATTCTGTAATTGGTTAATGAGGTTTGCTTCTCAGTCAGTTTATGGCACAGTAAAATGGGATGATTTTGTTTGTACATTGTTTGTGAGATTCACAGTCACCAGTTTGTGTGCACAGCTGGGCATGCTATGCAAGACTCTGAACTCTGATGAATTAAAGCCACGCTTGAACAAGAATTAGCTCACAGTTTGACTATTTTCAAGATGAGCATGGCAGTGCAGAGGTTATCACAGCGCCAAAGACCCGGGTTCCATCCTGAGCTCAAGTCCTGTCTATGCAGAGTTTGCACGTTCTACCTGTGACCATGTGGGTTTTGGCTGGATGTGCTGGTAGGTTAACTGCCCACTGTAAGTTACCCCTGAGTGACAGGAGATTCAGGGTGAGATGATGGGCAATCAGGGCATGCAAGAGAGCGTGGGCTACAGAGAAGTACCTGGCAATTGGGACTGATGGGAATGTTCAGAGAGCTGGCATAGACTTGATGGTCTGATGGGCTTCCTTGCCATGAGAAAATGCAAGACTCTCAAACTATATCATGTTTAAACTTGGAAAAAATTAGGAGTGGTACTGTTGATCCTTCGCTTAAATTTGAAGATATTTGGAGTCCATTTATTCAACATTTTAACATGATGTAGATCCCCTTTCAATAACTTTCCAACTTAGAGGAACGAATTTGACGACATAATATTGCTCTGTTTCTATCGAGAAATTTTAGCCCAGTTTTTTTTCTTTTTTTTTGTTTTTTTTTTTGCAATTTTTCTGTTTAGTTTAGTTTATATTGTTTATAATTTTTCTTATTGATTTGGGTTTTTTTTTCTTTTTTTAAATTTATATAATAAATCTTTTTCTTTCCTTTCTTTTATATTATATTCATTTACTAACAGATCATTGGATCTACAGATTTTTTTATATTTTGTTGTTCTTTATGACTATCTATGCCATGATTGTTCTCCTGATCTCTTTGTATTACATGTACAAACATTGATGCTATATATCAATCCGTATTAATTTGAAAACTAATAAAAAGATTGAAAAAGAGAAAATGCAAGACATTTGAGAAATAAAGGATTACAACAACCTTCACCTCAATTCTCTTTGTCTAGGACATATTTTAATGAAGAGCAAGACAGAGAGAGGAGGAGGTTCCTGTCGGAGACAAGGTTCTGGGTAAGAGTAAATTGGACTGGGAGATGTTCTTGATTTCAGCTGAGGGTTCAAGGAGGGGGAAGGATTTGCAAGCAAAGAATCAACATTTGTTAACCGCCCTAACGGAAACAAATTGGCAGTTCTTACCAGAAAGAAGAAAGAAGAACTGGCAAGCCAAAAGTGGCGACCTCCGTGACCATAGACATTGAAGTCCTCAGAAGACAAATGTGCATCAGGATACAAGATCTCCAGGGTTCCCTAGAAAGATGGATAATAGAAATGTTGATACAAATGTTGACCAGATAAGCCAAAGGAGATTTATGTTCCTCATTTCCCCCCCCACCTCTGTTTTTCCCATGCACATTGCTTTTATAAACTTCGGGAGGAAGTCTTTATTATGAGAAAGGCATCGCTGTGGAGGAAAACCAGAAACAAGGCCAGCATGCCAGAGTTCACAAGCACATTTGAGATAACAGTTCCACATCACTGCATCCCGATGAGAGGTGGCACTGATGCTTTATAAGAACAGGAGTGTGGGCAGAGTCAGGTGTTGGGGAATGGGTGGGTGCGGGGACAGTAATGCTGAAGGATTCATAATGGTACCTCAGGTGGACAATTGAAACTCTAAACCAAGAGAACACTGATGCATGCAGGTCCCCTTGATAACATTCATCCCTTGTACACAGTGCATTTTTGGGATCACGCTGTGCACACATTTGCCAAAGCATTTGTGAGTATCCAAAAGTATCGATTGAATACAGAATAATTTGCAACTTCCAATGTGCTGCACAGACACTGGACGTCAGCTTTGACTAAGTGGTGCCTCCCTCAGTAGGAAGATGGTGAATTCAAGAGAAACAAAGGACTGCAGATGCTGGAATATCTAGATGAAAAACATCATGACGCTGGAGGAACTCAGCAAGCCAGGCAGCATCCGCGGAGAAAAGCAGGCGGTCGACGTTTCGGGTCAGGACCCTTCCTGAAATGTTGACCGCCTGCTTTTCTCCACGGATGCTGCCTGGCCTGCTGAGTTCCTCTGGCATCGTAGATGGTGAATTCAAGCCTCATTCCAGAGATTTGAGTCCAAGATCTCGGGCTGACACTCCACAACAGTATGAAGGGAGTGCAGGACCATCGGTCTTTCAGATGAAACAGTATACCAGGGCTCCAGTCGGCCTCTCAGCTAGATGGGAAGAATCTCGTGGCATGATTCATCAGTACTGAACCTACAGCCAACATCACCAAACTACCTGGTCAGTATCTGGATATGTATCTGTTATGTATCTGGATGTATCTTGTTAAGTATCTGGATACATAACAAAAACCCAACCCGAGCATAACTGATCCAAACCCAAACCAGCGTGAGACCAGCTACTTATCTCCACACCTGACCATGGCCATAAATGCAAACCATCGTCACACGGACCAAGTAATGAGCCAGGCTGGCACGGTACAGAGAAGGCCAACCTGAACCCAACAATTCTGGTTGGGTCTCCTCAGGGTCAGTTCAGGTAGTCAAGCTGTGACATCAACGTTTGGAGCATTGTGTGCAGTTCTGGTTGCCCCATTACAAGAAGGATGTGGAGGTTTTGGATAAGGTTCAGAAGCAGTTCACCAGGATGCTGCCTGGATTAGAGAGTACTAGCTATAAGAAGAGGTTGGACAGACTTGGATTGTTTTCTCTGGAATGTCGGAGGCAGAGGGAGTGACCTGATAGAAGTTTATAAAATCATGAGAGGCATAGATAGGGTAGACGGTCAGAGTCTTTTCCCCAGGGTAGAAATGTCAAATACTAGAGCCCATAGCTTCAAGGTGAGAGGGGGAAGGTTTGAAGGAGATAGGGGGGCAAGTTTTTCTTTGTTTTTACACAGAGTGATGGGTGCCTGGAACACGCTGCCAGGAGTGGCAGTGGAAGCAGATACGACAGTGGCGTTCAAGAGGCATTAGCAACAAGAAAAAAAACAAAAGACTTGGGATTTATATAGCACCTTTCAGGATGTTCCAATGTGTTTTAGGGCCAATGAAGTGTTGTTGTGATGAAGGAGGAAAAGAATGAGAGGCAACATGCTTTGCCATCAATACGTGATTCAAAGTACATCCCTTTGACACATTCTGATTTACCTGGAAGCTCACCCAGCAAAGACTTCCCTCAGTAAATAACTAGAATCATATCCCTAATGTGCTCTCAATGGAATTTGCATTTATATATACTGTCGTTCCCAATCTCAATGCCTGGTGGCTATCGAAACTTTTCTAAAATGTTGCCATGACTGTAACGTGCGAAATGGAGCATTAAATTTGTACATAGCAAGCTCCCTACATTAATGTGATAACGACCACATAATCTGACTTTTCACAATGATGTTGTTCAGGGAAATTCTTTTAACCTAGGCATCACTGACAAAGCCAGCGTTTATTCCCCATCCTTATTTGCCCTTGACAAGCTGCAGTCATTCTGGTAGGAGATGCTCCCATAGTACTGTTGGGTTGGGAGTTCCAGGATTTGGTGCCAGTGATACATTTCCAAGTCAGAGTGGTGTGCAGCTTAGAGGGAAGCAAGCAGGTGGTGGTATTCCAAGAGAAATCCATTCACCTCTCTGAAAAGGATCTTGTATGTTCACCTTTCAGACTGGACAAGCTCTGAAGCCATCTGTAAAACAGTTCTGCACTCCCTTGGTACTGAAGTGTCAGTCTAGGTTATGTGCTCAGGTTTCTCAAGTGAGAGTGAAACCTGTGATCTTCTGACTCAGAGGCACCTGCTACCCACTTCGCTCAGACTGAACAAGTGTGAAAACACAGCACTGCTGCAGAAAACAAGAATATTCAGACAGACCTGTGTTATCGAGTATCCTAGAGCAAGAACAGTCGTTATACTCAACACACGCTTGATGCTCGAGTTACTTTCAAGGTGTCCTAAATCCAGGGAGAATGAAACAAAGACTCACTATCATTGCGTTACAAAAGTATATCAATCAAGGCACCATACTGACACAGACATACATAAGATCCATGACTTACCAAACGCCAGGCCAAGTATGATCACACTCAGCTCAGTTGCCAACAGAAAGAATCGTGAAATCTCCCAAAGAATCTAAGAGGGAAGTGTCAAAGGGAAACATCACTTACAATACTCCCTATGTGTAATAGTCAAAATATTTTACATTTTCTACCAGATGAGTCAAGTTGTTGGGACTTTACCATCTCCAGAAGTCAACTATTGAGATCTGAGAAGGTAAATCATGTGAATGTGTGAACAAGGACTCAGACAAGAGGAAGAAAACTGGGGCTGAGGATTGTCCCTGGAGCAGAAGTGGATCATGATGGATGAACCAAGTGTGTAAGTTAATCTACTGTTCGTTTGAGACTTCTAACCAGAAACACAAACCCTGTTCCCCATAACCTAACAAAGATGCCCATGTATTCAGGGTAAAACAGTAAAAGATGATCATCTTAAAAATGGAATCAAGCTTATTCAATACTGCACTGAAGAAACATTTTGAAGGGAGAATTATCTCCTTCTCTCCACACGAGAGGTCACTCCCAATTTTCTGTCAAGGTTCCAGAGATCAAAAATGATCTAAGGCAACAACAGGGTTCTTTACACCCAACCCCAGGGCAGAACCACAAGGGCAAAGCATTCTTGTTAGGAGCAGTAATCCAGAACTTGTGCCTGAAGAACTTTCATTTACACAGAAATAGATTCTCTTCACCTACCTTATCTGTTACGACAGCGACATCGGAGGCACTGACTGTCATGGAGACTATAGCGCGTGTGATGCCTACTGTTGCCACAACAAATACCTGCAGAAGAAATTACCCCATTAGATTGCACAGGCACGGTACCTTGAGAATGGCAGGTAGTCGAACCGAGATGTTTAAAGGTGACTAAAGGAATGTGTTGGGGTTACACAGATGAATGCTTTCCTCCACCAGAATAAAAGGGGGGAGAAATGCAAAATTAGAGAGTTGTGCTGATAAAAGGTCATGTCAAGAATCACTTCTCAGAAAAGGTTGTTGGGTGTGGAGAAGTCTCTCTCTGAAAATACCCAGCTGGACAAGAAGTCAAAGTTGGAGGAGCACAGATCTCGGCAGTTGTAGAAGGTAAATCATGTGAATGTGTAACACAAGGACTCAGACAGAGGGAAGGAAACTGAGGCGGAGAATTGTCCTTGGAGCAGAAATGGATCATGGTGGATGAACTGAGTGTGTAAGCTGAAGTGCTGGAGAAGAGTGTAAAATGATGTCATGGAAGTGTTTAAAAACTTTACCCCGCACCCCCCAAAATATAAAGAAATATATGCCAGCATCACGTCTTTGTAACTTTCTCTCTTGCACCATTTCCTTCACATTAGGTCGGTGTGAGAATGGGGAGGGGGTTTGGAATGGCCTGCACTGGAAGCTCGAGCATTATGTGGGATATTGAGGGGGCTTTTCAGCATAGATGCTGAGTTTCAGAATAAGGAGTTGTCCACCTAAGACAGGGATGAGAAATAATTTCTTTGCTGAAGGGTATGATTATTTGGAATTCTCTTACGAAGAGAGCATGGAGACTCAGTCATTGAGTACATCAAAAGGTTAAGGTAGATTGATTCTCCCAAAGTCCTAACATGATAGGGAAGAGGCAGGAGAGAGGAGTCAAGGCCGAGATAAGGTAGCCACGATCTCAGTGAACTGCAGTGCAGACTTTAACATCCAAATGATCTACTCCTGCACGTACATCAGACTGTTGTGTGGAAATGTGATGGGAAACTTGAAGGTGCCACATTTTGCTCTCCTCTTCCATATGGGTGGGAGGTGGTGCCAGAGCAGCTTTAACGACTTGCTCAGATTCATCCTTTCGATGCTGCAAGCCATTACGTAGGTGCAAGGCTCTTTCCTTTAAAAGCAATCCCGTCCCTCCTTCAAAGCCAGCACAGGAAACACACAGCTCGCACTAGGAACGTTTCACACAGTGGGACTGGCTACTTGTCCCTGGATGAAATGTTGCACCTCCAGCTGTTGTTTATTCGCCTGCCAGTGAGAAATGACTCACTGCTTCTAAAATTGATCGAGGACAACTAAGTAAATACTTGCCTTTCAGAATCATCTCAGAGACTGCCCGGCCAACTCTTTCCCATGCTCAAAGTGGCTTCACAAAGCAGTCTGCTGACTCTTTTGACAGTCGGTTTGGAAGTTAATGAAAATCATGATGAATAGTCTTTGACCTGAAGCATTAGCTGTGTTTCTCTCTACACAGACGCTGTCTGACCCACTGAGGTTCAGGCATTTTCAGTTTTTGTTTCAGTTTGGAAGTTATATATATATTAAATCACTGCAGCACTCTCTTGCTTCTGCATTGGGAGAATTGGTCTTCATTTTGTCCTTTTACTTCTGTGGATTTCTTGAACCCACTACCCTCTGGCTGAAGAGGGAAGGGAGCCAAATTTATCCTTTGACCAATATTAACCAGATGGGTCATTGTCACATTGTTGTCTACGGGATGTTGCTGTGCACAAATTGGTTGGCAGGTGCCCTACATCAAGGCAAAGATGGTGCTGGGAAAGGTTATGCTGATGAAGGGTCTTCACCCTGAAACATCAACTCAGTTTCTCTACCCACAGATGCTGCCTGACCTACTGAGTATTTCCAGCACTTGCTGGTTTCATTTAGGTTTACAGCATCTAGTTTTTCTTGACTTTCAGGTAAGTGCGCTGGACTTTTTTCTTGGCTTCAAGAACATAAGAAAATATGAGCAAGAGGAGGCCACTCAGCCCATTGGGCCTGCCCTGCCATTCAATACAATCTGCACCAGGGCTCAACTCCTCTTCTGTGCCAGTTTCCCTTATTGGAATTGGTTTATTACTGTGACCATGTACCGAGGTACAGTGAAAAACTTGTCTTGCATACCGTCCATACAGATCAATTCATTACATAGTGCATTGAGGTAGTACGGGGAAAACAATAACAGAATGCAGAATAAAGTGTTATAGTTGCAGAGAAAGTGCAATGCAGGCAGGCAATAAGTTGTAGACAGGCAGACAATAAAGAGGCAGACAGTATTCCAGGGAACAGCTGTTCACCGATGTTCCCTGGAATACTGAGCATTTACACCACCCTCTCTGCTTTTATTTCAGGATTTCAGGGCGATGTAACAAGTAGGGCTGTTGCCTCACAGCTCCAGCAACCCGGGTTCGAGCCTGACATCGGGTGCTGCCTGTGTGCGGAGTTTGCACATTCTCCCTGAGACCTCATGGGTTTTCTTCTGGGTGCTCCGGTTTCCTCCCACATCCCAAACAAAACGTGTGGTTTGGTAGACTAATTGGCCACTGGAAATTGCCCCCAACATAGGTGAGTCGTAGAGTCCAGAGTGTGTTGATGGGAATGTGAAGAGAATAATAAAGGATTAGCGTAAACAGGTGCTTGATCAATGCCAACTTGGAGGTCCAAAGGTCCTGATTCCATGTCGTATGAGTCAATGATATCTAGTATCTGACTTTTGGTTCACAGCCTCGATTTTTTGCTTTTTTTTGTTACAGAGGTGATATTTCTAACCACACAATTGCTTTTCTGTCAGGTTCCACAGGTCCAAGTCAGCTACATGCACATCTGCCACCCTCGGAGAACGAGGAGGTTTATATTGAAGCTGTCAAAAACACTTAAGTCGCTTGAAATGTAGCAATGACAGAAACGCCTTTTCCAAGGACAATGTCAAAGCAAATAAGTTACTCGAGAGTCAGCAATACACAAAAGAGGATGGCATTTGCACAGGTGTCTTAACAATTGCGACAGGCCACTTTCCCTTGTTAAACCAGAGGCCAGAGGGAAGTCTGACAATGCAGTGCTTACTTGAAATTTTAACTCTCATTGCAGGTGGCACTTGTTAAGTATTTCAAGTTTTTATTTCAGACTTCCCATGTTTGGATTTTGGGAGAGACCCCAGAAAGCTGCAGAGAGTTGCGGACACAGCTCAGCACGTCACGGAAAGCAGCCTCCCTCCACAGACTCTGTCTACACTTCTCACTGCCTCAGTAAAGCAGCCAGCATAATCAGAGACCACACCCACCCCGGACATTCTCTCTTCTCCCCCCTCCCATCAGGCAAAAGATACAAAAGCCTGAAAGCAGGTACCACCAGTCTCAAGGACAGCTTCTACCCCTGTTATAAGACTATTGAATGGTCCCCTAGATGATAAAATGGACTCTTGACCTCATAATCTACATAATAAGGCCTTGCACCTTATAGTCTGCCTGCACTGCACTTTCTCTGTAACTGTAACACTTTATTCTGCATTCTGTTATTGTTTTCCCTTGTACTACCTCAATGCACTGTGTAATGAAATGATCTTTATGGACAGCATGCAAAACAAAGCTTTTCACTGTACCTCAGTACATGTGACAATAATAAACCAATTCCAATTTCAAGGAAGTGTGAGGGATTCGCATGCTCTCTGTCCCTGACGTTCTCTGTCCCTGTACAGAGTTCACCTCCACAATCAACAACTGAAACATCTCAGGTCTCTCTAGAAAGTAAAAGAAACTAAGTAGGAGAGTTCATGATAACAGCCAAGTCTCAAAAGGTTCTGGCTCCAGATCCACTGCAGAGATTCAAGCCCACAGCTCAGGCTGACACTTTCAGTGCTTGAAGTGCCAAACTGCGAGATGAAGTGCTGCCTGTCCTCTCAGATGGATGGCCAAAGTGCTTTATAGCCAAGGAAATATGTTTTGAAGAGTAATCACAATTGCAATATAAACTCCCACAAACTGTAGTAAAATAGCAGAGCAAACAATTTACCTTTGTGAGGTTCATAGGCCGATAAATATTGATCAGGCTTTCCGGGGGACTCACTCGCTTCTCATCAGACTGCAGAAGTCTGCACTTTGTGCTGTTCTCGTCAGTTTAGACTTATGTGCCCAGGTCTTTGAAGAGGGTCCCCCAGAGGTTAGGACCTAGACTGTTGAAGGCACAGCCAGCAATGGTGGGGTGAAGGAAATGGAAGATTGTTCAGCAGGCCAAAGCTGGAGGAAGCCAGGGGCAGAGCAGTGTGAAGTTCTCTCCCTCCCTCTCCCCGCTGAGTTCACATTGACAATCGACAACAGAAGCTTGGGGAGGTGGGGATGGAGGAGGAAGGAGCAGAAGGAGGAGGAATGGGCAAGGGGTGCCATTGGAGATGACCCGAGATACTAGGCAGCAGATCAAAGCCTTTAAATTACCGAGTTATCATTGAACCATGACATAAATCGCACCAGACTGTGAATTTGATGCAGAGGACTCACCAGTATGTAGAATGTGGTGAAGATGGGGCTCGACGTGGCCCGGATCTTCGCTCGGGCTGACGGAAGCTTCCAGAGCAAAAACGCAAAGAAAAGCACATTGGGGATCAGGAGGAAGACATCCCAGAACCGAACTCTGTTGGGAGAGAAGTGCGAGGTGGTGGAGGGCGAAAAAATGCAATCAAAATGCGTAACTCTGACAAGAATCATCTGTTTCACACACTTTACAGCAACACATTTATATAACATCTTTCACATGGATATCCCAAGGTGCCTCACAGGTACAGTTATCAAACAAATCCTGACCAAGTCACGTCGGGAGGTGATAAGGCAGATGACCAAAAGCTTTATCAGTGCGAGAGGTTTTAAAGGGGCTTTTTGGAAGAAGGAAAGAGGGCAGAGGTTTAAGGGACAGAGGACTGGTAGTTGAAGGTATGGATGCCAATATGGAGCAAAGGAACTCAGTGACGCACAAGTGGCCAGACTTGAGAGGCATGGATATCTCAGAAGGTTGCGGTGCTTCAAGATTACAGAACCAGGGAGGACAGGAACCATGGAGATATTTGGTGGAAGGAAGGAAGTTGTGTTTTTCTTTAGTTTAACCACACTTCAGTGAAAGTACTGTGAATGATCATGATCTGATTGAATGATAGAATGGTCTCAAGGGGCTGAATGGCCTGGCCCACTGCTAGATTGGGAAGGGACATGCATTTCCCTTAGTTACCACAACCCTGTCCAAAACATAGACAGCTTTTGTGCAACACATCATTACAGTTGAGCAGAACGTGCAGAAATTACCATGTTGAAGCAAGATAGACCTTGTACTTCTGCTGCTCTTTTCATGACATCAAGATGTTCTAACAAACATTACAATAAATGCAATACTCTCAAGGTGCAATCACTGCTGTATAGATCCATTGAGTCTTACAGCACAGAACTGGGTCCTTCAGCCCATCAAGTTCACACTGATCATCAAGCACCCATTTACACTAATCCTCCCCCTCACAATCCCATCACCTCTCCCCAGTGTAGCAGATCATTTGCACACACAGCAAGCCTCCACAAACAGCAGTGTGAAAATAACCATTTGTTTTAATGCCGTAAATAGAGGAATAAATGAAGACAAGGGCACTGCACTTCAAAGTTTCGTCAATGAGACCTTCTATAGTCACTTGAGGTGCCTGATGGGGCCTCAATTTAATGTCTCATCCATAAGTCAGCACCTCTGACAGTGCAGACCCACAAAAGAGCAATGGAGTGCAATGTGCCTGATAATGCCCTTTCACTTAGGAGATGCAATAGCACAATGGGGAACTTGGTCCAGTAGATGGACTCAGCCCAATACATTACGGCCACATCCCTCCCCACCATCGGTAGTATCTACAGGAGGCACTGCCTCAAGGCGGCAACATCCATCATCAAAGATCCCCACCGTCCGGGCCATGCCATATTCTCGCAGCTACCATCGGGCAGGAGGTACAGAAGCCTGAAGTCCCACACCACCAGGTTCAAGAACAGCTACTTCCCTTCGACTATTCAGTTCTTGAAGCAACCAGCACAACCCTAATCACTACCTCAGTATAGCAACACTATGACCACTTTGATCACTTTGCACTGAAATGGACTGTTTTTTTGTTCCAATTGTGTTCTTTCTTGTAAAAATTGTGTATAATTTATGTTTAATTTATGTTTTTCTTGTGAATGCTGCTTATCTGATGCTATGTGCCTGCGATGCTGCTGCAAGTAAGTTTTTCATTGCACCTGTGCACACATGGACTTGTGCAGATGACAATAAACTCAACTTTGACCTTGAGATTACTATGATACACCAATAGGTCCCAGATTTTTCCTCAGTCTGAGATATTGGGCCTCAAGCTCTTCACTCGACCTAGATAAGTACCTAAGGAGAACAGCTCCACTTCAAACTGTTTATCAGCGTGCTACACACCAATGGCCAGAAAAATACATGTTGGAGCATGGGCAAAATATGATGCCCTTTGGTGGTCTGACAGCCATCAGACAACTGGCGCTTAGGCTCCTGTCTGAGCATCAGTCGTTTGGGGAGGGGATTATAAGCAACCTCAGTACCCCATGACTTGGAGAGGCTGGGAAGAGGGATCGGGAGAAAGCACTGTGAGAGGTTGGGGAATACAGATGGATTGAACAATTAAAATAGGAGTCCGAAAAGCAAGTATCCATTCATCAGCAAGCAATATATTTTCTGCATTACGAACAGAAACTGTGCCAAGAAGCTGGACTCAAAAGTGAAACAAAAAAAAGCAATGTACGGCAGGTTTTAGGTACCGCAATTCAGCAGTGGTTTCCCTGATCTCCAGGGCTTTTAAAAACACAAATCAATTCCAATATCCATTTAAGGGAATTGAGTTTAGAGAGAGAAAATCATGTTCAGTGCAATTCAATTAGCTCACCAGGCAACCCACAGAGTGGTTTTATTAAATGGCTGCTTTGTGAAAGACATGCATCCACTATCCTCCAGTTTTTCACCCACCCAGAAGGGCTCTGCTGGGGAATGCACCTCCCAAGGCACACAGCTAAAAACCCAAGATCACCTCTGACGTGGTCTGGTCTCAGTGAAGCAGCTGGTCTCAGTCAAAACACAGTGAATATTTAAGACGCAGTTAGATAGATTTTTGCACAGTAGGGGAATTAAGGGTTATGGGGAAAAGGCAGGTCGGTGGAGCTGAGTCCACGGCCAGATCAGCCATGATCTTATTGAATGGTGGAGCAGGCTTGATGGGCCAGATGGCTGACTCCTGCTCCTATTTCTTATGTTCTTAAGCTGGTAAAGTTGGCCTGTGTGGGCAACTGATCAGCATCATGTAACACTCTCGGGACAAGTTACAATTAGGGCTGGGAAGTAGCTGAAGATGTGGTTGAAACCATATACAGCTGCTGTATTTCCTCATGTTTAAATATCTGTTGAATTATCAAATTAGTGGGAGATCAGGTGTTTCCTTTATTAAATATAAACAATACCTCAACTTTAAAATTCCCATTCTTGTTTTCAAGTTGTTGTCTCTCTAATATTTCTCATAGAGTCATACAGCACAGATGAAGGCCCTTCAGGCCACCATGTGCATGCCAGCTATCAGGTACCCATCTACACTAACACCATTTGCCAGCACTCAGTCCATAACCTTCTATACCTTGGCGATTTAAGTGCTCAACCAGATATTTCTTAAATGTTGTGAGGGTACTTGCTTCCACCATTTCTTCAGGCAGTAAGGTTGGGTGAAAAAAATTCTTCCTGATATCACTTACCCCTTACCCCAAGCCTCTGCCCTTTGATTTTAGGCCACTCTATTAGAAAAGCTTCCTACTATCCAACTTATCTATGCCCTTCATAATTTTGTATACGATAAAGCTCCAGTCCTTCATGAGATAATTATGACAGTATAAATCTGGCCTCCAGCATTCCTGAATTTAACTGCTCCAACACTTGCAATTGTGACTTCAGCAGCCAAATCCAACAACAGCAACGCAGGTGGGGTGGTGCAACAAGCCAGTCATTTACACAATAAACAGGAGGGAATGGAGTGGTGGGGAGGAACAGAGGGACCTTGGACTCTGAATACACAGGTGACTAAAGGCAGCAGGATGGCCAACAAAGTGCTTAAAAAGGCATAAGGAATGCTTTCTTAGCCAAGGCATAGAATATAAGAGCAGGGAGGTTACGTTAGAACAGCACACAAAAGTTAGGCAACAGCTTGAGAAATGCATATGGTTTTCATCACTATACAACAGGAAAAGGTGATCACACTGGAGGATAACGCAACGCCTTCGACAAGGTCCTGCGTGGTAGGCTAGTCTGGAAGGTTAGGTTCCACGGAATCCAGGGAGAGATAGTTAGATGGATTCAAAATTGGCTTGTAGGTAGGAAGCAGAGGGTGGTGGTGGGGGCTGGTGACTAGTGGTGTGCCACAGGGGTCAGTGTTGGCACCCTTGTTATTCGTTATTTATGTAAATGATTTGAATGCAAATGCACAAGGCTTGATCAGTAAATTTGCAGATGACACGAAATTAGGAGGTGTTGTTGATCGTGAAGAAGATTATCGTAGATTACAGGGGGATCTTGATCAGTTAGGGAAGTGGATCGAGGAGCGGCAAATGGATTTCAATACAGATAAGTGTGAGGCGATGTATTTTGGGAAGTCAAACCAGCGTAGGACTTATACTGTGAATGGTCAGGCACCAGAAAGTGTAATGGAACAGAGGGACCTAGGAGTACAAGTGCATAGTTCGCTGAAAGCGGCGTCACAGGTAGACAGGATGGTGAAAAAGGCAGTTAGCACGCTGGCCTTCCTCAGTCAGGGCAATGAGTACAGGAGTGAGGACATTATGTCGCAGTTGCATAAATCGTTGGTGAGGCTACACTTGGACTACTGTGCACAGTTTTGGTCACCCTATTATCGGAAAGATTTACGAGGATATTGCCAGGACTAGAGGGCCTGAATAACAGGGAAAGGTTGGTATTGGAATTGGTTTGTTATTGTCACTTGTACCAAGGTACAGTGAAAAACTTGTCTTGCATACCGTTCGTACAGATCAAGTCACAGTAATGACACAGTGCATTGAGGTAGTACAGGGTACAAACAATAAGAGAATACAGAGTAAAGTGTCACAGCTACAGGGAAGTACATTGCAGGTAGACAAAAGGTGCAAGGTCAGACATGGTAGATTATGAGGTCAAGAGTCCATCTCATTGTATAAGGGAACCGTTCAATAGTCTTATCACAGTGGGATAGAAGCTGTCATTGAGCCTGGTGGTACGTGCCCTCAGGCTCCTGTATCTTCTGCCTGATGGGAGAGGGGAGAAGAGAGAATGACCCAGGTGGGTGGGGTCTTTGATTATGCTGGCTGCTTCACCAAGGCAGCAACAGGTATAGACAAGAGTCCATGGAGGGGAGGCTGGTTTCCAGAGCAGTTGCCATACCAAATCGTGATGCATCGATAAAAGTTGGTGAGTATCAAAGGGGATATGCCAAATTTCTTTAGCCTCCTGAGGAACTTGATGCACTGGTGAGCTTCCTTGGCCGTGGGGGCTACATGGTTGGATCAGGACAGGCTATTGGTTCACTCTCAACCCTCTCTACCTCAGCGCCGTTGATGTAGACGGGTGCATGTACACTGCCCCCTTTCCTGATGTCAATGACCAGCTTTTTTGTTTTGCTGACATTGAGGGAAAGGTTGTTGTCATGACACCATGTCACTAAGCTCTCTATCTCCTTCCTGTACTCTGACTCATCATTACTTGAGCTACAGCCTACTACGGTGGTATCATCTGCGAACTTGTAGATGGAGTTAGAGCAGAACCTGGCCACGCAGTCATATAGGGAGTAGAGTAGAGGGCTTAGGACACAGCCTTGTGGGACACCAGTGTTGAGAATACCCGTGCTGGAGGTATTGCTGCCTATCCTCACTGATTGCGGTTGGCCAGGCTAGGTCTTTATTTCTTGGAGCGTAGGAGAATGACGGGTGATATTATAGAGGTTTATAAAATCATAAGGGGCATATATAATTTGGATAAGTAGCAGTCTTTTCCCCCAGGGTAGGGGAGTCCAAAACTAGAGGGCATAGGTTTAGGGTGAGAGGGGAAAGATTTAAAAGGGACCTGAGAGGCAACTTTTTCCATGCAGAGAATGGTGAGTACATGAAACGAGCTGCCAGAGGAAGTGGGTGAGGCAGGTACAATAGTATCATTTAAGTAGTTGGATAGGTACATGGAGGAGCAGGGCTTGGAGGGATATGGGCCAAATGCGGGAAATTGGGACACAGATGGGTGGGCGCCATGGTCAGAATGGACTAGTTGGGCCGAAGGGCCTGTACCCGTGCTGTATGACTATGACCTCCTCTCCTCTCATAGACCCGCTGAGGTCCTCCAGTAGATTGTTTGAAGGTTCATTCGTAACCACTCACTCAAACGGCCGAGCAAGTTATTCAGTTCAAGGTTGACTATTTCTGGTTAATAAATACAGACCATGGCGTCCGCCCTGCAAATCAATATTCCTGAATATAGCGCAGGAGACAATTTGGCCAACTGTGCCCATTTTGCCCCTTTGTTATTTAATCAGACCCACGCAACCCCAACCTTCTCCCAATACTCATTTATCACACAGCCAGCAGCAAAGAAGAAAAGGCAACCAAGGGGTAAACTTACCGTGATCCACCAATGTCTTCAAAGAGCACTACGAGGCACTGGTGTGGCTGGGTAATGTTGGCTGCTGTGCTAGTGGGGTCTGTGGAGGTCGACCAAGACATTGAAGCTGCGGAGGTGGTGCCCATGGACATTGTTGAATTTTCATACACGGTGGAATTACTGTAATCCGCAAACCTCACCACAGATGAAACGAACTTCATTTTGGCTTAATCCTGTCCGAAAAAAAGCATATTTTAAAACATCAACTACTCACCTGAGATGGATTAATTTCATCAAGGTACAGAGAATTCTGCAAACCCATTTGAATTCTGATATGTCCCTTGTAATTAAATTTATTGCAACCAACAGGCAGCAGGAGGGCAGATTCCTGGATTCATTGGTCCCTTAAGTGCGAGCAGTACAATCTTGCACTCACTGCTCTTCACCTCCAATTTATTGGGCAATCCTTTAAAAAAATTGCAAATTGGGTATTACATCAAAGTGGCAATGACAGAATTTAGCCCAGAATGTGCAATGAAATAAACATGCCTACAGAAAGAAAGAATAAATAAGTAAAACAAAAGTTTATAAGTGGCAATAAAGTTATGAGGGGAAACACTAAAGCAGCAAGGAGAGAAGTAGAGAAACACAGACACACACTGGAGAGGCAATGACGTGCACACACACACAAGGAGATTAGGAAGGGAGAAATGTACACACACACACACAAATAAATGCAGTGAGAAAGTCTTAACACAAACCGAGAGATCGAAAGACACCAAACTTCTCTTCAAAAGAGCTAGTGCAGACAAAGGGTTATAGACTCAGCCAGCTCCATCATGGGCACAACCCTCTATCGAGGATATCTTCAAGAGGCGGTGCCTCAAGGCGACAACATCCATCACTAAGGACCCTCACCATCCGGGACATGCCATCTTCTCGTTACTACCATTGGGGAGGAGGTACAGGAGCCTGAAGACCCACACTCAACAATTCAGGAACAGCTTCTTCCCCTCCGCCATCAGATTTCTGAACGGCCCATGAACACTACCTCATTATTCCTTTTTTTTTGCACTATTTATTTTTGTAATTTTTAGTAACTTTTATGTCTTTGCACTGTACTGCTGCCACAAAACAATAAATTTCACATTATCAAAGCCAGTGATAATAAATCTGATTCTGATTCTGTACGAGCCAAGTGTTCCTTTTATCTTCTGCTCTATTCTATGATTCTAGATGGTAGATAACAGGACAATATAGGCCAGGAAAGCCCTGCCCTTGAGTCCAGATGAAGCGTCAACTGTCCATTTCCTTCCACAGATGCTGCCTGACCTGAGTTCCTCCAGCATTTTGCTTTTTTTTTGCTCTGGATTCCAGCATCTGCAGTCTCTTGTGTCTCCAAGCCCTGCCTTTAGTTTTATTTGGCTCGGTGTTGGTACAATCCAAGTATCCCCCAGTGCCAGGTTTGGCAAGATCAAAGGAAAGGAGCAAGGCATTTCTTTGTTGATTAAATTCAAGGAGATCCTGATAAAAAAAAAGCACTTTTGAGGAAAAGTAGGATTAGGATCGCCTTTGATTAACCACCACTCCTTCCTCTGCCAACTACTGATCAAATAATCTACTCTCATCACACACAAGCAAAAATAATAGGAAAGCTATTGAAGGATGTCCTAGTCGCATTCTCTCTCCACCACTATACTCGCTGTCCTACTTGGTCTCTTAAACCAGCAATGTTTAAATTTTTCTATCAAATTCCTCTATGGTCTCACCCTTCTCTGAAAACCCTGGCTTTCATAAGAGCTTAAAAAAAATAAATCAATGGCCCCGTGAGCCTGCCTCGCTATTTAGTAAGATCATGGCTGATCTGATCTTCGTTGTAGTTCCACTTTCCTACCAGTCTGAGTAAACCTCAACTCCCTTATAGACGACAAAACCTGCCCATCTCAGCGTTGTGTTCATTAATTTAGTCTCCACTGCCAGCAGGAGTGGAGAATTGGAAAGATTCCCTCTCTCTGCATTTACAGGAGCTTCCTCAAAACCTCTCTCTTTGACCCAAGATTTTGTTTATCCATCCTAATACATCATGTGACTTGGTCTCATTTTTTTTTAAAACAATTAATTCTCCAGTAAAATGCCTGGGAACATTTTACAACATTAATGCAAGTTCTTATTGTTATTGCTTGTGAAATTTCATTTGTTTAGAGCACGAGAGATTGAAAGAGAAGGTTTGAGGTGGCATGGTGGGTGCTTAGCACTGCTGCCTCACAGTTCAGTGACTTAAGTTCAATCCTGATTTCAGGTGCAACCAGTGTCTCCCTGTGACCACGTGCGCTACCCCTGGGTGCTTCAGTTTCCTCCCATGTGTTAAAAATGTAGGTAGATAGGTCAATTGGCTCCATAGAACCATACAGCACAAAACAGGCCCTTCGGCCCACCGTGTCATGCCGTCCATCAGACCACCCTCACACTACCTAACCCCTTCCTCCCGCATATCCCTCTATCTCACGTTCCTCCATATGCCTATCCAACAAGCTCTTGAACCTGTCCAATGTATCTGCCTCCACCACCACCCCAGGCAGTGCATTCCATGCACCAACCACTCTTTGGGTGAAAAACCTCCCTCTGACATCTCCCCTGAACCTCCCACCCATAACCTTAAAGCCATGACCTCTCGTCTTGAGCATTGGTGCCCTGGGAAGGAGGCGCTGACTGTCTACTCTATCTATTCCTCTCAATATTTTATATACCTCTATCATGTCTCCTCTCATCCTCCTCCTTTCCAGTGAATAAAGCCCTAGCACCTTAAGCCTCTCCTCATATTCAATACCCTCCAATCCAGGCAGCATCCTGGTAAATCTCCTCTGCACCCTCTCCAATGCCTCCACATCCTTCCTATAATGAGGCGACCAGAACTGAACACAGTACTCTAAATGTGGCCTAACTAGAGTTTTGTAAAGCTGCATCATAACCTCGCGGCTCTTAAACTCAATCCCGCGATTTATGAAAGCCAACATCCCATTGGCCTTCCTAACTGCTCTTTCCACCTGTGAGGCAACTTTCAATGAACTGTGAATATGAACCCCCAGATCCCTCTGCTCCTCCACACTGCCAAGTACCTTGCCGTTTACCCTGTACTCTGCCCTGGAGTTTGTCCTTCCAAAGTGTACCACCTCACACTTCTCCGAATTCAACTCCATCTGCCACTTGTCAGCCCAGCTCTGCATCCTATCAATATCCCTCTGTAAGCTCCGACAGCCCTCCACACTATCCACAACACCGCCTATCTTAGTGTCGTCCGCAAACTTACTAACCGAGCCCTCCACCCCCTCATCTAAGTCATCTATAAATATCACAAAAAGTAGAGGTCCCAGAACCGATCCCTGCGGGACACCGCTAGTCACTGCCTTCCAATCCGAGGGCACTCCTTCCACCACAACCCTCTGCTTTCTACATGCAAGCCAATTCCTAATCCACACAGCCAAGCTTCCTTGGATCCCTTGGCCTCTGACCTTCTGAAGAAGCCTACCATGAGGAACCTTATCAAATGCCTTACTAAAATCCATGTAAACCACGTCCACCACACTGCCCTATAAATTGCGCCTTGTGAAGGTGGATAGTTGGAGGATCAGAGGAGAATTTGATGGGAATACAAGAGGAAAAATGAGATTAGTGCAGAAAGAGACACAAGAGACTGCAGATGCTGGAACGTGGAGCAAAAAAACAAACTGCTGGAGGAACTCAGCGAGTCAGGCAGCATCTGTGGAGGCAAAGAGATGGTCAACATTTCGGGTCAGGAACGAGAGTTTAAGGGGAAGATGGTCAGTATAAAGAGGTGGGGAGGAGCTGGCAAGCGATAAGTGGACCCAGGTGAGGAGGGTTGATGGGCAGATAGAGCAAGGTTGGGGAGCAAAGGATGGGGATAGAGGCTGGGGGTGTGGGGGGGGTGTGGAATATGTGGAGACAATAAAGGGTTGCAGATTATGGAACGTGATAAGGAAGGAAGATGATGAATGGAACCAGAGAAGTGTAGATAAATGGGTCTATAATAAGGAATAAGGTCAAACATGGTAGATTGTGAGGTCAGAGTCCATCTCATTGTATAAGAGAACCATTCAATAGTCTTATCACAGTGGGATAGAAGCTGTCCTTGAGCCTGGTGGTATGCCTATAATAAATAAGTGTAGATGGTCAGTGGTAACACGATAGGCTGAAGGGTCTTATTCCGTGCTGTACTACTTCACAATTATGAAGCAAATAATGGAAAAAGGAGGACACAAGCAAACCAGCTGCAAGCCTGAACCTGCTTCAGCTCCAACTCAATGGAATCCAATTTCAATCCTTAAACACAGAGGAGTTTAGAGAGATGGAAACACAACCTCAAGTATGATTCCCTCGCTCCAAGAATTAAACAAATAGATCCCTGCCCAGCACCAAAGGTTTAATTAATTACACCGTGATGTGGTCAGACAATTCCAAGGTCACCATCAATCACTAGCAGTAAAACACTGCTTGGCTGTAATGGGTCAGCAACAGAATGCCGACTCAATTGCAGGATGATTACATTACAGAGATGGTTTGGGATTCCCAGGTTGGTTGAACCGGCACTGAAATCCAGATAACAAGTATAAAGTAAAGTTTGTGGAAGTTACCTTTACATACTGTATTTGATGCATTGTAACACCACACTCAAATTATTGAAATCTCATAAATATATAAGAATAGGTCCAGGTCATTCAGCTCCAAAACTGTTCCCTCATCCAGCAACATCCTGGATGATCTGAACCTGAACTCTACTTAGTTGCCTTGGAAGACAGGATACTCTAAACTTAGCAAAAAACAAACTGCTGTGGAGGAACTCTATGGAGGGAAATCAGCATGGACAGTTGACATTTTGGGTCAAGACCCTTCATTCGGACCCGACCCGAAATGCCAAATGTCCACTTCCCTCCACAGATGCTGCCTCACCCACTGAGTTCCTCCAGCATTGTGTTTTCTACTCCAGAGTCCAGCATCTGCAGTCTCTTGTCTCTCCATTTTATTACTCTTAACTTATGATCTGTCTTGAAAAATCTCACTTGACACCCATCCCCACCCCTTTCTACAGCTTATTGATGAGAGCATTCAGATTTCTACCACCTGTTGTATGAAAAATGCTCTCTGATTTCACTCCTAAATAAGCTAGCTCAAATTCTATGTCCCCTTGCTTTCAATTCACACGGGACAAAATGGCTTCCCCAAATGGGACCCATTTAATCCTTACAAGATTTTAAACAATTTGATCATATCACCTCTCAATCCTCCATACTTCTAGGTATACATGCCAAATTTATGCAAACTTACTCAAAGTTAACTCTTTAAGAGCTGGTTCACTGCAGTTCCTGGAGTTTTAAAGGATTATTTGGAAACTGAACTAGACCGTGCAGTTTACACATAGATATAACTGTTCATGCGTACCTATTTTTTTTTGTAAATGTGTTAATAATGCATAATGCTTAATCTGGGGCATTTTTTTTTGCAGTGTTTGAACACATTTCCTGTCAAAATCTCAGCGAATGAGAAATCGTACCAGGCACTTACTGCTGCAATTCACCCTAATAACAATATCATTTCCCCATCATATTTTACATGGATAATGACAGCATTAACATGCAGAGTGTATTTTCTTTACTTAGTAGCAGAAATTTCATCAAAAGATGTGTAGCACACTGAAATTTGTGAATCCTCTCCAAATTTATAGGGTCAATGCTGGGACATGGAGTGATTTATTAAAATTAAAAATATTCTTTGAACTCCAGAGAATCTCCCAAGCGCTCTTCGTATGACAGACCTGCCATTCAAGGAATCAGTCTGATGAAATTTTGCTGCCCTCCCTCCGTAGAAAATATATCCTATTTTAGGTAAGGAGAGCATTCTGACTGGTTGCATCACTGCCTGGTACGAAGACTCCAATGCATAGGATCGCAAGAGGCTGCAGAGGGTTGTAGACTCAGCCAGCTCCACCACGGGCACAACCCTCCCCACCATCGAGGACGTCTTCGAGAGGTGGCACCTCAAGAAGGTGGCATCCATCACTAAGGACCTTCACTATCTGGGACATGCCCTCTTCTCGTTACTACCATCAGGGAGGAGGTACAGGAGCCTGAAGACCCACACTCAACGACTCAGGAACAGCTTCTTCCCCTCCCCCATCAGATTTCTGAATGGTCCATGAGCACTCCTTTGTTTTTTGGACTTTTTTTTATTTTGTAATTTAAAGTAATTTTATGTTTTGCACTGTACTGCTGCCGCAAAACAACAAATTTCACATCATCTAAGTCAGTGATAATAAACCTGATTCTGATCTTGGCCCATTAATGGGCCACCAAGATCCACCAAACCCTGAGACTGACACCAAAACTTTTACCTCCCCAAACACTTCAGGTCTGTAAACACGAGGAATAATTCTGAAGATACAGGAGACTGATGATGCTGGGATCTGGAGCAGAAAACAAGCTGCTTGAGGAACTCAACATCTGTGGAGGGAAAGGGATAGTTGACGTTTGGAGTCAAGACATTGCAAGAAGACTGAGGGTATGGAGGGGAGATAGCTAGTATCGAGAGATGAGGCAGGAGATGGCAAGCGATAGATGGATCCAGGTGAAGAGGGGTTGACGGGCAGATGCAGTCAGGTGGGGGAGGGAGGGAAGGTGATAGTGGAAACAAAGGAGAGCAGATTGTGGAGTCTGATAAGAAAAGGTGGTGAGTGGAATCAGATAAGGGAGGGATGCTGGGCAAAAGAGGAACAGTGCGGGGATGGGAGGAGAGAGGGGTCTGAGTGGGTAGATTGTGCAGCTGATAGGCAGAAGGAACAGGAGAGATAATTTTGAAGGCCTGGATCAGCAGAGCAATCCCATTAATTCCATCCCCCACTTACTTCTCCGTAATCTGATCACTCTCACATGCTCATTAAACCGGCTCTGATGTTCCTACTACCCACCCACTTACACCAGATGAAGTTTGCAGCAGCTAATTAATTTACCAACCCATAGGTCTTTTGAGACCAGAGCACCCAGGGAAACCCATGTGGTCACAGGGAAAACATGCAAACTCCACACGGATAGCAGTGGAGGTCAGGTTTGAACCTGGGTGAGTGAAGCAGCAAGGCAACGGTTCCATCTACTGTGCTGCCATCTGCCTCTCTTCCGAAAGTTGCTTGTCAATACCAATATCTTTGGTCAAGCCTATGTCCTTGTTGTAATATCTCATCACATGGCAAATTTTACTTTATAATCTAATGTGCCATGGGATACTATATACAGTTAATGGCAGGACCCTTAACAGCATTGAGGTCCAGAGGGATCTTGGGGTCCAAGTCTATACCTCCCTGACAGTGGCAATGCAAGTAGATAGAGTGGTAAAGAAGGCGTACAGCATGGTTGCCTTCATCGCTAGGGGCACAGAGTATAAGAGTCAGGAAGTCATGTTGCAGCTGTATAAAACTTCAGTTAGGCCACACTTGGAACGGTGTGTGCAGTTCTGGTCACCCCATTACAGGAAGGATGTGGAGGCTTTGGAGAGGGTGCAGAAGAGGTTCACCAGGATGCTGCCTGGATTAGAGGATATGAGCTATAAGAAGGGTTGGACAAACTCGGATTGTTTTCTCCAGAGCAGCGGAGGCTGAGGGGAGACCTGATAGAAGTTTATAAAATTATGAGAGGCATAGATAGGGTAGACAGACAGAATCTTTTTCCCAGTGGAGAAATGTCGAATACAAGGGTGAGAGGGAAGAGGTTAAAGGGGCTGTGCGGGGCAAGTTTTTTCTTACAGAGAGGTAGGTGCCTGGAACGGGCTGGCGGGGGTGGTAGTAGAAGCAGATACGATAGTGCTGTTTAAGAGGTTCTTAGATAGATACATAACATGCAGGAAATGAATCATATGTGGGCAGAAGAGATTTAGTTTAATGTGGCATCGGATTCGACACAGACACCGTGGGCCAAAGGGCCCATTCCTATGCTGTACTATTCAAGGTTCTATGATGATACTGTAGAAATACAAGGTAATCTTGCATAATAATTAACAAATGGTGACTTAGCCCTAGGACTATATTTTCAGGAGATGGAGACAAGAAGACAAAAACTAAAATACCACAGATGCTGAAAGTTTGAAATAAAAATACTCAGCATAGACTGCAGGAGTGAAGAAAAACCAAACAAGGGTTAAGTTCCAATTTTAGATCAGCACTTGAAATATTAACTTTCCCTCTTCGTATACACTGGGCATTTTCTATTTTCATTTAAGAGGACAGGAAGGAAAAAAGCAAAATAACATTAATCAAGTTTCAGCAAGCATTCCTATTGATCGTATCATCTGTCTGTAACCAAATGCAACTCAACTTTTCCAATACTGGCATTTCTAGAGCACTGAGCAAGTGCCAACAAGATTCATTTGGTAACTTTCCCAGCTTTCACAGATTAGAAGGTCTTGTGTTTAAGTCTTACTCTGGGGATTCAAATACATAATCCACACCAAAAATGAGAATGTGCTGTATTGCCAGAGCTGCTGGTCTGAACTAAGACTCTGTCTGTTCAGGTGGATGATACCATGGCACTACCCCAAGAGCCAGGGGGTGTGGGGAAGGGGAATGGGAAGGAGGAATACAAGGTTTTGGTTGGAGGTGGGTGGCTCCTACTAACTAGCATTCAGCCCTGAACCCGGACTGATTGCCCAGGCATTTATTTGCTGTTTGTGTGGCATTGCTACTGCAAGTTTGCTACCAGCTTTGCTGACGCAAGATTAAGACGACTTTGAAAATAATTATTTTGTTGCAAATGTAGGAAAACCTTCTCAAAGGCAACCGGAACAGTTCAATAAGGCAGCTACCCACAAGCTCCACAGAGCAGTAAAATATGCCCTTAGCAGCAAAGCCCACATACACAAATACTAAACCAAACACTGTTTTGCATCTTATTTAAGATTTTTCTTTTTTTCCCAATAAATAAATCTTTATCCCCGGAGGTCCGAGTGAATTCTCCATGTGTCTACTGGTATCCTACTTTGTGTAGTTGTCACTGACCTCAACAAATCATACTGAGATGAACTGCAATTGCTTATTTAGGCAAATTGGGTTAAACAGCAAGCTGTTGACAGCAAATACCTTGTAATTTCAGCTTGAAATGGAAAGCAATGTTCTCATTCATTCTCACACACAGTTAAAGGACTTGTGGATCCCTTTTTTGGGATCTTGTTGAACTGATTCTAACTCAAACATTTGGCCTTGCACTTTAAAGCAACTGGTGTGCCATGCATACGATGTTTGATCCAGAATATTGCATTAATTACTGAATACAAATTTGGAGAACAATCACTGGCATATTTAGCACCAGCTTCAGGTGGGTATGTGGAAATTGGACTGGAAGTCCAGCAATACCCTATGGACCATGCCAGCTGGAGGCAATCAACTCAGAAGCCAGGCAGCATGCAAGACATCCTTTAGGTTTCATGGTCCATAGGTTCCTGGGGCTTGTTAACACACAACAATCCAAGCGAAAGACACTGTCAGATCCGGTTATTTTCGAATCTGCAGGTTCTTTCAGGAGTCCAGGAATGAGTTGAAAACAACTTGGTGCTTCACAAAGTTTTATAGGAAAATTTTAAAACAAAGAAACAGTCACAGAGCACATGGCACTAGCTTTACTACTGGGACATGAGCTGAGACAAAAAGGAACTAAAGATGAGCTAGGGCCATGGGGGGGGGGGGGGGGGCGCGTTGGTGGCGGAAGAGAGCAAGAGCAAGAGAGTGATTAACAAAAAGTGACACCTTTTATACCTGAGATAAGAGGTACTCCTTAGCTAACAATAGTCCAATCTGGAAACCTATTAGATACCTGTGGCCAAACCAGTGAGAACACACATATTCACCTGATGGACTAACCAATAAGCTAGGAAGCGGCCATTCCTTGTGCAGTCACTTGAGGTGTATTAAACACTATACATGTTAAAAAAAACTATATAAACAGTCGAATCCAACAACACTTAACGGGGACATTCATTAGCCAATTATAAAGAGCAGTTGGTTACAATCCAGCCCCAAGATTCCAACAGCATTGAAGAGGACATTCAACATAAATACCACGGGGAATTTGAAGAGAATGCTTTAACTAATATCTTGGGAGATAGGATATGAGTAAGTTGAGACAATAGCATAAGGCAAGTGTAACTATGACCTCTGTTTCCCAAAGCTTTCCACCACTATTTTGCTCATACTTCAGTCAATTGCAGACTAATTAATAACAGAGTAGTTGCTTTACCAGTCAAGAATTCCATTATTGCAGCATTTAACCACCAGAGTGGTGGAAGGCAAATAGTGTTATACTTCACAAGCAGGGAACACTGTAGAAGGAAGGTCAATAATGAGCAGGTCTACTCATCCCTGTGGTGCAACCAAACAGACAATCCAATGACTTTATTTGTAAAGAGAGAATGCTTTCAATTTCCCACCCAACATCAAAGCACTAAAATAGAACACTGTTCTTTCAGATTTTGCTCATTTGCACAGATGAGGTGTACCCTTCAAAAATAATTCATTGTATGTGCACCCCTGAGGTTTTTAAGAGTTCTGATTATGCATAACGAAAATAAGAAGCTTTGGGGGATCTTGGGGAAGAACGTAGGTGAATCCAGAAATGAAGGCTAGAAACATTAGTCTGGGACCAATAAAACCAACAGAGAATTCTGGAGGAGTTTGGAAGTATTTCAGACGGCTGAGATTGGATCTTGGGGAAGAACACAGGTGAGTCCAGAACTGGCAGCCATAAACATTAGTCTGGGACCAATAAATCCAACAGAGAAGCTCGGTGTCACGAGGAATAGCTGGAGCAAATAGCAGGGATGTATTTAAGAAGATGCACAATAAACAATTGAACGTTTTTATTTTACTGAGGTTAGGTGAAAAGTATTGAGAGGAGGTTCACATGGAGCATAAACACTATGTGGACTTATTGGGTTAAATGTCCTATAAACGCTGAGTAAATGAAAGATTTCAAAGTTACTAAAGGAATAAAGAGAAGATAGCAAGACAAATACATTTTCGGTTAAGAGGTTCAATGTACTAGGGAGATACAAACCTGCACCGCGCTAGTGCACCAGACCAGGGACATTTTCCCAGGATTGAGATGGGGCCTTTACAAAGATAATAGAGAAAAATGAGGTCAAACCACAGAAGAATATAAAAGCAGACAAAAAGAGCTTTTACTGTAAGTACTTAAAATGAAGAGAAAGGTCCAAGTGAACATTGGCCCCTTCAAGAATGAAGCTGAGGTAATAAGGAAATGGGAGAAGAGTTAAACAAATATTTTGTGTTGGTCTTTATAGTAGAAGATGACATGAAAATCCCATTAATACTGAATAATGCCAGTGAGGAATTATTCAGTAGTGTCATGGGGCTAGAGTTCTTGTGTATTTCAGGCTGAAATAAAGTTTTAATCAACAAGGATTGTGGGGAAAGGGCTAGGAAGTAGATTTGAGGAATAGCAGATCAGCTATGATCCTATTGAATAGTGGAGCAGGTTCAAGGGGCTGAATAGCCTATTTCTGTTACCACATATAGTCTAATGGAAATCTTAAAACTGAAATAGACCATTAACAGATCAGATTTCAGATTAGTTTATTGTCTCACCAGGGTGCAATGGAATTCCTTGCTCATGTGAAGCTCACAGAGTAAATCGTGTACGTGGTAATAATAAATACAGCAACGAGTGCAAAACAAAAGAATGATGCAAAGATAGTAGTGCAACCTGAAGTAGTGCAAAATCCAAACGCTAAAAGCGTTGATAACGGAAGACCGGGAGAATTAAGAGTCCGAGAACGTGGCAGTACCTCCAGGAAGGGGATGTGAGAGAGGGGACTGGTTCAGGAGTCTGGCAGCAGTGGGGAAGAAGCTGTTCTTGAGTCTGGATGTCCAGGCCTTCAAGCTCCTGTATCTTCTCCCAGAAGGCAGAAGAGAGAAAAGGGAGTGGTCAGGGTGGCAGGCATCCCTGAAGATATTATTAGCCTTCCTAAAGCAATGCATTGTGAAGATGGACTGGATGGAGGGAAGTGACAAGCCTGTAATGGACTGGGCAGTGTGTCATTCACTGAGAAGCATGAAAATACCACTTGCATGTGCCCATCATGGCTTGTGCTTTAAAACAGCAACACAGATAGTATACCAATAACATTTTAGTAATGTGTAAATCACAGTTGTAAAGCATTTATGCTAGCAAATTACTTACAGGACTACCTGTGGTTAATCATTTTGTTTTAATATACACTGGATGATAATTCTTGGAAAGTAACCTTCAGAAGCTTACTGCATGAGCTTTCTGGAGTCCAATGTTTCCCAACTGTGCTGTGACAGCTCTCAGAGCGAAATTGATTGGGAAATGCCAAAATAACAATTTATAATGATCAAGTCGTCACAAAAAAAGAGAGAGCAAGGTATATGGATTGGAAGTGTATTACCATTCAAGTCTATAAATAGCGTACTAGCCAATGACCAAGTGAAATACAAGAATGTTTCCAGGTGAAGGAAAAAGAGGGAGAGGATAAGCAGCACAGAATATTTTAAAACTATGAAACCTCTTCTTAATAATATGCATTATATTTTGTCAAAACTTGTTGTATCCTGGGAAATAAAGCACTGGAATGGATTGGAATTACAGCTGTTTCTCTGGAGAAGATTAAAGTGACTCTGAGATAGACACATGATAGAAAAGTAGGGGGCTATGTGGGAGGGAAGGGTTAGATAGATCTTAGAGTAGGATAAATGTTGTGCCGAAGGGCCTGTACTGTGCTGTAGTGTTCTATGTTCTATGTTCTAAAGTGTGCTGCAGCACCAGCAGTGGTCA
Organism: Pristis pectinata; assembly: GCF_009764475.1. Lineage (NCBI taxonomy): Eukaryota > Metazoa > Chordata > Chondrichthyes > Rhinopristiformes > Pristidae > Pristis > Pristis pectinata. Next base: position 4,473,699 of record NC_067410.1, on the reverse strand, counting down.
GAGGCAACAATTACAGTGCAATGTTTACATGTGGAATTTCCATTATATATATATATAGGCAATTTATAATGGAAAAAATGATGATATCTGAAAGTGCACATGGCAAAACTGAAGATTATATACATTACATAATGTCCACTTGACCAAGGAAAGGAGGCCATCAGGACTATACAGTTTAGACTTGACTTCTACAAACCAGAATTGAAAATAGAGATGGAAACTCAAGCACCATAATGTCAGGGTGTAGAGCCAATGATTTCATTTGTCACGAGTGATGACAACAGCTCTTGATGAAAAATTTGGTAAAAATGTTTAAATTGTACTACTGGAATGTTTTTCTAACAGTGGATGTAGAATAGATATTTCTACAGCAGCTGAGCAATAACTTTCTGTTTTACCTCCTGAAATTCCTTTGATTTCAACAATAACTTGAATTTGTATAGCACCATTAACATTGGAGAATTATCAAATATCTACTTGATATTAGAATGAGCAAACAAGATGTTGGTGAGACTGCACCGAGAGTATTGTGTACAGTTTTGGTTACCCAGTAACATAGGAAAGATGTCATTAAGCTGGAAAGAATGCAAAGAAGATTTACAAGAACGTTGCCAGGATTCGAGGGACTGAGTCATAGGGAGAGGTTGGACAGACCAGCACATTTTTCCTTGGAGTGTAAGAGAATGAAGGGCAACCTTGTAAAAGGTGTATGAAATCATGAGGGGCATAGATAGGGTGAATGCACTCAGTCTTTTTCCCCAGGGTTGGAAAATCAAAACCTAGAGGGCATAAGTTTAAGGTGAGAGGGGAAAGATTTACAAGGGAGCTGTGGGGCAACTTCTTCACACAGAGGGTGGTATATAGAATGAGCTGCCTGAGGAAGTGGTTGAGGCAGGTACAATAACAACAATGAAAAGACACTTGGACAGGTATATGGATTAGGAAAGGTTTAGAGGGAATATGGGTCACATGTGAGCAAATGGGACTAGCTTAGATGGGCATCTTGGTCAACATGGACAAGTTGAGCTGAAGGACCTGTTTCTATGCTCTATTACTCTACAATGACACAAAGTTGTAACACAGTGCTTCTGGAAAGTGTCCTTATCAAAATGATTCAAAAGTCACAGGAATCCTCCACTTAGTTAAGAAGGCATTCATCTGCAAGTGTGAAAAAAGCCTCAAAGCTCCAAGCCATCACTTAAACAGAAACAGAAATCAAAGGATTGTTTTTAATCTTGAGGGTGATATGAAGTATAGATGCAAGTCAGATGTCCCACTGCAGAGCAGATTTGCAGCACTGCCTTAATAGCTTAGCAGAAACCGTGAAAAAAAAGCAAGCAGGTTCCCGAAGCACATAACGTCACACCTCAGCTGTTGGTTGAGTTCACTCAACTGTTCCATGGTTAACTATTCTATTAAGTTCAGTCACCTTAATATCACTCGTATGACCAGCCAGCTCCATCACAGGCACAACCCTCCCCACCATCGAGGACATCTTCAAGAGGCAACACCTCAAGAAGGCGGCATCCATCACTAAGGACCCTCACCATCCAGGACATGCCCTCTTCTCGTTACTACCATCAGGGAGGAGGTACAGGAGCCTGAAGACCCACACTCAATGATTTGCAATGTACTGCTGCCGCAAAACAACAAATTTTATGTCATATGTCAGTGATAATATATCTGATTCTGATTCTCAGTGAATAACATCTTCCCAGGAATTACAACGATAAAAAATACAAAGTAGGGGAGATAGTAATGTAACTGTGTTCAAGGACAAAGGGAGTTTAAGTGCAAGCAGAAGTGCTCCAGTTCGGGTGAAGGAACTGCCCAGCGTCACCTCATGTGCACGTTTCATAACTTCAGGCCACATCAAAGAGCTTTACAGCCGAAGAATTATTTTCAACGTGTTGTTGCTGTTGCAAGGATGCTTGTGTACATCAAGCTCCAACCAGCAACGAGATAAATGACAAGGCATTCTGCTGTTTCATTGCTGTTGGTTGAAAGATAAATATTGTATGGAAAGAAGTATTGAAAAGAAAATTATTTTGAAACAGAAAGAGATTGCAAAATGTCCCAGTACATAAAATTCAAAAAATTAGTTTTGAATACAGTAAGTATGCAGGTATAAACTAGGTTGATGGAATGTTGTCCTTTATTTGCAAGTGCGTACAGCGTACAAAAGTAGGGAAGTTCTGATGCAAGTTTACAGGAGCAGTGGCAGGACAACCCTGGAGAACTATGCACAGATTAGGTCTCCACATTTAAGGAGGGATGTGCTAACATTGGAGGTGATACAGAGAAGACTTGCCAGGTTGATTACTGATATGAAGAAAGGTTGAGCAGATTGGGTCGTACACATTGGACTTTGGAAGAACGAGAGGTGAACTTATTGAACTGAGGGAGGATTGACAGGGTGGATGAAAAACACAATGATGCTGAAGGAACTCAGCAGGTCAGGCAGCATCCGTGGAGAAAAGCAGGCGGTCAACGTTTCGGGTCAGGAACGTTGCTGCCTGCTTTTCTCCACGGATGCTGCCTAGTTTGCTGAGTTCCTCCAGCATCATCATGCTTTTCATCTAGATTCCAGCATCTGCAGTCCTTTGTTTTTCTTGACAGGGTGGATGTTGAGAAGATGTTTCTCCTTGTGTGGGTATCTAGAACTAGGGGGCATAGTTTCAGAATAAGGGGTCACTCATTTCAGATGGAGGGGAGGAGAAAATTCTCCTGTCAGAGGGTCAGGAATGTTTGGAATTCTCCTCCACAGAGAGCTGTGGAGATGGAGCCATTGAATATATTCAGGGTGGAGATTGGCAAACAATGGAATCAATGGATATGGGAAGAGACCCAGAGAATGATGCTGGAGGCAAGGACTGGATCAGCCATGAGTAATGCAGCAAAATCGAGGGACTGAGTGACGTACTCTTGCTCTTCCTAATGAAAAATCTCCTGTTCTTCAAAAGAGTGCTGTGGAGTCTTTTACAACTACCCAGGGAGTGGGGGAAGCAGGGAGGAGCTTGCCCTCAGTTGAACAGAGTTGAAAATATAAAACCAACTGCACGATCACTATTAAGTTAGTATTTATGGGAGCTTGCTGTGCACTAATTGGCCCCCATATTTTCTCTAACAGTGAATGTTTCACTGGCTGTAAAGTGGTTTTCGATATCCTGAAGCTGTAAAATCTGCTCTTTAAATGGGTATTCCTTCTTTTGAGGTCAGATGGCATGCCACATGTGCTAAACGAACTCAGCCTGGATCAGCAGTCAAAGGCAAAGCTGACATTGTCATGGTGAATCACAAATCACTAGCTGTATAAATCAGATGTGTGCAGATCTATTTTTAAACCCTTGCTTTTGTTCATTTTTACCACCCCTGATGGCATTAATGATTAGCTTTTCAGTTAGTCCAATTTTTTTTTACAAAGAAAGGACTTGCAGCTGTTGGTTGTTGCATGGTCAGTGTGAAAGAGACTCACACAACAGAGAGGGACATCGTGCACACAGCACATTGTGCACATGACAGCTCTTTGAGCAAACCATCCAATTAGTTCAAATCCCCGCTCCTTTCCCAGCACTCTGCAATGACTGAAACTCTTCCCTCCAGCCTTTCAGGATGTTTATTCCAGGCTGATAATAACTCACCATGTAAAAAGATGTAGCCTCAATAAAAAAAACAGAAAATACTGGGAATATTCTCTCTGCAGATGCTGCCTAATCTGTCGAATATCTCTGTGATGCACGGTTTTCATTGTACTGTACCCCACGTTACTTGTGCACATGACAATGAAATCAATTTGACTTGTACATTAAGCATTTTCTACTTTTTATGCCTTAAATCCCTCTATCAGCCATTCAGCCTGCAGATGAGGCTCCTATTTTGTTTATTCCAGTGAAATTCTTCATGATTTTGATGCCTCAATTAAATCTTCCCTTAAACACCTTAGCTCTTGGGAGACCAACCCCTCGTCCTTTAGTCTTTTACAGCACCTTTCATATCCTGCAGTGCATCATAGGAGCAATGATCAAATAAGATTTGATACCAGAAACCCAGGGCAACATTAGGATTGATGAATAAAAACCAGGTCATGGAAGTGGAAAGATTTTCTGCCTGGGCTCCAATGCCTCTGCAGCACTTAAATATGCCTCTCCATGGATGTCCTAAAGTCTAATGCTGTTGCAGAGTTAAACCTGCCGTGAGATACTCCACAGTGCAGCTTCTGCACTCCACAGGTGCATTTCTCAAGACATAGGATCGTACAGCATATCAACAGGCCGACCTGCCGAACATCATGCCTATCTTTACCCAGCCTGTATTAATTCCATATCCCTTTAATGCCCTGCTCATTCAAGTACCTGCTCAGATGCCTCTTAAATGTTGCTGTTCCTGCCTCCACCACCTCCTCTGGCAGCTCATTCTAGACACCAACTATTGCAGCAAGATGGTGCCGGAGCATGGCGACTCGTTGCAAGCTGCTCTCTACAGATCTACTCATTACCTTTATTATAATCGTTCCACACTTTTAAATTTAAATTCAATGTCACTTACTATTAGTAATAATAATGTTACAGGGCTGGTGACCTGCACTGCACTTTCTCTGTAGCTGTGACACTTTACTCTGTACTGTTACTGTTTTTACCTGTACTACATCAATGCACTCTGTACTAACTCAATGTAACTGCACTGTGTAATAAATTGACCTGTATGATTGGTATGCAAGACAAGTTTTTCACTGTACCTCGGTACAAGTAACGATAATAAACTAATACTTTTTGTGTGAAAAATGTACCCTCCAGATTCCCTTAAACATCCTCCTTCTCACCTTAAACCTATACCCTCTGAGTTTAGACATCCTACCATGGGACACAGACAATGGCTATCTACGTCTCTCATAATTTTATATACCTCTATCGTGTCACCTCTCAGCCTCTCTTAGCCTATCCAATCTCTCCCGATAACCCAAGCCCTCCAATACAGGCAAATTTCTGAATCTTTTCTGCACCCTCACTAGTTAATCATGTCCTTCCAATAGTGTAGCGAGCAGACTGGTGGAAAATATGAGGAAGAACTGAGCAGTTCATCAATCCTCTTGGTCACCTCTTCAGAAATAAAACTCAAATCAAATTCATGGAGCACAATTCCCCATGCACAAAGCCATGCTGACTATTCCTAATCAATCCTGGCCTTTCCAACTGCAATTAAACCCTGTCTCTCAGAATTACTTCCAATAACTTTCCCAGCTTTGATGCAAGGATCTGTAGTTCCCCGGCTTATCCCTGATGCCCTTCTTAAATAAAGGCACAACATTAGCCATCCTCCAGTCCTCCGGTACCTCACTTATAGCTAACAAAGATACAATTTTTTTTAACCAGAACCCCAGCAACCTCTTTCTTTGCTTCCCACAACATCCTAGGATGCACCTGGCCAGGTCCCAGGGATTTAGCCACCTTTATACATTTCAAGATCTCCAACATCTCCTCCTTCATAATGTTGATATGCTCCAGGATATGACTGTTCCTTCCCCTGAACTCACTAGCTTCCATGTCCTACTCCACTATAAAAATAGATGAGAAGTTTTGTTTTTATTTACAGCATGGTAACAGGCCCTTCCGGCCCAATGAGTCCACGCCGCCCATTTTAAACTCATATTAACCTACCCATACGTCTTTGGAATGTGGGAGGAAACCCACGCAGACACAGGGAGAACGTACAAACTCCTTACAGACAGCAGCGGAAATCGAACCCCGATCGCTGGCGCTGTAATAGCGTCGCGCTAACCACTACGCTGTTCATTTCAGACCTCACCGATCTCCTGCAACCCCATACATGGATTACTCCATTGATTCTTACAGGGACCTATTCTCTCCCTAGGTATCTTTTTACTCTTAATGTAGAATCTTCCAGCATCGTCTATCTTATCCGCCAGGGATAACTCATGGCCCTTTTTCCCCTCTTAATTTCCTTCGAAAGTGTATCCTACATCCCTTATACTCTTCAAGGGACTCACTTGATCCCAGCCGCCTATTCCTGACATATGCCGCCTCCTCTTTCCTGACCAGATTATCATTTGCATTCCTCTTAGCATACAGATACAAACAGAACTTAGTATTAATACAGATCTGTCCTTTGGATGAGAATTATCATCTCTCAGACTGAAAGATCCTATCTCACCATTTCAAATAGGTAGATGGAGTCCCCCCCTACCAACCAGTTACATGGTCAACCATTATTCCACAATCGACATCACATAAAAAAAAGGTCTTTGTTGATAGAAATTTCCTCTGCCTAATCAGGTTTTCTACGTTAAAATAGTGATCATGCTGTACATTGTTCACTGTAGAATGTGACCCAGGATGTCCTGAGGTTGTGAAAGGCATTATATAACTGCAAGTCGTTACGTCCTGTTCGGATTTATTTGCTGAGGTAACTTTGACCTTGTGGCCCTTTCCAAACATCCAGGAGTATAGAATCCAAAGCAGAAAAAGTAGTAAGGAAGATATCAATCACAACAGATTTGCCTAAACATCAAGAGAACATATTCTCATTACTGGTATGCTCAGCCTGGTGTGGAGGCTCCAATGCATGGGGTTGCAGAGGGTTGTAGACTCAGCCAGCTCCATCACGGGCACAACCCTCCCAACCATCGAGGACATCTTCAAGAGGTGATGCCTCAAGAAGGCAGCATCCATCACTAAGTACCCTCACCAGCCGAGACATGCCCTCTTCTCATTACTACCATCAGGGAGGAGGTACAGGAGCCTGAAGACCCACACTCAACGATTCAGGAACAGCTTCTTCCCCTCTGCCATCAGATTTCTGAACGGTCCATGAACACCACCTCATTATTCCTTTTTTTGCACTGATTTATTTTTGTAATTTAGAGTAATTTTGTGTCTTTGCACTGTACTGCTGCCGCAAAACAATGCATTTCACGTTATTTAAGTCAGTGGTAATAAATCTGATTCTGGGGGCCTGCTATCTTGTTGAAACCCTTGACTTATGGTGCTAATGAACAATCCTATACAGGGTCCAGAATAGAAACAGTAACATTAGTTGTTCCAACTTCCAGGTCATCTGAATTTGTACAGAGGTTATAGGCTCCATTTATTACCACAGGCGTCGAAATTAAATCAGACCCTTGCAAGTCATTTGGTCAGATTAAACTGCTGCAAGGCCACCCTATCACTACCTTCTCAAGGGCAATCAGGGTTGAACAATTACATGTGACCCTGCCACAACCATCCAAATTGTATTGAATGTACAGTCTCTACAGAACACCCACTGCAATTTGGTTGTCTCTGACAAGGTCACACTGTACTGACAAAACATGCTATGTGGTCCAACTAAAATAATAACAGAAAATGCTAGAAATACTCAGCAGGTGGAGACAGAAGTGGAGTCAATGTTTCAGGTTCATGAGCTTTCAACAGAGGTCTGAATCAAACCCAGTTCCACATTCTCAAAACTCTTTAAGGAAGTCTCCTCAGAACTTGCTCGTGGATTTATTAGAGATGATCATACCCTTATGATGCTTTTTTCTGGTCTTCCCCCACCTTCTTATTATCCACTAACAAAACTCCCCTATGTTCCAGAATCATAATGGAAAGCAAAAAAAAACCCTGAGGTTATCCTGCACTACCAGCTGTCTTTTTAAACAGATCTCCCCACCCCCTCCACTAACAAGGGCAGCTGCATGTCAATAATTAGAGCACAGGCAACAATGGATTTTATTCCTCCTCCGTTTCCTCCTTTACACACACTGCCTCACAGCATTCATAAAGACATGGTCAGCTTCCACCTAAAGAGCACCGATACACAGAACTAGCTCCTCTAGCACTGTTGTATGTTCCAATACCTATGTGTTCTCAGACTTATTGCTTGATATCCAGTCTTGAGATGAATAAAATTTCTCATATTCATTTTCAGACCGGAGTATTTTATTATGATGTAGAAGACATTTGGCCCATCAAGTCTATGCCAGCTCTCAGAGCAATTCCATCAATCTCATTCCTCATTTCTCCCTTGTGGCCCATTCTCTCTCACCTGCCTGTCATCTCCACCTATCGATACCAGGGGTAATTTACAGTAACCAATTAACTTACCAACCAGTCCATGTGGGAGGAAACCACAACATGCAGGGGAAATCCATGAAAACCCCACACAGACAGCACCGGAAGTCAGGGTCAAAGCCTGGTCGCTGGAGCTGTGAAGCAGCAACACTATGTGCTGTGCCACTGAATTAAACAACTGAACAACTTCCCCCAGTTAAATGTTTGATATATATCAAAGTCAACATGATTCACCCACACAGCCATCCCATAGCATTGTCGGGAACTTTTGTATCTGGGACATGCCCTCTTACCATCAGGGAGGAGGTAATAGAAGCCTAAAGACCCACACTCAATGATTCAGGAACAGCTTCTTCCCCTCCGCCATCAGATTTCTGAACAGTCCATGACCCATAATCACTACCTCATTATTCGTTTTTTTTGCACTATTTATTTTGTAATTTATAGTAATTTTATGTCCTTGCACTGTACGGCTGCTGCAAAACAACAAATTTCATGTCATAAGACAGTGATAATAAATCTGATTCTGTTGGTAACCATAGTGTGATCTCAAGGAACAAGCTTCTGACCCCTCATTTTCTCCTTCATCATTGATGGGTTTAAATGCTTGAACTCTCTATACAACTGCTCAAATATCTTTATCACACCATCCAAAGGAGTGGCTCACCATATCTTTTCAAGGGCAATTAGTGATAGGTATTAAATGCTGCCTTACAGCAAGATTCCCATCCACACCATTGACCAGTCTGTGTCTCTCACCCATCTTTATTGCTCCAAACAAACATTGGTCAGCTTCATAATTTACTATTGTCATGGTTCCGTCCAACAGACTTCACACACATTTCAGCTTATTCAAATCTCTGGTCCCCACCAACTTCATTGCACCAAGTTTCAATGGTGCCCAGATCCCCCGATGCTTCAACTTGAAAACGTTCACTCTTTCCCTCACTTCCCTACTCCCTTTCTGCAGTTGTTCTCTCCTCAAACTTTGCATCCCTCCAACTCTGCCATCTCATGAAACTTCGCCCTCCCCTACACACCTGCCATTGCTGGCTGTGCGTTCAGTAGTCAGGATTCCATCCTTCGGAACTCCCTCCTCAAAATCTTTGAGCTCCCTCTGCTCGTTTCAAACCCATCTTGTTAGTCAAGTTTTTTTACCACCCAATTAACTTGGCTTGGTGTCCAACCTTTCCACCTTGCAAAATATTTGAAGGCTTTGTCCAATTTTTTTTAAAGAAGTGTCAAATAAACACTTCTGTGTGAATATTTAGATATTCCCAAATACTTGGATAAATACAGAGGCAGTAAAGAACAAGCAGAACAGAGAAGATTTGCACAAAATTCTAATTATACTGGTGTTACTTGGGAGGTTTAAACTAGTGTGGCAAGGGTTGGGAGCCAGAGCAGTAGGTCAGCAGGTTGACTGATTAAGGAGAAGATACAGGTTAAACAAGTCTAACAATAAAAACAGGCAGGCTCAGGTTAATGAACACAGTGGGACTGATGGTCTGAAATGTTTTCACTGTAATGCAAGGGGTAATAACACACAAGGTAAATGAGCTTAGTGCCAAGAACTACGATATTGTAGCCATGACAGAAACCTAGTAGAGAGAGGGCAGGACTAGCAGCTCAACATTCCAGGGTACAGATGATTCAGATATGACAGAGGGTGTAAAAGAGGTGGTAAGAGTTGTACTACTGTTTAGGGAGAATATCACAGCTGCGCTAGGAGAAGGCATCTTGGAGGGCTCATCCAGCAAGGCCAAATGGTTAGAACTCAGGAATAAGAAAGGTGCAATCACTATGAAGGGGTTATAGTATAAGCTTCCCAATAGCCAGTGGGAGATAAAGGAACAGATATGTAGGCAAATCATGGAAAGACATTAAAAACAAAACGTTATTGTAGTCACAAAATATTCTGCAGATGGTGGACTCTGGAGCAATTCAGCAGGTCAGGCAGAATCCACGGAGGGAAATGAACGGTCGATATTTCAGGCCGAGACCCTTCAACAGGACTGGAAAGGAAGAGGGCAGAAGCCAGAATAAGGAGGTGGGGGGAGGGGGAGGAGCACATGCAGGCAGGGGACAGCTGATTCCAGATGATAGGCGAGTCCAGGTGAGGGGGGGGGTGGGGGGGATGGTAGGTGGGTGGGGCAGGGGGACAAGATGTAATAAACTGAGAGGTGATAGGTAAAGGGCAAAGGATGATAGATAGAGGCAAAGGGCTGAAGGAGGAGGAATCCGGTAGAAGAGGGCAGTGGACCATGGAATAAAGGCTGGAGGAGGGGAGGAGAGATGGGCAAGTCATCAAGGTGGGGGAAGGGAGTTGTTGGAGTGGGTGATTTTAACTTCCCCAACATTGACTGGGACTTCCTTAGTGCCAGGGATTGAGACAAGGCAGAATTTGTTAGGTGCGTCCAGGAGAGTTTCTTGAAACTGTATGTAGATAGTCCAGCCAGGGAAGGGACAGTACTAGACATTATTTTGGGGAATGAGCCTAGCCAGTTATCAGTGGAGGAGCGTTTTGGAAACAGCAACCATAGGTTTTAAGATAGTTATGGATAAGGATAAGATTGGTATTCAGGTGAAAGTGCCAAACTGGGGGAAGGCTAACAGCAAGTTTTAGGCAGGAACTGGAGAAAATAGATTGGGGGAGGCTGAAAAAGGGTAAATCCACATCTGACATGTGGGAGTATTTTGAAGGCCAGCTGTCAAAAAGAAAAAGGAAGCATATGCAAGGTTTAGGAAGCCAAAATCAGACAAGGCCCTTTATGAATATAAAGGAAGCAGGAGAGAACATACAAGAAATTAGAAGGGCTAAAGGTGGCCATGAAATGTCCTTGGCAAGTAGGATTAAGGAGAATCCCAAAGCATTTAATACATATATTAAAAACAAGAGGGTAGCTAGGGAAAGGGAAGGTCCACACAAGGACAAAGGAGGGAATGTATGTGTGGAGCCAGAGGAAATGGATGAGGTCTATAATGAGTACTTTGCATAGGTATTCACCAAGGAGGAGTCATACAGCACAGAAATAGGCCCTTAGGCCTGACTCATCCATGCCAACCAACATACCTTCCTGAGTTAGTCCCATTTACCTGCATTTGGCCCATGGCCTTCTAAACCTTTCCGATCCATGTACCTGTTCCAAAGGCCATGGATGACAGTGAGATTAGGAAGGGGTATGTTGATATTCTAGGGCATGTTTATATTAAGGAGATAGTGTTGGGTGTCTTGAAAAACATTGAGGTAGATAAGTCCCCAGGTCCTGATGGGATCTATCCCAGGATACTGAGGGAAGGAAGGGAAGAGATTGCTGGCAACTTGACAGAGAACTTTGAATCCTCTCTAGCCACAGGTGAGGTCCCAGAAGGCTGGAGAATAGCCAATATTGTTCCTTGATTTAAGAAGAGCAACACAGACAAACCAGGAAATTATTGGAAAAGATTCTTAGGGACAGGATTTACCTGCATTTGGAAAATGATGGACTTACTAGGGATGGTCAGCGTGTCTTTGTGAATGGGAAGATATGTCGCACAAATTTGAGTGAGTCTTTTTTTGAGGAAATAGTAATAGTGGTTGACAAGGGTAGGGCAGTGGATATTGCCTACATGGCCTTTAGTAAAGCATTTGACAAGGTCCCTCATGGGGGACTGGTCCAGAAGATTAAGTCACATGAGATCCACAGTGAATTGGTAAATTGGATCCAAAATTGACGGTCATAGAAGAGAGAGGGTAGTGGTGGAGGGGTGTTTTTCTGACTGGAGGTCTTAACCATTGATGGATCAGTGCTGGGACCTCTGTTGTTTGTTACATTTTAATGATTTGGGTGAAAATGTAGGCAGTCTGAATAGCAGGTTTGCAGATGACACGAAAATTGGTGGAATTGTGGATAGCGAGGAAGGTCATCAAAGGATACAGCAGGGTATAGACCAGCTGGACATTTGGGTAGACAAAGGACAGTTGCAGTTTAATCCAGAGAAGCATGAGGTGTTGCATTTTGATGTCACAAAATGTAAGAGAAAAGTATATGGTAAATGGCAGATCCCTCAGGACCACTGACATACAGAGGGATTCTTGGGCCGCAAGTCCATAACTTCCTTAAAGTGGCAACACTGATGCATAGTGTGGTAAAGAAGGCATGTGGCATGCTTGCCTTCATTGGTTGGGGCATTGAGTATAGAAGTCAGGAAGTCATGTTACAACTGTATAAAACTTAGGTTAGGCCTCACCTGGAGTGTTGTGTGCAGTTCTGGTCACCACAGTATAGGAAGAATGTTTAGGCTTTGGAGAGGGTGCATAAGAAGCTCACCAAGATATTGCCCGGATTGGCGTATATGAGCTATATGAAGAGGCTGGATTATTGTCTCTGGAGCGTCAGAGGCTGAGGGACAACCGAAAAGAATTATATAAAATTATGAGAGGTATAGACAGGGTAGACAATTAGAGTCTTTTCCCAGAGTGGAAATGTCAAATACTAGAGGGCATAGATTTAAGGCGAGGGGGGAAAGTTTAAAGGAAATCAAGTTTTTTTATTATTTAGAAAGTGTAGGTTCCTGGAACAGGCGGTAGAAGCAGATATCATTGCAACATTTAAGAGCGATTTAGACAGACACGTGAACAGGCAGGGAATAGAGGGATACTGACCAAGTGCAGGCATTAGAGATTAGTTAAATGTGGCGTCACGGTCGGCACAGACATGATGGGCCGAAGGGCCTGCTCCTGTGCTGTACTGTTCTACGTACACAAACATGCACTCACAACCTTACAGCCTCGAAACTGAAAAGTTCAGTGCAGCTGGTATTTAAAACAGAACATAAAATTAAAACACTGGCGATCTTGACACCACCTTGTCACACTAACCCTGCGTGGTTTTTTCCATAAATAACACCATGTATCGATCATATAATCGTATTAACAACAATAGGTTGCTCAATTCGGCAAACAAGACGCGTCTTTTCACGGACAAAAACAAAATCAACTTTCACTTTAAGACAGCATAAACAGCGTTGCAAAAAGTGTACCTCTCCCCTTGCACTATTATCTAATTACTCTACTTTCGTGAAGCGTTGAACACCGGGTCGAATTTTATTTCGCTTTCGATTTACTTTCTAGGCCAAAATCCCCCCTCTTAACCAAAAAGTCGATACTCTTCTTTTAAAAATAAAACAGTTTGGCTCCCAGAGCTGAGAAAGGAGACGAATCCAATTTAAAAACAAACCATCACCATCAAAACAAGATCCACTTAATTTGAAGTGAAAGGGGTTACCAATCAGAATGGATACAACGTAACAGACACACTGTTGCAATGGGGCAATGTGTCAATTGCTGTCAGTTTCAATCTAACGTGATCTGCAGGGAACTGATGGTTACTTACAGATCGCAACGTTATGCAGGAGAATTAAAGTTAGATTAGCGGCTCCTTCCCGCAGCACAGGCAGATCATGTCTGCCTGTCTGTCGCCCTCTCTCTCTCTGGCTGCATTTTGGACTTCCACTGGGTCAGCAAATCACCTGACTGGAGCCTCCTTCCAACATCAACTCCGCACAGTTTCCTGCCGGACCGCCGCTTCCTCCACACCGTCCAAATCTTCGGGACTGTCTCCAAAGTGCGCGACCGCAGTGCCGGCGAAGCGAATCTGGAGAGTTTTCACTTTCATTTCTCGTTGCAAAAGAAAACTGAAACACCAAACTGCTGTTAGAACTCAGCGGGTCGAGCAGCGTCTGCGGGGGACGGGGAGGGGGATATTCGTTTCCCGCCCCACCAGAAACTGCTCGACCCGCTGAGTTCCTCCAGCAGTTTGTCTTTTTTTGCCCCCGATTCCAGAATCTGCAGTCCCTTCTGTCCGCAAAAGAAAATTATTCGGCTCAGGGGGACGCAAGAAAATAGAAACAAGAGCAGGCCACTCGGTCCCTCAAACCTATCCCGCCATTCAAATGATTGTGGCTGACTCTGGCTCCTGTGCCAGTTCCCTTATAAACCTCAATCTTTCAAATATACATCTATCTCCCCATTAAATGTATCTAATGCTCTAGCCTCCACCACCCTCGGGGGCAGAGAATTTGTGCCTTTATTCATTCTTTCAAAGAGTAAACCAATTATTGCCACTTCCTTGTTATTTATAAATAGTCCTTTTGGGCTGAAAGGCCTGTTTTCATGATGTATTGCTCTATGACTCCTGCAATTATTATATTTTTAATATTCATAAGGAAAGACAGTTGCAGGATGTATTACACACTTCAGGATGTCCCAAAGTGTTTTAAGGCCAATTACATTTTTTTTGAAGTCTAGTTAATGTTTTAATATTGGAAAAAAATCCAGTTTAAATGCACTCCAGCAAGCTTTCACAGACAGCAAAGTGAAAACGATCAGAGGAATTATATGTCAGTTATGTTGGATAAAGGATAAATATTGGTCAGGTCAACACCCCTGCTCCTCTTTAAATGGAATCTTTAACATCCAGCTGGGAGCGTAGATAAGGCCACAGTTCAGCAATTCATCTGGTAAGCAGCACCTCCGACAGTGTGGCATTCCCTCAGTACTGCACTAGAAATATCAGCTTCGATTTTATGCCCTAGACTTTGGATGGAGTCTTGAATCTACAACCTTCTCACTTAGAGCAATTGTGAGCCACATTGGCCAAGGGGCATGCCTGAATCCAATTCCTTGAAAGGTTCCGATAGGATAATAAATTTTCAGAGGAGGACAAAATTGGGAACCGTAAATGTCAGAAAGTCACCGGTAAATCCAAAAGGGAGTTTGTGCTTTCTCCAGAGCATTGGAAATACAGGAATTGCTGCAACAAGGAATAGCTAAGGCAAATAATTGAAGGGAAGTAAATAAGGAAGAAACGAGAACAACACAGTGTGCTGGAGGAACTCATCTGGTTGAGCAGCATCTGTGTGGGGGGGAGGGAAGGAATTGTCGATGTTTCGGGTTGAAACCCTGCATCAGGACTCAGAGCGGAGAGGGGAGATAGCTGGTATATAGAGGAGAGGGGGAGTAGTATTGGTATTGGTTTATTATTGTCACTTGCACCGAGGTAGTGAAAAACTTGTCTTGCATACCGATTGTACAGGTCAATTCATTACACAGTGCAGTTACATTGAGGTAGTACAGAGTGCATTGATGTCGTACAGGTAAAAACCTTGGCTGCTTCACCAAGGCAGCGAGAGGTAAAGACAAGAGTCCAAGGAGGGGAGGCTGGTGTCCGTGATGTGCTGGGCATCATGTGATGAGCCAGAGGTGATGAAGGGTGTGCTCTGAAGGATGGCAGGCAGATTAAGCCAGGTCGGATAGAGTACGGTAGGGTGCGGTGGGGCAGGGCAGGAGGTGTTGCTCCAGGTTCCAGCCTCTGCAGTCTCTTGTGTCCCCAGAAAGCAGCAGGGGCTATGCAGATCCTATCAGTTGAAGTGGGATGAAAGGCGGGTTACACAGAAAATCAGCACCAACATAAATCAGGTTGATTATCACTGACTTATATGCTGTGAAATTTGTTGTTTTGCGGCAGCAGTACAGTGCAAAGACATAAAATTACTTTAAATTACAAAATAAATAAATAGTGTAAAAAAAGGAATAATGAGGTAGTGTTCATGGGTTCAAGGACCGTTCAGAAATCTGACGGCGGAGGGGAAGACACTGTTCCTGAATCATTGAGTGTGGGTCTTCAGGCTCCTGTACCTCCTCCCTGATAGTGGTAACGAGAAGAGGGCATGTCCCGGATGGTGAGGGTCCTCAGTGATGGATGCCACTTTCTTGAGGCACCGCCTCTTGAAGGTGTCCTCGATGGTGGGGAGGGCTGTGCCCGTGATGGAGCTGGCTGAGTCTACAACCCTCTGCAGCCTCTTACGATCCTGTGCATTGGAGCGTCCATACCAGGCGGTGATGCAACCAGTCAGAATGCTCTCCATCGTACATCTATAGAAATTTGCAGGAGTCTTTGGTGATATAGCGAATCTCCTCAAACTCCTAATAAAGTAGAGCCACTGGCGTGCCTTCTTCGTGACTGCAACAACGTGTCATTCAGATGGGTCGAATAGCCTGCTTCTGTGCATTGTGGGCTGTGGGCTGGGTTTTAACCCCCAAAAACAGTAGTGTTATGTGAGATGTGGGAGGTTAAAACTTTACATAGGCAGCAATACTAATAACCACCCAGTAAGTACTGTATGCTGTTAACTTATATCCTTCACACGCTGCAGTTTTCTTTTCTTGGGAGAAGTGGCTGTAGTTTCTGTTTCATTTCTTTTGCACCTCATCCTTCACCCCTCCCTAACCAACTTCCAACTGACTGGCTTACACACTGTCTTCTAAATGTTTGGGATTTAATGGAGGCAGGACAATGGGTGGGCAGCAAATCAACTCCAAAAATATTCCGTTGAAAATTTAAACATTTAATGACGCTGACTGTCTTTGAGTTAACTTTTCAACATGTTTAACAGTAGCTGTCTGGGTTCCCGCAGGCCTAGAAATATAACACACAATAATTTCCCACAAAGAGGAGTATGATAATGACCAGATAATTTGAGTTGTGAATTGGTAAACTGGTAAATTGGTTTATTATTGTCACATGTACCAAGGTACAGTGAAAAACTTTGTTTGGCATGCCATCAATACTACATCAATGCACTCTGTACTAACCCAATGTAACTGCACTGTGTAATGAATTGACCTGTACGATCAGTATACAAGACAAGTTCTTCACTGTACCTCGGTACAAGTGACAATAATAAACCAATACCAATACAGATCATTTCATTACACTGTGCATTGAGGTAGTACAAGGGAAAACAACAGAATTCAGAATAAAGTGTTACAGCTACAGAGAAAGTGCAGTGCAAGCAAACAATAAGGTGCAAGATCATAATGAGGTAGATTGTGAGGTCAAGAGTTCATCTTAACAAACTAGGGAACCATTCAATAGTCTTATAACAGCATTGTCAGGGGTCAGGGAGGGGTGTGTGGCTGGGGAAGGATGAACAGATGACACTCCTTGCAATCGCAGGAGAAGCAACACTTGTTCTTGCACCTTTTCCCTCATCATCAGCCAGGGTCCTAAACAGCCCTTCCAGCTGAGGCAAAGATTCACATGCACCTTCTCCAACTTCATCTACTGCATTTGGTGCTCCTGATGTGGCCTCCTCTACATTGGCAAGACCAAGCTATCATCCACCTGCCTCTGTCTCCTAATACTCCCCCTCCCCTATCTGACTCCATCTGCCCATCATCCTTCACCCTTCCTCGGTCCATCGCTCAACTATTGTCCCCTGTCTCACTCCCCTCCGGCTCCTCTTTATACCAGCTATCTCCCATCTCCACTCTTAGTCCCGATGCATGGCTTTGACCCAAAACATTAACAATTACTTTTCTCCCCCATAGATGCTGCTTGACACAGTGAATTCCTCCAGCAGATTGTTTGTTGCTCCAGATTCCAGCATCTGCAGTCTCTTGTGTCTCAATTGAAATGACAGGTTTGTCAAAGCTCAGGGTCATTCTTGCAGACTGAATGGAGGAGATCTGCAAAGCAGTCATCCAATCTGTGTTTTTTTTTCTCTAGTGTACAGATTGTATTGTGGGCACTGAATGCAATACACTGAATTGGGAGAAGTACAAGTGAATCAACACTTCACCTGGATGGATGGAGTGTTCTGAAACAGTCAAGTCCGGAGATAACACAGGACCCTCAGCACATGCTCACACCATTTATGCTTGTTCTGCCATTCAAAGCAAAGAAAGCTGCTCTGTGACTTAACACTATAACATCTTTTACCCATTTCCCTTCATATCTTTGTTTATTAAACCAAATTAAGGTGAGAGGAAGGAGTTTATAAAAGTGCATCCGACAGGTAAGTTTTTTTATTTTACAGAGAATGGTTGATATCTGGAACACACTGCCAGAGGAGGTGGCGGAATCAGGTACAATTACAACATTTAAGAATCATTTGGTAGACACAGGGTCTAGGCAAGACATAGAAGAAGACGGACCTAGTGTGGTGGCAAATGGGATTAGTGTGGATGCCAAAAAGGTTGGCATGGACATGGTGGGCCAAAGGGCCTGTTTCTGTGCTGCACAACTCCGTAACTAAAAATCTCTCAAACTCAGATTCAAAATTAACAAATTACCTGGCATCAATTACCATCTGCAGACAAGAGTTCCAAATTTTTAGCACACTTTAAATGTAGACCTGTTTCCTGATTTCACTCCAGAATGGCCTGGCTCTAACTTTTAGACTCTGCATCTCTGTCTTGGACTCCCCAACCTGTGGTAATAGTTTCTTCCTACCTGCCCTGCGAGTTCTCAATATCTTTAAAAAACTTCAAGCAAATCTTAATTTTCTCAGGAATACAACACAGGACGTGTGGTCTATCCTTGTAATTTAACCACTGGAGTCCAAATAATATCCAAATAAATCTATGCTCCACTCCGTCCAAGGCCAATATATGCTCCAGGACACAGCACCCAGAACCACTGCAGGTGTTGACCTAACCAGAGCTTTGTATAGTGGTAAAATAACTTCTGTCCTACAGTCATAGAGTAATGCAGCACGGAAATAGGCCCTTCGGCCCAACTTGTCCATAGCGACCAAGCTGTCCACCTAAGCTAGTCCCATTTGCCCACGTTTGGCCCAGATCCCTATAAACCTTCCCTATCCATGTACCTGTCCAAGTACGTTTTAAATCTTGTTATTGTACCATCAGGTAGAAGATATAAAAGCCTGAAAGCACGTACCACCAGACTCAAGGACAGCTTCTATCCCACTGTTATAAGACTATTGAACGGTCCCCTAGTACGATAAAATGGATTCTTGACCTCACAATCTATGTCGTTATGGCTCTTACACCTTATTGTCTGCCTGCACTACACTTTCTCTGTAACTGTAACACTTTACTCTGCATTCTCTTATTGCTTTCCCTTGTACTGCCTCAAGGCACTGTTGTAATGAAATGATCTGTATAGATGGCATGCAAAACAAAATGCACTGTACCTTGGTACATGTAACAATAATAAATTAATTTACTAATTTCATAGCCAGGTCATTAAATCTCCTTCACCTCCATGTACTAAGAGCATGGATGAATGTTTCTCTTCCCCCAAAACATATTATATTCAATATATATATATAGTAAATACAATTGGTAAATATCTTTCACTACATTCATTGTACCATCAATTCCATATAGAGAAGTATATAAAATTATGCATAAATAAGGTAGAGTTATAAAGTCATGGAGTCATAGAGTAATACAGCAATTCAAGCACAACTGGTGTATTGGAGTATACTCTTAAATATACCCCAGAATTGGTATATTTCCTTTCACGGAGGCAGAGATATAAGGCACTATTTTTTATTTTTTATTCATTTTCCGGGACCTGGACATTGGAAGCAAGGCCAACATTTATTGCCCAATTCTAATTGTTCTTGAGAAGGTCTCTTAGAGCCATGCAGCACAGAAACAGGCCCTTCGGCCCAACTCCCCCTTGCCAACCAAGATGCCCATCTAAGCTAGTCCCATTTGCCCGTGTTTGGCCCATATCCCTGTAAACCTTTCCCATCCATGCTCTGTCCAAGTGGCTGTCCTGGTCAAATCACGTAGATGCCACGGCCAAGAAAGCTCACCAGCTCCTCCACTTCCTCAGGAGGCTAAAGAAATTTGGTATGTCCCCTTTGGCCCTCACCAACTTTTATCGATGCACCATGGAAAGCATCCTATCTGGATGCATCACGGCTTGGTACGGCAACTGCTCTGCCCGGGACCGCAAGAAACTGCAGAGAGTTGTGGACACAGCCCAGTGCATCACGGTAACCAGCCTCCTCTCCACGGACTCTGTCTTTACCTCTCACTGCCTTGACGAAGCAGCCAGCATAATCTGAGACCCCACCCACCCAGGTCATTCTCTCTTCTCTCCTCTTCCATTGGGTAGAAGATACAGAAGCCTGAGGGCACGTACCACCAGGCTCAAGGACAGCTTCTATCCCACTGTGATAAGACTATTGAACGGTTCCCTTAAATGATGAGATGGACTCTGACCTCATGATCTACCTTGTTGTGACCTTGCACCTTATTGCACTGCACTTTCTCTGTAGCTGTGACACTTTACTCTGTACTGTTATTGTTTTTACTTGTACTACCTCAATGCATTCTGTACTAACTCAATGTAACTGCACTGTGTAATGAATTGATCTGTACGATCAGTATGCAAGACAAGTTTTTCACTGTACCTCGGTACAAAGTGATAATAATAAACCAATACCAAAATGTTGTTATTGTACCCGCCTCAACCACTTCCTCTTGCAACTCTTTCCACATACCCACCACCCTCTGTATGAAGAAGTTACCCCTCAGATCCCTTTTAAATCTTTCCCCTCTCACCTTAAACCTACGTCCTCCAGTTTTTGATTCCCGTTCCCTGACAAAAAGTCTGTGTGCGTTCACCCTATCTACACCCCTCATGATTTTATACACCTCTTTAAGGTTGAATAGAGGAAGTTTTCTCCCATAGCAGAAGTATCTAAAACTAGGTGGCATATGTTTAGGTAAAGGGGAAGAGCTTTAGAGCGGCAAGTATTCTCATAACATTTAAGAAGAACCTAGGCAAGCACTTAAATCACCATGGTACAGAAGGCTACAGAACCAGTGCTAGTATAGATTGGTAAACTGGTAAATTGGTTTATTATTGTCACAAGTACCAAGGCACAGTGAAAAACTTGTCTTGCATACCGTTCATACAGATCAATTCATTACACAATGCACTGAGGTAGTGCAAGGTAAAATAACAGAATGCAGAATAAAGTGTTATAGTTACAGAGAAAGTGCAGTGCAGGTTGATAATAAGGTACAAAGTCAGGATTATGAGGTCAAGAGTCCATCTTGTCGTACATGGGAACCATTCAATAGCCTTATAAAAGTGGGATAGAAGCTGTCCTTGAGCCTGGTGGTATGTGCTTTCAGGCTTTTGTATCTCATGCCCAATGGGAGAGGGGAGAAGATAGAATGTCAGGGGTGGGTGGGGTCTTTGATTATGTTGGCTGCTTTACCGAGGCAGCGGGAAGTACAGACAGAGTCCATGGAGGGAAGGCTGGTTTCCTTTCAATCACTTTATTAGTTTCCAAATTAATACAGATTAATATATAACATTGATGTTTGTACATGTAATACAAAGAGATCAGGAGAACAATCATGGCATAGATAATCGTAAAGAATAATAAAATATAAAAAAATCTGTAGATTCCACGATCTCTTAGTAAATGAATATAATATAAAAGAAAGGAAAGAAAAAGATTTATTATGTATTTAAAAGATTTGGAAAAAAATCCCCAAATTAATAAGAAAAATTATAAACAATATATCAAACCAAACTAAAAAAAACTTCAAAAGAAAAAGACAAAAAAAAAGTAAAAAAAGACTGGACTGAAATTTCTCAATAGAAACAGAGCAATATTATGTTGTCAACTCCATTCCTCTAAATTGGAAAGTTATTGAAGAGGGATCTATATCATGTGAAAATATTGAATAAATGGACTCCAAATATCTTCAAATTTAAGCGAAGGATCAATAGTACCACTCCTAAGTTTTTCCAAGTTTAAACATGATATAGTTTGAGAGAACCATTGAAAAGTAGTAGGGGGTATTGGCTTCTTCAACAACCACCGTTGTCTGAAGATAAGATGTAGATGTAGAAAAACATAGAGAGAGTACATACGAAATCCAAATGTTCCACGATGGAACCCAAACGACACTTCAGTGTTTACTCGGTAGTGACTTCCTCACCCCGAAAGCATCCGAACCGTGGTCGTCCACATACAAATACCTGTTTCCTTCTACAGGTCAGCAACAAAGTGAACTCCACCGGATTACTTCCAACTTCCATACATGGATTTCAGTAGCAAACACAGTTATTGTTTCTCATCCATCAGTAGAGAAAACAAGCAGGCTGGTGTCTCTCTCCCTTCTCTCTCTCTCTCTTCTTCTTCTGACTTCTTCAACAACGTCATTACGTCCTTTATCTTCTATTGACGTAAGCACGCCCCACACACACATACACACACACTCTCTATCTTAAAGGGACTTTCACTGAGTCCGTAACACCTCCCACCTAAAAAAAAATTTTCCCACGAAAATTTTAACCGCGCATACAGTTAGTAATGTTAATAATTATCATGCTACACAACTACAGACTATCAGATTAGTACAGATACATGTTTCCCATTTAACATCGGGAAAGACAATCAGCAATCACATTATCTTTGCCTTTAATGTGAGTTATCATGAGATCAAACTCTTGGAAAATTAAACTCCAGTTTAACAGCCTTCTGTTCTTGTTTTTGACTCGGCTCAGAAACACCAATGGGTTATGATCTGTGTAAACAGTCAATGGTTTCTGAGCGGTGCAAACATATACACTGAAATGTTGCAAGGCTAAAACAAGCGACAGTAATTCTTTCTCTATGGTGGAATAATTCTTTTGATGCTCATTAAATTTCTTTGAAAAGTAAGCTACAGGATGGTCAATATCATCAAGGTCACCCTTCTGCAACAACACAGCTCCTGCAGCTTCATCACTGGCATCTACTGCTAATGAAAATGGCTTTTCAAAGTCAGGTGTTTTGAGCACAGGATGGTAGCATAAAATGGTTTTCAGCTTCTCAAATGCTTCTTGACAAGAATCTGTCCAAACAAACTTTACTCCCTTCTTCAGAAGATTAGTTAGGGGAAGAGCAATATCAGCAAAATTTTTACAAAATTTTCGGTAATATCCAACCATTCCCAAAAATCTTCTAACAGTCCTCGTACCTGTGGGAGTAGGGAACTCAGATATTGCTTGAACTTTTGCCTGAACAGGAGCTTGCTTGCCTTGACCTACAACATAACCAAGATACGTCACAGTGGCATGGCCAAATTCACTTTTAGCCAAGTTAACTGTAAGGTTAGCCTTGGAAAGTCTTTCAAACAACCTTTCTAACGCAGAGATGTGATCCTCCCATGTATCATTCCCAGTCACTAAGTCGTCAATGTAGGCATCTGTATGTTTTAACCCATGAATCACTGAATTAATCATTCTTTGAAATGTTGCCGGAGCATTTTTCATTCCAAATGGCAAAACATTGTATTCATACAATCCAGAAGGGGTTACAAAGGCTGAAATCTCCCTTCCTCTATCTGTTAATGGAACACACCAGTACCGTTTTAATAAGTCAATCTTTGTGAGAAATTTTGCCTTTCCCACTCTGTCTATGCAATCATCCACCCTAGGAATAGGGTAAGCATCTGACTTTGTTACAGCATTCACTTTCCTGTAATCTGTGCAAAATCTAACAGTTCCATCAGGTTTAGGTACAATAACACAGGGCGAACTCCAGTTTGAAGTAGAATGTCTAATAATATCATTTTCCAACATGTATTTTATTTCCTGATCAACAAGTTTACTTTTTTCCACATTCATTCGATATGGGTGTTGTTTGATTGGTTTTGCATCCCCAATGTCAACATCATGGGTAATTATCGATGTTCTGTTTGGAACATCTGGGAACAGATTTTTAAATTTTAAAATTAATTCTCTCATCTGTTGTTTTTGTGAAACTTGTAAATGGTCCAACTTCGTTTCAAGGTTCTCCATGATATTTTGGTTTTTTAGTTTCGATGGAACAATATTTGGTCTAAATTGGCCTTCCTCAACATCAACATCAGGCATTCTAGAAACAACCTTTACATCATCCACCAAGGCCACAACTGAATCCCTCTCATAATAAGGTTTTAGCATGTTTACATGACAGAGTTGTGTTTTCTTGCGTCTATCTGGTGTTTTGATTATATATGTTAGATCAGTCACTCGAGATTCAATAACATAGGGTCCAGAAAAACAAGATTGCAAGGGATTATTTTGGCTAGGGAAAAATACCAACACCTTTTGCCCCACTGCAAATGTCCTAGGCCGAGCACGTCTATCAAAATATGTCTTCATTCTTATCTGGCTAGTTTTCAAATTCTCTCTCGCTAGCTGGCAGACTCTCTCCAACCGAGTTTTAAATTTTTGGACATAGTCCAACAGACTCAAGTGCACTTCCTCATTAACCCATTGCTCTCTTAACAACTCCAAAGGTCCTCTCACCCTATGTCCAAATACAAGCTCAAACGGACTAAATCCTATTGACTCCTGGATTGATTGTCTAACGGCAAACAAAAGTAAATGGATACCTTCGTCCCAATCCTTGGTGTTTTCAAAGCAATAAGTCTTCAGCATATTTTTGAGAGTAGAATGAAATCTCTCCAGAGCTCCTTGAGATTCTGGGTGATATGCAGATGATACAATCTGCTTTGCTCCCAGCTCATAGACTATTTGTTGAAAAATTTTTGACATAAAATTACTACCTTGATCAGATTGGATTTCTTTTGGCAAACCAAACAAGGTAAAAAATTTTAAAAGAGCCTTTGACACCGTCTTGGCCTTAATATTTCTAAGGGGTATTGCCTCTGGAAATCTAGAAGTGGCACACATAATGGTTAACAAATACTGATTTCCAGTCTTAGACTTTGGTAATGGGCCAACACAGTCCACAATCACCTTTGAAAAGGGCTCCCCAAAAGCAGGAATTGGCTTCAAAGGAGCCACAGGGGGTTTTTGATTTGGTTTACCTACCATCTGACATGTGTGGCAGGTTCGACAAAACATCACCACATCTTTTCTCAAACTAGGCCAATAGAATTGTTTCAAGATCTTCCCTACAGTTTTATTCACACCAAAATGACCACCCAAAGGCATACTGTGGGCCAGGTTTAAAATCTCATCCCTATAAACTTTTGGAACAACAACCTGATGAATAACTTCCCATTCCTCAGTAACAGGAACATGAGGAGGTCTCCATTTCCTCATTAACACTCCATTTTTGACATAGTATCCAATTGGCACTTTTTCAATCTCCTCACATGAGAGTGCTTTTTCTTTCAATTCTGTCAACTCAGGGTCCTTTGTCTGTTCCACCATAAAATCCTTCCTCGACAAAGACAAATCTTTAAATTCAGGCTCACTATAAGGATGTTGATCCTCCAGTGAAGACAGAAAAGTCTCAGATAAGGCATCATAATTTTCTTCCTGTTTAGGACTGTCACAAGGAACCACATCAGACTGCACCGGACTGTCTGTCTTGGCTAATTCTTTAGCTCTAGCTCAAGTCACCGCACATGATGGGTCATTCTCAGACTCATCAATCCTTGGTTTGGTTGTTAACCGTACCACAGGAACAATTTCTCCATCTGCAAGGTCATTTCCCAATAACAAAGAAACTCCTTCCACTAGCAAACTAGGTCTTATCCCTATCTCGACTGGTCCTTCTACGAACTTTGACTTTAAAATCACCCTGTGAAAAGGGACAGACATGGTGTCACCTGTAACGCCTCGTACTAGATTTACTTCACCAGTGTCACTTTCTTCTCCAAAATTTAAAACACTGTCCAGCAAGAGAGATTGACTAGCCCCAGTATCTCTAAGAATTTTCACTGGCACCTGGGGTGACTCATCATTCAGTGAAACAAAACCCTCTGATACATACGAACGGAATTCTTTTCTCACCTCCTCCAACTTTTCCGCTTTTCCCTCTTGCAAGGACTGATTTTTAACAGCATCTCCTAAACCTTTTTGATTTTTAATTGCCTGAAAGCAAGCATTGGGCACAGCTTCCTTCTTTTTCTTCAAAAGGGCACAATTAGATATCACATGGCCAGGTTTCCTACAGTAATAACAAGTACGCTCAACAGGTTTCTCCAGCCCTGGCTTCTTTTCATCTTTTCCTTTTTGATTACCTCCCAATTTAATCTCCGGTTTACCTGGATTGTCCTTGTAACTCTTTTGAAAGGTCTTAGGTTGTCCCCATTTGGATTTATGGGTTAAAGCATAATCATCTGCCAACCTAGCAGTTTCTTGTAAAGTTTCCACTGCCTTTTCATTTAAATATGTTGTTAATTCAGCTGGAACACATCTTTTAAAGTCCTCCACCAGTATCAATTCTTTCAATTTATCAAAATCCCCATCTACATTTTTAGCCAGGCACCATCGTTCAAAACATATTCTCTTTCCATTGGCAAATTCCATATAAGTCTGATCTGCAGATTTCCTCAAGTCTCTGAATTTTTGTCTATAAGCCTCAGGGACCAATTCATAGGCCTTCAATATAGCTTGTTTTACCTTGGTATAATCAGCTGCATCCTCAGCAGACAAAGCAGAATAAGCTTTTTGAGCTTTACCTTTAATCACACTCTGTACCATAAGAGCCCATCCTTTCCTTGGCCAGTTTGAACTCACAGCAACCTTTTCAAAATGTTGGAAATACTGATCAACCTGATCTTCTTCAAAAGGAGGGACTAATCGAACCTCCCTGCTGGCTGAAAAACCATCATCAGAATCAGATTCCGAACTCCTACGCTTCATTTGTAACTCATGCTGCCTCTGTTTTTCCTTCTCCTCTGCCTCAAACTTTAACCGAATTAGTTCCCGTTCCCATTCAGCCTCTAACTTCATCTGAGTTAGCTTTTGTTCGGCCTCTAATTTCTTTTGTTCTCGTTCAGCCTCTATCTTTAACTGGGTTTTGCTCTCAGTCAGCGTCTAATTTCCTTTGTTCTCGTTCAGCTTCTAATTTCCTTTGTTCTCGTTCAGCCTCTATCTTTAACTGGGTTTGCTCTCGTTCAGCCTCTATCTTTGCCAGTTGCACCTGTGCCTCAGAAATTGCTATTTCACTGCCAGGAAACTGTTTTAACACTTCCTTCTCAAACACCTTCTTTTCCACATAATGGCCAGCTATCAGTCTCTGAATATCTGCCTTTCTCATAGACTGCTTTACTTCTGTAAGGTTTAGCCTTGTAGCAATCTTTATCAAATCATCCTTTTTCGCCACCTCCAATCCCTTTTGGGTTGGTGACTCCAAAAATGCCTTAATATCCATTGCTGCTGGTTTCCACACACACAAGCCAATTAAAAAGAATTTATCAGACCTCCCTCAAAAATCTTTGGATTGAATCCCGAACAAATCTTGTCAATCTGGGGAACAATCCCAGACGACACTCGTTAATCTTTGGATTGGATCCCAGACGAATCTCGTTAACCTTGGGAACTATCCCGGACGAGCCCCCAATTTTGTCACAAACCAGCAACAAAAGAAACACACTGAGCATGATTCAGTGTTAAAAACTATTTTATTAATCACTACTTATGATAATACGTAAAATAAAAGTAATAATGTTAGTATGTTAGAATTCAAAAATGTTAAACCTTGAACGTTAACCCCAAAACTAAACTCGTCGTGTGTGTGTGTGACAAAGTCCCAAACTCCAAGTTCCGGAATGGTTCTTAAAGTTCAGTTCTGCAAGCCATAAGGTGAAACATGAGCAAGGGCTTCTTCAACAACCACCGTTGTCAGAAGATAAGATGTAGATGTAGGAAAACATAGAGAGAGTACATACGAAATCCAAATGTTCCACGATGGAACCCAAACGACACTCCAGTGTTTACTCGGTAGTGACTTCCTCACCCCGAAAGCATCCGAACCGTGGTCGTCCACATACAAATACCTGTTTCCTTCTACAGGTCAGCAACAAAGTGAACTCCACCGGATTACTTCCAACTTCCATACATAGATTTCAGTAGCAAACACAGTTATTGTTTCTCATCCATCGGTAGAGAAAACAAGCAAGCTGGTGTCTCTCTCCCTTCTCTCTCTCTCTCTTCTTCTTCTGACTTCTTCAACAACGTCATTACGTCCTTTATCTTCTATTGACGTAAGCACGCCCCACACACACATACACACACACTCTCTATCTTAAAGGGACTTTCACTGAGTCCGTAACAAGTGTCAAAAAAAGATTTTGGGACAAAAGTTGGAATCGCTTGAAATAAACATAAAAATTTTGGTAAAATATTCATCTTAACCGCATTAATTCAGCCTACAAATGATAAAGACAATGGGGACCATTTAGTAAATAATTGTTTCAATTATTGGTCAGTTAAAGGAAGGCTGGTTTCCATGATGTGCTGTGTCCACAACTCTCTGTGGTGTCTTTCAGTTATGGGCAGAGCAGTTACCATACCAAGTCGTGATGCACCTGGATAGGATGCTATCTACGGTGCATTGATAAAAGTTGGTGAGGGTCAAAGGAGACATGCCAAATTTCTTTAGCCTCTTGAGGAAGTAGAGTAAGATCAAGATAGGTACGTGATTGTCAGCATAGACATGTTAGACCAAAGGGCCCACTTCTGTGCTGTACAACTCTATGACTAATGAATAGGAGAGAAGGGAGGATACAAGGGAGACACAGAGCAATGGAAAAAAAATAGAAAATGCTGGAAATACCCTGCAAGTCAGGCAGCATCTATGGTGACAAAAAAAAATAAATGTTTCAGGTTGATGACCTTTCATCAGAACCAGGAAAAGTGACAGACAAAATAATTTTAAGATGCAGAGAAAGGGAAAGTGACAGAAGAAATTGGATAGAATTTTTTGACAAGGTAACAGATCGAGCTGATGAGGACAATGTGGTGGGTATGTGGACTTCCAGAAGGGTTTTCATAAGGTGCTACCTAACAGACTAATCAGCAAAGTTGACGCACATGGCATAAAGTGTAGCGGTTAGCTTAACGCTATTACAGCACCAGTGACCCGGGTTCAATTCCGGCCACTGTCTGTGAGGAGTTTGTACGTTCTCCCCGTGTCTGCGTGGGTTTCCTCCGGGTGCTCCGGTTTCCTCCCACATTCCAAAGACGTACGGGTTAGGAAGTTGTGGGCATGCTATGTTGGCGCCGGAAGCGTGGTGACACTTGCGGGCTGCCCCCAGAACACTTTGCGCAAAGATGCATTTCACTGTGTGTTTCGATGTACATGTGACTAATAAAAGATATCTTATCTTAAAGGGAGATTGATAGAATGGATATGAAGTAGTGGACAGCAGTGGGTTGTGGCAAGTGTGTGTGTTCCCCACTGATCATTGTTGGGGTTTTTTTTAATCTATATTAATGACCTTGAGATAAGGTTGTAAGCCCTAATTTCTAAATTTGCAGATACCACAAAATTTGGCAGTATTGTGAACTGTGATGAGGACAGTGATAGATTGCAGCAGGATATAAGTTGGTTGGTGTGATGGGCAGACACATGGCAGGTGAAGTTTAATGTGGAGAAATGAGAGCTGATGCATTTTGGTGTGAAGAGTAACTTGATACAATATAGAATAAAGGATAATATTCTAAAAGGGGTGTAGGAGCAGAGGGACTTGGGGATATGGGTATACAATTAATTGAAGGTGGCAGGGCAGATTGAGAAACTGGTTAATAATGCATGGACAATTTTGGGCTTTACCAATAGAGGCACAGTGTATCCAACTCTGCTTCATGCATTTTAGGAAAGATGTGAGGGCATCAGAAAGGATCTATGAGAATGATTCCTGGGATGAGGAACTAGAGTTACAAGGATAGATTACAGAGGCTGGGACTATTTTCTTTGGGGAAGCTTGATG
This sequence comes from Pristis pectinata, assembly GCF_009764475.1. Lineage (NCBI taxonomy): Eukaryota > Metazoa > Chordata > Chondrichthyes > Rhinopristiformes > Pristidae > Pristis > Pristis pectinata. Next base: position 4,444,146 of record NC_067410.1, on the reverse strand, counting down.
AGGGAGTTGATAGAAGTATATAAAATAAAGAACCTGGAATCGTAAGAGGTTGCTCCTTTTGTTGGAGGGGTCAAGGACTAAAGGTCAGAGGTACAAAATAAAGGGGAAGAGAATTAAGAGCGGTGAGGAAAGTTTTGTTTTGCAGTTTGCATTGGAATTGGAACACACTGCCCACCAATGTGGTAGAGGCGGGTTCTGTTGTGGCCTTCAAGAGGGAATTGAATAAATATCTGGTGAAGGAAAATTTGCAACACTATGCAAAAAGGGCCAAGGACTAGAACTAGAGAGATGCTCTAGTAGACAGCTGGTACAAAAAAACTGGGCCAAATGAGAATATGACATTGAGAGACAGGATCAGCCACGATCATATTTAATGGTGAAATAGGCTCAAGGACACAAGTACCCACTTCTTCTATGTTTGTAGCTTTTTAGTACAGTTCTGGAACCCAGTTTGAAAACGTGGAGATAGAAACCCTTAGATCTAAAAGGTATCTTGGAGGAGAATTCAATATACTATAAGCTTCAGGGCTAGGAAGAGCAATTAAATTAGACGTGACAGACATATACACCTATGGCATTAACATCTCAGATTAAGATTGATGGAAAGGTGATACCTGATGTACAGGCTCTGTGGATGTGCCTGATTTTCCAAGAGGAGTACACACAGAGTTGGAACAGTAGGTGGCCGAGGACAGATCCCTGAAGAATTTTAAAGATTGTAATGAAAGAAGACCCATTCCTGAAGATCTTCTAGATCCAATCTGATAAAAGTGGGCTAACTCACAGAACAGCCATTTATCTATTATCTTAACTTGATTTTAAATTAATCTTAACTTGCTTCCCTCTGTTGAGTGCAGTTTTGGGCCCCATATCTTAGGAAGGATGTACTGATGTTGGAGAGGGTTCAGAGGAGATTTACGAGGATGATTCCCGGAAATGAAAGGGCTTACATACGATGAGCATTTGTTGGCTCTTGGACTATACTCACTGGAGTACAGAAGAGTGAGAGGGGACCTCATAGAAACATTGCAAATGTTGAAAGGACTGGACAGAGTAGATGTGGCTAAGCTGTTTCCCTTGGTGGGTGAGTCCAGGACTAGAGGGCACAGTCTTAGAATTAGAGGGTACTGGTTTAAAACAGAAATGAGGAGAAATTTCTTTAGCCAGAGGGTAGTGAAATTATGGAATTCTTTGCCACGTACAGCTGTGGAGGCTCAATCATGGGGCATTTAAGGAGGAGAAAGATAGGTATCTAATTAGTCAAGGTATCAAGGGACATGGGGATAAGGCTGGAAATTGAGGCTAGACAGGAATAGTTTTTAGTGCAGCTCATGGAGCAGACTCGAAGGGCCGAAGGGCCTACTTCTGCTCCTTTGTCTTGTGACCTTGAACAGATCCCTCTTCACCATTCCGTTCCTATTACAGCTAGAGAAGAATCAGTCCAAAGGCTGGAGAGAAAAATCAATTTAAATTTTAATTTCTTCTTATTTTAACCCCATCCGCAATTTAGTGATTATCTCTTACCTGCAACTTAATTGACAAGACAGGTTACCAATCAACTCACGAGATGGCTTCACATGACACCAACCAGCAGCCAATAGTTACACTTCAGGGGTGGGACCAGGGTTTTGTCTCTCCTCTTTCTTCTTTTCATTGGTATTTTGTGTTTTTTTGTTCTCAAATTAACTTTAATTGGTTCCACATATTTACCAGACAGGACTTATTATACATTCTAAGGCATAAATCTTCTTTTCTTGATATATGCCCGATATTCCGACGCAACGCTTCGTGCTCGTGCGGCGTCGATGACGTACTCTAATTTACATGCATTCGGCACTCCTATTGTGACAGGCAGGCGCCTAATTAATATGCAGAAGATCATTAATATGCATAAGGACGTGATGACGTTAAGCACGCAGAAGCCGATTTGGCGCGAGATTCGGGTCAGGTGGGTGGTTTGGCGCGAAAGTTTTTCGTCCGCTGCTGAGGAGACGGACGCGGAGACACAATGGCGGTGAGTGAAGGGGAGCGGACAGGGAGGTGATTGCGGCGGGCGGCTCTCTCCGTCGGCCTGCCGAACAAAACCTGACAGGAAAGTGTTTCGTTTGGCAGTGCTGCGGAGGCTCCAGTCGAGTGGCCGCTGGAAAGTGGCGAGAGCGGGACTCGGCGGCCTGTAGCCCGGGGCCAGGCCTAAAACCCCCCGACAGACGTTGGATCGTATCCTCCCATCATCGCGCCGGTTGATGCAGGGATGATCCTCACAATTAACGGGATTAAAAAGTGAAACATCAATGAAGTCCTTGCGCTTTATGACAGCAGCTAAATATAATGAAGCGGTGATAACGCCGATCCCCGGACCCTGGCCGGGAGGAGGTTCCTCTGCAATGTCCCCCTGGCACTGAACGTCTCGCCCCGGCTTCCCTTCTCCCCCCACTCGGTGTCTAGCGGCGCGGTCCCGGCTACTCGGTATCAACCCTCCCCACCACCCCTCACACTCCCTCACCCCACCACACTCCACCCCCCCATATTCCCCACACTCCCCCACCCCACCAACACGCTCCCCACCTACCCCTCACCTCACACCACCCCCTTATCTAACCTGGTTCTTGGTTACCTGTACGGGCGGCGGGGGCGAGGCCGGCACTTGTTGGCCCCTGAGAAGATGGGGGTGAGCCGCCGCTGTCCTGGTGATGGGGAGGTGGGAAGGGATTTGCAGGGTTCACCCCCCCCCCCGTCTTGTGCCCCTCAATATCCACCATGACCAGCTGACCAGCTCTGACCCTGCAAACCTTGCAGTCTTCGGCATTCCTCAGACCTTTGGCCACTTGTGCATTTTGAGACAGGGAGGGAATGTGGAGTTGACCATACAGTCAGATCTAATTACATGGCAGATCAAGCTCGAGGGGGCCAAATGACCTACAACTTGGACAGGTACATGGATAGCAAAGGTTTAGAAGGTTATGGGCCAAATACAGGCAAATGGGACTAACTTGGATGGGGCATCTTGGTTGGCATGGACCAGTTGGGCTGAAGGAACTGTTTCCGTGCTGTATGACTCTGCTCCTACTAACTTGTATGTTCTTGTATCCCACTCTGCTAACGTATTCCTATTGGTCACTATCTAAACGTGAATTTTGTAAGAGAAACAATGCCAAGTGTTATGGGCAAGAGTTTGACAGAAAAGGTGTAAATCATTATGTCCGTTAAGATCTCCAGTAAACCATTTTCACTGTAGGCTGTAAACTGAAGCTTTGGCGTTTCAATTCCATACCCTTCAGATGCTCACTTTTTTAAAAACTGACCATTGATGACTATATTGTACCATCTGTCCAGCTGAGATACAATGAATGTGATCTTCACCATGTGGTCATTTCTGTTGAGCCTCTGGATAGACAGAATCCGTAGGGTAGATCAGGGAGCTCTCCAGCAACTTAGAGAATACAGTTGGAGGATCCTGGTACAGTTTTAGGAACAATGAACCTTCCTTGGGTTCTGTATTAGCTGGCTAAGGAGCTGTTTGAAGGATTTCGATAGAGTAAATAAGGAGAAACCATTTCCAATGGGAGTACAGATTTTGGGTCATCAGCTAACTGAAGAACACATGAGAAATGTTTGTTTCTAGGGGTGGCTTTGATGGTTTGATAAATGCTGCTTGATAAGGCAGTGGATATTGATTAGATAGTAGACTTTGGAGAGGAATTGAATACGTACTTGAAGGAGAAGTAACTGGATAGCTCTTTGAACGAGCTGGTACAGCCCTAGTGGACTGAATACTATTCCATGACCAGATCACGTGCACTGGTGATGTTGTTTGGGGGAATAAATGTCGATCAGGGCATCGGGGCTGCCCTTAAAAAGTGACATTGTAGTTTTTCCCAAAAAAAAGATAAGCAGAGCCTTGTTTAATATCTTATCTGAAAGAGCAGTTGCAACAGTCCTCGGTGTTGCTCTGGAATACTGGTCGAAATTTTGTGTTGAAGTAATTGGAGAAGTTCTTGAGTCCATGGCATTCCAACATGGATATGAGTGATTTGATGTGCTATTGCCACTTGTAGCTGTAAAGATAAGATATTAAGATAAGATATTTATTTATTAGTCACATGTACATTGAAACACACAGTGAAATGCATCTTTTTGTGTTACTGTGAATGTGCTGGGGGCAGCCCGCAAGTGTTGCCACTCTTCTGGAGCCAACAGCTCTTAACCTGTATGTCTTTGGGATGTGGGAGGAAGCTGGAGCACCCACAAGAAACGCGCACTAACATGTCATGGGGAGAACATACAAACTCCATGCACACAGCGGCGGAATTGAACACTGGTCGCTGGCGTTGTAATAGCGTTATGCTAACCGCTGCACTAACTGTGTCATTTTGACTGCACCTGAGACTCGTCTGTCTCAGTGAGTCACGTATACTGCTTGGATTTTTGTTGCCTGTTGAACTGATAAACATGCAGCCAGTTACATATATCAAATTTGGTGAAAGTGCATCGATCAACATTTTGGGTAAGTTTATAGCAAGCAAGTAAATTCACTTGCGAATCACTAAAACCTCGGCGCAGTATGTGGGTAATCTTTACCTCCAAGACTTTGGAATAACATTTTCCATTTCCCTATTGTAACTAAGATGTTCTGTATAGTGTAATGAATATGAGTTGAAGCTTGAGAATTGTATAAAAATAAAGTGCTTCATTATATTTTGTTCCCCTATGCTCCATCCCCATTTAGGATTCTTCTGAGTCATTCACCATGGCAACTAGCCCCAATCAAACCCCTCGGCGTGATGCCTTGACTTCTAGTCCAGGCAGAGATCTACCACCTTTTGAAGATGAATCGGAAGGATTATTAGGAACTGATGTCCTGGCAGAGGAGGAAGAGGATGGAGAGGATCTGATGGGAGATGACCTGGAACGGTCAGTAATGATCAATTCTTGTTGATGTTGACTGTTCTGTAAATTTGTGTTTATCTGAAGGAAGTTGATTTGAGAGCTGAGTTTTATTCCTTTGAACAAAACCCTATTTTAGGTTTTCAAATCAATTTTAAGAAAAAAAAATCAATTATGTCTATTAATAATCTTATCTATAACCTTTAATCTGGTCACTTTGTTTTAAACTCAAATGACTTAAAAATTATACAGGTTTGGTTCATTGGATTGCTAACTTCATGACCAACTTTAAGCACCGATTATGTCAATAAAAAATTCATTCTACTCATTTTTCCTCTTTGTGTGATGGCAGTGGTCACTGACCATTGAGCAATCTAACCGTAGCAAAATCTTCAGGCTGGGGAGAACAGTGCAGCAAAATAAAGATAGTTGGAGACAGCAGCTACCATTGGATCCAGCTGTAAATAAGACGGATGGTAAGATTTTGGTGGTCAGTATACGGTGTAGCCACTGCCAATCCCCAGCAAAGACTAGGGTACAGCCCTGAGGTGCCCAACTCGCCCAATGCCAGCACTCAAGGAGCCTCTCCGCACCAAACTTGGAGAGGTTTGTTGCAGGATTCATGGCAGGTGCCTGGCACAGCACAGCAGCACAGTCAGTAACGCATGTTTCTCTAAAGCTGCATTGACCCCTTTAGTGTTAATTTGATTAGTACTCTTGTTTCTGGCAATGCATCCGGTGAGGAACCAGCATAGTGTTCATTCTGCGAAGATCCCAAAATACATCAGTCAATGAAATGATTGTGGTTTTTGCAGAAGATTGTTTGAGAAATTACACTGAGATAACTAACCAGTTAGATATAGGTCTGTAGATTTACCAAGACACCGAGTAACTGACACTGTTACCAATTATGGTTTTATGCTTAAACTGGGATCTGGAGCCAAGACGAGGTACTGAGGCAATTAACACTGAGAAGAACTTGCTGGGTATATTTTGGGTAATCTCTCATCTGCACCAATTCCCAAACTCCACTTCCTCTCTTCCCTTGTTTAAAAGAGGTAGGTGGTCATCATTTTTCCCATCGTCTGATGTTAAGACAGCTACCTGAATGCTGGTGACCATGTTAGGTTTTTTTTACCTAATTTCTTTCTCAATATCCCTGATGTACTGAGTTTATCTAACAAATATCTTAAAATTACAAGGTGGTTGTAAGTACACAGTTATGTCAGTTAATGTGAACTTAACTTGCTCCTTGCTCCAAACAATCTATCAGTTTTCACTTTCTCTTCTTTTTAAGGCCCAAATCTTTTTCCTTTAAATACAGGTTTTCTTTTAGATGTCATTCGCTTGATTGTTACTAAATTTACTTGATTGTTACTCCACGTACCATACGTACAGAGGCATTCATAGTTTGCTCCAATAGGCTCCATGCACCATACGTACAGAGGCATTCATAGTTTGCTTCAAGGCTGACAGTTATATAGAATCTTCCCTGCAGGCCAGCCAGAGGTATTATATTTTCTCCCCTGCTGCAGAAAATCCAACCACCTCTGTGTACATAGCAAGATTACCTTAAGTGATAACAGTTTGGGCTCAGTCCTCTGAGAATTTGTACCAAAGTGCCCTTTTTTGCTAAATGTCTAGTTAATGGGATGACTTTAAAGTACACTGTAAGCAGGCTCATCTTGGGCATCCCAAAGCCCTTTACAGCTAATAAAGTTTTGAAGTGTACATGTCAACCTTTTTTGAGCAGAGTAAAGTTCCACAAACAGAAATTGGAGAATGGTTAAGTGGTGTTGATGAAGGATGTTGTCCCAGACTTCTTGCTCTAATTTGAAGTTGCACCCTAGAGTCTTTTATTTCCAACCTGGTGGGTCTTATTAACATTTCATTTGAAAGGTGGCACTTACAATACTTGGTACTGAAGTGAGTCATGAATATGCTCAAGTCTCTGGAAATGCAGTTCCTAACCTGTGTTTTGGGATTGCATATCTCTACTTTGTCTGATAGATAAATTTAAAGTTGTGTTTAGCTGGTTGCTGGCTGTGGTTGCTATTCTGCCAAGAAAAAGGGCAATTTTATTTATGTTTCATTGAGTTGACATAATTACGAAAATTGTCATTTACCTTCATGGATCTAATAGCAGTGATTTAAAAGCTCCAGAAGTTGAGAGTTATGAAATTTTTAACCTGGTCATTATACATTATGAAACTCATTTTATTTTTCAAGGACACTGGGCATGACCTGATAGTGGATGGTTCTGAATTGATCAAGTTGGAACATAATGATGCTTTGCCCAAAGTGTGGTTACAAAAGGCACTTGGCAGCAAAACTGGAACAGCTATCACAGAATCGGTGGGAATTTTTAAACTTCTCACATCTCTTGGTCTGTGAGACATTCTTATCTCAGCTAATGGTCTGAAAGGTTGCATCCGAGCTTTCTGGCCTAATTTGAAACCCAGATTCCAGTGGTAAAAGGCCATTGTCAACCTTTTTTTCTACCTCCACCCACCCTCCATGATCCTAGTGAAGGATTTACACAGCACTCAGTAACAGCTTACCTCTCCAATTGTCTCTAATTGTTTTCCCATTTCTTACATGACATGTTGGGAGTAAAATAATGTCTTGCACTTACTCATTTTTAGTGACTACCGTGCTATTCCGGAATTGGATGTCTATGAGCAGGAAGGTCTGGATGATGACGAGGACCTGGAGGAGATGACTGCTAGCCAACGAGCAGAAGCTGAAAGAGAAATGCGAAGGAGAGACCATGCAGAGGGTTTGCGCCAAGGACGAATGAGGATAGACCTCTTGTATGGTAAGTGTCACCTTACAAGAATTTGCAGGGAGGTTGGAAGTGATAAATAAATTCGTTTGCATCTTTTCTTTTGTTTTTTTTATCTTTGTGCATTGAAAAGTGAGTAGAAAATGTTCTGACACACAATGTTAATGAAGCATTGAATGCAGCTCTACAAAACTGGTTAGACCACACTTGGAGTACTGTGTCCAGTTCTGATCGCCTCATTATAGGAAGGATGTGGAAGCGTTGGAAAGGGTGCAGAGGAGATTTACCAGGATGCTACCTGGTTTAGAGAGTGTGCATCATGAGGAGAGACTAAGGGAGCTAGGGCTTTACTCTTTGGAGAGAAGGAGGATGAGAGGAGACAAGATAGAGGTGTACAAAATATTAAGAGGAATAGATAGAGTAGACAGCCAGCGCCCCTTTCCCAGGACACCAATGCTCAATACAAGAGGGCATGGCTTTAAAGTAATGGGTGGGAAGTTCAAGGGAGATATCAGAGGAAGGTTTTTTACCCTGAGAGTTGGTGGGGCATGGAATGCGCTGCCTGGAGTGGTGGTGGAGGCAGGTGCGTTGGTCAAATTCAAGAGATTGCTAGATAAGCATATGGAGGAATTTAAAATAGAGGGATATGTGGGAGGAAGGGGCTAGATAGTCTTAGGCGAGATTTAAAGGTCGGCACAACATTGTGGGCCGCAGGCCTGTATTGTGCTGTACTGTTCTATGAAGTCAGCTTGTGTTAATTTTTATGGACCTTTGGATAGAGAATATCGGTATTTCAAGGCAGTGGAAGAATTAAGTATTCATTATGCTGAATACAATCCTTTGCTGAATGAAATCCCTAATTTGTACCTGTTTATTGAACAAATCAAATAGTCTAAGTGGGAGGTTTGCTTATGCCAAACTGGTAGCTGTTTAAAATTATCTGCTTATGGCTTTGCTATCACTCATAGCAAGAAGTTTCTGGCTTTGTGTTATATCCAAATAGTATGTCCACAGTAAAGAATATCCTACACATGCTGCTGTGTTACAGCCTTTTTACACTCTATTTCTGTCATCTTTTTGTGACTTTGCTTTAGGACTTTGCAGATGGACGTGCAAAGATTCCAGACTTTGCATACTAGGGTGTTGTAATGGTACAAACAGTAACGAATATTAATTTTAAAAACTATAGGTTTTCTTTCTAGAATGACAGTTCAATGGCATTTTCTTCCTGGGTCCTTTTACTGGTTTTCAAATTAGTTAATGCTAACTGAAGCTTTGATATGAGCATCACACCCATCTTGGTCTCCGGGTAGGGAACTCCTTTCCTATTTATTGTTCAGTACTGCAAGTAGATAGTGAGCATAAGTAGTCACTGGTCCCAGCTTAGTGTACTGAGTTCTTTGTCTTTCAACAGTTTAGTACCTTACTCATGTACCACCAGATTTGTGCATGAATTGACTTAATTATGGTACCTGAGATCTGTAATGTATGTAACTGTGCACCATTAAGATTTCTAGTCTTTCAAGTAAGGTGAAATGCTGCTTATAATTCGTCTGGTCGCTATGTAAATTACAATTGTGAAAGAATCTTGAGATTTAAAATAAAAACTTGCCCTTTTTGGAAGGAGCAAGTATTTTCCTCCAAAAGTGCCATTATTTGAATACACTTTTTGGATGTTTGATCAGTAATGCAGGAAGTATTTTTAAGCACTGTAACCTGACGATACTGGATTGCTTTGTAAGCGAAATGGGTGTTAGGTGAAGAAAATTAAATGGAAATGCCTCATTTGATATAGAAAGTGACGATGAAGATGAAGAGCGGCCCGCAAGAAAGCGGCGACTGGCAGAACGAGCAGCTGATGGAGCAGCTGAATATGATGAAGAGGTAAGAAGAGATCTAATCTAATGATGGAAGTAACCTTTTCAATCTATCCCACACAGTGTACTATGGTAACTGAACTCCACACCTGCAATATAATCCCCTGAATAAAAAGCAATGTAACGCAGAATTTAAAAACTAAGGGAACAGGCCATTAAGAATCTGGGTTAATTTTTTGATCCTGTGAAACCTGACAAGTAGGACAAACTAACTAAAAATGTTTTGTGGTGTAATCCTATGATGGTGTTTTGTCTGAGTGATTCAAACAATGTGGAGCTGAAATTGGCTTACAAAAGTAGTGCAGAACAAATTGTACACTAGGTTTTATTCCTGTCTCGGCTAGTCTGAATGTAAGATTTTGCCCACTAAGATCCTGTGCTGTGGTTATGTGGCACAAAACCCAGACAGCAAATTGATTATCCTTTCAACTTGAGTCAGACAAATAGTTAAAACGAAGGGGTAGGATTTGGTCATGCTCCCCCTATATATTTTGATTCCCTTGGTGTCCAAAACCTGTCGAAGGCATGAGTTAATTTCCTAAAAGTTATTACTTATTGTGCTGTTTTAAATAGCTGACCTCTGTCCTGAGACAATATCCCTGGTTCCAGGCTTTTCAGTTAAGGAAATAATCTATCAGCATCTACCTTATCAAGCCCTTGAAGTGAGTCTTGTGGCACCTGATAACCCAGCTGCAAGGGGATTCTTATTGTTTGTCCTCTTTCTTCTTCCCTCGTGCTCAGATGATTGAAAGTATTGAGAACCTGGAAGACATGAAAGGTCACTCAGTCAGGGAGTGGGTTTCCATGGCAGCACCTAGACTAGAGATCTACCACCGTTTCAAGAATTTCCTCAGGACGCATGTTGATGAGCATGGGCACAATGTTTTCAAGGAGAAGATTAGTGATATGTGTAAAGGTGAGTTCAACTGAGTAGAATATATCATTTACTGCACAAATCCTGATGATTAAGCTGGATTCTAGAGTAATGGGACTCTGAACGGCTTGCCAGTGCTTGTGCATATTGTTGGGTGGAAGCATCCTGAGAAAAGTTCAGTACCTTTCTGCCATGTGAATTATTAAACTACTGCATGCTGTTGGGAAATGCTAATAGTGGAATATTTAGTTATGCATTTATTAAGAAGGACTATTAAATAATTCTTCACTGATGAAATAATTAATTTTGCAACAAACAAAACCATTTTTGCTGGAACCCTGGATGCAAGAACTACCCTATTCCAGTGCTAACTGCTAGAGAATCACGTACATCTAGTGAGATTCTCCTAATACGTGTTACAGCCTTTTGGTTATTGATGCCAGTAGTCAGGGAATTTCTGTTCCTGATTCTAGAAAACAGAGAGAGCCTGGTGGTTAATTATGAAGACCTGGCTGCTAGAGAGCATGTGCTGGCTTACTTTCTACCTGAGGCCCCGGCAGAAATGCTAAAGATCTTTGATGAAGCAGCCAAAGAGGTCGTACTCTCCATGTATCCAAAGTACAACCGGATCGCCAAGGAAATCCACGTCAGGATTTCCAGCCTGCCTCTGGTAGAGGAACTTCGATCACTGAGGTGCAGTAACTTCAATGTTTTTTTGCTAAAAGTGTACTTGTGTATTTAAATAATTTGCTGATTTAGTTTTGTTGTCCTATTTGTATGGTGTTCTCAAAACAATACTGATCTGGCACTACTAAATGCCTAACTGATTTGGAGCTGATTTTGGAACATTGAGCCAAATTACTGCCACTTGTTCTGCATGATGGGGCAGGTAAAATTGGTGTTTGTGTATAGCAATTACTGGAGTGGTTCTGGAGATGCAGTGTTTCAACTGCAAGGCTAGAATGGAGAAGCTGGGGTTGTTCTTGGAGCAAAAAGTTGAAGATAGAGGCTTGCAAAATAATGACTGATTTGGATCAGTACATAGGAAGTTGTTTCCATCGATTGATGGTTCATGGAATAGGGACACATTTAAAATTTTGGATAAAAGAAGAGGAATATGAGGAACAACTTGAGTAATTATGATCTGAAACTACATGTTCTTACAGTGTTTTGGAATATCTTTTGAAAGGGGATTGGGTGGGTACATGAGGAAAAATGATTTGCAGGGCTCTGGGAAAAGAGTGGGGTGGGGAATGGGACAGAAGGGGTTACTCTGCTGGGAGCTGTAATGGGCTTGGTAGACTGAATGGCCTGTACTATAATGATTCTATTCAATCTCTGCAGTTTAAGTCATCAACTTCATATTGTGTAAAGTTAATTACTTGGTCAGCAGAACAACCTATTTCTCACTCCATCTTATTTTTGATTCTGACTTGCAATTTTGTACTTAATTTTTTTGACCTTTCACTTGAGACTTGTTTAAAATGTGAGTTGCTTCCCTCCAGTGCCTTGAGCATTAAGTGAACAGGGGTTTAAATAGTAGCTGTGTGTTTGTGTTGATGTGGATTTTTACAGGTGGGGGAGAACAAAATAAAAACTGCACGTGCTGCAAATCTGAAATAAAATAAGAACATGCTGGAAACTGATGAAGGGTGCTGCACCCAAAACCTCAACTGTATACTGCCTGACCTGAGTGTGTTCAGCATTTTCTTATTTTATTTAATTAATTTTTAGTGTTTGTGGTGCACTTACCAGCACTTTGGTTTGGGATGTGTATTTTGATCTTGCCATTTTCAGCTTTAGACTTGAGAACAAATTTTTGACAAATTCAATCCAGCTAATTACTGTCCAGTCAATCTGTTCACAATTATGAGCAATGTGATGGAAGCTGTTGTCAACAGTTCTATCAAGTGACATTTACTCACCAATAACTTGCTCATGGGTACCCTGTTTTGCTGTGACTACTTAGCTCCCACTCATCACAGCCTGTGCCTAATCATGGACCAGAGCTGAATGCCAAAGGTAAGGTGAGAGTTACTGTCCTTGACGTCAATGCATCTTATGACGAAGTATGCATTCATGATACCCTAGTAAAACTGAAGTTAATGAGTACTGATGGGGAAACACTCGGGCAGTTGGAGTCTCATCTCCCATAAAGGAAGATGGTTGTTGGAGGTCAATCATCCCAGCCTCGGGATATCGCTGCAGAAGTTCTTCTGGGCAGTGTCCTTCTCCCAACTATCTTCAACTGCTCTGTCAATTACCTTCCTCCATCCTATGGTCAGAAATGGGGATATTTGATAATTAGTGCACAATGTTTAATTCCATTCACAACTTCTCAGCTAATGAAACAGTCCACGCTTGTATGCAGCAAGACCTAGACAGTATTTGAGCTTGAGCTGATACATATTAACATCTGTGTCACAAGTGCCAGACAATGGCCATCACCATCTAGAGGTAATGTAGCCACCCACCCTTAACATGCTGTGACATTACTGTTGCTGAGTACCTCAACATCAACATCCTGGGGATCACCATTGACCAGAAACTTGACCACACAGCTACATAATTAAGTGCCATAGCTACAAATTCAGGTCAGAGGCAGGATATCTTGCAGTGTGTGACTTGTCACCTGACACCTCAAAACATTTCCACCATCCAGAATACACAAGTTTGGAGTGTGATTAAATACTTACATTTGATTGGATGATTACAGCTCCAACAACTCAAAGCTCAACCCCAGAACAAAGTGTCCCATTTGATTGACATCCCATCAACCACTCCAAACATTCATTCTCTCCACCCTGGGTGCACAGTGGCTGCAGTGTATACCATCTGCAAAATGCATTTTACTTGCCCACTTATTTGAATAGCACCTCACTGGCTGATGAGCTGTACCACAAGAAGTCCAAGAGAAGCAGATGTGTGGGATAGCACAGTCTGCCTGTTCCCCTCCAAGTCACATCATCCTGATTTGGAAACATATCCCTGCTTCTTCAGCATTGCTGGATCTAAATCCTGGCACACTCTGCCCAGCAGCACTTTCAGAGCATCTTCAGAAGAAGGTGGTGGCTCAGAAGTGACTTGGTAAATCGGATTCAAAATTGGCTTGGCTGTAGAAGACAGAGGGTAGTGATAGAGCAGAGTTATTCTGACTGGAGATCTGTCACCAGTGGTGTTCTGCAGGGTTCATTGCTGGGACCTCTGTTTGTGATAAATGATTGGGATGGAGATGTAGATGGGCTGATTACTAACTTTGCAGAATTCAAAAATAATATAATGCAGTTGTGGATAGTGAGGGAGGTTGTCAAAGGATACAGCAGGATATAAAGGAAATATGGATGGAGAAATGGCAGGTCTGGACAAATGTGAGGTGTTGCACTTTGGGAGGTCAAAAGCAAGAGGAACGTATACAGTAAATGGTCGGACCATTAGAAGCATTGATGTACAAAGGGATCTTGGATGTAAAACCATACATCCCAGAAAGTGGAAATGTAAGTGGATAGGGTGGTAAAGAAGGCTCATGGCATGCTTGCCTTCATTGGTTGGGCTGTTGACTATAAAGGTAGGAAAGTTATGTTGCAGCTGTATAAAATTTAGGTTGGGCCATAATTGGAGTATTGTGTACCATTCTGGTCTTCATATTACGGGAAGGATGTGGAGGCTTTGGAGAAAGTGCAGAAAAGCTTCACCAGGATGTTGCCTGGATTTGAAAGTATTAGCCATAAGGAGAGGCTGGACAAACTTGAAATGATTTCTCTGGAGTGTCGGAGGCGAAAGGGTGATCTGATAATATACAATTATGAAAGTGTAAACGGTCATTTTTTTTCCCAGGGTGGAAATGTCAAATACTAGAGGGCACAGCTTTAAGATGAGATGGAGAAGGTTTATAGGAGACTTAAGGTGCTGGCTTGCCAGCTGCACCTAGATCCCAGAAATGATTTCTTTTTAAAAAAAAACCTTATCAACATATGCCATTCAAATTCCTGCTTTGTTTTCATTACAGACAGCTTCACTTGAATCAGCTGATCCGGACAAGTGGAGTAGTCACCAGTTGTACTGGAGTCTTGCCACAGCTCAGCATGGTCAAATACAACTGTAACAAGTGTAACTTCATCCTAGGACCGTTCTTTCAGTCGCAGAACCAGGAAGTAAAACCAGGCTCTTGTCCTGAGTGTCAATCTGTGGGACCATTTGAAATCAACATGGAGGAGGTTTGTAAAACTGGTCCATAGGACAATTCAATCTGGTATTTACAGCCATGTTTCCTATTTTTTTGGATTACTGTTCATCACCACTGATACAAAAGTGGAATGATGTTTTGATCATGCTATCTTTTGATTTAAAAAGTAATAACATTTATTGCACTAATAAGGATCATTAGACCTAAATTGTACAATCCACACAAGCCTCTTTCCCTGCTACTTCTAGTGCTGACATAACCTACTTTGTTCCATGTGTGCTTATCTAGCTTCCCTTTAACAAATGTTAAGTACTCCCTCATGGTAGCAAGTTCTACTTTCTAACCATGAGACATAATATGGTTACGAGGTGGAATTTGTTAACGGAAGTTAGAGCTGAGGCACGTAGCATTGAGCTATGCAAGAGGAAGCTCAATAAATGTGGGAAAAGTATAAAGGTTTCTTTGGGTTAGATGAAAGAGGACAGAATGTTGGCATTTGGACCAAGTGGGCAATCTAAACTGTTTGTCCATTAATGTGTAAAGTTATTTCTCCTTAATGTTATTTAATTTATAAGTAACTCCAGTGCATGTGAGCCATTGTTTTGAAGTACACCTCAAATTAAGCACATCAATGTTCATCTTATCAAATGTGTAATAGGTTTCTGTTGGGTCACTTGGCAATGTTTTTTGCTGTATTAACATAACAGAACTAATTAGAAAGTTTCTTTAAATGCTTGCAAATGTGGAAGGATGATCAGTAGAGAAGGGAGCTATCAAGATGTGCAGATCATATTTGCTTCAGATATGGGGACAGTGTTTTATCACTAACTTCCTACTCAAGCTGCTATTAAAATACATTAATTTAGCATGAATCAGCTATAAATCCATCCTTACTCTTTGAATTATACTGTGAAATGTCAACATTCTGTTTCCAATCATTCCTTGTTTTTTCCTTCAGACTGTGTACCAGAATTACCAAAGGATTACCATTCAGGAAAGCCCCGGCAAGGTTGCAGCTGGGAGGCTGCCACGCTCAAAAGATGCAATCCTTCTGGCAGACTTGGTGGACAGCTGTAAACCAGGTGATGAAATTGTAAGTTTTTAGCACTTTTTTTATTGAATACATTTGGTGAACGTTTTTAAATGTTCTCCAGCATTGGATGGGAAAAGTACTTGCCCTTTATTCAAAAACTTGAAGAAAGTCACTTGAGCCTGTACTGCATTACTGTGTGACTGTATAAAGCTGATATGGTTTAATATGTTAATGGTTGGAGGATAATAGTTTAGTTAACAGCTGTTCTTACCAGATAACTATTTTGCGTTTACCCTGTCCTTTTCTTCAGGAACTCACTGGTATTTATCACAATAATTACGACGGTTCCCTCAATACAGCCAATGGATTCCCAGTCTTTGCCACAGTAATCATGGCAAATCATGTCACAAAGAAGGATAATAAAGTAGCAGTTGGTGAGCTTACAGATGAAGACATCAAGGCTATTGTGGGTCTCTCCAAGGACGAGCGAATTGGAGAACGGGTAAGTGTGAGTGCATTATTGAAAGGCTACAGAAGCAAAATTCCAGGTGAAGTGTTAAGCTTGGTTTGTATGTGCCATTGTACTTTCTGCCCAAGCACAAAGGAACTATTCATTAACACATTTGTGTACACAAACTCATCAATGTGTTTCATTTTTTCTTGCATCTATATTGTGGGTGAGGTGTTGATTTATTGGCAGAAATCACTGTTAATTGGTTCATGGCTGAGGCTGTCTGAAAATTGGACTCTCAATCATCAACCTGTCAGGCTGCATGATGCAGCTTGTTAGTTGGGGGCCCTGGAAATTTTGCCAGGCCTTTGATGCTTAACCTGGTGGAAGCTAAGCCATCAGAGGTCTGTCATGTTGTATAAGGGCTAGTCCTTTG
Organism: Pristis pectinata; assembly: GCF_009764475.1. NCBI lineage: Eukaryota > Metazoa > Chordata > Chondrichthyes > Rhinopristiformes > Pristidae > Pristis > Pristis pectinata. The sequence goes on along the minus strand of NC_067410.1, from coordinate 4,427,623 downwards.
GCTCCACATCATTTCATCAAGCTTTCCTTTAGTCGTCTCCTTTCTTCACAGTGGTGCAACCAGCACTCACTAAAGACATGGCAAAAACTAACTCCATTTATCAAATTCACCCCAGGATTTAACAGCTGTTAAACTCAGGTTAACATATTCAGAGAGTTGAGCATCTGTTTCAAGTGGATGATCGGAACAGTTGGATCTCACCAATTTTCAAATTAACAGCTGGTCCATTTCTGAGGATCGCTGTCCAAAATTCATTCTCCAACCTTGCCATTCACCTTGATGTGAGCTTATTTTCTTTTCTAAAAACTGGAACTGGCGTGACCCAATAATTCCCTTAGTACCGTCTTGTTGCTTTTCTTTGAGTTTACTTGCAGTTTTTGTTTGAATAGGAATATTTGTGCCAAAGTGCAATAAATCTATGGATGATCTCTTAGTTACAGGGGACTTCTAATGGCTTCAGGAGTGTAGTCTGAATAACTGTTCTTTGGGGGAGCCTGCAATGTTAGCAAATTGTTAGCCCAGTCTGCCTAGGCTGAGGACTGAAGGGCCTGGGATAAGAGGGGAGCTGGAAGAATGGAAGGTTGAGTTAGGGAGGATAAGTGGAATTAAGGGAAGGCATTGAAAAAGAGGAAGTGGACAATATTTGTCCACTTCAGTAATTGTGTATGTCGGTGTTCAGTGTGGATTTGTCCACGTGTGTGTGAGCTAAGTCTTTCTACAGAGCCTGGTTATCTTGTGTCTGCTTGTCATTGAATCGGAACTTGGGTAGGACAGGACTATGCAGTAGCAGGTGTATAGCAACCACAGATTTGTGCACAAGCATCTTCTTTGCTCCTTAGAATTGGAATGGGTGCTCCTTGTGCATAATATGTCGAATTCATTCAATGTAGATAGTCAGTCTGGATGCTAAAATATTTAATTCTCTCAACCCTCACTTCAGTCGTATTTGTGAGCTATAAATTTGGACACCTTTTGGGGAATTAAATCTTCCAAGTTTTTGAGAATGGGAAAAATGGACACTTTATAAAAGACTGGCTGTCATATCACTGGATCCTAACTAGAGGCTGTGGCAAATAGGTTTGTAGGTTATGTTAGCTAGGCTCTTGTTTTAACTAATTTATTCATTTGGGCCTGTTGATGATGCTAATGTATGTTTATCTTGTACCCAGATATTTGCCAGCATTGCACCTTCTATATATGGTCATGAGGACATAAAAAGAGGGCTTGCATTGGCACTGTTTGGAGGTGAAGCCAAAAATCCAGGTAGGGGAACTGACTCAACAAAATAACCCTTCATAGTGGTAATTGACCTGTGGCTTGAGCTGCCTGGATCTTGCACTTTATGTTTTGCTTTTCACTTGTAATGTTTCTCTTTTCTTCCCCCCACCCCCACCAGCTCTGCCAACACACAAGCCTCCTTAAAACCCCACCATTTTGACTAAACCCTTTGTCCCACATTCTATTAACTACCCCTTTCGTTAAAACAATCTTCAGCATTGCAATTCCTCCCTAATTTTATTTAGCACTTGTGTTTTCACCTTTTCTCCAGCAGTAGGCATTGTTACTGATTGGGATGCTTGGTTCCTTATCTAGAATGGTGTGTTGGTGAATCTGATCTCTCCCTGACTCTTAAATATTCTTGTAATTGTAGATTTCAGGTGATATGGATACCACTTTGCATCCAGTGTTTTTAATTTTGGTGTCTAGATTTAGTAGTGACTGTCAAATTTGTAACACCAAGTCTTAAATTTCCCACAAGTAATGATTAATGAATTAACAGGTGTCTCTTTTCTGTTTGTGTATGTCACTGTCTGCCTCCCCTTTTGTTTTCTTTGCTTGGATTTCAGGTGGGAAGCACAAAGTGCGTGGAGACATCAATGTCCTTATGTGTGGTGACCCTGGCACAGCGAAATCACAGTTCCTGAAGTACGTTGAGAAGGTCTCCAGTCGAGCAGTCTTCACCACTGGTCAAGGTGCTTCTGCTGTTGGTCTTACTGCCTATGTACAGAGGAACCCAGTGAGCAGAGAATGGACTTTGGAGGCTGGAGCTCTGGTGTTAGCAGATAGAGGAGTCTGTCTCATAGATGAGTTTGACAAGGTCAGTAAAAGCTTCGCATCATTCTTCTTTCTTCCTTTTATTACAAGTCGTTGTGGGGGGTGGGGGGGGTTGCTGGTTCATGTTATGATAGTATACCCAACCATCTACCAATATCAACCATGGCTTAGTTGGTCACACTCTCTGAACCAGAAGACTGAACTGATGGACCATGCCAGAGACTACAGAGCAAAATTTCAAACTAATGATTCTGTGCCGTGCTGAGGATGTGTTCATTTTTGAAGTGTTGGTAAAATGGCATGTTTCAGTGACTGTCAGAAAAGTTTGTGTTACTTATGAGAGCTTGCCACATGCTAACTGACTGCTTTATGTTACAACATTTGCTGCACTTCAGAAGTGCATTACAGGCTGTGAGCAATGTGCCAAGTATAAGTCTTTGTTTTCACCACTCTAACATAGAACAGTACAACACAGGAACATGCCCTTCAGCCCATAACATCTGTGCCTACCTTGATATTAAATTAAACTAAACCCATGTACTTGCATGTGATCTATATCCCTCCATTCCCTACCTGTTTATGAACCTGTCTAAATGCCTCTTAAATGTTGCTATTTTATTGGTTTTCACCACTTCCCCTGATAGCGTGTTCCAAGCACCTAATTTTTGTAATTTTTTTGTGTGGTCAAATCCAATCCTGTCTGTTAATTACACCTTTTTAGTATAGTGGACTAACAATTGTATTAACAGTAATCTCAAATGGGAGTTCAAATTCCATTTTGTCAATTATAAAATTTGAATTCCAATTGAAAAATCCCTGGAAGGGAATAAGGTTGTTGTCCTACGATATGTTTATGAATGCTGGTTCCAGGATATCTCTGAAAAGGGAAATTTGTGATTCTTATTTTGTGTGGCCTTTATATGATGCCGGTGCCAATGTCAATGACTATAACTTAGAAGTGATCTGGGAAGCCATTTAGATGCAACAATAGGAGGCACAACTACTGAGCAGACTACAACCAGAGATGGACAATAAATGCCCACCCTCAGAATGGCATGAAGCGTGAAGAAACTTCTTTCACTAGGGGTTGCTCCAAAGCACTTGTATGTGGCTTCTCACCCCATTCTTTCTCTTTCCTTCAGAGCATTAGCAGATTACTGTTTGCATTGTAGCATTCCAATTGTTGCCTGACTCTCCAAACTGGGAATTTATTCCTCGTTACCCAATAGACACGGAAGAATGTTTGAATGACACTTCCTTTTTCTTCCCCTCAGATGAACGAACAGGACAGGACCAGTATTCATGAGGCTATGGAACAGCAGAGCATCTCCATCTCTAAGGCTGGTATTGTGACCTCTCTGCAGGCCAGATGCACAATAATTGCTGCTGCCAACCCTATAGGTGGGAATAATTCAGTAACACATCTGTGCAATCTATTCTGAGATGTAGGATCTAGAACTTAAACTGTGGCAAGAAAGTGGAATGTGATCTTAAAAAGTGGATGTGGAATGTAATGTTTGTCATAAGGAACTGAGAAAATATTTTGGTGCTTGCATTTGAGCATAATTTATTACAAATGTCAACTGTTCTGTATGTATGTGTTTTGCTATAGATTGTTCACCTTCCTGTTCATTAGGTTTTTCAAATTTATTCAATTCAATTTCCCTTTGATAGTAGAACTAGTACTGAAACTGTGGAAGAAAAGAATGGCCACTGGTGACAAAAACAGGAAATGTCACCACTGCAGCAATTTTGATGAAAAGTCATTTAATCCTAAACATTATTTATTTTTTTCTCCACAGATGTTGCCCGAGTTTCTCCAGCATGGTTTTGTTTTTGTTTTATTTGATGGACTTGTATCCTGGCCAAAGTTTTAACCCTTTAGTATTATACTGCCCCAAGCTGATCAGTTTGCTCATTGCTCTTTCAGGCATTATCTTGTGGGTAAATTGTTATTATAGAATTGTATGCAGTTATACAATTTGGCTTTATTCGGTATATTGCCATTTTTAGTAAACATTTGGAATAATAATTTCATGTTGATATAAATTGGATGATTTCAATCAAAGTATAAATCAGGCAAACATGTTTGAAAATTCTGCCAAATTGCTTTGACTTTTCTGTGGTTTAACAGTTAAAATTGCACCTAGATGTTGTAATTACTGGTGCAGGTTACTACCTAATGGTGTACTTGATGAAGGTTCCAGGAACAAGGTTTGAATGTTATCAATCTGTTTATCTTAATGTTTTGATTTGCCCCAATTGGTGGACTTAAAGGTACAGTGTGATTATTTTTATTTTAGTAGTGGCAGCCACATTATGCAGAGCTAAATCCTTTGTGGTAGTGAGGTTAGTGACCAAAATTTGGTAGTTTAGATTGATGGTGTGATTGTGGCTGTCGAGAAATCCTAGTCAGGGTATTGTAGAATTTTGCTTTGAATAACTGCAGTGGGATCTTTTTGCTTCACCTAAATCAGTGTAATGGGATCCCTTTTGAGACAGCAGCTGACCTCTAGCACTGCAACCCTTGTCAGTGTTAGATTGGTGTTTTTTAATCTAGATCCTAAAGCTGGAAGGGACCATAAATGTTCCCAGCTGACATTCATTGTGTTTGACAACCACCACAGCAAGAACTTGTCTGGAATGATCTTGAGGGTATTATTTTGTTTTATTCAGGTGGTCGGTATGATCCCTCATTGACATTTGCAGAGAATGTGGACCTTTCAGAGCCCATTGTGTCCAGATTTGATATTCTGTGTGTTGTTAGAGACACAATTGATGCTGTTCAGGTATGAATAGATTTTTTTTGTCTAGCCATATCATCGCACTTCCAATTTTACAATTTTCCTGATCTGTGCAGAGCTATAAATGCAGTATATATTGGCCTTGTGTGAGTGTTGCTTTCCCTCAGTTTTCCAGCTGACAAGTCTAATTCTGTGTCAACCTATACTATTTCCATCGTGCATTCTTTCCAACATATAAGATTTTATTTTAGAAATTGAAAGTATTTAATGGGGTTAGTAGAGAATGTTTTCCATTGTTTGATATGTTTAAGGGCAATGGGACATAACCATAAAATTAGATTTGTATTCTGCACTTCATGCAATTTACAGATGTGGAATGCCCCTTCAGTGATGTGGAATTTCAGTGCGGTCAGGGGGAGGCAACAGCTATGAGCAGAGAAGCAAAAGTTAGTTTAGCATTTATCTGATCTGAAAGATTTTTCACTGCATGTAATTAGACACAAAAGTCAAAACAAGTGGGTAATGAAGTTCAAATCGATCAAAGTCGTATGGTTACAAACAAAACACTAGGTGTTCTTTCTGTTGCACTTGCTTCCTTGCTGATGATGTGGATCATCCCACTAGGAGTAGAGAGGTTTAATAGTTCTGCTTGTTTGTTGAAGGTGTCTTATTATAGTGCCTTTTTTTAATATAATTAAATACCCCAATGTCTTTCAAGAGCTCTTATCTGATAAGATTATGGGAGATATTAGAGCAGAAGCTTGGTTAAAGAGGTTTGAAGTGATGCATTAAGGAAGTAGGTAGTTTGAGAGAGAAGGGATTCCAAAGCTAGGGGCAAAGACAACTGAAGTCATCTCTGCTCTGATGGAGTGGATGAAATTAGGCTGGGGTATTGAGGAGTTTTGAGGCCAGGGGAACTTAAGTGATGGAGGTGTTTGAAGATGTATATGAGGAGTTCTAAAATGCTGTTTTTGGCACGGCATAATTTCTTGCTTTGTACCACCAACATAATGTTCTGTTCTTCTTTATCCAGTTTTGATGAGCCTTTTTTTTTTTGGCTACTTTGTCACCTAATGATTGGTTGTATACTTGTCATCTGTCACGCACAGGATGAATTATTGGCACGTTTTGTTGTGGCCAGTCACATCAAAAACCACCCGAGCAACAAAGAGAGTGCGAGTGAAGAACCAGAAGAAACTGGCCTGCCAAACAACTATGGTGTGGATCCAATTCCACAGGAGCTGCTTAAGAAATACATAATTTATGCCAAAGAGAGAGTCCACCCCAAGCTGAATCAGATGGACCAGGACAAAGTAGCGAAGATGTACAGTGACCTCCGAAAGGAGTCAATGGTAAGAAAAGATCTTTACCACCATTTCCTATTAATGTTATTGCCTTATTACCAGAACTTCTGGAACTTGCTGCAATGTGGAGTGGTTGAGGGTGATTATCCCGTATCTGGTTTCTCAAACCCTCTTTTCACCTGACCTTGTAATCAATAACTAATCAGTAGCTATCTGATCTAGAGACACAGGAGACTGCAGATGCTAGAATCTGGAGTAATTTACATTTCCTCAGTTATCTTTTCACTCTATTTCAGTATCATTTGCAAATTTGGGCAATGCTTCTGAAATCTCTGCTTGATATCTACTATTTAAAGCTCTGGTTCTGAGTGTGAGTGTGTAGCAACAGGAATTTTATCATCTTGCTTTCCTATTCATGATCTTGCTTTCGTACAGAAGCAATGATCTCATTAAGTGTTAGAAATATTTTTATAAGTAATACGTAGCTTTTGTCTTTTCCCACCATCATCCTTGCCCAGACTCTTCCCCACTCTGTGGCAGTGATTTTCAGCTGTTTTGCCAAACTAAAATAACTCAAATGTTGTTTCAACTAAAGATGCAGTGATTTCCAACACTAGGTGTAATTTAAAAGGTGTTCCAAAATTGATTAGCAAGGAATCCATTTTATGGACTGGTTAAGATAGGCAAAGCCACCTCATTTTTTTCTTTCAGTCCATTCCCATTATATATTTACAGATTAGTTCATCTAATGATCCAGCCCAAGACTTGCTGCCCAACTTAGATAAAGTCATAACTTCATTTTGTGGTGTTAATGTGTTTGTGCCCACTCTGCAAGAGTATTGCAGCTAGTCCCATTCCTCTTCCCTTTCCCCACAACGGTCTTGTTTTCCAAGTACTGATTTACTTTCCTTTTTGAACAACATGAATGAATTGCCTCCTACGAACTTATAAGACATTTGCATTCCAGATGCAAGCTATTCATTGCATTTGGGAGAATTGTGGCCTTTAGTTATTTCTGTCCTCCGGTTCTCACCCTTTTATTGGCTTCTCCTCAAAAGAACAATTTGACCTTTACCATTCCCTATTGGTGCTGTTGCCTTGTTACCAGAACTTCTGGAACTTGCTACCATGTGGAGTGGTTGAGGTGAATCGCACAGATACATTGAAGTGAAGGCTACAGGAACATAACTGCTGGTAAAGGAAAGCTGTTCCCAATGGCAAATCATTCAAGGACCAGGAGGCATGAATTTAAATCTTTGAGTAACTTCACAGAGATGAGCAACAGCTTCTAATGGGAGTGGCAAGAGGACCAGCTGGAACCTTTAAAGGGAAATTTGAAAAGGCACAGGAAAGAATAATTTGCAGAGCTGTGAGGAAAGATCAGGAGAATAGAACAAGTGGATTTCTCTGCAAGGAGCAAATATAAACTCAATGGGCTGAGTTGGCAGCCTATGACAGAATAATGCTAGCATCTGTGATTTCAAGTTGGGTGGTGGTGGAGGAGTAAAAGAATATTTTAGTGTGCATTAAGTAAATGGAGGAGGCCCATGCAGAATAAATAACAGCATACACCTTTGGTTTGAATGATGGTTTCTGTGCAACATTTGCACCACACATCATTAATATGGCACTGCAACCCATTTCTAATCTGAAAACCTGCACAATTCTATCTGTGAGTTTTAAATCAAATTTGCTACCTTGCTCTAATTCCTCACTTGTTGTGTCATAATTTTGAGTACATTAAGAAGAAGCAAGACCTGTATTTGTATACTTTCTTTCATGTCCTCCATCAAATGCCAGCCAGTGAAGTATGCTTTAAGTGTAATCCCTTGTGTTGTGGAAACAGGATCAGCCATGTTATGTGAATAGGAATGTGACGATGACCAGATAACCTTTTCAATGTTGGTTCACGGTAGAGTAGATGTTACTGGAATCTTTCCACTGGCTAGGGACTCTAGAGCAAGATGCTATGTGGAAGGTTACTGCACAGGGTGCGATTCACAGACTTCGGGGTTATTTAGCTTGGATAAAGGATTGAATAATTAACAGAAAGCAAAGTCAAAGCATGAATCATTTCCTTTTTTCTATTAGCAGCCAATAACTGGTGGGATGACTCTGAGCATGGTGCTGTGCCCTCAACTATATGCATTCTGTGATGGAGTTGGTTCAAGGATCCATATTGGCCTACTCTTAATGCTTATGAATCATAAGCTTATGATAAGGATTGGGTATTTTGACCGATGAGGATAATTTTCTTTTCACTCAACCTGTAAATTTTTAGAAATTCTGTACCCCAGATATCTGGGGATGCTCAGTCATCGGGCACATTCAGAGCTGAGATGGGTAAGTTTTAGGTGCACAAAACAAAAAGATATGCAGATATTGTGATAACTGGGATGAGAGGTTGAGGGACCCTATGTCTTATTTTGTGTGCTGAGAAATGTCTTGTTTCTCTTTCACAGGCCACAGGCAGTATTCCAATCACTGTGCGACACATTGAATCTATGATTCGCATGGCGGAGGCTCATGCCCGCATTCATCTGAGAGACTATGTGATGGAGGATGATGTCAACATGGCCATTCGGGTCATGCTGGAGAGCTTCATCGACACACAGAAATTTAGCGTCTTGAGGAGCATGAGGAAGGTGATTCATTGGATTTGGCAAGGGGTGGTAGAAATAAGGGGGATTGGTAGTCTTTTCCCACTCACTGCTGTTATGATTTTTGGAAGATGAGTGTTGGTGGTGGAGGGGCATGAAAGATGGAAAATATCTCAAAAATGGAGCTATCTGGGAGAAGTGCAATTCAACCCAATAGTTTTCTGTGAGGAGGAGTATCATGAATGCTGCATACCCAGAAACATAAGAAATTAGGAGCAGAAGGAGGCCATCAGATCCTTCAAGCCTGCCATTTTGAGTACATTTAGAAAAAACAAGACTTGTATTTATATACTTTCTTTTATGTCCTCCATCAGTTAATATGATCATGGTTTATCTGAAAATTCTGCCCCAATGTTAACTATTCAGTACAGTACATGCTTGATGTTTAGTAGCACAAATGAAGCAACCAATAATTACTGGAAAACATTTCACTGTAGAATTCTTCATGTCTCGTTTCAAGTGGATGCAGATTCTTTAATGTCCTTGGTGCCTGAATGGCTTCATGAATCGTGGAAATGTAGACAGATCAATGCAGTGTTTGATACCTTTCTCCCTGGGGACATTTCTGGTTGCTTGAGTCCATATTTGCAAAAAGTTAAATTTGAAATACCAAATTTATTACATGGTGATTGTGGAGAAGAGAATTCTATCATGGCAAGATTAAAACTCATGCCAGAAGCAAAAAAAAATGGTTTATTTGCCAGCTGTGAGAGTAGGTTTGTTGTTCATTTAACTTGTTTGATTTTGCTTATTTAAAAACTGAATTTGTGGAAATGAGAATTTGTAACCACCCACAAACATGTATTTTCCTACTGATTCTTTCCCCAGACATTTTCACGGTATTTGACATTCAAACGTGACAATAATGAGCTGCTACTATTTGTTCTGAAGCAGTTGGTGGCAGAACAGGCCACTTATCAACGCAACAGGTATGGAGCACAACAGGACGCAATTGAAATCCCAGAAAAGGATTTGGTTGAAAAGGTAAGAAAAAATAATTGCAATTGTGTAGTCTTCAACCAAATTTTCTTTTAACCTCCTAAATTAAAAAAAAGTATATAATTTCTAGTAAGGCTATCCAATTCATTAAAAGAATAATCTTGAGGATCATCGTAAGGTCCCTTTTGAATTATATAATCAGAATTGCTCCCAAATGGCCCACTGGCAGAATATAAAACAAAAATCCCCAAACTGAGCAGGCAGTGCCTGCAGCAAGTGAAACAGAATGAACATTTTGAGTTTAATTTAACCTTTCAATTAATGAAGGTCTGGAACATTAACTCTTTGTTTCTCCAGCCCTGCCTGACCTGCAGAGTAATATGGTATTTTCTGTTTTGTTTTCATATCTTCCAAGTTGTGCAGTATTTTGCCTTGTGCAGTATTTTGCTAAGCATTTTGTCTTGTGTTTAAACAATAGAAAGTTCCCAGTTTCAGTGCCTGCTGAGGGTTCAGTTGGTAAGCTTGGCAAAGGGAGCAAATAGGACTCAGAGCCTTGAGCCCTAAGGAGGGAAAATCAACTTTGATGTCTGTGGTAGTGAATGCACTTCTAGAACACTTGGGTATGATGCCCCACCCACATATTTTAACTAGGAGTATGTAAAGGGCAAAGTAACAAGGCTGTTGAGAGAAATTGACGAAGCCAGAAGAGAGTAAAAGATGATTTGTCATGGGCCAGTGTGGTACCGGCCCATCTTGATGTGTAATGTGATGCATTGCATTTGATGTTGCTTCGTTGTGCTTTCTATCTCACAGAATTTGAACATGTGTTTTGACAATCTGCTCACCTGCCACACTTTCTGTAGCTTTTGACTTGGATTGGCTAAGAATAGCTCAAGCAGTCATTGGTTTTTGAAATAACTTTGACAACTAATCTTAACTGGTTGAAGGACTAAATTAGGATTTCTACCAGCAGTTTGATTCAATACATTTTGCTTGTTGAACTGGCTTCCAGTACCAGCAGAAATTTTAATCTAATGCCACAAGAGGTCACCACAACACATGAATGTTGTCTGCAACCTTAAAATAACTGTGTTCTAGTTAGACGACTGCTTGAATTCTATTTCAGTGATTTGGTCATACAGTTGGGGGTGAAAAAAGAAGAGGCATATGATTTAAGATTAAAGAATTGGATTGGAAAATGGGAAAGGGTGTGTTATGATTTCAAGACGATTGAGCATGATTATCAAATTTCTTCATCGAATTACACAGTCAAGGCTCGATGAGGCCATTCTGTGCTTATCACCTATATTAACTTTAAAGAACTATTCAACTACTTCTCGCTCCATTCAGTTTCATTTTGTTGCCCTATCCTTCTAAAAGTTATGATTGAACCTGCTTCCATCAGACTTTTCATGTATCTTGCAATTACTTGATTACTTTAAAATAGGTGCTAACTCTGGTTATTTTGCTGTTTGTTTAAATTTTTCACTTTTTTTTTAAAAACACATTCAGGGGATGGAGCCATCACTGCAAGCATGAAGTTTATTGTCTATCCTTAATTTTGATATGGATAATGTATCCTTATAATGCTATTAAGTAGAGTTTCAAAAATGATGATAGTGATGAGAAAAGTAATAGTTTCCAGTTGTCTAGCTTGGAGATGGTGTTCCTATATACTTTCATCTCTCACTGGTTTGGGGGTTGCAGTTGAAGAAGCCTTGGCAAGTTACTGCAGTGCTTTTGTGTATTGTGCACCCTCTAGCCAGAGTCTCATTGTAGATGGAATGGAAGGTTTAGGGTAGGAAATTGGGGTGCAGTCAAAAGGGTTGCTTTGTCTTGGATGGTATTGATGTGTTAGCATGTGGATCTGTATTCGTCTAAGCAAGTGGTGAACTTACGTAATATTTTTGACTTTTGCCTTGCATGTGTGGAAAGGATCTGGGGAATCGGAAGGTGAATCACTTGCTGGAAAATACTAGTCTCCAGGCTTCTCTTGGGCAGGTCCATTTATATTTCTGTCAAAAGTGAATCCAAAGGTGGTGGTGGTGATAGCAATTTAAAGGTTATGACACTGAGTGTCAGGGAAGTGGACAGGGTCTGCCTTGATGAAGCTCATCACCTATTGAATACTTGCCACATCAGACTGAGCCAGAATGTTGATCACCTTTTCACACCGCCCTCTTTTCCCCTGTACCACTTCACCCTACCCCCTACCGTAACCAACCAATTGAATTGCTTCACCTGGGAATCTTATGTTCTTTTACTGTCTTTTAGTAGGACAAACTCCAAGGTGGAGTACAAGGTAAATGGCAAGATTCTGGGCAGTGTAGAGGAGCAGAGGGATCTGGGGGTTCATATCCACAGATCACTGAAAGTGGCCTCACAGGTGGATAGGGTAGTTAAGAAAGCTTATGGGATGTTAGCTTTCATAAGTCGGGGGATCGAGTTTAAGAGCCGCGAAGTGATGATGCAGCTTTACAAAACTCTGGTTAGGCCACACTTAGAGTACTGTGTCCAGTTCTGATCGCTTCATTATAGGAAGGATGTGGAGGCGTTGGAAAGGGTGCACAGGAGATTTACCAGGACGCTGCCTGGATTGGAGAGTATGGATTATGGGGAGAGATTAAAGGAGCTAGGGCTGTTCCCATTGGAGAGGAGGAGGATGAGGGGAGACATGATAGAGGTATACAAGATATTGAGAGGAATAGATAGAGTGGACAGCCAGTGCCTCTTTCCCAGGGCACCAATGCTCAAAACAAGAGGACATGGCTTTAAGGTATTGGGTGGGAAGTTCAAGGGTGATGTCAGAGGGAGGTTTTTCACCCAGAGAGTGGTTGGTGCATGGAATGCACTGCCTGGGGTGGTGGTGGAGGCTGATACATTGGACAAGTTCAAGAGATTGTTAGATAAGCATATGGAGGAATATGTTAGAGGGATATGTGGGAGGAAGGGGTTAGATAGTCATAGGTGTGGTTTGAAGGGTGGCACAACATGGTGGGCCGAAGGGCCTGTATTGTGCCGTATTGTTCTATGGTATCTTGTTAGAACATTTTTATTAAGAAATACTTGCTTTACCCAGTATAGCTAAGAAGCCTTGGCTGTTGCAAAATGGCCCAGTGATGCTATTTAGAAAGGACTATGTGGATTTTCCAAAAGTTACAAGTTCCTGTGTCTGATCAGTCATTTAGATCTGATCACTGCATCCGTTTCTGATTGTTGCACGATTTTCACCCGTTTGGGGAACTGCATTAACTCTGTCCATTTTCTTGTTAGCAAGTTGGGGCATCTAATGAGTGTACAAGTTTGCCGAAGGTGTCTCCATTACACACATGAATGAAATAGTTTATAAATGTGATTTCAGGCCAGCGATTATAGTGCTTCAACATGCTGGGGTGGGTTTTGAGGGTGTTGAGCAGGGAGCAAATTATATTTGTTCCCTTTGATCCACCGTTCTCTACGTTATTCATAATTGCACATTTACTAGTTGTATTAAAGCTTAAAACTGATCACTATTTCAATGTTCAGTTCATAAGAAGCTGTTCTCCTGTGAGGTGTCTTGTGCTTAAAGGCTTTCCTTGGGTTGCTAACCTTGAATTTGCTCATTCTTTGTTTCTAGGCACGTCAGATCAACATTCACAACATGTCTGCATTCTATGAAAGTGATCTCTTCAGAATTAACAAATTCACCCATGACACGCGCAGGAAGTTAATTGTACAGCAGTTCTAATTAAAAATAAAATGAAGAATCTGAGGAGGCTGGCAGAATGAAAAGACTGCTGGCATCTCTTTGGAACAGACAAGCATTTTTGGATGACTGCAAAGATGAACTAATTGCTTAACAATGCAGGATGGCTTGAAGATGAAAACCATATTTCATCTCATCAAAAACTTATCCCATCTAATATCTGAACTCTCAAACCAACTCTTTTGTTTCTACCATCCTGCCTTTTACAATTCCAGTTTTGCTTACACATATCTGTATTTTGACAGATTTTTTTAAAAACCAAAAACGCTGGGCAGAATTTTCCCTGTTTGTTCAGTTTCACTGTATATTGTATTTTTGTAAGAGTCCTGTCAGATTAACTGAAGTTGTTACTTTACAGTGACCTTATTTTCCTGATCACATTATAGTTTTTTGATATGTATAGTTAAAATTTAGATGTACGTTCTCTAACTTTTGTTACAATGAATACCAATAAAGATGCCTTTTGCAAACTTTTGTTTGATCTCAGACCATTTTTAACAGTTTACCTTTGAGCCTGTTCAGAAACTTACCTGGCTTCCAATTCAAGCCTCTTCCGCCTCCTTAGTTCAGCCTGGGTCTTCATTAAACACTGGAATTCTCTCCACCACTATATCCTTTTCAAATGCTCCCTAAAGCCTGCATCATTGACCAAGTAGTTGCTCACTTGTCTTAATGTCCTCTCCTGCTTGGTTTCAAAAGGTGTGACAACACTCCTGTGGAACACCTTAGGATGATCTTCTACACAAAGGTGCTGCAGAAATGCAAGTCGATGGTAATCGATGGCACTTGACTTGAGAGATAATATTGTCTTCAATCACTTTTCATGGTGAAGGGACCAGGCATTTAAAAACACAGTGAGTGCTGCCTCTTTAGACTGTGCCTTTGAAATACAGCTATTGATTGTTCTTAATTGTGGGTAAAGCTATTTAGCTTTTTGCTTGACCCAGTGGAATTAGTTACAGATATTTCTAAACTGGAGGTTAACCTTAATAACACAAAGCTGCCTTTGCTTTGCAGATCAATAGAGATCAGTTTTACAGAGGCATAAATGTCAGAGCCATAATGTAAACTGTCATTTGTGAATTTGCTTAGAGTTTGGCATGCTATTGAGATTGCTGTTTTCTAGCCAGTGTGATCCACCGGTGCTTTGTGACATTCTCCAGCATGATTGAAGAAAACAATGCACTTTCTGGCTCTGCTCTATTTATGCCAAATGTACCACCAATGATAATTCCTGTGCCTGATTAGTGATATTACAATAACAGCACTTTTAAAACAGCTAAATATCTTGGGGCATTATACAGGATTGTAATGAAACACAACTTGAGTGAGTCACAGATCCAGCCAGAACCTTGGTCACTGATAAGTTTTAAGGAATGCCTTAAATGAGAAAGGAAAGGAATTCCAAAGCTTATGGACTTGGTAGCTGAAAGCATGGCTATCAATGGTGGAGCAGTGACATTTTGGTTTGATCATGTCAGAGACATAGTCAAGGGTTACAGAGCACAGAAATGGCCCTTTGGGCCAACTTATCCATGTTGACCAAGGTGCCTTCCTATGCTCGTCCCATTTGCTTGTATCCCTCTAAACTTTGCCTATCCATGTATCTGTCCAAATATCTTTTAAGTGTGATTGTACCTGCCTCTACCATTTCCTCTGGCTGCCTGTTTCAAATACCCACCACTCTCTGTGGAAAAAGCTTGCCCCTCAGGTCTCCTTTAAATCTTTTCCCTCTCACTTTAAACTTATGCCCTCTAGTTTTAGACTCCCCTACCCCTGGAAGAACACTGTGACCATTCACCTTGTTTATTGCCCCTCCTGATTTTGTAAACCTATAAGGTCACCCTTTGGCCTCCCTCACTCCAGGGAAAACTGTCTCTGGTCCTATAATTAAAGTCCTCCAGTTCTAGCAACATCCTTGTGAATCTTTTCTGCACCCTCTAACTTAATCACAACCTTCCTGTAGCACGGCAATCAGAACTGCGCACAATATTTCTGTGTGGTCTCACCAATGTCTTGTGCAGCTGTAACATGATATCCCAACTCTTGTACTTAATGCCTTGATTAATAAAGACAAGTGTGCCCAATGCTGCCTTCACCACCTGCCTCTGTGTTAATGCTTTCAGGAATCTTTCAGGAAACCCCTCAGTTTCTCTGTTCTGCAATGGTCCCCAGGGCCCTGCCATTCACTGTGTATGTTTAACTTCACAAAATGCATCTTGTCTGAGTCAAATTCCATCTACTGGGGTTGAGAGACTAAATGTACCAAAGGCTGCAGTGGCTTTGAAAATAAGGAAATAGATTTGAAAACAGGAATGAGAATTTTAAAATCAAGGGAGCCTATGAGTTTTGGATGACCAAGCTTACAAAGGCGGCGGCCGATAAGCACTGTGTCTAAATTGTCAAGTGTGGAATTAATGAAAGTGTGGATAAAAGTTTAGGCACAGATGAGATCATCCAGACTTTCAAGATGTAACAGAGAAAAATAAATCATCTTAGTGACAGTGTGTATACTTATTTAGAAGCTCATTTGGGGGTCAAAACGTCACCAAGATTGTGAATGAGCCAAGGTCAATACCAGGGTAAGAGATGGAGTATGTGGCAGGAATTGAAGGCAGTAGATCTGGTCCAACTAATATTTAGCCAGTTAAATTTATTAAGGAGCTTGCAGTCATCTGCTTATCATGCCTAGTGATGTACATCATGAATTAATGTTTATTGCTCATCCCCAGTTCTCCAGGAAAGTTATCCCTAGTTCGTCCAAACCTACAAATCAGGAGCAGGCACACTCATCCCCTCGATCCCCTCAAACATTCACTAAGATGATGGTTGATCTAGCTGTAACCTCAACTCCACATTTTTTTAGGAACTCCAGCATCGTTGTTTTTAATCTAGATTCCAGCATCTGCAGTCCTTTGTTTCCCACAGTTTTAGATTTCTTTATTAGTCACATGTACATCGAAACACGCAGTGAAATGCATCTTTTGCGTAGAATGATCTGGGTCAGCCCGCAAGTGTCACCACACTTTCAGTGCCAACATTTCCACCTAGTGGTAACCTTTCAGCCCCCTGCTTTTCGGGAATCTAACTGCTTTAAGTACTGAAAGGCTGCTTCCTTGCTCTTTGAGAAACACGGTTCCAAAAAATTACAACACTGCAATGGAAAATGTTTCATTTCTGTCTTAAATCAGGAACCTTTTATTTTTAAAGAGTGATCCCAGTCAAACTTTAAATCTAACATTCCTCCTTGTAGTAAATGTTTGTAGGAGCTTGTTGTGCACAAGTCACGGTGATTTTCGACATTACAACTGCCTCTACTGTAAAGCAGGTGTTGTGAAGGGTGCCATATAATTGCGATTTTAAACATAACTGCCTCCAGACCCACAGCCAGTTATAGACAGACTGACTAAGAATTCCTTTCCTTGAAAATTTTTACAGCGATCAAACCACTTTATGGGTACTGACATCTGCTTTTTGCTTCTGAAGTTTTTAAGTCCTGGATCAGATTTTCAAAGTTCTATGGAGATTTAATGGCTTATTTGCCAGATTGAAACTTTGTCCCAAATCTACTGCCATACCCTCCTGAAGCTGTCAGTCAGATTTTCCTCCCATGCTTAAATTAGGTAGTAGTGATTATTTATAAATAATTGGACGTGTTGCTGTAAAGTTGCAGAAAATGCTGTAATAGTTATTGTCATCTATTTCTCCATAACCCTGGGAAAGGTTACACTGATGCTCTTGGCAGAGGTGGTAAAAATCTTTGCGAGCTTTTTTAACATGGATGGGCAAGCAAGCAATAAGCTCACAGACTTTACAGTAAGGAGCAGTGGACAGGATGATAAAAGGCCCAGGACAAGCAGACACCTGCAAATAATAGGACTGCCAGCATCTCAAATACAGCCTGATGAAGGGTCTTGACCCAAAACATTGACTGTCCATTTCCCTCCATAGATGCTGCCTGACCCGCTGAGTTCCTCCAACACCTTTGTGTGTGGCTCCAGATTTCCAGCATCTGCAGTCTCTCGTGGCTCAGATACACCTGTCCACTGTTGAAGACCTGAAAGTTTGAAACCTCACCTCAGGCCTGATAGCTCTGCCAGAAATATAAAGCTCCAGACAATGATGAGTTTGGAACAAAGTCTGTCCCACCAGGATAAGATTACAGTCCAAGGAGAATAGTTATTCATAGTTAACCCTTAGCCCATTGGGATTGAGGATGACTTGCTTCCTTAAGTTCTGAGGTGGCTGATTGGACCAATGTGGGGTCTGAGGCATTTGGTGGGGTAGGAAGGTGGGTAGTATGGAGAGTGATAAGCTTCTACTATTTGATAAATATTACAGATATCATCATTCAGCTTCCAATTTTCAGAGGACACCCAGTTCTGATCCACTCTCATAGTCACAATGTTTATTTGGTCAGAACACAAAAAACTGCAGATGCTGGAAATCTGAAATAAAAACAGAAAATGCTGGAGATACTTAGCAGGTTGCATCACTTAGTGGATGCATCACGGTTTGGTACGGCAACTGCTCTGCCCATGACTGCAACAAACTACAGAGAGTTGTGGACACAGCTCAGCACATCGCGGAAACTAGCCTCCCCTCCATGGACTCTGTCTACACTTCTCGCTGCCTCGATAAAGTAGCCGACATAATTGAAGACCTCACCCACCGTGGACATTCTCTCTTCTCCCCCCTCCCATCAGGCAGAAGATATAAAAGTCTGAAAGCAGGTACCACCAGACTCAAGAACAGCTTCTACCCTGCTGTTATAAGACTATTGAACAGTCCCCTAGTACGATAAGATGTACTCTTGGCCTCACAATCTACCTTGTTATGGCCTTGCACCTTATTGTCACCCTGCACTGTAACACCTTATTCTGCATTCTGTTACTGTTTTCCCTTGTACTACCTCAATGCATGGTTGTAATGTAATGATCAGTATGGATGGCATGCAAAACAAAGTTTTTCACTGTATCTCGGTACATGTGACAATAATAAATAAATTTCCCAGGTCTGGCAGCAACTGTTGAGATAGAGTTAACAATCCAGGTTGATGACCCTTCAGATTTCTCTCTCCATGGTTGCTGCTTGCCCTACTGAACATCTCCACCATTCCCTGTAACTATGTAGTGATAGAAAGAACTGCAGATGCCGGAATCTAGATGAGAAAACAAGATGCTGGAGGAACTCAGCAGGCCAGGTAGATGTTTTCTTCCACGGATGCTGCCTGGCCTGCTGAGTTCCTCCAGCATCTTTTTTTTTCACCTTGTAATTATGTGACTGGTTCAGTGGAGTTTCTAATCAATGGTGATCCCACACTCCCTGCCGAATAATGATAGATGAGGGACTAGTAATGCCATCGGGAATTAAGCTCCCCTTGCTTTAAGACCTCATTGCCACTTGTCACATAAGCTGAAGCCTGTGCAGGTGCTGAGGGCAGCGGACAATTGCTTCTTTATTTAAGGAGTTGTAAACAGAATTGAACAAAGTACATTCATCAGTGAGAATCCCCACCCCTGGTAGAGGGAAATCCATCAATATCCAATTTATCTGTCCTAATCTTCTTATGTGGATTAGTATAAAAATTGTTTTTTTTCTCTTGTTGTGTATTATCTTGAGAAGATTTAAGTGCCGTATAAAGATAATTTGTTATTTTGATAAAAGTTGATTGAGCTATTGCAACATCTGGAAATACTGCTGCTGGTGATAGCTCAGGGAATAGGGAGCAAGAGCAAAATAGCTCGGTTTTTGACACCTGACTTTTCAGTTGCAGTCACTCATTGACGATGTATGTCATATCTGTGTGAATTTAATCCCAACAGCTCTGGTGCTGTCAGAACCAACAAATCATCAAATATCCTGTTCAGCTTATACAAAGATTTGTTATGTGGCATAAGTGGATAGTTGTAGATCTCCAATGATAAACCCACGCTGAAGAGTCTGGAGCACATAATCAATGTTGACACTTCAATGCAGCAGTGAGGGAATGCTGTCCTGTTGATGGTGCCATTAATCAAGTGAATATTCAAAGGCCCTGCCTTACCCCTTAGTTAATGGAAGGGGTCGTGTGACACTGCTTGAAGAATAGAGATAGTGTGTAACTGTTTGTGATATTAAATGACTTGGACAAAAATGTAGATGGGTTGGTTAGTAAGTTTGCAGATGACACAAAAATTGGTGGGAGTTGTGGATAGAGGGCTGTCAAATGATACAGCAGAATACAGATCAGTTACAGATATGGACAGAAATGACAGATGGAGTTTAATCTGGGCAATTGTGAGGTGTTGCACTTTGGGTGGTTGAAGGCAAGGGGAAAGTACACAGTTAATGGTAGGATCTTCAATAACATTGATGTACAGAGGGATCTTGGGGTCCAAGTCCATAGCTCCCTGAAAGTAGCCACACAAGCAGATAGGGTAGTAAAGAAGAATGCTTGCCTTCATTGGTCGGGGCATCGAGTATAAGAGTCAGGAAGTCGTGTTGCAGCTGTATGAAACTTTGGTCAGGCCGCACTTGGAGTATTGTATGTAGTTGTGGTCACCACATTTTGGGAAGGATGTGGGAGCTTTGGAGAGGGTGCGGAAGAGGTTGTTGCCCGGATTAGGGGATATGAGCTATAAGGAGAGGTTGGACAAACTTGGGTTGTTTTCTCTGCAGCATCGGAGGCTGAGGGGAGACCTGATAGAAGTTTATAAAATTATGAGAGGCATAGATAGGGTAGACATCCGGTATCTTATCCCCAGGGTAGAAATGTCGAATACTAGAGGGCATAGATTTAAGGTGAGAGGCGGAAGGTTTAAAGGGGATATCCAGGGCAAGTTTTTTACACAGAAAATGGCGGGTGTCTGAAATGTGCTACTGGATGCTGGTGGTGGAAGCATCTGCTCTGCCCAAGACCGCAAGAAGCTGCAGAGAGTTGTGGACACAGCCCAGCGCATCACGGACACCAGCCTCCCCTCCTTGGACTCTGCCTTTACCTCTCATTGTCTTGGTGTAGCAGCCAGCATAATCAAAGACCCCACCCACCTAGGACATTCTCTCTTCTCTCCTCTTCCATCGGGTAGAAGATACAGGACCCTGAGGGCACGTACCACCAGACTTAAGGACAGCTTCTACCCCACTGTGATAAGACTATTGAACGGTTCCCTTATACAATGAGATGGACTATGACCTCACGATCTACCTTGTTGTGACCTTACACCTTATTGCACTACACTTTCTCTGTAGCTGTGACACTTTACTCTGTACTGTTATCGTTTTTACCTGTACTACATCAATGCACTCTGTACTAACTCAATGTAACTGCACTGTGTAATGAATTGACCTGTATGATCGGTTTGTAAGACAAGCTTTTCACTGTACCTCGGTACAAGTGACAATAATAAACCAATACCAATACAAATACCATTATGAAAGTGCAGTTCAAGAGGCTTTTAAACAGACACATGAATGTGCAGGGAATGGAGGGGTATGGATCATGTGCAGGCAGAAGGGATTAGTTTAATTTGGCGCAGACTTTGTGGGCTGAAGGGCCTTTTCCCATGCTGTAACTGTTCTATGTTCTGTGTCCTGGGCAACATCTGAGCCAATATTGCTGAAATAGGCTGTCTTAATAATTATTTCATTGTAGTTGTGGATTTTGAGTGTAAATTGGGTGCCATAGTTCTTTATATTACAATAACATATGTACTTGCAAAAGTTACCTTTGCAGTTTATATGCCACCTCTTGGAAAGCTAACCATTTAGGAGAACCATTCAAATCATTACAATGGGGGAATGGGCATGCACAATCCCCCATCTCTCATTCTAGAATATAAAATTCCGTCGATTGTACCATGGGGGAGATGGAGTATTTCTTTGACCGTCCTCTTTATCATCCAGTCCAGCTCTCTCAACATGTTCTGAGACGCTTCAGTTAAAATAAGGTGAAAGTAGACCCTAGGTACTATATAGATCTTAAGCAATTCGGCCTTTTGCATTGATTTGAGTTTAGTCCTTCTCAACTTGTCAAATCATTTTTCTAATTTTGATCTCAGATCTTCCATTGAGATTCCGCGCCACGGATCTACCCTCGCACCGAGGTATTTTTCAACTTCACCAGGTGGTATGTATGTTATCTTTCCTCACCCAAACTGCCATTGTTCTTTAGAGTTGTACACGTGTGTCTTTCTCAGGCTGATGAAGTGAAAACCCTTCGTCTTTTCAACATTGACATCAAGACTGGTACCACTACAAAAGTCATTCAATATGGAGATGTTCCTGACAAAGTACTCTGTGAAATACTTTTCCTTACATTTCTTTTGATAATAGAACAGTACAGCACAGGAACAGGCCCTTCAGCCCACAACGTTGTGCCGAACCAATTACATTAGTAATAAAATGCCCAACTAAACTAATCCCTTCTGCCTCCACAATGTCCATATCCTACCATTTCCCTCACATCCATGTTCCTACCTAAGAGCTTCTTGAATGCCCCTATTGTATCTGCCTCCACCGCCACCCCAGGCAGCACATTCCAGGCACCCACCACTCTCTGTGTAAAAAAACTTGCCCCGCACATCTCCTTTGAACTTACCCCCTCTCACCTTAAATTATGCCCCCTGGTATTCTAGGAAAGGGAAGAAGCATGGGGTGGGGATTACTTAAAATGGGAGAATTCAATGTTCATGCCGTTAGCCTGCAGCGGACAACGTTTCGGGTCAGGACACTTCTTCAGGACTGAAGATAGGAAAAGGGGAAGGAGGAACAGCACCTTATTTTCTGTCTTGGAACCTTGCAGCCTAACGGCATGAACATCTCTCTTTTTTCTACCCGCCTTTTTTTTCCTTTCTCTCCGTACCTTTGACCCATCCCCCGGTGGATCTGCTCTCCCCTCCCCCGCGCCTGCCCATCACTATCTCTTACCTGCATCTACCTATCACCTCTCTGTGCCCACCCCACCTCCCCTCTTTTGTCCACCTATCACTGCTCTGCTTTTCCCTCCTATATATTGGGCTTCCCCTTTTCCTATCTTCAGTCCTGAGGAAGGGTCCTGACCCAGAACGTTGACCGCCTGCTTTTCTCCACGGATGCTGCCTGGCCTGCTGAGTTCCTCCAGCATCGTCGTGTTTTTCATCCAACTTAAGTTGGGTGTTTCATGTTATAGATCATCACAGACTCACCTCGATTTTGTTTTCCCCTCTATTCTTCAGAATCAGAATCAGGTTTATTATCACTGACATACATGAAATTTGTTGTTTTGTGGCAGCAGTAGAGTGCAAATACATAAAGACAAAAACATAAAATTACTTTAAATTAAAGTAATTTAATTTAGAAAAAGAAATTAAAAAAAACAAAAAAAAAGGAATAACGAGGTAGTGCTCATGGGTTCATGGATCATTCAGAAATCTGATGGCAGAGGGGAAGAAGCTGTTCCTGAATCATTGACTGTGGGTCTTCAGGCTCCTGTACCTCCTCCCTGATGGTAGGAACGAGAAGAGGGCATGTCCCGGATAGTGAGGGTCCTTAGTGATGGATGCCGCTTTCTTGAGGCACCACCTCTTGAAGATGTCCTCGATAGTGGGGAGGGTTTTGCCCGTGATGGAGTTGGCCGAGTCTACAACTTTCTGCAGCCTCTTGCAATCCTATGCGTTGGAGGCTCATACCAGGCGTTGATGCAACCAATCAGAATGCTCTCCACCGTACATCTACAGAAATTTGTAAGAGTCTTTGGTGACATACCAAATCTCCTCAAACTCCTAAAGAAGTAGGGTTTTCTGGTGTAACTTGCAGAGGGTGAGTTGAATGAGGGGTAATCTTATAGAAGTGTATGAAATCATGAGGGGCATAGATATGGTAAATGAACACCATCTTTTTCCCAGGGTTGGGGAATCAAGATCTAGAGAGCATAAGTTTCGGGGAAGTGAGAGGGGTAAGATTTCATAGGAATCTTAGGGGCAACTTTTTCACCCAGAGGGTGGTATGTATATGGAACGGGCTGCCAGAGGAAGTCATTGAGGCGGGTACATGAACAACACTTAAAAGGTACTTGGACAGGTACATGGATAGGAAAGGTTGAGAGGGATATGGGCCAAATGTGGGTAACTGGGACCAGCTTAGGTGGGAATCTTGGTTGGCATGGATGAATTAGGCCAAAGGGTCTGTTTCCGTGCTGTATTACTCTATGACTCCCTAATATTGGATCTATCTACACTTTAAAAGTAGCAAATATATTTTTTGTTGGGGGAGGGAAGGGTGGGATATTGGCGTAAAATGAGCGGACTGCAATATTAATACTGAAAGGATCTGTGGGAGTGTTGTGAAGTCTGCAATCTACAAGAAAAAATATTGTCGAGATTCTTAAGAGCTCACTGATTATTCCAGGACTGCCTTGAAACAAGGTTGGCTCTGTGTCTGCCAGTAATGCAGTCAAACTGTATGTATTTGTGAGTGTGTGCATCAGTGGAGAGAGTAGCTGCCTTCCAGGCTGTTAGCCAATGACGGGATTCATCAATAGGACCTTTTGTTGGAGCGTAATGCCTCTGCCAAGCCCTTGATTCAACGGATTGTGACCAGACTGAGTCTGCCTATTGATTAAAGCACTTCTGAGAGGTTCAGCTGCTGCAGAAAGCTATCAAATTGCCACAGATTTTGCAGGTCAATAGATTTCTCCCCAGCCCTAAAAATTCAGCTCAGGTCACCCTCCCACAGATCCCCTGCTTCATAATCCCAGTGCAGGCACTTGTGCCCAAAATCCAGACCAACAGTGCAGTGCTTTAATTTATTTAGCGAATGCGTTTCCGCAGAGCCAAGCAGAAGTTTTCCCACTTGCTTGTCAGATCGTCCCTGTGTTCAGTGAGAGGACAGTCTATGAAAATATTTATCTCACCACAAGCCTCAAAAATGATTAATATGGAAACCTCAGTGGTGAAGATGGATGAACGTAGTCCTTGTTTTAAATCTATTCTGTTTTAAAAGGCACTTGGACAGGTACATGGATAGGAAAGGTTTAGAGGGCTATGGGCCAAACACAGGCAAACAGGACTAGTTCGGATAGACACCTCGCCACCCTTCCTGGACATTCTCTCTTCTCCCCTGTCTCCCATCAGGCAGAAGACACAGATACCTGAAAACATGTACCACCAGGCTCAAGGACAGTTTCAATCCCACTGTTACAAGACTATTGAACAGATCCCTAGTACAATAAGATGGACTCTTGACCTCACAATCCACCTTGTTATGGCCTTGCACCTTATTGTCTGCCTGCACTGCACTTTCTCTGTAACTGTAACATTTTATTCTGCATTCTGTTATTGTTTTCCCTTGTACTACCTCAATGCATTGTTGTAGTGAAATGATCTGTATGGATGGCAAATTTTTCACTGTACCTGTGTGACAATAGTAAACCAATTCCAATTCCAATTTTGGTTGGCAGGTATGAGTTGGGCTAAAGGGCCTGTTGCCATGTTGCATAATTCCATAACTCCATGTCAGGCCTGGACTTAGTATAGGAACTGAAACTCATGTGGTATTAGTCACAAATAATTTGTTCTTCACTTCCACTGATTTCCATGCCTTGTTCCAAAGAGTGTGTGAAGACGCTTTTTGGTCAGGTGGCCTGTTCCATAAGAGAGTCATGCTCAGGTGGATTGGATATTTCCTGGTGCAAGGTAGGTCTGGTGTGTAGGGATGTGAGCAGTGGTCTCTTAAGAGATTTTTCAGTTCTGCATGGCGTCTTCCAAAGGATCCTTCTCAACCAATGTTTAAGGAATGTTACACAGGCAGTGGTGCTATCTTTCGGAAGCGATGTGAATGATCAAATTTTGGCTTTTTTTCAGTAAAATTCTCCACAACGTCATGGATAAAATTCCCATGCTAGCCAATAACCAGCACAGTGAAAAACTGATCATTTGGACAGCATCCATCTTCACTCTTTGGTTGTCCTTGACATTGAAAGATGCTAATATAAGCCTTGCATTTCTTTTTGTGCTCCTCTCACAGAAGGTGTAATAGACAGCAGGGGTGGAAATGTCCAGACATTTCACTGATATTTTTCAGTTCCCTCTGTGTAGAACCACTTTCTCATTTTGCTGTCTCCAGAGTCTCTTGCAATGATCTGTTCAGTCCAGGGAACTCCTGTGATGATATGTGACAATAATAAACCAAAACCAATACCAATATCCTTGACAATACTAATCCTTTGGAAGTCCCCATGCTGAACTGACAAATCTCTTGGCACACCACTGCTCACACCCATACACCACAGTTGCTGGCAGAACACACAAAATCCTGTGTGAGTACTGATAAATTTCACAGGCATGTCTTGTTCTAACCTTGGAAAGGAAGTGTCGATTACTCAAAGGAAAACTGTGCTCGTATGGGTAACGGAAATACTGTGCTAATGAAGTCAACAGAGTCAAATTACCTGGTGGCTCAGGGGATCTGCTTCTTGGATCCCACAGGGTCTGGGTGAATTCTGCATTATTTCACAATGAAGGTTGTAGACATCTCCCTACCTAAGGAAGGTTATGGTTAGAGGTAGTGCAAGGAAGGTTCAACAGATGAATTCCTGGGAAGGCTTTAGAAGGATGATTGGTGATCTCGAGCAGCTGAACAGCCTATTCTGTTTCTATTTCTTATGTTGAGGGGTTCATTGACTGCTGCTGTTTAATTGGCTATGTGTCAGCTGTCGATTATTTGGATAGCACTCTCTCCTAAGATCCAAAATGTTAGGAGTTCAAGCCTTACTCTAAGCAGTTGGGTACACATTTGTTGCTGGTACTTCAGCCTCAATACTGTGGTGTTGTTGCACTACTGAAGGTGCTGTCTTTCACATATGCAGGCAAGTGCTCCCATCTATTCCCTGCTGCAGATTCATAGAGTCATATAACATGGAAACAGGGTCTTTGGCCCATTCAGTCCATGCTGACCATCGAGCACCCATACACACTAATCCTACACTAACTCCTTTTTTATTCTCTCCACATTCCCATCAACTCCCTCAGATTCTACTACTCACATGAGGGGCAATTTACACTGGCCCATTAATGTCCAAACACACACGTCTTTGGGACGTGGGAGGAAACTGGAACAGCCGTGGGAAACCCATGCAGCCACAGGGAGGACTTGCAAAGTCCACACAGACAGCACCTAAGGCCAGGATCCAACCCGGGTCTCTGGAGCTGTGAGGCAGCGGCTGTTATGGTTCAAAGCACAGTGTCCTGGCTGTTATTTATCCCATAACCACATAAAAGGGATTACATTGCTGTCTGGTAAATTGGTAAATTGGTTTATTATTGTCACATATCCAAGTACAGTGAAAAACTTGTCTTGCATACCGTTCGTACAGATCATTTCATTAAACAGTGCATTGAGGTTGTTCGAGGTAAAAACAATAACAGAATGCAGAATAAAGTGTTACAGTTACAGAGAAAGTGCAGTGCAGGCAGACAATAAGGTGTAAGGTCATAACGAGGTAGATTGGGAGCTCAAGAGTCCATCTTATCGTACTAGGGAACTGTTCAATAGTCTTATAACAGCAGGATAGAAGCTGTCCTCGAGCCTGGTGGTACGTGCTTTCAGGCTTTTGTATCTACTGCCTGATGGGGGAGGGGAGAAGAGAGAATGTCCGGTGTGGGTGGGGTATTTGATTACGCTGGCTGCTTTAGTGAGGCAGTGAGGAGTGTAGGCAGAGTCTATGGACGGGAGGCTGGTTTCTGTGATGTGCTGAGCCATGCCCACAACTCTCTGCAGTGTCTTGCAGTCATGGGCAAAGCACTTGCCATACCAAGCCGTGATGCATCAGGATAGGATGCTTTCTATGGTGCATCTATAAAAATTGGTGAGGGTCAAAGGACACTTGCCAAATTTCTTTAGCCTCCTGAGGAAGTAGGGGTGCTGGTGAGCTTTCTTAGTCATTCTAGAAATGTTACCAGGTTTGTGAGACCTTGCTGTGCACAAATTGGATTTCCAATATTATACTAATGATTTACGACGACTGTGGAGTACTTTGGGACATTGTGAAGGGTACAGCAAGGTTACTGGGGCAAGACAGGTGGATAGAGTTAAAATCGGGAAAGGCTGAAAGGCCTAAATGGTCTCCTATTCATAATAGATTATCTTGTTGCAACTGCAATCTTTTTATCCAAGCAATGCTTGCTGATTTACTGAATGAAACGAGCAAGGTTGAATCACTTGCTTCAATAATTGATATTCCAGCAATGGTATAGGGCCTTGAAGAGACCTCACCTGCTGCATTGTGGTTTCTTAATGTAAATAGAAATGATATACTTGCGTGGAGAGTTCAGTGAAGATTCACTCGATGGTGCAACGCACAAAATGCTGGAGGAACTCAGTGGGTCGGGCAGCATCTGTGGAGGGAAACGGACAGTCAACATTTCGGGTTGAGACCCTCCATCTGGACTGAAAGATAGAAGGGAGAGAGCCTGTATAAAGAGGTGAGGGGGAAGGGTGAGGCCAAAGGCTGACAAGTGATAGGTGGATCCAGGTGAGGAGGGGTGATAGGCGGATCCAAAGTCAATGTCAAGTTTATTGTCATGTGCACAAGTCCATGTGTGCACAGGTGCAATGAAAAACTTATTTGCAGCAGCATCACAGGCACCTAGCATCATATAAGCAGCACTCACAAGAAAAACATAAATTAAACACAATTTTTACAAGAAAGAACACAATTTGAATAAAAAAAACAATGAAGTCCATTTTAGTGCAAATTGATCATAGTGTTGCTATACTGAGGTAGTGATTAGGGTTTTGCAGGTTGGTTCAAGAACCGAATGGTTGAAGGGAAGTCGCTGTTCCTGAACCTGGTGGTGTGGGACTTCAGGCTTCTGTACCTCCTGCCCGATGGGAGCTGCCAGAAGATGGCAGACAGGGGAGGGGAGGGTGGGGATAGCGACAGAGGCTGGGAGGTGATCGGTGGAGGGAACAAAGGGCTGCAGATGGTGGGATCTGACAGGAGAGAAGGTGGAGCCTGGGATCACAGGAGGGAGGTGGGAAGGGCAGATGGGAACAGTGGCGGTGGGGACCCAGTGAGAGGTGTGTAGGTGAGGGGCAGATGGTGGATGGAGATAGGGGCAAGAAAGAGGGTGATGGGGGGCTGGGGTGAGTGTAGAAAGAACTGGGTAGATCGGAAGGAGAGAGGAGGTATAGGTGGGTCAGTTTACTGAAAGTTGGAGACTTCAATGTTCATGCCATAGGGTTGTAGACTACCCAGGCCAAATATGAGGTGCTGTTTGCGTTTAGCCTCACCCTTGCAGTAGAGGAGGCCGAGGACAGACAGGCTGCTGTGGGAATGGGGAGTAGAATTAAAATGGCTGGCAACCGGGAGCTCCAGACTTGTGTCTCCATTCACTCGGTGGTTCATGGGATTAGTGGACTTGCTGAGATCAAGTGGACTAACCCACATTCTCGAGAGTTCCGAAGATTGAGATGACTTCATTGAAGCCACTGGACTCAAAAACCTGGATGTGTGGGGGACGTTCAGTTCTGGTCGCCTCATTATAGGAAGGATGTGGAAGCTTTAGAGAGGGTGCAGAGGAGATTTACCAGGTTACTCTCTGAATTAGAGAACATGTCTTATGAGGAAAGGTTGAGTGAGCTAGGCCTTTTCTCTTTGGAGCAATGCAGGATGAGGGGTGACTTGATAGAGGTGTGTAAGATTATGAGGGGCATAGACAGAGTGGACAGCCAGCACCTTTTCCCCAGGGCGGCAATGGCCAATACCAGAGGACATCAGTTTAAGGTGAGTGGAGGAAAGTTTAGGGGAGATGTCAGAGGTAGGTTTTTTACACAGAGAGTGGTGGGTGCCTGGAATGCACTGCCAGGGGTGGTGGCAGAGGCTGATACAATAGCAACATATAAAAGACTCTTAGATAGGCACATGGATGTAAGAAAAATGGAGGGTTATGGGCTGAAGGGCCCATACTGTGCTGTACTGTTCCATGTTCTATCTTCTATGTTTCCCTAACTGAGCAGTCAAGAACAGGGGTCATAGTCTCAGAAAAAGAGGTTGGCTATTTAGAACTGAAAGTGAGGACAAATTTCTTCACCCAGAGGGTGGCGGACTTTGAGAACGCCCTGACCCAGAGGGGTGTGGGGGGGGGGGGTGGGTGGAGGTCAGTTATTGAGTTCATTCAAAACAGAGATGGATAGATTTCTGAAGTGAAGATCTGTGATAAATTGGAGACCACAAGAGACTGAGTGAGACAGTCCCTAAGGAAGGAGATGTTGCTGTGGATGTGAATGGTATTTTGATTCTGCAAGTGGCTGATTTTTTTGTGGGGGGGGGGGCAGGTGGAGGTTGAGGGGTGGGTGAGGTGCAGTGAGGCTGACAAGGCAAGAGTATGCTGCAATGATGTTGACAATTATTACAGTTAATGGCAGGACTCTTAACAACACTGAGGTCCAGAGAGATCTTGGGGTACAAGTTCATACCTTCCTGACAGTGGCAATGCAAGTAGATAGAGTGGTAAAGAAAGTGTATGGAATGCTGGCCTTCATTGGGAGAAGGCAGGAGAATGGGGCTGAGAGGGAAAAATAAATCAGCCGTGATCAAGTGGTGGAGCAGACTTGATTGGCTGAATGGCCTCATTCTGCTCCTACGTCTTATGGTCTATGGTCTTCATTGCTTGGGACGAAGAGTATATGAGTTGGGAAGTCATATTGCAGTTATATAAAGCTTTGGTTAGGCCGCACTTGGAGTACTGTGTGCAGTTCTGGTCACGCCATTACAGGAAGGATGTGGGGTCTTTGGATTTGGAGAGGGTGCAGAAGAGGTTTACCAGATGCTGCCTGGATTAAAGGGTATAGGCTATAAGGGGAGGTTGGACAAACTTGGGTTGTTTCCTCTGGAGTGGCGGAGGCTGAGGGGAGACATGATAGAAGTTTATAAAATTATGAGAGGCATAGATCAGAATCTTTTTCCAATGGTAGAAGTGTTGAGGGTGTAGCTTTAAGGTAAGAGGGGGAAGGTTTAAAGGAGATGTGCAGGACAAATTTCTTAGACAGGGAGTGGTGGGTGCCTGGAATGTGCTGCCAGGGGTGGTGGTGTAGGCAGATACGATAGAAGGGTTTAGAACACAGAACAGTACAGCACAGAACAGGCCCTTCAGCCCGCAATGTTGTGCTGACATAGCTATTCCCTCCTACCTACAGAATGCCCATATCCCTCTATTTTCCTCTCATTCATGTGCCCATCCAAGCCCCTCTTAAAAGCCCCCAATGAATTTGCGTCCACCACCCTATCAGGCAATGCATTCCAGGCATCCACCATTCTCTGAGTAAAAAACTTACCCCTCAGGTCTGTTCTGAACCTACCCCCTCTCACCTTAAATGCATGCCCTCTGGTATTGGATTGCTCAATAATGGGAAAAAGATATTGCTTGTCCACCCTACCTATGCCCCTCATCATTTTATACACTTCCAACAGATCACCCCTCAGCCTCCGCTGCCCCAGAGAAAAGAGCCCAAGTTTGTCCAGCCTCTCCTGATAGCACATGCCCTCTAATCCAGGCAGCATCCTAGTAAACCTCACATGGAAACGCAGGGAATGGAGGGATACAGATGAGGTGCAGGCAGAAGAGAGTATAATATGGCATCATGCTCGGCACAGACATAATGGGCCGAAGGGCCTGTTCCTGTGCTGTACTGTTGCACGTTCTCACAGCAGGACGTCCCCCTGTGTTTGCGCACCACGGTGCTGACAGGCGGGACTTAGGACCCAGGAGCGCATACAATTTGACCGGGAGGACAGACTGCGCAGTCATCAGTGGGATGATCCTGGTCTTCGCTCCCCACGTCCCAGGAATCAGCCTCTCTGCAATAAAAAATCCTGGAACCTCACCGCGGAGGGGAGGTGTGCAGAAGAGGACAACTTATTTTGCAATAGTTGCAGAACAGCAAGAGGAAAATCGGTTGGGAGGGGGGCTGGATGGGTGGAAGATGCTTTGGTGAAATTGATTGCATGTAAGTTTAATCCAACCCCTCTGCAATTGCTCCCGGGGTCTGCACGCCTGCAATTGACTGAAATGTATTTTTATGAGCGGTAATCTTAATGCCTGTGCTGTTTTTCTTTAGTGGGGGAATAAAGGGCGAGGCTGTGGAATTCGCCGCTGCATGAAGATATCTTGGTATCAGGAAATCTCTTGGAGCGAGAGGGGGGGGTCGAATCTCTCCATCACCATGAACCTTACACAGTATCTCCTTTGTGCACTAGGTGAGTCAAAATCTTTTTTAATTTCCCCCCCTTTTGTTTTGGGAGAGAGGGGAGATGTTTAAAAACACACACACACACACACATAAGAAAAGTTCACGAGTCTAGGAAAAGGGGAGAAACACAAAACTGACGGGGGAGGGGTCAGTAAAATGTGGGTGAGAGTGATTTGAAGGCGGGGTTGTTGGTGCTAAGGGAGAAAGGACAATTTTTTTTTAAAGAACATTTTTGCCCCAGCTTCAGGAGTGCCCCAGTTTCTTTGGGGTGCGTTTACCCATTTAATTGCGGGTGTTTGTGCGCACAGCAAGATCCCATTATTTAACCAGATGGAGTTGTACAGCAGGGAAACAGGCCCTTCGGCCCAACCGGTCCATGTCGACCAAGCTACCCCATCCATGCTGGTCCCATTTGCCAGCATTTGGCCCATAACCTTCTAAACCTTTCCTATCCATGTACCTGTCCAACTGTCTTTTAAGAATTGTTATTGTACCTGTCACAACCACTTCCTCTGGCAGCTTGTTCCACATACCCACCACCCTCTGTGTAAGAAAAAAAGTTACCCCTCAAGTTCCTATTAAATCTCTCACCTCTCACCTTAAACCTGTGTCCTCTAATTGTTGATTCCCCAGCCCTGGGGAATCCCTGCATTCACCCTGTCTATGCCTCTTATGATTTTACACACTTCTATAAGATCACCTCTCAGTTTCCTATGCTCAGATCCTTTAATTGTGTCAGCTGAGTGATAAACGTCAACCCAGGAAGCGCAGAAGTAGGCCATTCAGCCCATCGTGTCCGTGATGACCGTCCCACCTGCGATAACCCCTTCTTTGAAACAACGCTGTGGGATCTTTTAAATTCTCCGAGAGAGCAGATGGTGCTTGTTTCCTGTGTGTCTCTGTAGAAAGGTGGCAGTGTGCTCCCTCAGTACTGCACTGAAGAGCCAAACTGGATTTTCTTCTTGGGACCTGAACCCTTGAGTATGTGAGTCAGAGGGCCACCTACACGGCCCACAGCAGGCTCCAAGAAGGTGTTGAAAGGAGAGAAGGGTTAGATAGATCTTAGAGCAGGATAAAATGTCGGCACAACATTGTGGGACGAAGGGACACTACTCTGCTGTAATGTTCTATGTTCTACTTTGAAAGAGAGTTTTGAAATGTTCATGATAAATAAAATCACCATGGAGAGAATCAGTCTGATGTTTCCAAGGCTTTTTTGAAATTTAGTTCTTCGACTGTTGAAGAGACATAATCATATACAGCATGGAAACAGGCCCTTTGGCCCAACTCTTCCATGCCAACCAAGATGCTTTCCTGAGCTAGTCCCATTTGGCCCATATCCCTTTAAACCTTTCCTATCCATGTACCTGTCAGAACGTCTTGTACCTGCCTCTACCACTTCCACTGGCAGCTCGTTCCACATACCCACCACCCTTTAAATCTTTCCTCTCTCACCTTAAACCTGTGCCCTCTAGTTTTAGACTCCCCTACCCTGGCGAAAAAAGACTTTGACCATCCACCTTATCCACATGCCTCATGATTTTATAAACCGCTCTAAGGTCACCCCTCAGCTTCCTACGCTCCAGGGAAAACAGTCCCAACCTATTCAGCCTCTCCTCATAACCCAAGAGGTGGTGCCTCAAGAAGGCGGCATCCATCACTAAGGACCCTCACCATCCAGGACATGCCCTCTTCTCCCCTCTTCCATGAGGCAGAAGATACAAAAGCCTGAAAACACGTACCACCAGGCCCAAGGACAGCTTCTATCCCACTGTTATAAGACTATTGAATAGTTCCTTCGTATGATCAGATGGACTCTTGACCTCACAATCTACCTCGTTATGAGCTTGCACCTTATTGTCTACCTGCACTACACTTTCTCTGTATTCTGTATTGTTTTACCCTGTACTACCTCAATGCACTGTGTAATGAGTTGACCTGTACGAACGGTATACAAGACAAGTTTTTCACTGTATCTCGGTACAATTGACAATAATAAACCAATTCCAGTTCCAATTCTCATTACTGCCATCGAGGAGGAGGTACAGGAGCCTGAAGACCCACACTCAATGATTCAAGAATAGCTTCTTCCCCTCTGCCATCAGATTTCTGAACTCTCCACGAACCCATGAACATGACCTCATTGTTCCTTTTTTTATTGCACTATTTATTTTGTAGTTTATAATTTTTTAATGTCTTTGCACTGTACTGCTGCTGCAAAACAACACAGTTCACATCACATAAGACGGTAATAATAAACCTGATTCTGAAGCCCTCCAGTCCCAGCAACATTAAGGTTTTTACCAGCACTTCACCCATCACCTTGGTGATTCAAGTGCTTGTCTTGGTGCTTAACTGTTGTAAGAGTCTCTCCCTTCACTAACTCCCTGGGCAACTTGTTCATTTCAAGCACTTTTGGTGAGCAAATTCTTCGCTCCCCAACCTGTCTACCACCTACCCCATACCCTAAGCCTATGCCCTCTAGTTTTGGACACCTCTTTTGGGGTGCAGGTTGACTAAAGGAGAACAAGGAGTTAACAAGGTGTTGTTGAACTTGAGCCTTATGGTCAAATTTGGACTGCTCTCCAGGACGGAGGTAAATGAACCATCCAGGTTCCTTCTATAACCTTTCCCTCACTTGAGGGCAAGAGGGAGACCAAGTTAAATATCCAGCTCGCAACATCCAACAGTAGCCAGCGGCTGATTTACTCAAGGTGTGCCGTCAATAAGGTGCACTTGAGCAACGTCCCAGGGATCCTTAGACTGCACCTCCCAAACCCGTGACTCCATCGGCTGGGAGGACAAGGCAGCAGGGACACGGCAAGGTCTCAAGTCAAGTCGAGTTTATTGTCATGTGCACAAGTACAGTGAGGTACAGGTACAGCAAAAAAACTTGCTTGCAGCAGCATCACAGGCACGTAGGTACAGACAACATGCAGAATATTAATTATACAAGACAGTGAAGAAAGAGAAAAAAATTTTTTGCACAGTCAGAGACAAGTCCATGGTAGTGCAAGAGGTGGTGCGTAGTGTTCCATTGCTGAGGGAGGGTTAGGGGTGTGCAGGTCGGTTCAAGAACCTGATGGGTGAAGGGTAGCTGTTCCTGAACCTGGTGGTGTGGGACTTCAGGCTTCTGTACCTCCTTCCCGATGGTAGCAGGGAGGAGGCATGGCCCAGTTGGTGGGGATCTTTGATGACCTTTAACCAACTAAATTCAAGAATATACAAATGGTCCAAATGTTTGCAATAAATTGAGTACAGGTGGGCTGAACGTCCCTCGTTGGCTTGTATTCTACTGATTTAACTCTGTTTCATTGGGTTTCTTTGTAAATCTAAATTTAAGAATAAAAATTCTTCTGATAATGTAACCCTTGGAGCCCAGATATCATCCTGGTAAATCTATACTGATCTCTCTCCAATGTCAATGTATCCTTCCTAAAGTGTGGAGTCTAATAGGGCTTTGTACAGTTATTCTGGTCCTCTG
Organism: Pristis pectinata; assembly: GCF_009764475.1. Taxonomy (NCBI): domain Eukaryota; kingdom Metazoa; phylum Chordata; class Chondrichthyes; order Rhinopristiformes; family Pristidae; genus Pristis; species Pristis pectinata. Next base: position 4,392,485 of record NC_067410.1, on the reverse strand, counting down.
CAGAGAAAGGCTACCATTCCATTATCATTATTGATTATTTTCTGTACCTGCCAGTAACACGTGAGTGATTGATGTACGTGGATCCTCTGGCCATCCAGGGACTCTAGATGCACAGCACTTAAAAAGTACTATGTTCTACATGGTGTCGGATCCAGTTATTTTCAAATCCGCAGGTTCTTTCAGGAGTCCAGGAATGAGTTGAAAACAACTTGGTGCTTCACAAAGTTTTATTGGAAAAGTTTAAAACAAAGAAACAGTCACAGAGCACATGGCGCTAGCTTTACTACTGGGCAATGAGCCGAGACAAAAGGAACTAAAAATGAGCTAGGGTTGGGGGGATAGAAGCGAGAGAGAGAGGCAAGATAAGCAAGAGATTGATTAACAAAAAATGACACCTTTTATTACCTGAGATAGGATAAAATTGAATAACAATAGTCCAATCGAAAAATCTATTAGATACCTGTGGCAAAACCAACCAACGAGAAAACACATATTCACCTGATGGACGAACCAATAAGCTAGGAAGCGGTCATTCCTTGTGCAGCCACCTGAGGTGTATTAAACACTATACATGCTTAAAAAAAACTACTTAAAACAGTCAAATCCAACAATGTTTTAGCTCCAAACTGGATGACTTCACATTTCTCCACATTGAAACCCTCTTGCCAGAATTTTGCACATTTGCTAAATCTATTAATATCTCTGTAATTTTACACTTGCATCTACATGGCTTAAACTGCTGCCCATCCTTCTTTCCTCAGGAAATCCACCTCTTCATCAAAGCCATTTATAAATAGGATCCCAAGTGTCTCCATGGATGACACCTGCTAGTTTGCGCATCTGGCCATTATCCCCTCTCCCTCTGTTTTCTGTCTCTTAGCCACTATCGTGCCCAGGTCAATAATTTGCCTTCGTTTCCATGAACTTCAACTTCAGCTGCCATTCTCTTATCGAATGCCATCCTTTGGTATGTTGTTGTTCCCGACGTTAGAAAGATAGGAACATGGAAAAATTGAGGCAGGGTTCAGCCATGTGGTCCCAGGAGCCTGTTGTATCAAGGTTGAGCTAACCTTGGCCTCGGCTCTACTTGTTCCCTGTGACCCTTGACTCCCCGCACCCCCATATAGGTCAAAAACTGTCTATCTTGACCTCAAATATATTCAGTAACTCCGCCTCCGTAGTCATACAGGACACATGATCCAACGAATCTGCACCGATCACCAAGCACCCATTTACAATAATCCCACACTAATCCCAGAAAGAAAGCGAGCTGCTGGAGGAACTCTGGGTCGGGCAGCATCTGTGGAGGGAAATGGACAGTCAGCATTACAGCTCAAGACCCTTCATCCAGATTCTCTTATGTCGCCACATTTATCCCATCTTATTCTTCCCATGTTCCCATTAATTTACTCTGCTTCTATTCCTCACTGACACAAGGAGCAACTAACAGCAGCTAACTAACTTACCGTGTCTTTGGAATGTGGGAGGAAACTGTTGCCCTCCAGAGGAAACCCACGCGGTCACAGGGAGAACGTGCAAACTCCACACAGACAGCACCGGAGGTCGGGACTGAACCCAGGTCTCTGCAGTGAGGCAGCAGCTCTTCGAGTTGAGCCACTGACTCCCATGCAGTTCTCAGGGTTAGAGACCGTCTGAGAGCAGAAATTCCTTCCCATCTCCATCTGAAATGGATGACTCCTTCTGGAACTATGCCCCTTAATTCTGTCCCTTCAACCGCACTAAGTGCTACACCTGCCCCTACACCTCCTCCCTCACCACCATTCAGGGCCCTAGACAGTCCTTCCAGGTGAGGCAGTGCTTCACCGGTAAATCCAAGGGTGTGATTTATTGCATCTGGTGCGGTCTCCTCTACATCAGTGAGACCAACGCAGATTGGGTGACCGCTTCGTCGAGCACCTTCACTCCGTCCGCCGCAACAGCCGGGATCTCCCGGTGGACATCCACATCAATTCCACTTCCCACTCCCATGCTGACATGTCTATCCACGGCCTCCTCTACCGCCGCGTTGAGGCCAGACATATGTCGGAGGAACAACACCTCGTATTCTCCAACCTGATGGCCTCAATATTGATTTCTCTAATTTCCGGTAACCCCTCCCCTCTCCTCCCTTTTTTTCTCCCTCCCCCCCCCAACTCTTTTGTCTTCCCTCATTCCTGTGGCCCCCTCACCCCTTTTCTTTCCCTTCCCCCACCCCTCATGACCTGCCCACTTACTCCCCACCTCCTTCCCTTTATTCCATGGTCCACTGGCCTCTTCTACTGGATTCCTCCTCCCTCAGCCCTTTGCCTCTTCTTCCCATCACCTCTCAGCCTCTTGCATCTTCCCCCTCTCACCTGGATGCCTGTCACCTGCCAGCACACCCCTCCCCCTCCCCTTTTATTCCGGCTTCTCTCTGCTTCCTTTCCAGTCCTGACGAAGGGTATTGACCCGAAACGTTGACTGTTTACTTCCCTCCATAGATGCTGCCTGACCTGCTGAGTTCCTCCAGCACTTTGTGTGTGCGTTACTCCAGATTCCAGCATCTGCAGAATCTCTTGTGTCTTGTGTGGTGCCCTCATTCTGTATTCTCCTACAAGGAGAAACATTCTCTCAGCGCCCACCTTGTTGAGGATCATTAATTAAAACTGGAAAGGTGAAAAATAACAAGCAAGCAGAGAGGGGTAGGGGTGGAGAGAACGGAGGGATTGTCTGTGATAGGGTGCAGATCAAAGTTGCCAAGGTAACAATTACTTCAGAAATCGGTAGTTGCAAAAGTAAAAAGAATCTATTTGAAATAGGAAGCTACAGCTTATTACCTGAAATTGATTAATTCAATAAGTTCCAAGGGTTTCTACATACCCAGACAGAAGATGGGCACTGTTCCTTGAACTTACAATGGGAATCGTTGGAGCAACATAGGAGATCTTCAGCCCAAACTCTGCCTCTCTCCCCATGCAAGTTGCTTGATCTGCTGAGTATCATGGAGGAAGAAATGGGCCCCGCAGTCCGTCTGATCTGCTCCAATCATCCACTGCCCATTTACCCTAACCCTACGTTAATCCTTTCTTTGAGTTCTTCTCCACATTCCCGTCAACTCCCCCCAGGTTTTAGCATTCGAGCATTTCCCATGTTTTGGATTTTCAACCTCCATAGTACTTTGGTCCAATTAGTATCTTATCTGTTTCAATAAAAGCGCCTCTCATTTTTCTAAACTCCGGTGAGCAGAGCTCCAAGCTGATCAATCTTTGGAATCAACCTTCCCCGAGCTGCCTCTAATGCAGAGACCAAAACTGTTAACAGTGCTCCCGGTGTGGTGTCACCAGTGTCCTGCACAGCAAGCTGTCTCCATGTTTATACTTGATTCCCTTTTGCAGTGAAGCCAATGTTCCATTCACCTTCCTATTCACGTTTATACCTGCGTAGTACCTTTCTGCGTTGTGTGTACAAGGGCACACACATCGCTCTGTATGGCGAAGACACGAGACAGCAGATGCTGGAATCTGGAGCAACACACAATCTGCTGGAGGAGCTCAGTGGGTCGAGCAGCGTCTGCAGGGGGAGGAATTGTCAACGCTTTGGGTCGAAACCTGATGTAGGGTTTCGACCCAAAACGTCGACATTTCCTCCCCCTCCCCCCCCCCCAACAGATACCGCTCGACCCGTTGAGTTCCTCCAGCAGATTGTTTGTTGCTCCTTCTGTGTAGCACCGTTCTTCAATCTCTCTCTGTTTAAACAACATTCTGCCTTTTACAAAGTGGATGATCTCACATTTCCCTCCATTATACTCAATCAATTTTTGCCCATTTGCTTAATGTATCTGTGTCTCTTTGCAGACTCTTTGTGTCCTTCTCACAGACTGTGCCCCCACCTATCTCTCTATCATCAGCAAATGTGGCTACAGTACTCACGATCCTTTCACCCAAGTCATTGCTATAGATTGTAAGTAGTTGAGAGCCAACAACTAATCCCTGTGACACCCCACCAATTACAGCTTACCAACCTGACCCATTTATCCCAGTTCTGTTTCAACAATCCACTTTTCATACTAATATATTAATCTTCAAAACCAAGAATTCTTGTCTTTTGCAACACAGCCTTGTGCAGTGAGAGATTTTTAACCACCCCTTCATAAGATGTGTTCACGCCAGAAAAGTGTGAAGTGATGCACTTTGGAAGATCAAATTTGAATACAAGGTTAATGACAGGACTCTTAGCAGTGTGGAGGAACAGAGGGATCTTGGGGTCCACGTCCATAGATCCCTCAAGGTTGCTGTGCGGGTTAATAGGGTTGTTAAGAAGGCATACGGTGTGTTGGCCTTCATTAGTCGGGGTATTGAGTTCAAGAGCTGCCAGGTGATGTTGCAGCTCTATAGATCTCTGGTTAGACCACACTTGGAGTATTGTGTTCAGTTCTGGTCGCCTCATTATAGGAAGGATGTGGAAGCTTTAGAGAGGGTGCAGAGGAGATTTACCAGGATGCTGCCTGGATTGGAGAATATGTCTTAATGAGGATAGGTTGAGTGAGTTAGGGCTTTTCTCTTTGGAGAGAGGGAGGATGAGAGGTGACTTGATAGAGGTGTACAAGATGATAAGAGGCATAGATCAAGCGGATAGTCAGCGACTTTTTCCCAGGGCGACAATGGCTAACATGAGGGGGCATAATTTTAAGGTGATTGGAGGAAGGTATAAGGGGGATGTCAGAGGTATGTTTTTTTTACACAGAGAGTGGTGGGTGCGTGGAACGCACTGTGGGCAGAGGTTGTGGGGGCAGATACATTAGGGACATTTAAGAGACTCTTAGATAGGCACATGAATGACAGAAAAATGGAGGGCTTTGTGGGAGGGAGGGGTTAGACAGATCTTAGAACAGGATAAAATGTCGGCACAACATCATGGGCCAAAGGGCCTGTACTGTGCTGTAATGTTTTATGTTTAAGATGTTCTCAACAACTGGAAGATTTCAGTCTTCGGTTACCTTCTCCTTAACTATAGACTTGAGTAAACTCCTAACAACAACCTCTCTTAAACAATGTGCAGTGTTCAAATCTAGTATAGTGGTTCCTGTTACAAAAGATCTTTGGAAGTCAATGTTTTTATTTATTTTGTAATTTATAGTACTGTAATTTTATATCTTTGCACTGTACTGCTGCCACAAAACAACACATTTCACGACATAAGTCAGTGATAATAAACCTGATAGTGAAGCCATTGCTGCTGTAGTTAAAGTTCTCTATCTTGTCACGGGGATTTAGCACTCTTTATTCTCATTATTTGCTTCATTACTATTGGGTTAATTTTGGTGAGTTTGTGCCCCTGATTTTCTTCAGATAGCTGGGATGATATTCTCTTATTCTAAATAATGCTGCAGAATAATTATTCAATATGTGCCATTTTGCTAACTCCATTTATAATACAGCTGTCTCTCATTCTTAAAGATGATCCCGACCAGTCTCTTTAAGAAAATATAATTTAATGACAAAAACATCTTTGGGTTTTGATAGTTCTTGCAGGTTTCTTTACAAGGTTGTTCACTGTAGCTCAGACTACTTTTATTCCCACTTTTGCCTCTCACAGTATCTGTGAAAATTTTATGTCTATATTTTGCCTTTTAGTCATAGAATCTTACAGCATGGAAGCAGGCCCTTCGGCCCAACTCATCCATGCTGACTGTGTTGCCCAGTGAGTTAGTCCCATCTGCCCGCATTTGGCCCATAGCCCTCTAAACCTCTCCTATCCATGGACTTATCTCGATGGCTTTTAAATGTTGCTAATGTGCCCGCCTCTACCACTATTTCTGGCAGCTCATTCCAAATACGCACCACCCTTTTAAAGATGTCCCTGATGTCCCTTTTAAATCTCTAGCCTCTGATCTTAAACCTGTGCCCTCTTGTTTTTAGCACCCGCTCCCTAGGAAGAAGACTGTGCTTTTACCCTGCCTATGCCCCTCATGATCATATATACTCTATCAGGTCACCCCTTGATCTCCTTGGGAATGAAGCCTTGGTCCACGCAACCTCTCCTTGTTACTCAGTCCAGGCAACATCCTGGTAAATCCTTTCTGCACTCTTTCCTATAACATCTTTCCTATAACAGGGTGACCAAAACTGTACACTGTACTCCAAGTGAGGCCTCACCAACGTGTTGTATGACTGCAACGTAACTCTTGCTTTGAGTTCTCTGCTTCCCTCTTTAGCCACCGTGGCTTTTTTCTCAGAAGCCATACTCCTCTCCCTTGTGGGAGTAAACTATTTAATTTGTTACCGAACATTAATTCTTTATTGAACACCTCCCATGTTCTTAACATTTTCAACTGATCTATTTTCCTGGTTTATTGTAGCAGTCACTATCTCATAAGATAAGATAAGATATCTTTATTAGTCACATGTACATTGAAACACACAGTGAAATGCATTTTTTGCATAGTGTTCTGTGGGGCAGCCCGCAAGTGTTGCCACGCTTCCGGCGCCAACATAGTATGCCCACAACTCCCTAACCTGTCCGTCTTTGGAATGTGGGAGGAAGCCGGAGCACCCGGAGGAAACCCACGCAGACACGGGGAGAACGTACAGACTCCTTACAGACGGCAGCGGGAATTGAACCTGGGTCGCTGGCGCTGTAAAGCATTACGCTAACCGCTACACTACCATGCTGGTGAAGTCAGCCATACCCACATTTTGATCTTAATAGTTATATTGTGTATCCCCTTTCATAAGCTCCAATAAACTTGTGTCACTTCACATTAATATTGGCTGCCTCCTGTTAGTTCTTGGGAATGTTATTGGAGAAAACGATCCTGATTACACTTAAGAAATTTGCCACAAATCTGACATATTTATCTGTTATCCGAATCCCCCATTAAAATCACTGCGCCATTGCTACACGCTGTTTAATTTCCATGCAAGACGTTCTTCTACCTCGTAGCCGCTATCCAGTGGCCTGTACACAATTAAAGTCTTCAATTCTTTTCCATTTCTTAATTCAACCCATAATGTCTCCACTGCCTCTTGTTGTCTTGCTGTGCCCTGTTTCATCACTGAAGTAATTTCATCCTTAATCACTAAGACTACCACTGTTTTCCTTTCTTGTAGATTCTGTGACTTGGGCTGTATGTTTAGGTCTTTGTCTTGCAGCCAAGTTCCAGTAGAAGGTACTTGGGAGAATAATCAAGAGGCTTGGTTTAGAGAAATAGAACATGGAAACAGGCCCTTCAGCCCAACTTGTTCATGCTGATCATGGTGCGGACTGAGCTAGTACCACTTGCCTGCGTTTGGCCCATATCCCTGTAAACCCCTCCTATCCAACATACTTATCCAAATGTCTCTTGAATGTTGTTGTAGCTGCCTCATCCACTTTCAGTTGCAGCTCATTCCATATATGCACCACCCTTTGTGTGGTTGCCCCTTGGGTCTCTTTTAGATCTTTCCCCTCTCACCTTAAATCTATGCCCTCTAGTTCTTGATTCCCCAACCTTGGGGGAAAAAAGACGGTGTTCATTCACCCGATCTATGCCCCTCATGATTTTATTCACTTCTATCAGGTTACCCCTCAATCTCCTATGCTCACAGGAATAAAGCCTTAGCTTGTCCATGTTACTGAGAACATATTAAATTTAAGAACAGGACCTGAAAGGTGACAACCTCTGCATCATCTCAGACAAACTAGGGAGTTGAAGACATGGCTGTAGGAATCCTGTGGGAGGGAGAGTTACATTTCACGGGGCATTGGAATCGTATTCTCTAACTGAATTTGTGTTTTCAATTCATTCAATTTCTTCCTTGTATTTTGTGTTCAGATAAAGAAAACTACGTGGACCACAGGCCTAAACCTATCTTTTACTCTCATATTTCTTTCATCTCTTTCCTGAGGAACTTTTTTTGCCACTATTGTTTGTTCAAGAACTAATTATTACAATCATTTTGTTGAGCATTTAACCCCATTGCAGTAGAGGCTACCTCATTAAATATATTTACCATACGGTTAGATTTTTGCTCAGTAGGGGAACTAAGGGTTATGGGGAAAAGGCAGGTCGGTGGATCTGAGTCCACGGCCAGATCAGCCATGATCTTATTGAATGGCAGAGCAGGCTCGACGGGCCAGATGGCCTCCTCCTGCTCCTAGTTCTTGTGTTCACTGCACGTTCCCTGCCCCACTTCTTGCCTAACTTGGAGCATTCATTTTGCTTCTCATTTCTTTAGGTCCTGGTTCCAGGTACAGGCCGCAGTGCAGTTGGGTTCGGTAGTGCAGCAGTTATGTTGCTGCACTTGTATCCAGAGGCCCGGTCCGTTGATCTGGAGATTTGTGTTCAAATCTCACCCTGAGGATTATATCTGAAAATTCCAAAACAAAAAAATCTCTACGATCAATGACAGTCATTGTGAAACTACAGAATTGCTGAAAAACAGGCTGGCTCACTGATGTTCTTCAGGGAAGGGACCGGCTGTTCTGACAAAGGGCTTCGACCTGAAACGTTTCTTTCTCCACAGATGCTGCCTGACTTGCTGAGAGTTTCCAATATTTTCTGTTTCTATTTCAGACTTCCAGTGTCAGTGCTTTTTTTGATTTTTGTTTTAGTCTGCCTTCCAAACCCAGTCTGGTCTCTCTATGTGTGTGGTTCAGGTAGTAATGCGGAGGTTACGACCCTCTCAAGTTCTCTTCTTAAATTTAACAGGACTTTTCACTTGGAGTATTGTGTGCAGTTCTGGTTGCCCCATTATAGGAAGGATGTGGAGAGGGTGCAGAAGAGGTTCACCAGGATGCTGCCTGGATTAGAGGGCATGAGCTATAAGGAGAGGTTAGATAAATGTGGGTTGTTCTCCCTAGAGCATCAGAGGCTGAGGGGAGACCTAAAAAAGGTTTTTAAAATTATGAGAGGCATAGATAGGGTAGACAGTCAGAATCTTTTCCCCAGGGTAGAAATGTCAAACACCAGAGGACAAGCATTTAAGGTTGGAGGGGGGAAAGTTTAAAGGTGACGAGGGGCAAGTTTTTTTTTACACAGAGAGTGGTAGGTGGCTGGAACGGGTTACCAGGGGTGGCAGTGGAAGCAGACAGATTGGTGGAGTTGAAGCAGCTTTTAGACAGACACATGAATGTGAAGGGAATGGAGGGATGTGGATGATACACAGGAGGAGGACATTTAGTATAAATTGGCATCAAGAGTGGCACAACATCGTGGGCCGAATGGCCTGTCTAGTGCTGTACTGTTCTGTGTTCTATGACTTTCCAAAGAGAACCTCTTGCCTACTGTCCTGAGTTGTCCATCCCCATGTGATGTATTGGTCCCTGCCCCTCTCTCTCTCCCCAGTATTTTTGAAGGATACAGGCTTGGTGGTCCCAGGAGATGGGTTTCAATAGAATCTGCATTCCTTGTTCATGATCAGTGGAAGCACAGATCGTGAGAGTCTGGTTGGCACTTGAGTGCTCTATGATTCACCAAACCCTGTGACTCAGTCACATCATCAAGTGAAGATATTAGTCACCAGGCTTCTCGATCATGTTGAATTGTAAGTTTGTTTCCCTCTGTTAGGGTTCTTGTTGGACTTTCTTTCACCTTGTTGGGATTCCGATCTCACCTCCCTGTGCAATGGTCCAGGCACGTCCCGTTCTGCAGTTTGAACTTCACCTTGTGGTTCAACCACAGAGCGTTGTGGTTGGGAAGCAGCAGTCTGTTGATAGTGAACAACACCTTTCACTCCTCTAACCTTCACCCAACCAGGACACGAGCGCAAAGCCTAATTTTGGTGTCTGCTCCCTGGAGTACGTCAGTGAACTCATTGTAGACTGGGTCTCAAATCTGTGGCTTGTTAACAATTTAACCATGATGCAAGCAAAATAGAGAATGCAAAGTAGTCAGTCATTAAATATAATTGAAGACAAGTATATTCAATGGACAGTGTAGCAAAACAAAGATCCCTGCAGGGAGTTTAGGTATTAATTGGAACTCTCCCTGGCATTAGGAGAGTAATTGGCTATCAAGATGGACCTTGATCTATTTTTATCTTACAAATTGTATGTTCCTATTAAACATATTATCAAAGGTAATTATAAAGAATTTAATGGATTGTGTTTGCTTTGACTAAATTAATATTATTTAGAGCACTACAGCACCACCACTAATAGTCCTTTACAGTTCTGAATATTAGCAACCGTTTTCGACAGTGACACAAGATCCGAGATTGTGGTTATACTGTAAGAGGTGTGGGCTTGAGTGCAGTGCTTCCTTTATCCATTTGCGGAGTGTAGGCATCACTGGCGAGACCAGCGTTTATTGTCCATCCCTGAACTTCCTGTGGGAAGTTGGCGGTGGGCTAGAGCCCCGAACTGCTGGAGTGCGTCTGCCAACAGACCCCACGCTTCACTTCAGAAGATGGGAGATAATGGTCATAGAGCTTGTATGTATGGTGTCTGTAACACTGTTAAGGGTCACTGTTTCCATGGTGGTCATTAAATACCTCTCAAAACTAATTTCACTTTCCACTGCCTGGTCCACAACTGTTTATGCCTTGGTTATGTAAGTGCTCGTCTAAATACTTTCTTGATGTTATGAGAATCCCTGTCTCCACCACCCACAGTCAGTGCATCCAGATTTCAGACACTTTCTTTGGAGGGGAGAAATTCTTCCTCGAATCTTCTCTAAAACTCCTGCCGCTTGCTTTAAATCCCCTCTGCACCCTCTCCATTGTAGCCACATCTCTTCCGTAACATGGTGATCAGAACTGCCAACTCCAGCCATGGCCTGACAAATGATTTCTGAAGTTGCACCATAATCTTCTTGTTCTTGTGCTCTGTGCCCTTTCTAAGGAAGGCAACTATCCCAAACGCCACATTGAATGTTCACTCGCTCCTGCAGAGCACCAAGGCATGTCCCACTAACAAATACGTGGCAGCAACTCCCCTGGGCTTCTCCATCCTGATGGCACTTAGACCTTTGTTGCTGATTTATCTCCTCTTCTCTCTGTCTCCGTCTCCCTCTCCCTCAAAGCACAAGCATCTCTAGACTCTCTGGAATAATCCCTCCTGAGTTTTTGTAGCTTCCTCTTACATCCCGACTATTCTTGTACCACTTACCATCAACAGCTTGTATTTATAGTGTGTCTAACAGGGCTTCTGCAAGGGGTATGAGGAGATGGAGAAGTATCTAAGGGCAGGTGACCCACAGCTGGTTGAAGAGGTGGCTTTAAGGAGGGTCTTAAAGACAATGGGGTAAGAGAGGGCATTAAAGAGAGAACAAGAGTGTAAACTAGTTGGGTGAAGACATGGCTGGTGTGAAAAGGTTGGTGAAGTGTCTGAAATTAGAGAGAGTGTATGGTGAAAGGGAGGGTTTGTAGGAATTTATGGGGACAGGAAGCAAGGAGGGTGTTAACGATAAGGAGGGTTGGACCAACTTGGGTTGTTTACCCTGGAGTGTCGGAGGCTGAGGGGTGGCCTGATTGGTATTGGTTTATTACTTGTCACTTGTACTGAGGTACAGTGAAAAACTTGTCTTGCATACCGATCGTACAGGTCAATTCATTACACAGTGTAGTTACATTGAGTTATTACAGAATGTATTGAGGTAGTACAGGTAACAACAGTAACAGTACAGAGTAAAATGTCACAGCTACAGAGAAAGTGCAGTGCAATAAGGCGCAAGGTCACAACAAGGTAGATTGTGAGGTTATAGTCCATCTCATTGTATAAGGGAACCGTTCAATAGTCTTATCACAGTGGGGTGGAAGCTGTCCTTAAGCCTGGTGGTACGTGCCCTCAGGCTCTTGTACCTTGTACCTGATGGAAGAGGAGAGAAGAGAGAATGACCTGGGTGGGTGGGGTCTTTGATTATGCTGGCTGCTACACCAAGGCAACGAGAGTTAAAGACAGAGTCCATGGAGGGGAGGCTGGTTTCCATGACGAGCTGGGCCGTGTCCACAACTGTCCGCAGCTTCTTGCGGTCCTGAGCAGAGCAGTTGCTGTACCAAGCCGTGATGCATCCAGATAGGATGCTTCCTATGGTGCATCGGTGAAAGTTGGTGTGAGTCAAAGGGGACATACTGAATTTCCTTAGCCTCCTGAGGAAGTGGAGGCGCTAGTGATAGTTTATAAAATGATGAGTGGCATAGATAAGGTTGATAGTCAGAATCCTTTACCCAGGTTAGAAATGTCAAATACTAGAAGGCGTAGCTTTAAGGTGAGAGGGGGAAGTCTAAAGGAGATGTGCGGGGGAAGTTTTGTCACTCAGAGTGGTGGGTGCCTGGAACAGGCTGCCAGGGATGGTGGTGGAAGCAGATGTGATGGGGGTGTTTAAGAGGCTTTAAGGTAGGCACATGAATAAGGAGAGATATGGATCATGCACAGGCAGAAGAGATTTAATTTGATTCACCATTGTGTGCAGCACAGACATCGTGGGCCGAAGGGCCTGTTCTGTCGCTGTACTGTTCCAGGTCATTGACGGATTGGAGAAGAGGATGAGGGTTTCAGAACTGGGGTGAATGGGAGCCACTGTAGGCCAGTGTGGTCAGGAGTGTTGGCAAACATTGACTGGATGTTCACAGTGGACCACTGGATAAGTGGTGGCTATAGTGAATGGGAGGCAGAGCATCAGAGGGACAAGGTTCTGAAGGGTATTGACAAGGTGGATGTGGAGAGGAGGTTTCCTCTTGTGGGGGAATCTGCTTTTTAAAATAAGAGTAAGTGTCTGTCCATTTAAGGTGGAGATAAGTGAAAACGTTTTTGCTCAGAGGGTAGAAAGTTCCAAAAACTTGCATCTACCCCATCTCCCTTTGAAATGACCCCATAATTTTTAGAGACACAAGAGACCGCCGATACTGGAGTCTGGAGAAATGAACAATCTGCTGGAGGAACTTGGCAGGTCAGGCAGCATCTGTGGCGAGGAACGGACAGTTGATGTTTCGGGTCGAGACTCCCTCATCTGGACTGAGAGTAGAGGGGAGATGAGATGGGTGGGGCGGGGGAAGGGGCAGTCTTTGGAACTCTTGCTGCCAAAGGGCAGAGCCTTGGAATATTTTCAACACAGGAATAAATAGATTCTTGATGAGCAAGGGGGTTAAAGGTTACCACAGGTAGGCAGTGTTGTAAGAAAAGTTCGAGGTCTCGAAAGTAATGAACTCTGGACACAGTCTGGCAAGGAAGGATTTTATTTACAAAGACAAATGTGGGGAAAAGGTAACGGGGCCAACACACGCGCACTGGTGATAGCGAGCATGGGGAAATCGCAACAAGGGTGAGATACACACGCACAACGAACTAGGTAAATACAATCAAGGAACAATCAATGCGATACCTGCCACCTGTTGATTCAGTGCAGGCACGGCCCTAATGCTACAGGGATATCCTAACTAATTTGTCTTACACTGTACACAGCTTACCTCGGCATCCCTCAGAGACAAAAGAGAGAGAACCAAGCATGTGGCACTCTTTATACTGCTGGAGGGCTGGGGGGGTCCACCCCAGGTAGTTCAAACAGGCCAATCGCCCGAGGTCAGGTACCAAGGTGTTTAAAGCGACCAATCGTCAGGTGTGCCCTGAGGGGCAGGGGTGGAGCCAAACCTTGATTGACAGTGGTGTGTCTTCTGACCAGGTGATGAGCAGTGCTGTCATCCGACCAAATGGGGTCAGTGTTGTCACATGACAGCCGTGACCCTCCACAATACGGGCAGGGATATGGGGTTGAGGTTACATTCAGGGTTTTATTGAATGGCAGGGAAGGCTTGAGGAGCCAAGTGGCCTATTCCTGCTCCTAATCCGTATGAGTAATTGAATTTGGATTGAGGAGGGCTTACTGGATGGAGGCAGGGGGAAGACTAGCCATGTTGCAGAGTTGAACATGGGCAGACTAGGAAGCAGAGGAGATGGGATCAGAGAATGAGCTATGTTGCAAACAGTCTGGTTTAGTCTGAGAGGAGGGTGAGTGGGTTGGTGCCCAAGCTGCTCAGATCTCAAGTCAAGTTGAGTTTCTTGTTGTGAGGTACAGATGCAATGAGAAACTTGCTTGCAGCAGCATCACAGGCATGTAGGTACAGACAACACACAGAACATAAATTATACATCTATTATGTATTAAATTAGACCAGAAAGTGAAGAAAACAAAGACAGTGCAAAAAAAAATAACCCCACAATCCTCATTTAAGAAGCACTTGGATAGGTACACAGAGGGATATGGGCCGAACATAGGAAATTGGGACTAGATGGGTGGGCACCGTGGTCAGCATGGACTCGTTGGGCTGAAGGGCCTGTATCCGTGCTGTATTGCTCTCTGACAATCAGGGACAAATCCCCGGCAGTGCAAGAGGTGGTCCATAGTGTTCTGTTGCTGAGGGAGGGTTAGGGGTGTGCAGGTCGGTTCAAGAACCTGATGGTTGTAGGGAAGTAGCTGTTCCTGAACCTGGTGGTGTGGGACTTCAGGCTTCTGTACCTCCTGGTTGAAGGTAGGATCTTGAAGAGGGCATGGTCCAGATGGTGGGGATCAGAGAGTCATATCGCATGGAGACAGGCCCTTTGGCCCAACTCATCCATGTGTTGCCCAGCGAGCTAGTCCCATCTGCCCACTTGGATCTTTGATGATGGATGCTGAGGCAGCACCTCCTGTAGGTGTTGTCAATTAGGGATGGGTGGTCAATGCTGCCCATATCCCATGAATGGATATCATGTAAACTTGTCAATGATGAGCTTAATAGCAATGTACAGCTTTGAAGCTCTTTGAGGGCACAGTGTGCAGCACGTACCACAGGTCCTCCTGCTTGGAAATAATAATGATCCTCATTACTGGCTGGCAGGCTACAGCTAATAAGCCTGATTGCATGATGTTGGCAGGATCTAGCTCAACTGTAGGGGGCTTGAGGGCAGCAGGGTCTGTCTCTCCAATTCGCATCAAAACCTGGCAAAAACAGAACACTCGAGCATCAGTGTAACTGTTACAGAGTCAAAGAGTTAAACTGCATTGAGTGAACTCTTCAGCTCATCACGTCAGTCCTGGCCATCAAATACCTTTTCTTATTGTCACATTGTACTGAGATACAGTGAAAAGCTTTTGTGTGCGTGCCACCCAGACAGATCATTCCAGACGTCAGTACGTCGAGGGAATACAAAAGGAAAATTGAACGCAGAATATAGTGTTACATTTACAGAGAAAATGCAGTGCAGGCAGACCAATAAAGTGCAAGGGTCACGACGAGGTAGATTGGGAGATCAAGAGTTCATCTTTAGTGTATGAGAGGTGCGTTCAATAGTCTTATAACAGCGGGTTAGAAGCTGTCCTTGAGCCTGGTGGTACATGACTTCAGGCTTTTGGATCTTCAACTCCACTTCCCAGCACTTGACCTGTAGCCTTCTACGCCTTGGTGTTTCAGGTAACCATCTAAATACTTCCTAAATGTTGTGAGAATCTCTGCCTCTACCAGCCCCTCAAGCAGTGTTCCAGATTTCAACCACTCTCTGGGTGAAAATATTCTTCCTCAAACCTTTCCCCTTATTTTAAACCTCTGCGTTCTGGTTAAAGATGCCACTGCTATGGGTGAAAGATACCTGCTATCTGCCCTGTCTGTGCCCCTTCTAATATTGTATACCTCAATCTGGTTCGCCCTCAGGCTCCTCCGCACAGGAATACCAGCCTACCCAGTCTCTCCTCTTAGCTACAGCACTCCATCCGAGACAGGGTCCTGGTGGCTCTCCTCTGCACCCTCTCCATTGCAATCACATTCCTACAGTGTGGCGATCAGAACTGAGCTCAGTACTGCAGCTTTTACATAGTTGTACCAAAACCTCCTGGGTTTTATATTCTGTGCCCCGACTAATGAGGGCAAGTATTCCATGTGGCTTTTTAACATCTCTATCTGCCTGTTCTGTTGCCTGCGGGGATCTTGGGCATGTACGCCAAGATCTCTGTATTTTTTTCACAGATTCATTGTGGACCAAGATGCCTATCTAAGCTAGTCCCATTTGCCTGCATTTGGCCCATATCCCTCTAATCCTTTCCTACCCAGGGACCTGTCTAAATGTTTTCTAAGCGTCATAATTGTACCTGCCTCTACCACTTCCTCTGGCAGCTCGTCCCATATACCCACCACCCTCTGTGGAAAAACTTTCCCCTCAGATTCCCTTTTAAGTCTTTCCCCTCTCACCTTAAACTTATGCCCTTGACCTTCAGACTCACCTACCCTGGGGAAAAAAAGGATTGTGACTGCCTTGTCCATTGCCTCTCATAGTGTCATTCAAAGTTGAGTTTATAGTCATCTGCACAAGTCCATGTGTGCACAGGTGCAATGAAAAACTTACTTGTAGCAGCATTGTAGAAGCAGCATTCACAAGATAAACATAAATTATACACAACATTTACAAGAAAGAACACAAGAGCAAATAAAAAGTCCATTTTCGTGCAAAGTGGCCATGGTGTTGCTAAACTGCAGTGATTAGGGTTGTGCCGGTTGGTTCAAGAACCGAATGGTTGAAGGGAAGTAGCTGTTCCTGAACCTGGTGGTGTGGGACTTCAGGCTTCTGTACCTCCTGCCCGATGGTAGCTGCGAGAAGATGGCACGGCCCGGATGGTGGGGATCCTTGATGATGGATGTTGCCTTCTTGAGGCAGCGCCTCCTGTAGATACTGCCGATGGTGGGGAGGGATGTGCCAATGATGTGTTGGGCAGAGTCCACTGATCTCTGCAGCTTCTTACGTTCCTGGGCATTCGAATTGCCGTACCAGACCATGATGAAACCTGTCAGGATACTTTCAACAGTACATCTGTAGAAGTTTGTTGGAGTGTTTGGTGACAAACCGAACCTCCTAAGAAAGTAAAGATACTGGCATTCTTTCTTTATGCTTGCATCTATGTGCTGGGCCCAGGACAGGTCATCCGATATGTTAACGCCCAGGAATTTAAAGCTGCTGACTCTCTCTGCTGCTGATTCTCCCAATGTAGACTGGCGCACGTTCGCCCTCCCTCCCCTTCCTGAAGTCAACAATCAGTTCTTTAATTTTACTGATGCTGGGCGAGAGGTGTTGTTGCAGCAACACTCAGCCAGGCGTTCTACCTCACTCTGGTAAGCTGACATCACCACCGGTGATTCGTCCAACAACAGTGGTGTCGTCCGCAAACTTGAAGATGGCGTTGGAGCTGCGCTTAGCCACACAGTCGTGTGTGTATTGAGAGTAGAGCAGGGGATTAAGCACGCAGCCTTGAGGTGCACCTGTGTTGGTGGTCAGCGAGGAGGAGATGTTACCGATCCTCTCTGATTGAGGATGGGTATGTGACAACTGGAGGACAAATTAAAGTAGCAGAGGTTTACAAGTGACACCAGGACTAACTATTTACACAATATGTGGTTTAGCAGCACTATGATCACTTTGCATTAGACTTCGTTTTCTTTGTTCTAATTGTGTTCTTTCTCGTAAAAATTGTGTATAATTTATTTTAATATATGTTTTTCTTGTGAATGCTGCTTATCTGACGCTATGTGCCTGTGATGTTGCTGCAAGTAAGTTTTTCATTGCACCTGTGCACACATGGACTTGTGCAGATGACAATAAACCTGACTTTGAGTTTGGATTCGGAATGCACTGTCTGGTGGAGACAGATTCCATTGTGGCCTTCCAAAAAAAAAGAGTAAATACAGCACAGGAAAAGTCCCTTTGGCCCACAATGTCTAGGCTGACCATGATGCCAATCTAACTAATCCCATCTGCCTGTATATGGTGTGTATCCCTCCATTTCCTGCCTGTTCATGTGTCTAAATGCCTTTTAACCATTGCTATTGTATCTGCTTCCAGCAGTTCCCTGGCAGTGTATTCCAGGCATCCACCATTGTTTTCTTTAAAAAAATAACTTGCCCCGCACATCTCCTTTAAACTCTTTCTCACCCCCCCCCCCCAACTCATCAGATATTTATCCAGTTTAAATTTGCAAGGCTGCGGAGAAAAGCGATCACAGCTAGAGAATTAAAACGAAAGCAGAAAATGCTGGAAACACTCAGCAGGTCAGGCAGCGTCTGTGGGAGGTGAAACAAGAGTCAACGTTTCCGACAGATTCGGCCCGACTTGCTGAGTGTTTCCTGCATTTTCTGCTTTAGGTTTCCACAACGAGGGAGTTGCTCCAGTGGAGAGCTAACATGGACATGATGGGTCAAATGGCCTCCTGCACTGTAACTCCATCAATCTATCCTCAGAGAGTGGATTCCAGGTTCTGACATTAATATTGTTTCTCGCATGCATCTGTTTACCAATCACCGTAAAGCTTTGTCCTCTGGCCACTGAACCTTCACTGAACGTTCTTTTTATTTGACTTGCTGGAACCCTTTGTGACCTTGAATACAAGATTGAACACAGCACTGCTGTCTGATGAAGGGTAACCACAGCTTCAGTCAGAAGGCTGGACATAGCTGTAACTGATTCAATAGAATTAAGTGCCTTGCAGGGTTCTGATGGATGTTAATTTAGTCCCTGGAGCTGTCAAGATCAAGGCTAATTTGTAATGTAGGCCATTTCAGTGGAAGCATTAATAAATTTAAAGCAAGATTATCCAGCAAAAGGAATTTTTAACGGTTTGATATTTTATCTGTCAGTCATAGAACACAGAATAAATAACGTTGAACAGTACAGCACAAGAGCAGGCCCTCAGTCCATGATGTCTGTGCTGACTGTACCAATCTAACTAATGAACAGGCAGGGAACATCCTCCCCTCTTTGGACTCTGTCTTTACCTCTCGCTGTCTTGGTGAAGCAGCCAGCATAATCAAAGACCCCACCCACCCGGGTCATTCTCTCTTCTCTCCTCTTCCATCGGGTTGAGGATACAGGAGCCTGAGGGCACGTACCACCAGACTTAGGACAGCTTCTATCCCACTGTGATAAGACTATTGAATGGTTCCCTCATACGATGAGATGGACTATCACCTCACGATCTACCTTGTTGTGACCTTGCACCTTATTGCACTGCACTTTCTCTGTAGCTGCGACACTTTACTCTGTACTGTTATTGTTTTCATCTGTACTACATGAATGCACTCTGTACTAACCCAATGTAACTGCACTGTGTAATGAATTGACCTGTATGATCGGTATGCAAGACAAGTTTTTCACTGTACCTCGGTACAAGTGACAATAATATACCAATACCAGCAGAGGGATACCAACCTTGTGTATCTGCCTGCACGATATCAGTGTCCCTCAATTCCCGGCCTGTTCGTGCCTGTCCAAATGTCTCTTAAACGTTGCTATTGTACCTGCCTCCACCACCTCCCCTGGCAGTGTGTTCCAGGCACCCACCACTCTCTGTATAATTTTAAAAAAATGAAAAAAGATGACTCCTAAATCTCCTTTAAACTTTCCCCTCTGGTATTTGACAATTCCACCCTTGGAAAAAGACTGTCTACCCTATCTATGCCTCTTGGAATTTTAGCTCCTTGGTCTCCGACATCCAGAACAAAAAATGTGGGGGGGTGGGGGTGGATATCAACCAAAGACTTGGAGTTTTATTGCAGGTTCCAGGAGTAAGGAAAGTTCAAAAGTCAAAGTCGAGTTTATTGTCATCTGCACAAGTCCATGTGTGCACAGACGCAATGAAAACTTACTTGCAGCAGCATCACAGGCACATAGCATCAGGTAAGCAGCATTCACAAGAAAAACATAAATTATACATGATTTTTCTTTACAAGAAGACACAATTAGCACAAAAAGACATCCATTTTAGTGCAAGAACACTAAATGATCAAAGTGGTCACAGTGTTGCTAAACTGTAGTGATTAAGGTTTTGCCGGTTGGTTCAAGAACCGAATGGTTGAAGGGAAGTAGCTGTTCCTGAACCTGGTGGTGTGGGACTTCAGGCTTCCGTACCTCCTGCCCAATGGGAGCTGTGGGAAGATGCAAGTATTTCACAGTCAATGAAGTGGTTTTTGAAAGGCAGCAGCAGTTATTATGCAGGAAATATTGACAGGTTATTTGTGTACAGCAAGCTCCCGCAAACAGCAGTGTGATAATGACCGAATTACCTGTTCTTTAACAAAAGCAGAGGTGAGGGAAGAACTCAGCCAGTCAAGCAGTTCCTGGGGGGAAAAAGAAACCAGTTAACGTCTGCGGTTGGGGACCTTTCCTCAATAAGGCAACTTTCTCCCTCTACGGATGTGGCTTCACTGGCTGAGTTCTTCCAACTTTTCTGCTGTAGAGGAATATTAGATCACGAGGGTGTGGATAAGGTGATGGGTCGCAGTCTTTGTTCCAGGGTAGAGAGGGCAGAGGTTTAAGATGAGAGGGGAAAGATTTATAAGGAACCTTTTTCACTCAGCTGTTGAGGTGGGTGCAGTTATAATGTTTAAAAGACATTTAGACAGATACATGGATAGGAAAGATTTAGAGGGATATGGGCCAACCACAGGCAAGTGGGACTAGCTTAGATGGGCATCGTGGTCAGCATGGATGAGTTGGGCCGAAGGGCCTGTTTCCTTGCTGTATAACTAAGATGCTATGATAACTTTCAATTGCCGCACGCTTTTACCAAAACCACTGCCAAGAATAAGAAGGACGTCACTGGACAGATCATGTGCCTGTGACCCAGGCGTCAGTTAAAGGGTTAATCTTACTTGACTGCTACCTCACAGCTACTTGTGGGAGCTTGGCACTACATTTCCTTTCACTGCATGAGCAGTTAAAGTTCAGTCGGGCTTTCAGCGGCTGCAAAGCTGTTGGGATGTCCCGAGCTTGTGAAAGGCGCTACAGAAATGCAGCTCTCTTTTGGTGCCTTTAACCACTGATCAATTAGAGGATGCATTCCAAACCAAAAACTATAACCAACCCCTCCCCAAAAAAGAATGAACTAGCAGATCATTTCTTTGTTATTTGTGACTGTTAATTAGAATCTACTTTGCCACGTAGAATCCCGCTGCCTCTGCAAGAACCTTCCAGAAGAGCGCCCAGGCTATGAGTGCTGATGGATGCTGTGCATCCGTTGCTGACAGGCAGTTGACTCAAACGCTGCAGAGTCATTGATGTCCATCACACACGCGTCTGCTGCTGGTTGACGAGAAAATGTGTGGTGGATTTGGTTTGGAGCGGGAGTGCTTGTTGGGAGCTGGAATGGCTTTGGTTTACACACGGGAGCCGTACCGTCGAAGTTGAGCTTCCTGTCATCTGCACAAGTGCATGTGTGCACAGGTGCAATGAAAAACTTACTTGCAGCAGCATCACGGGTGCAAAGCATCACTCACAAGAAAATAACATAAATTATGCACAATTTTTTACAAGAAGGAACACAGCTGTGTGAAGGACGTTGGGTGGAGGATCTTCCAACTGAACAGTCAGAATCATGAAAGCAGAATAATCACCCTCTGGTCCTTTCTTCCCTTTTTCCTCTCCTGTCCCAGAGCTGCAAGCGCCCAGAGGTTGTGAAAGGTGCTATGTAAATGCAAACTCTCAAACTCATTCTTTTGGTTTTTTTTCTTGAGAGGGATGGGAGTAACAGGACATGGATTTCACTTTCCCTCTCTCTGTATCTCCAGTTTTTCTCTCCTCTCTCTCTCATTCATTCTATCCGTTTCTCTCTCACTCTTGCTCTTTCCTGCTCTCTCTGTCATTTTCTCTGTTGAATTCACCCTCATTGTCCTACTGTAATTCATGTCCCTCCCCTTTCTCCCTCTCTCCCCTCCATCTAACCCCCCCCTTCCCACTTCCCCACCACCCTCATTCTCCCCCCCCTCTCCCCCCAACCCCTCTCTGCACCCAGTGATTGAGGGGGGTGGGGAGATACAGGTCACATGAACAGGTACATGCACAGGAAAGGTTTAGAGGGATATGGGTCAGAAGCGGGCAAATGGGACTAGCTTAGGTGGTCAACATGGATGAGTTGGGCCAAATGGCCTGCTTGCCTGCTGTGTAACTCAGATTTATCCTTGAGCACCCATGTTATACACGTGAAAAAGGTGAGATTGCATACCTATCTCTGCACAATAGTTCCATTGAAGATGATGCATTTTCCATTCTAAATATTCCTTATTATCCAGAAAAAGATAAGACGGTTTATATTAAGTTGAAATTATTATTCAATTTTAAGTGTAATAGTTTAGGCATTACAGAGGCATTAAGAAATTGCATGGACCATTAAACAAAAGCACTTAAACACGGCATGTTTTGTGCTGTGCATGTGCTTGGGAACAGCACGTAGATAATCTCTTGGCTCCTGCTTATCACACGTTTCAGCAAGGAGTGGCTGGTGCAATGCAGTAGATCACCCAGCACAAACTGGCTGGGTGGGCTTTCTGCCTGATTCGGAGGAGATGGGAGCAGGAGACAAGAGGGAATATGAACTGCAAGTCCCACAGAGAGGTAAATTTTCTTATAAAGTACTGGAGACTCTGGGTCACGTCTGAAGAGTTCCCAAATTTAATGAGAGTGGGACACTGCCCTGCGGAACTCCCATAAGGATATCCTGATTGACCTATCGTTCCACGATAGAAGTTGAAGGCAACATTCATCATCAAAGATCCCCACTATCCGGGCCGTGCCATCTTCTCACAACTTCCATCGGGCAGGAGGTACAGAAGCTTGAAGTCCCTACACCACCAGGCTCAGGAACAGCTACTTCCCTTCAACCATTTAGTTCTTGAACCAACCGGCACACCCCTAGTCACCAGCTCAGTGTAGCAACATTATGATCACCTTGCACTACAATGGACTCTTTTTTTTGTTCTGATTGTGTTCTTTCTTGAATATGTTTTTCTTGTGAATGTTGTGTATCAGATGCTCTGTGCCTGTGATGCTGCTTCAAGTCAGTTTTTCATTGCACCCGTGCATACATATACTTGTGCATATGACAATAAACTCGACTTTGACTTCCAATGGCAAAAGCCATCTTTCTTTGTCTGAAGTGTGACCCCAAACATTGAGGTGTTTTCCCACAATACCGATTGGGGCTCCTCTGCCATATGCTGTCAAATGCTGTCGTTTGGTCGCTGTCAGCTTACTCCTGGAGTTCAGCTGTTTTGTCCTTCAAGCTGCCAAGGTTGGATTGGGGTCTGGAGATGAATGGACCTGGCAGAACCTAAACAGAACATTACTGAGCAGCTTACTGTTGAGTAAATGCCACTTGATGGCACTTTCAGTGATGCCTTCATCGGTCTGATGACTGAGAGGTGACTAATTGGGTGGTAATTAGTTGGGCTGGACTTGTCCAGCTTTTTATGGGCAGAAAATACCTGGGCAATGCCCATGTTGTTGAGTAAATGCCAGTGTTGTGATGCGGCTAGTTCTAGAGCAACACTGCAGGCGCGGCTAGTTCTCGAGCAGTACTGCAGGCGCGGCTGGTTCTCGAGCAGTACTGCAGGTGCGGCTGGTTCTCGAGCAGTACTGCAGGCGCGGCTGGTTCTCGAGCAGTACTGCAGGCGCGGCTGGTTCTAGCGCAGTACTACAGGCGCGGCTGGTTCTAGCGCAGTACTGCAGGCGCGGCTGGTTCTAGCGCAGTACTGCAGGTGACACGACTGCAGATGCTGGAATCTGGAGCAACACTCAATCTGCTGGAGGAACTCAGTGGGTCAAGCAGCATCTGTGAGGGGGAAAGGAATTGTACTACATCTGGGATGTTGTCTGGTCCCCCAGCATTTGCCGTATTGGTTTCTTGTTAATGATGGAGTGAATCGAATTGACTGAAGACTGGCTTCTATAATGATGGGGAGAAGCATCCCTCTACACCATTCCTGTCCAAGTATCTGTCCAAACGTATTTTAAATATTTTAGTTGCACCTTCCTCCACCGCCTCATCTGGCGGCTTGTTCCATATACCCACCACCCTCTGTGTGGGAAAACTTACCCCTCAGATCTCCTTTAACTTTCTCCCCTCTCGCCTTAAACCTGTGCCCCCTAGTTCTAGACTCCCCTATTCTGGGGCGTCCTATCTCTTAATAATGTCCTAATAAAGGGCATGCATTTTAAGGTGAGAGGGGGTAGGTTCAGAACAGACGTGAGGGGTACATTTTTTATTGAGAGAGTGGTGGATGCCTGGAATGCGTTGCCTGATAGGGTGGTGGAGGCAAATTCATTGGGGACTTTTAAGAGGGGCTTGGATGGGCACATGAATGAGAGGAAAATGGAGGGATCTGGGCATTCTGTAGGTAGGAGGGATTAGCTATGTCGGCACAACATTGTGGGCTGAAGGGCCTGTCCTGTGCTGTACTGTTCTATGTCCTTCTTAATTTTGTAAACTTCTGTCGGGTCACCCCTCAACCTCCAACGTTCCACTGGGAATAAACCCAGCCTATCCAACCTCTCCTTATAATTACAGCCTCACATTCCAGGCAATGTCCTGGTGAATCTCTTCTGCACACTCTCTATTGTTACCACATCCTGTAGTGTGGGGAGCGGAACTGTACACAATACTCCACCTGTGGTACTCTAATCAATGTTTTGTACAGCTGCAATGTGATTTATTACAAAATAGAATGAGGCCATTCAGCTCTCTAATCCATGCTGACCCTCTGTCAACCACCCCATTAATCCCATTCCCCATTTATTTCTCTGTAACCTATTCTCTCTCATGTGGCCATCAACTCCGCCCCCATTCTCTTCCCACCCACCCACACATTAGGGGTAATTTACAGCAGCCAATTAGCCCACCAACCCGCATGTCTGTGGGATGTGAGAGAAAAACTGGAGCACCCGGGGGAAACCCACGGGGTCACAGGGGGAGCATGCAGACTCCACACACGGACAGCACCGGAGGTCGGGATCGAACCCGGGTTGCTGGAGCTGTGAGGCAGTGGTCTACCAGCTGCGCCACTCTGCAGCGTTCCCTCTGCGCTGCCCTAAGGTTTATGTAAGTCCCCGAAGCAAGGCTTGAACCCACAGTTTTCCGGTGTAGGGCTCATTGGGAGTGGGAGGAGGAGGTGGGGTTGGGGAGCGGGGCTGGGAGTGTTGACCACTGAACTACACCCAACGCCCCTCTGTGTGTCTGCCAGCAGAAAACCCAGGGGTGCCTATACATAGAGCTTTTTGCTGATCAATTCACGGTAGTATAGCAGTTAGCATAACGCCATTACAGCGCCAGCGACTCGGGTTCAATTCCCGCCGCTGTCTGTAAGGAGTTTGTACGTTCTCCCCGTGCCTGCGTGGGTTTCCTCCGGGCGCTCCGGTTTCCTCCCACATTCCAAAAGGCGTACGGGTTAGGAAGTTTTGGGCGTGCTATGTTGGCGCCGGAAGCGTGGCGACACTTGCGGGCTGCCCCCAGAACACTCTACGCAAAAGGTGCATTTCACTGTGTGTTTCGATGTACATGTGACTAGTAAAGAAATCTTATATCATATCTGTGTGCTTGAAACCTGCCCATTCATTCCACACGAGGTAAACCATTCTTGTTGCTCTGTCAGTCAGATTATCAGAGGGTTCGTCTAATCGCTCAGATGCCATTTCCTGCATAGAATACCAAAAATGGCTGTTCTTGCATCGCTGGAATGTCTCTCAAGTTTATCTGACATTAAAAAGGAGGTCATTCGGCCCGTCATGCCCCGGCATTTACAAGAGCTATTGAACGGTTCTCTCGTACGATAAGATGGACACTTGACCTCGCAATCTACCTTGTTATGACCTTGCACCTTATTGTCTGCCTGCACTGCACTTTCTCTGTAACTGTAACACTTTATTCTGCATTCTGTATTGTTTTCCTTTGTACTACCTCGATGCACTGTTTTAATGAATCGATCTGTACGAACGGTATGCAAGACAATGAAATTGCCTCTTTAACTAAGGCAAGAAAGTATGGCACTGTCCCTTTAATTACCCCTGTATACCATTGCCCCATTACCCACGTGCTGTGGCCCTATTCCTTCAAATGGCTAGCACAGCGGTGCTGTGGGTCGAGCTGCTACCTCACAGCACCAGAGACCCAGGTTCAATCCTGACCTTGGGCGCAGTCCTATGTGGAATTTGCTTGTTCTCCCTGTGACCGTGTGGGTTTCCCGCGGATGCTCTGGTTTCCGCCCACATCCCAATGATGCGCAGGTTGGTTGTTTAATCGGCTGCTGTAAATTCTCAAGGTCTGAAGGGGAGTGGCGGAATCTGTGGCGAGTTGGTGGGAATGTGTGGAGAATGGAATAGGACTAGTGTACCCAAGTCAAGTTAATTGTTATGTGCACAATTGCGGTGAGGTACAGCTAGAACATAGAACAGTACAGCATAGGGACAGGCCATTCGGCCCACGATGTCTGTGCCGGGCATGATGCCAAATTAAACTAATCTCTTTTGCCTGCACATGATCCACATCCTCCCTTTTCCCTGCATACTCAAGTGCCTGTCTGAAAGCCTCTTGAACGCCACTATCGTATCTGCTTCCACTGAAGGGTACAATGAGAAACTTGCAGCAGCATCAGACACGACATACATAAATTATACGAGACAGAAGAAAAATAATGTGCAAAAAAAACCCAATCAGAGACAAGTCCGATGGGCCAGATGGCCTACTCCTGCTCCTATTTCTTATGTCCTTGTGTAGTGCAAGAGGTGGTCCACAGTGTTCCGTTGCTGAGGTGGGGTTAGGGTTGTGCAGGTCAGTTCAAGAGCCTGATGGTTGTAGGAAAGTAGCTGTTCCTGAACCTAGTCCTGTGGGACTTCAGGCTTCTGTACCTCCTGCCTGACGGTAGCAGCGAGAAGAGGGCATGGCCCGGATGGTGGGGGATCCTTGACGATAGATGCCGCCGCCTTGTGGTTGATGCTCAGCACGGACTAGATGGTCCGAAGGGCCTGTTTCCGTGCTGTATGATTCTAATTGCTTGTTCAGCAGTCCTTTGATACTGCATTGTGAACATCAGCTGATTCTAGATCAGGATGAATGCACATTCCTCTGACTCACAGACGATACAGCCTCCCACTGAAGCACAGCTGATATCAATGTTAACAAAAAGAAGAACAAAATCCTTCTTTCCAGGATGAATTGCTCAGACCGTGTAACGTGGGCAGAGCCCTTCAATGTGAGTAAACTCAAAGGTCACTGAAACACTACTGCTTGTTGCAAATGCTTGCAGGGGGAGTAATTGTCTGTGGGTGTTTGAAAATCACACAAGGTGTGATACCGACCTGCATCTCCTCTGATGGGCCCTTTACAACGCTCGGTTCCTCAAATCAAGTGCCCGACTTTAATCGTGTAAACACAGCTTGAATAAAAAGCTGGGAGGTTGAGAGATTCAAAGTTAAAAGGCTGCAATGGGCCCTCTGAACACAGAACACAGAACAGTACAGCACAGGAACAGGCCCTTCGGCCCACAATGTTGTGCCGAACTAATTAAGTTAATGACACCTAATCTCTTCTGTCTGCACGTGGTCCATCTCCCTCCATTCTCTGCACATTCAGGTGCCTAGCTCAGAGCTTCTTAAACACCTCTTGTATCTGCCTCCACCACCACCTCTCGCAGTGCATTCCAGGCACCCACCACTCTCTGTGTAAACAAAAATAATTACTCCACACGTCTTCTTTCAACTTTCCCCCTCTCAACTTAAGTGCATGCCCTCTAGTATTAGACATTTTGACGCTGAGGAAAAATATGCCTCTCCTCATTTTATAAACTTCTATCAGGTCTCCCCTCAACCTCCGCTGCTCCAGTTTGCCCTGCCTCTTCTTATAGCACATACCCTCTAATCTGGACAGCCTCCTGCTAAACCTCTTCTGCACCCTCTCCAAAGCCTCCACGTCCTTCTTACAAGGAGGTGACCAGAATTGAATGCAGTACTCCAGATGTGGCCTAACCAGAGGTGTAGAATCAGGTTTAGGATATATTGTGAAATTTGTTGTTTTGTGGCAGCAGTACCATGCAAGATATAAAAATTACTATAAGTTAGAAAAATAAATAGTGCAAAAAAAGGTATAACGAGGTAGTGTTCATGGGGTCATGGACCGTTCAGAAATCTGATGGCGGAGGGGAAGAAGCTGTTCCTGAATCGTTGAGTGTGGGTCTTCAGGCTCCTGTACCTCCTCCCCGATGGTAGTAACGTGAAGAGAGCATGTCCCCGATGGTGAAGGTCCTTAGTGATGGGTGCTGCCTTCTTGAGGCACCGCCTCTTGAAGATGTCCTCGATGGTGGAAGGGTTGTGCCCGTGATGGAGATGGCTGAGTCTACAACCCTCTGCAGCCTCTTTTGATCCTGCCCATTGGAGCCTCCATACCAGGCGGTGATGCAACCAGTCAGAATGGTATTGGTATTTGTAAGAGACTTCGTTGACATATCAAATCTCCTGTAACTCCTAACGAAGTAGATCCACTGGCGTGCCTTCTTTGTGATTGCAGCACTGTGTTGAGCCCAGGATAGATCCTCTGAGATGTTGACACCCAGGAACTTGAAGCCGCTCACCCTTTCCACCGCTGACCCCTCAATGAGGACTGGTGTGTGTTCTCCTGACTTCCCCTTCCTGAAGTCCAAATCAGTTCCTTGGTCTTGCTGACGTTGAGTGCGAGGTTGTTGTTGCGACACCACTCAACCAGTCGACCTATCTCACTCCTGTACGCCTCCTCGTTGCCATATAGAGCTGCGATGTAACTCCCTGACAGTCTGTACAGTTGAACTGCGGTTTGCCATCCAACTCGGGAGTAATTGTAGGGTTATGCCCCAACTCGGGGTAATTGGAGGGTCTGTACCACCCTTCGTAGCGTTACTGAGGGAATTAAAGGGGCAATGTTACAAGGCCAAAGGGGCTGTAGCATGCTGGGGTAATTAAAGGGGCAGTGCCAGAGGAAGTTACAGGGGCAATACCGCAGAGGGGTAATTAAATGAGTGGTGCTGTACTTCATGGGGGTAATAGGATAGTGGCACACGGGATTAGTGCAGGAGGAATGTCAAAATGGGGGCTTAATGGTTGGTGTGGAACTTGATGACAGAAGAGGCTGTTTCCATGACGTGTATCTCCATGAATCTATGGACCCTAGTAACATCCTATCAGAGACGATCCCTTTATCTTATCCATCCCTTCCCTAGCTACTGCTAGTTGCAATCAACCAACATAACTTGCATTAACTTTACATTTTTATATTAAATGGGCAGGATCACAGGGGTATAAATCAGGAATTGCTGCAAATACTTAGTGGGTCAGGCAGCACCTGCAGGAGGAGCAACAGAGAGAACATTTCAGGCTCACAGTCTCTCATCAAAACTGATCCAGAAGCCTGGGCTAATGGTTCTGATGTGTGTTGTAATATGTGGGTAGATTTAAATTCAGTTAATTAATTAGATAAATATAAAGCAAAAAATCTTGTACCAGCAATATTATCAGATTGTTGAAAAATATCACTGATGTTCTTCAAAGAAGGAGATCTGGCATCCTTGCCCAGTCTGACCTGTGTGTGGCTCCTGACCACAGCGATGTGAATGTCCCTCTGAAATGGCCCAACGAGACATCAGCTCTCCCGTACTTGGTGAGATCCTCGACCACGACAACTGCTGTGGTCCAAGGAAGAGGTGACTCTCTGCCACCTTCTGAAGGGCACCTCAGAGTGGCCAATAACTGCCAGCCTTGGAGCGCCTAGCTCCTGTGAGTAAATTAGAAAGTAGATTGGTGAATGATGAATTGTGTGTTGGTTTGTAGATCCTTCATCAGAGCTGCGAATAGGGGAAACCAAGTTAACTTTAAGCAGCGGAGAGGCTAGTGAAGTTCAAGTTTATTGTCATGGGCACACATACCCAGGGTACAAACGCCATGGAAAATTAGCTTTTTGCAGCAGCAGCACAGTACATGGCAAACATAAATTAACATAAACTTAAATTAACATAAATTAAACATAATTTACATGACAACACAAACAAAATAAACATAACAACATTAGTGCAAGTAGAGCGAGAGGAAAATGAAAGTTCCACCTCAGGTCCCTTTCAAATCTTTCCCCTCTCACCTTAAACCCACGCCCTGTAGTTTTAAAGTCAAAGGCGAGTTTATTTTCAGGTGCACAAGTCCATTTGTGCACAGGTGCAATGAAAAACTTACTTGCAGCAGCATCACAGGCACAGAGCATCATACAAGCAGCACTCACAAGAAATGCATAAATTAAACTAATTATATGCAACTGTTACAAGAAAGAACACAATTAGAACAAACATAAAAACAAAGTCCATTTTAGTGCAAAGTGGTCATAGTGTTGCTAAACTGCAGTGATTAAGGTTGTGCCGGTTGGTTCAAGAACCAGGTGGTTGAAGGGAAGTAGCTGTTCCTGGACCTGGTGGTGTGGGACTTCAGGCTTCTGTACCTCCTGCCCGATGGGAGCTGTGAGAAGATGGCATAGCCTACTACCCTACCCTGGGAAAAAGACTGTGACCATTCCCCTTCTCTGTGTCCCTCATGGTTTTATGTACCTATACCATGGCTGATTTTCTACTTCAATGCTAATTTCTGCACTGTCCCCATATCCCTTGATTCCCGTAATATCCAGAAATCTAGTTTAAGTTTATTATCATGGGCATACATACCCAGGGTATAAATGCCATGAAAATTAGCCTTTTTCAGCAGCAGCACAGGACATTACAAACATAAGTTAACATAAACTTAAATTATACACAACGCACATATCAAAGTAAACATAACAACTTTAGTGGAAGTTGAGAGAGAGAAAAAGAAGTACAGTCTGAGGTAGCGTTTGGGTTTTTCAGGTCGGTTCAAGAACCTGATGGCAGTGGGGAAGAAGCTGTTGTTGAACCTTGAGGTGTGGGTCTTCAGGCTCCTGTACCTCCTGCCTGATGGCAGCATCGAGAAGAGGGCATATCCTGGATGGTGGGGGTCCTTAATGATGGATGCCGCCTTCCTGAGACATCGCCGCTTGTAGATGTCGTCGATGGTGGGGAGAGCTGTACCCGTGATGGACCTGGCTGAGTCCCACCGCTCTCTGCAACCTCTTGCGATCCTGCGCATTGGAGCCTCCACACCGGGCCGTGTTGCAACCAGTTAGAATGCTCTCCACCGTACATCTGTAGAAGGGATGGATAGGATAAAGAGAGCACTTTTAATAGGATGGGGCCAGGGATCATAGAGTTATAGAGAGGGGCAGGTCCTTCAGCCCATCAAGTTCCTTGCTAACCATTAAGTACCCATTTTTACACGGTCCCTGCGCTAATCCCATTTTTAGTCTCTGCACATTCCCTTCAGCCTCCCCAGATTCTACCACCCATTCACACAGCAGGGGCAATTTATATTGGTGTTGGTTTATTATTGTCGCTTGTACCGAGGTACAGTGAGAAGCTTGTCTTACAAACCGATCGTACAGGTCAATTCATTACACAGTGCAGTTACATTGAGTTAGTACAGAGTGCACTGCCCAATTAACTTAGCAACCCACGTGTCGGAGAATCCGGTGGAAACCCACATGGTTACAGAGGGCGTGTAAGACAGCACCGGAGGTCAGGATCGAACCCGGGTCTCTGGAGCTGCGAGGCAGCGACTTTACCTGCTGCGCCACTGTGTTGCCTGTCATGGTGGCAAGCTGTTGATGAAGACAACGGGTTGATGTATTAAGGAAAGATTGCACATTGGTTGGTAGTGTTATGTTTCAGATCACGCCAATAGAGTTGGTGTCTCAGCCTGGTGATCTTGTATTTTTAACCCATTTTTTGACCAGGGTCTTTATGCCTTTATCTCGCAATGACTGAGGAGGCACAGACGCACACATTCACGGCCGCCTCGGGGAAGGATCTCACCACTGTGTCTTATTTGGACTTCACATCAACAGAAGTGGAAACAGATGCCTTAGGGAAAATTGTGGATCAGTCGGAGGCGGAACCGTCGACAGTGGCTGGAAGTTCTCAGGAAGAATCAAACAACTCCCAGTCATTGTCACCTGGGAATTTGGGGGCTCAAGAGGATGCAGGAACCTCATCAGGTTTGTCTGCAGAGAGGGTGAGGTGGGGAGGGGGAGAAACTTAATGGTTCTTCCATGTTCTGCACTTACATTGATTTAGTTGTAAGGAGAGGTTGGGCAAACTTGGGTTGTTTTCTTTGGAGTGTTGGAGGCTGAGGGGAGACCTGATAGAAGTTTATAAAATTATAGGAGGCGTAGATAGGGTAGACAGAGTTTTAATCCCGGGGTTGAAGTATCCAATGCTAGAAGACATGCATTTAAGGTGAGAGGGGGAAAGTTTAAAGGAGATGTGTGGGGCAAGTTTTTTTTTACACAGAGAGCAGTGGTTGCCTGCAACGGGCTGCCAGGGGTGTTGGTGGAAGCAGATACGATGGTGGTGTTTAAGAGGCTGTTAGACAAGCACATGAACACGCAGGGAGTGGAGGGATATGGATCATGTGTGGGCAGATGTGCAGTTTGATTTGGCATCATGGTCGGCACAGACATTGAGGGCCGAAGGGCCTGTTCCTGTGCTGTGCTGTTCTGTGTTCTATGACGAGTGGCAACAGGGAAGAAAACAAAAGAAAGATCTGCATTTCTCTAGTGCCTTAGACCTCCCTCTCAGAAAGTCCCAAAACATTTTTATAGCGAATTGCAGAGCAGTCGCAATTGCGATGTAGAAAATGGAGGCCTTAAATTGTGCAAAGCAACCTCCCGTGAATGCCATCGTGATTATGACCAAGCCACTTGCTTTGGTGATGTTGAATGAAAGCAAGGATTAGAAAATTAAGTTAGTTGTGTCCACTATTTTTTCATTCATTCTGGGATGAGGACGTCACTGCCAAGACTGGCATTGATTGTCTATCCCTAATCCCGGGATTAAAGTAGCAATTAAGAACTAGCCATTTAAGGGGGAGTGGAGTCACATATGAGGCCAGAACACTTCCTTCTCTGAAGACTATTAGTGAACCTCATTGCTTTTACAATAACCTGGTTGTTGTACCCAGATGCCGGGGATATCAGCTGTTCTTCAGTCGAGATGGCAGGCTATTTTGTCTCCCATTGAGAGAGCAGCCAGAACCTCAGTTTAATCCATGAGGCAGCATCTCCAACAGCGCAAGCACCCTCTGTGCTGCCTTGGACTGTCTCTGGAGTGGGACTTCTGTCTCCATGAGACATAGGAGCAGAATTAGGCCATTCGGCCCATCGAGTTTGCTCTGCCATTCACTCATGGCTGATTTTTTTTTTCAATCCCATTCTCCCACCTGTAACCCTTAACCCCCTTACCAATCAAGAACCTTTCAATCTCTGCCTTCAGTACACCCAATGACTTGGCCTCCACAGCCGTCTGTAGCAATGAATTCCACAGGTTCACCACCCTCTGGCTGAAGAATTTCCTCCTCATCTCAATTTCAAAGGGACGTCCCTTTATTCTGAGGCTGTGCCCTACTGATCTCCACATCCACTCTATCCAGGCCTTTCAGTATCCAGTCTCAGTGCAAGGGGTGTGAGTGAATGAAACACAGCTGATGGTTGACTGATCCTTACAGCCATTGGCCAATTCTGCACCTTCAGCCATTTGAAAAGAAACCCTTTCTCGTCCTATTGTACCGGTCCAGCACCTGAAGACATGGAGTCGGCTTGGAAAGAGGCCATTCTGTCCACTGAGTCCTGCTGGCTCACTGTAGAGCAGTCTAGTCTGTCCCATTCCCCAGTCGTATCTCCCTGTTCATTTCCCTCTCTAAATTTCCTTTTGAAATCTTCGACTGGCGCACTTCTTTGTCATCAGAGGCAGATGGGGTATCAAAAACAAGAGGGCAGTGGTTTAAGGTCAGAGGAAGGAGATTTAAAGGGTATCAGAGGGGAAGGTTTTTTTTTACACAGGGAGTGGTTGGTATCTGGAACTCACTGCCAGAGCAGGTGATGGAGTAAGATACAATCGCTGTGTTTAAGAAAAATTTAGACAGACTCTTACGTAAATAGGCAGTGCACAAAATGCTGGAGGAACTCAGCGGGTCAGGCAGCATCTGTGGAGGGAAATGAATGGTCGAGACCCTTCACCTGGACTGAAGGAGGGGAGGGAGCCGGTATAAAGAGGTGGAGGGAAGGGGTGGAGCAAGAGCTGGCAGGTGGATCCAGGTGAGGGGGGTGGGGGGGGGGGGAGAAAGGTGGGTGACGGAAGGGAGATGGGAATGATGCCGGAAGCTGGGAGGGGGTAGGCGGAAGGGACAAAGGGCTGAAGATGGAATCTGAGAGGTGGAGTGTGGAATCGAGGGAGGGAGGTGGGGAGGGGACCCAGTGGGAGGAGTGGGAAGATGGAGAGGGTGGGGGAGGGGAAAGAGGGTGATGGGGGTCAGCTGGATCAGGAGGAGAGAGAAAAAGGATAGTGGGGAGCAGTTCCTGGAAGCTGGAGCATTCAGTGTTCATGCCGCCAGGTTGGAGACTACCCAAGCAGAATATAGAACATAGAAAACCTACAGCGCAATTCAGGCCCTTCGGCCCACAAAGCTGTGCTGAACATGTCCCTACCTTAGACATTACTAGGCTTACCCATAGCCCTCTATTTTTCTCAGCTCCATGTACCTATCCAAAAGTCTCTTAAAAGACCCTATCGTATCCGCCTCCACCACCGCTGCCGGCAGCCCATTCCACACACTCACCACTCTCTGAGTAAAGAAACTTACCCCTGACATCTCCTCTGTACCTACTCCCCAGCACCTTAAACCTGTGTCCTCTGGTGGCAACTATTTCAGCCCTGGGAAAAAACCTCTGACTATCCACATGATCAATACCTCTCATCATCTTATACACCTCTATCAGGTCCCCCCTCATCCTCCATCTCTCCAAGGGGAAAAGGCCGAGTTCCCTCAACCTGCTTTCATAAGGCATGCTCCGCAATCCAGGCAGCATCCTCGTAAATCTCCTCTGCACCCTTCCTATGGCTTCCACATCCTTCCTGTAGTGAGGTGACCAGAACTGAGCACCGTACTCCAAGTGGGGCTTGACCTCTAAGTGAGGTGCTGTTCCTCTAATTGGACTTAAATAGGCAAGGCACTGAAGGATAGAGTCCTAATGCGGGCACATGGGATTGGTGTACATGGACAAAAAGGTCGGCATGGACATGGTGGGCCGAAGGGCCTGTGCTGTACAACTCTGAGTGACTTCCTTACGTCCCCACTGTATGTGTTGTAGATGGAGGCAGGTAGGGAGGGTGGAAGTAGGGACAGAGCCTGGAAGGTGATGAGGAGAGACACAAGAGGCTTTGGGTGCTGGAGTCTGATCCGTAGGGAAGGCACGGAACGATTCGAAACTGGGGGCGATCAAGAGACTGGAATTGGGTGCACTGGTGAGAAAGGAGACACAAGAGACGGCCGATGCTGGAATCTGGAGCAACACGCAAAGCGCTGGAGGAACTCAGCAGGTCAGGCAGCATCTGTGGAGGGAAATGGACAATCGATGTTTCGGGTCGAGACCCTGCTTCAGGATCCAGATATGGGGTTTTGACCAGGAACATTAACTGTCCATTTCCCTCCACCTATTGCTGAGTTCATCCGGTGCTTTTTGTGTTACGTGGATAAGAAATATTTTTTACATAGCCCCTAAAGTTTATTTCTGAGCCCTCTAGAACTGTACCTTCTCTTGTTCGAGTTCTTTTTGGAAGCTTATCTCCCTTAGCAATCAACAAAGGCCTCTTGGCTGTATTCTCTTTAGTGCGACAGTCTGATAAGCTACTTAAAAGAATAAATCCCAGCCAGCGTCTAATCCTTATCTGAGCCTTGTGTTTGGTACAATAAATAGGTGGTGTAATCAAAGCAAACCATTGAGCGTTTAAGACACAGCCACAAACAACCGACCTACATTTATATACTGGGACCTCTGTTAAACCAGTTGGAACCCACAAAGCAATTCATTAAATGCTTTGTTTGGATAGGTCAGGAGGTAATGGATTTTATCTGGAGGACAGTTGTGGTTAATTTAACAAAAAGCGCCAAATAATTCCAGGCCAGGATTATCCCGGAGTCTCCAGAAATGAAAGATGAATCTAATGGGCACTGCAGAGAGAAGAAACCAAGGGCAAAAGCCAAAGAAAGTATTAAAAATGATGAGGCATTGTTTTTCTTTTCCTGGACATTGGGGCAAAATGTATTTTCATTGGCAGTCAAGAACATCGAACAGTAC
The DNA here is from genome assembly GCF_009764475.1 of Pristis pectinata. Lineage (NCBI taxonomy): Eukaryota > Metazoa > Chordata > Chondrichthyes > Rhinopristiformes > Pristidae > Pristis > Pristis pectinata. The sequence goes on along the minus strand of NC_067410.1, from coordinate 4,356,541 downwards.
AGCACAGGAACAGGCCCTTCGGCCCACAATGTCTGTGCCGAACATGATGCTGAATTAACTAGATCCCTTCTGCCTGCACATGATCCATATCCCTCCATCCCCTGCATATTCATGTGTCTGTATAACAGCCTCTTAAACGACACTATCGTATCTGCTTCCTCTACCATCCCTGGCAGCCCGTTCCAGGCAAGTGTTGCTCTAAGTGTAAAAAAAACTTTTCCCATACATCTCCTTTAAACTTTCCCCCTGTCACTTTAAATGCATGTCCTCCAGTATTAGACATTCCTACCCTGGGATAAAGACTCTGTCTACCCTATCTATGCCTCTCATAATTTTATAAACCTCTATCAGGTCTCCCCTCTGTCTCCAATGCTCCAGAGAAAACAACCCAAGTTTGTCCAACCTCTTGTTATAGCTCATACCCGCTAATCCAGGCAGCATCCTGGTAAACCTCTTCTGTACCCTCTTCAAAGTCTCCACATCTTTCCTGTAATGAGGTGACTGGAACTGTGCACAATACTCCAAGTGCGGCCGAACCAAACTTTAATATAGCAGCAACATGACTTCCTTACTCAATACTTAGTGCCCCGACCAATGAAGGCAAGCATGCCGTATGCCTTCTTTACCACCCCATCTAATTGTGTGGCCATTTTCAGGGAGCTATGGACTTGGACCCGAAGATCCCTCTGCACATTAATGCCGTTTCAGGGTCCTGCCATTAACTGTACACTTTCCCCTTAGATTTGACCTCCCAAAAGTGCAACACCTTGCACTTGTCCAATCAGGGTTATCTGTTAGAAGGCGTGGCTTTGTCATGACTGATGTGTTGGATGACCATTGTAGAGGAAGTGGGGTGCAGAGGAGAACCAATGACAGTGTTGGCCTGGAAGCGTGGCCCCGGTCCGTATGGTAGTGTTAAATGAATGCCATTGTCACAATGGCTCCTTGTACTTTGCCTCTGAAATTTATTCCTTTGAACATTGAGGGTTCAAGGCACGGAGATGTCCAGATGTTAGAGTCATACAGCACAGAAGCAGGCCCTTCGGCCCAACTGGTCCATGCCGACCAAGATTCCCATCTAAGCTAGTCCCATTTGCCAGCATTAGGCCCATATCCTCCTAAACCTTTCCTATCCACGTACCCGTCCAAGTACCCTTTAAATGTTGATAATGTACCTGCCTCAACCACTTCCTCTGGCAGCTCGTTCCATGTACAGACCACCCTCTGGGTGAAAAAATTGCCACTCAGGTTCCTATTAAATCTCTCCCCTCTCACCTTAAACCTGTGCCCTCTAGTTCTTGACTCCCCAAAATGACTGTGTGCATTCACCAATGCCCCTCATAATTTTATACACCTCTATAAGATCACCCCTCATTCTCCAATGATAAAAGTCCCAAACTGCTCAACCTCTCTCCATAACTCAGTCCCTCAAGTCCCAGCAGCATCCTCGTAAATCTCCTCTGCGCTCCTTCCAGTTTAGTGGCATCTTTCCTACAGCAGGGTGACCAACACTGAACACAATATTCCAAATGCGGCCTCGCCAACGTCTTGTACAATTGTACCATAACGTCCCATGTTCTGCTTGGCTTTCTGGACCAGAGTGAATTTCTGGGCAGGTACCACCGTCAATGCGTCCGGGGAGAATTGCCAATCCTGTTGCAAGCACTGGGAAGGGAGAGGGTAGGGGATTGGCAGGGATGCTAGTGGTGGGGGAGGGTGATGAGTGGGTGGGCTAATCATTTAGTCACTTACACCATTGCTGCCATTTGTTGTCCATCCCTTATTGCCTCCGAACATGGCAACCACAGCAGTGTAGATGCAGGGAGGTTGTTTCTCCAGGCCAAGAACCAGGGGTCACCGTCTCAGAATAAGGCGAAGGCCCTTTGGAACAACATGAGGAGAAATTTCCTCAGTCAGGAGGGTGTTGAATCTTTGGAGGGCTGTGGAGGATCAGCATTGATTCCATTCCAAACAGATCAATAGATAGATTTCTGGATATTAAGGGAATCAAGGGATGTGAGAATAGAAAAGTGTCGGAAAAGATGAGCCATGAACGATGAATGCTACAGTTGTACAGATGCTGGTGAGGATATTGTAACATTGGAGGCAGTCCCGAGGAGATTCACAAGGCTAACTCCAGGGATGAGAGTGTTGTCCTGTCAGGAGAGGTGGGACAGTTTGGGTCTGTATTCTTCAGAGCTTAGGAGAATGAGGGGTGACCTTATCCAAACACATAAGGGGGCTTGACAAGGGAGATGAGGAGATGTTTTCACCAGTGGGAGAGTCACGAGCAAGGGGACACAGTTACAAAATACTGGGGTGGTCATTTAACACTGAGGTGTGTAGAAATTTCTTCTCTGAGGTTGGTGAATCTCTGGAGTTCTCTCCTCCCAAGGGTGTTGGAGGCCTGATCGTTAGATATATTTAAGGTGGGGATAAATATTAGGTAGAACATAGAACAGTAAAGCACAGAACAGGCCCTTTGGTCCACAGTGTTGTGCCGATCTAACTAAATCTAATCAAATGCCCAACTAAACTAATCCCTTCCACCTAAATATCCATATCCTTCCATTTACCACACATTCACGTGCCTATCTAAGAGCGTCTTGAACGCCCCTATCATATTTGCCTCCACCACCACCCCAGGCAGCACGTTCCAGGCACCCACCGCTCTCTGTGTAAAAAAAAACTTGCCCCACACATCTCCTTTGAACTTACCCCCATCACCTTAAATGCATGCCCTCTGGTATTAGACATTTCAACCCTGGAAAAAGATACCAGCTGTCTACTCTATCTATGCCCCTCATAATCTTATAAACCTCTACCAGGTCTCCCCTCTGCCTCCGCTGCTCCAGAGAAAACACCCAAGTTTGTACAACCTCTCCTTATAGCACATGCCCTCTAGTCCAGGCAGCGTCCTGGTAAACCTCTTCTGCACCCTCTCCAAAGCCTCCACATCCTTCCTATAATGGGGCGACCAGAACTGAATGCAATACTCCAGATGCGGCCTAACTAAAGTTTTATAAAGCTGCAGCATAGCTTCCTGACTCTTGAACTCAATGCCTCGACTAATGAAGGCAAGCATGTCATACGCCTTCTTCACCACCCTATCAACCTGTGCAGCCACTTTCAAGGAGCTATGGACTTGGACCCCAAGATCCCTCTGCTCATCAGCACTGTTAAGGGTCCTGCCACTAACTGTGTTCTGTCCCTTTACATTTGATCTCCAAGGTGCAACACTTCACATTTGGCCGGGTTGAACTCCATCTGCCATTTCTCCGCCCGTATCTGCAACAGATCTATATCGCGCTGTATCCTTTGCCTGTCTTCTACACTATCCACAACACCAGCAATCTTCATGCTATCTGCAAACTTACTAACCCACCCATGTACATTTTCATCCAGGTCATTTACATACATCACAAACAGCAGAGGTCCCAGTACAGATCCCTGAGGAACGCCACTAGTCACAGACCTCCAGCTAGAATAAGTCCCATCGATCACTACCCTCTGTCTTCTACGGGCAAGCCAATTCTGAATCCAAACGGCCAATTCACTGTGGATCTCATGCATCTTAATCTTCCGGATGAGCCTCCCATAAGGGAGCATGTCAAATGCTTTACTAAAATCCACGTAGACAACATCCACAGCTCTACTTTCATCAATGACCCTCGTCAAAAAACTCAATCAAGTTAGTAAGACACGACTTGCCCCGCACAAAGCCATGCTGACTGTCCCTAATTAGGCCATGGTTTTCCAAATGCTGAGGAAAGATTGAGGTATTGAGGGTTATGGGGAGCTGGCACAAAAGAGGAGTTGAGGCTGGCATAGATCAGCCATGATCATATGGAATGGCAGGGCAGGCTTGAGGGGCCGAGTGGCCTACTCCTACTCCTGGTTTCTTGTGGCTTTATGAATGATGGAGCTGTCCCGATGGGCTGAATGGCCTCCTTTTGCCACTGTTTCTTCTGTTGCGTTCTTCTGCTGCTCCCTTCCCCAAAGGACCTCGGCGAATGAGGTGGGTTTTTGCAACAATCTGCTAGTTTTGTGGCCGCAGCAGCCAGGACCTCCTGGTGGCCACGCACTTCAATTCCACATCCCACTCCCATCCTGACATGTCTGTCCACGGCCTCCTCTACTGCCACGTTGAGGCCAGACGAAGGTTGGAGGAGCAACACCTCATATTCCGTCTTGGGAGTCTCCAACCTGACGGCCTCAACATCGATTTCTCGAACTTCCGGCAACCTCACCCCTTCTTCCCCCCCACTTCACCACCACCACCGCCCCCACATCCCCCCCCCCGAACTCCTTTGTCTTCCCTTATTCCTGTGGCTCCCTTCCCCACCTTGGTGACCTGCCAATCTCCTCTCCTCCCCTCCTTCATCCTTTATTCCATGGTCCACTGCCCTCTCCTACCGGATTCCTCCTCCTCCAGCCCTTTGCCTCTTCTACCCATCACCTCTCAGCTTATTACACCTTCCCCCTCCCCCGCCCACCTACCTTCCCCCTCTCACCTGAACTCACCTGTCCCCCGCCTGCGTGTGCTCCTCCCCCTCCCCCCACCTTCTTATTCGGGCTTCTGCCCTCTTCCTTTCCAGTCCTGATGAAGGGTCTCGACCCGAAACGTCGACTCTTTATTTCCCTCCATGGATGCTGCCTGACCCGCTGAGTTCCTCCAGCACTTCTTGTGTGTTGTTCCAGATTGCAGCATCTGCAGAATTTCTTGTGTCTCACTGAAACTAGTTCTTAAATTTTAGATTTATTTAATAACTTGAATTTAAATCCCCAACTGCCATGGTGGGATTTGAACTCTTGTTTCTGGATCAGTGGTCTGGACTCTGGCTGCTTCTCCAACAGATGATCCATCGGGTGGGATTTGAAGGATGGATCATGGATCCAATCCCTTTTCCAGCCCCCACAAATTAGGGTTGCCTGTCACCTTTGGTGTTGAATTGTGCAGAACATACAGCATGGAAATGGACCATTTGGCCTTACTAGTCTGTACTAGCCTCTACTCCATTCAAATCATATTCCATCTCTGTTATCTCAGCCCCTCTACATATCTTTCTATTCCCTCTTCTCTCTTATGATCATCTAGCTTTCCTTTTGAAGCCATCTATGCTATTTTCCTCAACTCTTTCCTGTGAGTTCCACATCTCAACCACCTACTACACAAAAAAATCTCCTTATTTTGTCTTTTAGATTTATTTGAACTATTATGCTTTAGATTCTCCTAGAAGTAAAAAAAAACATAGAACAGTACAGCACAGTACAGGCCCTTTGGCCCACAATGTTGTGCTGACATTTTATCCTGCTCTAAGATCTATCTAACCCTTCCCTCCCACATAGCCCCCTATTTTTCTATCATTCATGTGTCTATCTAAGAGTCTCTCAAATGTCCCTAATGTATCTGCCCCCACAACCTCTGCCGGCAGTGCGTTCCATGCACCCAACACTGTGTAAAAAAAAAACTTACCCCTGACATCCCCCTTATACCTTACTCCAATCACCTTACAATTATACCCCCTCGTGTTAGCCATTGTCGCCCTGGGAAAAAGTCTCTGACTGTCCACTCGATCTATGCCTCTTATCATCTTGTATGATAAAAGGCATAGATCAAGTGGACAGTTAGAGACTTTGAAATAATGTTTGATCACAGCAGATATTGGCACTGGGTTATAAAGGGCACTGTATAAACACACTTTCTCTCTCACTGAACAGCGGGGATCTTCCTCAGTGTTCCTTATAGCTCTTGAACAAATAACAGGAAAGTACAGATAACTTCAGCTCATTGCAGTTTGTGGCCGCTTGCTGTTTGCAAATTGGCCATCATTTTTGCTTCAAAGGGGTTTCTTGTATGTGAATTCCCTGAAGCAGAGTAAGCCAGGGTATAAATTCAAGCCATTAGTGGCATGAATGTGGAACTGGCTACTGGTTGAGATGCCCTTAAGACAAAGCAAACTGTAGACAAGAAGCAGGAAGGATACTGACAGGAGGAGGTTTATGTGGGGTATCAACATCGTCAGTGATCAGTTGGCTACATGGCCTGTTTCTATCTTGTAAATACTTTTGCCCAGAAATTCCAGTGCTGCATTTGGCATCACAGTTAGCATTACATCCCGGGCCGAAGGGCCTGTTCCTGCGCTGTACTGTTCTATGTTCGTAATGGTTGCAATGCCTGGGCAAACATCGCCCCTGTCCGATACACTGACCAGAGGTAAGATTCAGGCTGACTGGTGCCCTCTGTGTTGGGCGAGGTTGGTGGGTATTGGAGACTGGGAATGGGGAGGGAGGAGATTGGAAGATGGCAATGTTTGGATGGTGTAGGGTTGGGGGAGTTGGGGTTGCAGTCCACTTGTCAATCACCCATTTGCACAAAGTCAAGGTTGAGTTTATTGTCATCGGCACAAGTCCACGTGTGCACAGGTGCAATGAAAAACTTACTTGCAGCAGCATCACAGGCACAGAGCATCAGATAAGCAGCATTCACAAGAAAAACATAAATTAAACATAAACTAAACAAAATTTTTACAAGAACACAATCAGGACAAAAAAAAACAAAGTCCATTGTAGTGCAAAATGATCAAAGTGGTCATAGGGTTGTGCCGGTTGGTTCAAGAACTGAATGGTTGAAGGGAAGTAGCTGTTCCTGAACCTGGTGGTGTGGGACTTCAGGCTTCTGTACCTCCTGCCCGATGGGAGCTGCAAAAAGATAATCCTACATTGATCCCATTTTATTTTCCCCACATCAGCTCCCTCCCGATTCTACCCCTCACCCACACACTAGGGGCAATTTACAGCAGCCAATTAACCTACCAACCCACAAGTCTTTGGGATGTGGGAGGAAACTGGAGCACCTGGGGGAAGCAGGCGGTCACAGGGAGAACATGCAAATTCCACACAGACAGCACCGGAGATGCAAAAAAAATGAACTGCTGGAGGAACTCAGCATCTGTGAAGGGAAATGGACAGTCGATGTTTCTGGTCGAGACCCTTCATCTGGACTGCCGATCTAGCATTGACAAATAGCACTGAGAAATTCAGCTCGTTGCAGTTTGCAGATGCAGTTCTTCCAGCAGTTTGTTATTTTTGGCTCCGGATTCCAGCATCTGCAGTCTCTTGTGTCTCCAGAACCGGAGATCAGGATTGAACCTGGGTCTCTGGTGCTGAGACAGTGGCTCTACCAGCTATGCCAGTGTGCCTGTGTCCTCTCACATTCACCCTTTAGAACATAGAACACTACAGCACAGTACAAGCCCTTCGGCCCACAATGTTGTGCCGACATTTTATCCTGCTCTAAGATCTATCTAACCCTTCCCTCCCACATAGTCCCCCATTTCTCTATCATTCGTGTGTCTATCTAAGAGTCTTTTAAATACCCCTAATGTATCTGCCCCCACAACCTCTGCCGGCAGTGCGTTCCACGCACCCACCACTCTCTGTGTAAAAAAAACTTACCCCTGACATCCCCCTTATACCTTCCTCCAATCACCTTAAAATTATGACCCCTTGTGCTAGCCATTGTCGCCCTGGGAAAAAGTCTCTGACTGTCCGCTTCATCTATGCCTCTTATCATCTTATCAAGTCACCTCTCATCCTCCTCCTCTCCAAAGAAGACCGTGTTCCCTGAAAATGAGATGCATTCAGGAAGTTTCAAAAGATAACTTGCAGAGTTGGTAAATTGGAACAGCACTTTTGAAGAGTACAGAAAGCTATGGGTTGGTAATTGGTTTTTCATTGTCACATGTACCAAGATACAGTGAAAAGCTTTGGTTTGCATGCCATCCAGACAGATCATTCCATGCATAAGTACGTCGAGGTAGTTAAAAGGAAGGAAAAACAATGCAGAATATAGTGTAACAGTTACAGAGAAAGTGCAGTGCAGGCAGACAATAAGGTGCAAGGGCCACAATGAGGTAGGTTGAGAGATCAAGAGTTTATTGTATAAGAGGTCTGCTCAAGAGTCTTATAACAGAAGGATAGAAGCTGTCCTGGAGCCTGGTGGTGTGTGTTCTCAAGCTTTTATATCTTCTGACTGATGGGAGGGGGGAGAGGAGAGAATGTCCTGGGTGGGAGGGGTCCTTGATTATGTTGGCTGCTTTCCCGAGGTAGTAGGAAGTGTAGACGGAGTCGATGGTTTGCGTGATGGACTGGGCTGCATTCATAACTCTCTGCGATTTCCTGCGGTCTTGGGCAGAGCAGCTGCTGTACTGAGCTGGATAGGAATGGCCTTGACTGTGCTCTGCTGTCCGTTGTGTATGGTCCTTCCAACCAGTGGTGTCATGTGTCATCTCTCATTTCAGACAGCAAGACTGCTGCTTCCCTGGTTCCAGGAGCTGTGACTGGTGAATCTAATGCAATGGATCCAGTTGCTTCCACGGCAGAGCCTTGGCTTTCCCTGGCCAACACTTCCACACCGTCAGGCTCCGCGGTAGTGCCGGGGGTGCCGGCCACCTCGCCAACCAGCAGGTCATTGACAGGACCAGGCTCTACATCAGTCAAGCCCTCTGTCACGATGGACCACCCCACCAGCAGGGCAGCAGAGGAATCTGCTCTGGGGGGTCAGAGGGACCCTTCTGCCACACGCGCTGGTACGGCAGAAGTGCCTGCTGTTGCCTCGGGCTTCCCGGCCACCGTCCCTGAACCTGTCTCTTCCTCGGTCGCGCCTCCACTCTTCCCAGCCACAGTGGGGGTCGGTGGATCTGCTGGGACATTCACCACTGCCGATGGTTCCGTCTCGCCTCAAGGCCCACCCGTTGGTACCAGGAGGGGGGTGGGTTCCATCACCCCGGATCCGGACTACAGGACCACTGTGGAAGCGGAATCCAAGGCGGAGGAGCCCGCACTCGATCCCGAAGAGGTCCACGAGTCCAAAGCCACCACTGGCAGAGGAGAACCTCAGAAGATCATGCAGGTAATGCGCAGCGTTGCAGAGCAGTCAGGGTTGGTCGAATGGTAGAAAGACGCGGCACAGAAAGGTCCCACCCCTGTCGAATCTACTCCTCCTACCGCTGGAGGCAGCAGCTTGAAGATCATAGGTGACACAAGTGGTAAGGTTACTAGGCTAGCAACACAGAGGTCCAGACTAACCACCCAGAGGGTCAAGTTCAAGTCCCAGCCTCCAACTCAGAGATTCGTAGAGTGATACAGCATAGAAACAGGCCCTTCGGCCCACCATGTCCATGCTGACCATCAAATACCCATCTATACCAATCCCATTCACCAGCACTCGGTCCCTAGCCTTCTGTGCCTTGGTGATTCAAGCGCTTGTCTCAAATGCTCAAGTGCTTGTCTCATACTTCTCAAATATATTGAAGATCTCTGCCTCTGACACCTCCCCCACACCCCCCCCCCTCCCCATCCATCTTTGGGATGTGGGAGGAAACCGGAGCACCAGGGGGAAATCTACACGGTGACAGGGAAAATGTGCAAACTCCACACAGACAGCACCAGAGTTCAGAATTGAACCCAGGTCACTGGAGCTGTGAGGCGGTGACTCTGTCAGCTGATCACTGAGCCGCTCTTGAGTAGCTCCAGCATCTTCTACTTGAATATCATTAATCGCTTCCCAGCCTTTCATCCTCTGGGCTGGGATCCATAGAGTTATACCACACCAGACAAAGGTCTTTTAGCCCACCATGTCTGAACCGATCACAGGGCCTGTTTCTGTGCTGTATGGTCAAGTCCCCATCCAATCCCATTCACCAGCACTTCTATGCCTTGGCCATTCAAGTACTCTTCAAGATACCACTGAACTGTTGTGAGAGCTCCAGGCAGAGAGTTCCAAAATCCAACCACTTGTATCAGATCATGAGGGGCATAGATAGGGTGAATGCACTCAGTCTTTTACCCAGGGTTGGGGAATCAAGAACTGGAGGGCTCAGGTTTAGTACCTTTCTGCATACAACTTAATACCATGAAGTGTTTGCTCTTAAGGTTGTAAATGAATGTCCAGTCCAGGTAGGACTTTCATGATGAACGGCAGGGCTCTGGGAAGTGTTGTAGAACAGAGGGACCTTGGAGTACAAGTACATGGTACAGTGCCAGCAACCTGCATTCAATTCCGGCCGCTGTCTGTGAGGAGTTTGTAAGTTCTCCCATGTGGGTTTCCTCTGGGTGCTCCAGTTTCCTCCCACATTCCAAGGACGTACGGGTTAGGAAGTTGTGGGCATGTTATGTTGGCGCCGGAAGCGTGGCAACACTTGCGGGCTGCCCCCAGAACACTCTACGCAAAAGATGCATTTCACTGTGTGTTTTGATGTACATGTGACTAATAAAGATATCTTATCTTATGGTTCACTGAACATGGAGTGACAGGTAGACAGGATGGTGAAGAAGGCTTTTGGCACACTGGCCTTTATAAGTCAGGGCACTGAGTATAAAAGTTGGGAGGTTATAGTGCGGTTGTACAGGACGCTAGTGAGGCTGCACTTGGATGTATTATGTTCAGTTTTGGTCACCCTGCTATAGAAAAGATGTCATTAAACTGGGAAGAGTGCGGAAAAGATTTACAAGGATGTTGCCAGGACTTGAGGGACTAAGTTATAGGGAGAGGTAGGACAGGCTAGGACTTTATTCCTTGGAGTGTAGGAGACTGAGAGGTGATCTTATAGAGGTGTATCAAATCATGAGGGGCATAGATAGGGTGAATGCACTCAGTCTTTTACCCAAGGTTGGGGAATCAAGAACTAGCAGGCATAGGTTTGGTGGGGGGTGTGGGGGGTGAGATTTAATAGAAACTTGAGAGGCAACTTTCTTACACAAAGGGTGGTATCTATTTGGAATGAGCAGCCAGAGGAAGCGGTTGAGGCAGGTACAATAAGAACTTAATAAGTCAGTTGGACAGGTACATGGATTGGAAAGTTGAAAGGTTATGGGCCAAACACTGGAAAATGATAAGATTTCTTTATTAGTCACATGTACATTGAAACACACAGTGAAATGCATCTTTTGCATAGAGTGTTCTGAGGGCAGCCCACAAGTGTCGCCGCGCTTTCGGTGCCAACATGGCATGCCCACAACTTCCTAACCTGTACGTCTTTGGAATGTGGGAGGGAACTGGAGCACCCGGAGGAAACCCATGCAGACACGAAGAGAACGTACAAACTCCTTAGAGACCATCTTGTTCAGCATGGACCAGTAGGGCCGAAGGGCCTGTTTCCATGCTGTATAACTCTATGGCTCTATCTGAGTGAAAGAATTCTTCCTTACATCCTCTCTAAACCTTATACTCTTCACCTTAAACTGTGCTACAGGTGTACCTCATAACTTTGTCAGGTCTTCTCCCCCCCCCCACAGGCTTCTCCGCAGTATCCAGGAGACTCCAGGCCACAGCTTTATCTGACGCATTCTTGATTGGCCCCATTGTTTGTTGAACCTTCTTATTACTGGACCAGAGTAGCGGTGTCTGTTGTCTGTTATTATGAGCTGGCAGTCTGTGTGTGTGCGCGCGTTTGTGTGCGTGTTTTAGTGGTGTTGGGGGGTGGGGAGAATTTGAGTTTCCTTGGTCACAGTAATCGAAGTCAGCTGCTGTTTTATAAGAAAACAGCTGGGAGCAACGTATTTAAGAACAGCCAGTGCTCCGTTCCCTGCCCCGTGGCTATGGCAAGCAGGGACCATTTAGATCGACTTTGGTAATGAAGGTGTGAGTGTCTGTTCCTTTGCTTAATTACGCGCTGGTTTTTTTTTACACACCATTTGATGGAAGCCTCTTAGCAGGGCCACCTGCTGCAATGCTTCCTCCACAGTGGTTGTAGGCCGAGGTTGTTCCCATGGTTACCGTCATCAGATCTGTCGGTGGATTTTGTGCTGGTTTGAATTGACAGGCTGACATTGGGAATGCATCCATTTGTCGTTGGTCGCAGACTGGAGTTAGACTCGTACAGCTCGGGAGGGTGTGGTGGTGGGGTGGGCAAGGATGGTGTGTCAATAGGCCCATCGAGGTGGTGTTACTCCTTCCACAGCACCTCCCACATCACACAACACCTTCCGCCCCTCACCTCCTCCCGCCCCAATCTCCCAGCTGGCCCACAAATTTCAGAAGGATGAGGAGCGATCTCATTGAAACCTGCCGGTTACTGAAAGGCCTGGATAGAGTGGACGTGGAGAGGGTGTTTTCATTAGTAGGAAAGTCTAAGATCCAAGCCTCGGAATAAAGGGATGTCCCTTTAAAATTGAGTTGAAGAGGAATTTCTTCATCCAGAGGGCGGTGAATCTGTGGAATTCGTTGCTACAGAGGGCTGTGGAGGCCAAGTCACTGGGTGTATTTAGGGCAGAGTTTGATAGGTTCTTGATTGGTAAGGGGGTTAAGGGTTACGGGGAGAAGGGCAGGAGAATGGGTTTGAAAAAAAATCAGAATGGCGGAGCAGACTCGATGGGCCAAATGGCCTAATTCTGCTCCTATATCTTATGGTCTGAATCTTACTCCCGTGGTTCAGCAGATTTCTCACGGAGTTGTGAGGTCCTATTAAGGACCAGCTACCAACAGGCTGATGGGCCCACTGGCCTTTTTTTAATGCAAGGAATTTCATTGAGACTCTTCCTCTTCAGCACCCACCACCCACCACCCCCCCCACTGGACTGTCGCCTGTGTTCATGCTGGGGTCTTTAACCCTTGCCATAAAATCCATCTTCTGATTCAGAGAGTCATAGAGTCACACAGCATAGAAACAGGCCCTTCAGCTCACAATGTCCATGCTTAACATCAAATACATATCGACACTAAGATAGGATAAGATATCTTTATTAGTCACCTGTACATTGAAACACAGTGAAATACGTCTTTTGTGTAGAGTGTTCTGGGGGCAGCCCGCAAGTGCCGCCACGCTTCCGGCGCCAACATAGCATGCCCACAACTTCCTAACCCGTACGTCTTTGGAATGTGGGAGGAAACCGGAGCACCCGGAGGAAACCCACGTAGACACTTGGGGAGAACGTACAAACTCCTTACAGACAGCAGCTGGAATTGAACCCGGGTCGCTGGCGCTGTAATAGCGTTACGCTAACCGCTACACTACCATGCCTGCCCTTTACCAGCACTTGGTCTGTTGTCTTCTATGCCTTGGTGATTCAGGTGCTCGTCTAAATGCTGCTTAAATGTGAGAATCTCTGCCTCCACCACCCCCAACTGCTTCCAAACTGCAAAATCCCTCTGGGTAAAAATATTCTTCCTTGTATTCTCTCACTTTTCACCAAAAACCTGTGCCCTCTGGTTACAAACACCTCTGCTATTGTGGAAAAGTTTACCACAGTCTACACTATCCACACCCCTCATAATTTTGTACACCCCTATCAGGTCTCCCCTCAGCCTCCTGCGCTCCAAGTAACACAAGCTCAGCCAATCCAGTCTCCCCTCCAACCCCCTCTCGGGCAACGGTCCAAACTATTTGCAGAGTTCTGTCGTAGTTAACATCTGGTTGAACCCTCCGCCTCAAATCCTGGCTGTCATCGAAGCTGCTTCCGCCTCTGTGATGTCGCTCCGTTCCTGGGATGTGGGTCTTGATTGCCTCTTGACAAGGGGGTGGTGAGGCGTCTTGTTGAACTGTTCCGTTGTAGGCTGGTGAGCCTTCCATCAGTGGGAGGGAAATTGTTGGAGAAGATCCTTAGAGTCACAGAGTTGTACGACACGGAAACAGGCCCTTCGGCCCAACTTATCCATGCCAACCAAGTTGCCCACTTGAGCTAGTCCTATTTGCCTGCATTTGGCCCATATCCCTCTAAACCTTTCCTATTCATGTACCTGTCCAACTACCTCTTAAATATTGTAAATGTACCCGCCTCTACCACTTCCTCTGGCAGCTTGTTCCATGTACCCAACCTCTGTGTGAAAAAGTTGTCCCTCAGCTCCCTTTTAATTCTCCCCCCCCCCCCTTACTTTAAACCTATGCCCTCTAGTTTTAGACTCTCCTACCCTGGGAAAGAGACTGTGAGGGATGGGATTTATTCACATCTGGAAAAGGATGGACATATTAGGGACAGTCAGCATGGCTTTGTGTGGGGGAGATCATGTCTTACAAACTTGGTTGAGTTTGTTGAGGAAGTGACGAAGGAGATTGATGAGGATAGTCCATGGACTTGAGGAAAGCATTCGATAAGGTCCCTCATGGTAGGCTGATCTGAAGACTAAGGCACATGAAATCCATGGAGGCACAAGAGACTGTAGATGCTGGAATCTGGAGCAACAAACGATCTGCTTGAGGGACTCAGCAGGTCGAGCAGCATCTGCGTTGGGGGGGGGGGGGGGTGGAGAGGAATTGTTGATGTTTTGGGTCGAAACCCTGCATCAGGATTCTCTGACAGTCTCTGCATCCGCCACTCATTCAGGCAGTGTGTTCTAAATTCCAACCACCCTCAAATAATTTCCTTCAATCCCCTCTAAACCTGTTACCTCTTTTTCTAATCCTATGCCCTTGAGTTTTAAATACCTCTGTTATGGGGAAATGTTTCCTGCTAATCTATGCCCCTCATAATTTTGTACACCTCCATCAGGTACCCCCCATAGCTTCTCCACGCCAAAGAAAACAAACCCAGTCTTTCCTCGTAGCTGAAACAGTCCATCCCAGGCAACAGCTTGCTGAATCTCTTCTACACCCTCTCCATCACAGTCACGTCCTTCCGATAGTGCAGTGCCCAGAACTGTGCACAGATTTCCAGCTGTGGCCTAACTAATCTTTCATGAAGTTTAACTTTGAACTCCCTGCTCTGATATTCCATGCCCCGGCCAATGAAGGCTTCAGGGATCCTTGGACTTGTACGCCAAGGTCCCCCGTTCCTCAGTACTCCCCAAGATTCTAGCGTCTTCTCCTTATTGATTTGGTCTTAATTATCTCTAGAGATTTCTTAAATTTTCAATTATGTCTTGAACCTACTGAACATCCATACAGGTTCTTAAAGGGACAGGCACGGTAGTGTAGCAGTTAACGTAACGCTTACAGCGCCAGCGACCTGGGTTCAATTCCCGCTGCTGTCTGTAAGGAGTTTGTACGTTTTCCCCGTGTCTGTGTGGGTTTCCTCCGGGTGCTCCGGTTTCCTCCCACATTCCAAAGACGTACGGGTTAGGAAGTTGTGGGCATGCTATGTTGGCGCCGGAAGCGTGGCGACACTTGCGGGCTGCCCCCAGAACACTCTACGCAAAAGATGCATTTCACTGTGTGTTTCAATGTACATGTGACTAATAAAGATACCTTATCTCTTATCTCTAACAAGCACACAGGTGCAAGTTACTCAAATGAATTTGGCTATACCTTGTTCCTCTTATGTTTGTTAGGTTGTCTGCAGGGACTGGAGCAAGCTGGCTGGCAAGAGTTATGTGATCTTGAACATGACTGAAAACAGTGAATGTGTGAGTATAAATCACAAATGCAACCTTCTGACTTTGCTCCGTTCAATACTCAAGGGTGAAATAAAAAAACCGCAGATGTTGGAAATCTGAAATAAAAATAGAAAATGCTGGAAACACTCAGCAGGTCAGGCAGCATCTGTAGGGAGAGAAACAATTAACATTTCAGGTCCAGGACCCTAGAGTCATACAGCACAGAAACAGGCCCTTCAGCCCAACTCATCACGTTGACCAAGATGCCCACCTAAGTAGTCCCATTTGCCCATGTTTGGCCCATATCCCTCTAAACCTTCCCTATCCATGTACCTGTCCAAATGTCTTCTAAATGTTGTTATTGTACCTGCCTCAAGCACTTCCTCTGGCAACTCATTCCACATACACACCACCCACTGTGTGAAGATGTTGCCCCTCAGGTTCCTTTTAAATCTTCCCTCTCTCATCATCAACCTATGCCCTCTAGTTTTTGGTTCCCTTTCCCTGGGGAAAAAGTCTGTGTACATTCACCCTGTCTATCCCCTTATGATTTTGTACACCTCTAAAGGGTCGCCCCTCAGATACATTCCAAGGAATAAACTCCTAGCCTGACCAACCTCTCTTTATAACTCAGGCCCTCGAGTCCTGGCAACATCCTCATAAATCTTCTTTGAACTGTTTCCAGCATCAGAACCATTCACGAAGGATCCCGAACTTGAAACATTAAATGTTTCTCCATCCACAGATGCTGCCTGATCTGTTTTCAGAATTTCGCTAGTCAGTGGTTCTTTGAAGTTTCCTTTTTTTTGCTTTCCCATAGCAGGATCATTGGATATCACTGGGCCATATTTCATTGTTCATCCCCTGACTGACAACGTGGGGGTGAGCTGCCTTCTTGAATTGTTGCTGTTCTCCTGGTGAAGGTGGTCTCACAGCACTGTTGAGGAGGGATCCAATGATGATGAAGGTGATACACTTTCACACTTTCTGGTCGCCCCATTACAGGAAGGATGTGGAGGCTTTGGAGAGGGTGCAGAAGAGGTTCACCAGGGTGCTGCCTGGATTAGAGGGTATGAGCTGTAAGGAGAGGTTGGACAAACTTGGGTTGTTTTCTCTGGAGCATCGTAGGCTGAGAGACCTGATAGAAGTTTATAACGTTCTGAGAGGTAGAGATAGGGAAGAGAATGTCTTTTTCCCAGGGTGGAAATGTCAAATATTAGAGGACATGCATTCAAGGTGAGAGGGGGAAAGTTTAAAGGAGATTTCCTTTTAACAGTCTTTTCCCAGATCAGTAGAGTCCAAAATTAGGGGGCATAGGTTTAGGGTGAGAGGGGAAAGACTTAAAAGGGACCTGAGGGGCAACTTTTTCACGCAGAGGGTGGTGAGTAGATGGAACGAGCTGCCAGAGGAAGTGGTTGAGGCAGGTACAATCGGATCATTTAAGAAGCACTTGGATAGGCACATGGAGGGGCGGGGCTTGGAGGGATATGGGCCAAACGCAGGAAATTGGGACTAGCTGGGTGGGCACTGTGGTCGGCATGGACTGGTTGGGCTGAAGGGCCTGTATCCGTGTTGTATTGCTCTGTGAGATGTGCGGGGCAAGTTTCTTACACAGAGAGCGGTGGGTGCCTGGAACGGGCTGCCAGGGGTGGTGGGAGCAGATACGAAAGTGGTGTTCGAGAGGCTTTCAAATAGATATTTGAACATAGAGGAATGTGCAGGCAGAAGAGATTTGGTGTAGTTTGGCATTTGGTTGAACTGGAGCAGTGATCTCGAACACCCCAACAGGTTGTCGCTATGGGCTGCAGTCCCTTTAACCACCCTCAGGTGGGACCATCGGCACCGGCTGCCACACTGACTTGGAGCGCCACCAACACGTCATTGGTGGTACTGCAACGCGGAGACACGGACACAAATCACACAGAATCACGGGCATGTTACAGCAGAGTGAGGCCCTTCAGCCCATCCAGTCAGTAGTGACGACATGGAAGAGCAGTCCAGCTATTGCAGCCCCCTCTCCTGCAAATTCTTTCCTTTTCGTTCTCACCCAGCCCCTTTTGAACGCTATTTTTGACTTTGCCTTCAATTCCTAGGGAGTGAGTTCCAGACCCCTTTGTTTGTTCCGGGCCTCACCCACATCTCAGGGCTGAATCCAGCAAGCCGTCCATTGATATTGAGAACTTTACCAATGCATTGCATTTTTTCCCTGTCTTTATTTTCGGCAGACTTGGAGCATAGCCATTGGTGTATTTATAATTGTATTTGAATGTGGCAGTGACAGTCAATAGTTCCTGCAAAAATTCCTGATGTCACCATTGCTTCTTTTGCCGCTCACTGCCCAACCAAAGTCCTTCGCTTCTTGGGAGACACGAGAGACAGCAGACGCTGCAATCTAGAGCAACAAGCGATCTGCTGGAGGAACTCAGCGGGTCGGGCAGCATCTGTGGGGGGGGGAGGGACAGGGAGAGGAACTGTCGACGTTTCAGGTCGAAACCCTGCATTGGAATTGCACCTTCCTCATGCAAGGTTTTGACCTAAAGTGTCGACAATTCCTCTCTGCCCCCCCCCCCCCCCCCCCACAGATGCTGCTCGACCCGCTGAGTTCCTCCAGCAGATCGCTTGTTGCTCCCGTTTCTTAACCACTTCACCCACAGGAACAGTTTTTCTCCATCATTTCTGCTGAGATCCTTCGTGGTTTACAGTGCCTCTTTCAGCTTCCTTTCTAGCTGTTCTAAGGAGAATGACCCCAGCTTCTCCAGCTTATCCATGTAACCAAGCTCCTGTGACCCTGGAATCATTCCGGTAAACCTCTTTAATCCCGTCTCTTAGACCTTCACATCTTGCCTCGAGTGCTGTGTGCAGGTCTTGAGACTATACCCAAACTGTGGCCAAACTATTATTTATAAAGGTTCCTCAAAACTTCCTTGCTCCTGCGATGTATAATTTTATAAATAAAGCCTGGATTATAATTTTTTTAAACCACTTTCTCAAAAGCATCCTATCCGATGCATCACGGTTTGATATGGCGACTGCTCTGCCTCTGACTGAAGAAACTGCAGAGAGTTGTGGACACAGCCCAGTGCATCATGGAAACCAGCCTCTCCTCCATGGGCTCTGTCTTTACCTCTCGCTGCCTAGGTGAAGCAGCCAGCATAATCAAAGACCCCACCCACCCAGGTCATTCTCTCCCATCGGGCAGAAGATATAAAGGCCTGAAAGCACGTACCATCAGGCTCAGGGACAGCTTCCATCCCGCTGTTATGAGACTATTGAATGGTCCCCTAAGATGGACTCTTGACCTCACAGTCTATCTCATTATGACTTGCAACTTATTGTCTGCCTGCACTGCACTTTCTCTGTAGCTGTGACACTTTATTCTGCATTCTGTTATTGCTTTTCCCTTGTACTACCTCAATACACTGTGGTAATGAAATGATCTGTGTGGACGGTACGCAAGACAAAGTTTTTCACTGTACCTCGGTACATGTGACAATAATAAACCAATTTAATTTAACACTTAAATAAGTCAAGCACTTACTCCCTGATCCCTCTGTTCCCCTTCTCCCTTTACAACTGTGCCTCGAGCTGATATTACCTCTCCTCATTCTTACAAAATGTTACACTACACATTTTTCTGTCACAGAATTTCATCTGCCATGACCACCCATAACACCCCAGCCTTTCTTTGTGAAGTCTGTTACCATCCTCTTCACAGTTCCCTACATCACCAAGTTTTGTGCCAGCTGCAAATTTGGAAATTGACTTGAGTCCAAGTCACTGATATATATCAAGACAAGTTGAGTTTATTGTCGTCTGCACAAGTACAGATGACAATAAACTTACTTGCAGCAGCATCACAGGCCCACAGCATCAGATAAGCAGCATTCCCAAGAAAAGCATAAATTGAACAAGAAAGAACACAATTAGAACCAAAATAAAACGAGGTCAATTTTCGTGCAAAGTGATCACAGAGTTGCTAAGTGATTAGGGTTGTGCAGGTTAGTTCAAGAACCGAATGGTTGAAGGGAAGTAGCTGTTCCTGAACCTGGTGGTGTGGGGCTTCTGTACCTCCTGCCCGATGGTAGCTGCGAGAAGATGGCACGGCCCGGATGGTGGGGATCTTTAACATTAAGAAAGGCTGTGATCCTAGCATGGACCCTTGGGAAACTCTGCAATACACTTCCCTCCAGTATGAAAGCAACCAGACACCACAACTCCCGTTTGCTTGTCACTTAGCCAATGTTCTATTCACATTGCAACACTCCTATCAGTCCCTGGGCTCAATCTCTTCCCTGTTTTTCTTCAGCATTTTGGAAAAAGGGATATTTCTCAAGTGGCAAAAGTTGTTATTTTTGAATTTTCAAGAAGACCGTGCCCTCTGCTCAGGGGCGTTATCTATTCAAAGGGTCTTGGAGATTGGCGCCAGACTTCTCAAAGTGAAGTTAGCAAACGTTACTGAAGCTGGCGGGGAATTTAGAACTCACAAAAAACATTAACACTGGATTAGTTTTTGTATTGAATTTTGTTAACCAGATGAATAAAGAGATAAGAGAGATCAGCCAGGATCTAAGTGAATGGCAGAATAGTTTTTCTTGTGTTCCCAGATGTTTATCGATAACAGGGTGTCTCATGGCCAAAAGAGACTGCAGTGTCACTAGGTCATCTCACAGAAGGAATAGTCACTGGACAGTGAGCAGGAGTGTGCCTGCTGAAACACCCTCGTATACATCAGACAGAAAACGTTTTGTTTAAATGGGTCAATGACATGTTGTAAATGCAACTGTTTCAATTAGGGATCCAGAATCAGGTTAATTATCACTGACGTATGTTGTGAAATTTGTTGTTCTGTGGCAGCGGTACAGTGCAAGACGTAAAGACATAAAAGTTACTATAAGTTACAAAAGTAAATAAATAGTGCAAAAAAAGAATAATGAGGTAGTGTTCATGGGTTCATAGATAAATCTGATGGGAAGAAGCTGTTCCTGAATCGTTGAGTGTGGGTCTTCAGGCTCCTGTACCTCCTCCCCGATGGTAGTAATGAGAAGGGGGTATGTCCCGGATGGTGAGGGTCTTTAATAATGGATGCCGCCTTCTTGAGGCACCGCCTCTTGAAGATGTCCTCGATGGTGGGGAGGGTCGTGCCCGTGATGGGGCTGGCTGAGTCTACAACCCTCTGCAGCCTCTTTCGAGCGTGCACATTAGAGCCTCTATACCAGGCTGTGATGCAACCAGTCAGAATGCTTTCCACCGTACATCTGTAGAAATTTGTAAGAGACTTTGGTGATGTAAGAGGTAGGAGCAGAAGTTGACATTCACAATGATAAAGAGTTATACAGGACATGAACAGGCCCTTTGGCCCAACTTGTCCATGTTACCTGCCTGAGCTAGTCCCATTTGCCCACTAATATCCCTCTAAACCTTTCCTATCCATGTAACTGTCCAAATGTCTTTTAAACAGTGTAATTGTACTCACCTCTACCACTTCCTCTGGCAGCTCGTTCCATATACCCACCACCCTTGGTGTGATGAAGTTGCCCCTCAGGTCCCCTTTAAATCTTTCCCCTCTCACCTTGAACCCATGCCCTCTAGTTTTAGACTCCCCTACCCTGGGGAAAAGACTTGTGACCGTCCACTTTCTCTATGCCCCTTATGGTTTTATATATCTGTATCATAGCTAATCTACCTCAGCGCTATTTCATGCACTCTCCCCATATCCCTTGAGACCCAGAAATCTATCGATCTCTGTTTCGAATGAACCCAGTGACTGAACTCTGCAGCCTTCTGGAGAAATGAATCCCAAAGGTTCACCACATGCTAGTCCCAAATGGTTGTCCACTTATTATGAGACTCTGCTCCCTGGCATTTGGACAGGTTTAGAGCGATATGGGTCAAACGAAGGTAAACGGACCCAGCTCAGTTTGGTAACTTGTTCAGCGAGGACAATTCAGGTCAAAGGGCCTGTTTCCACTCTGACTCTGTTATTGGCCAGCAATGTCCCCTCTGTTTCCCTCTCCACAGCTGCTGCCTAACCTGCTGGGTATCCCAGCATCTCCTGTTTTTATCCCTGTCTTCTTCACACTTTTCCATTGTTAGTGAGGAGTGGGACCAGGTTAAGTAGCTCGTCTCAAAGTCAAAGTCGAGTTTATCGTCACATGCACAAGCACATGTGTGCACAGGTGCAATGAAAATTTACTTGCAGCAGCATCACAGGCACATAGCATCAGATAAGCAGCATTCACAAGAAAAGCATAAACACAATTTTCACAGGAAAGAACATGATTAGAACAAAAAAAAACAAAGTCCATTGAAGTGCAAAGTGGTCCCAGTGTTGCTGTACTGAGGCAGTGATTAGGGTTGTGCAGGTTGGTTCAAGAACCGAATGGTTGAAGGGAAGTAGCTGTTCCTGAACCTGGTGGTGTGGGACTTCACAGACTTCTGTACCTCCTGCCCGATGGGAGCTGTGAGAAGGTGGCATGGCCCGGGTGGTGGGGATCTTTGATGATGGATGTCGCCTTCTTGAGGCAGCATCTCCTGTAGATACTCCCGATACTGTGGATACTGCACAGACAGAATGGGCTGAATAGCCTCCTTCTGTGCCGTCACTGTTTATGATTTTATCAATGCAATATTGTCCCCCTTTCGAGACCAACAATGCCTTTTTTTAATCTCTAAACATTGTTTGTAAAAAATTGTGTCTTGTCCAGGAAGTATTTCGATCCCACAGAGGACTGGAGCTCCTGAAGATAGTAGCAGAGTCTTTCTCCAGGAAGCTGAGTACTCCTGCCAACTCTTGGCTGGTCTCACTGAGCAAACCCAGTGAACATGACAAACATCTCCTGATGATGCTGGCCAGCGATCGAGGTGGTTACCTTCATTACGTCATTGATTGTTCGTTTCCAATCAGTGTTGGAATTGGGTTTATAATTGTCACATGTATCGAGGTACGGTGAAAAACTTAGTTTTGCAAGCTGTCCATACAGATTATTTCAAAACATAAGTACGTTGAGGTAGTATAAGGGAAAAGCAATAACAGAATGCAGAATAAAGTGTTACAGTGAAAGTGCAGTGCAGGCAGACAATAAGGTGCAAGGGCCACGACAAGGTAGATTGTGAGGTCAAGAGTTCATCATTAACGTACAAGGGGTCCATTCAAGAGTCTTATAACAGTGGGATAGAAGCTGTCCTTTAGCCTGTTGGTGAGTTTTTTTTCCAAACTTTTGTATCTTCTGCCCGATGGAAGGGGAGGGGGAGGGAAGAAGAGAGAATGTCCGGGGTGGGTGGGGTCTTTGATTATGTTGGCTGCTTTAATGAGGCAGCGAGAAGTGTAGACTGAGTCCATGGAGGGGAGGCTGGTTTCCGTGATGTGCTGGGCTGTGTCCACAACTCTCTGCAGCTTCTTCAGTGCAAACTGTTGGAACAGCACCCCGTTTTCCATCTTGGAATCTTGCAGCCTAGCAGCAGGAATATTGAATTCTCCCACTTTAAGTAATCCCCACCCCGCTTCCCAACAAACCCCCCCCGCCCCACACACCGTGCTTCTCCTCTTCTTCCCTTTCCTAGCCTCTTTTTTCTACTTTTTTTTCCTTTCTCTCCGTACCTTTGACCCATCCCCCGGTGGATCTGCTCTCCCCTCCTCCCCCGCACCTGCCCATCACCATCTCTTACCTGCATCTACCTATCACCTCTCTGTGCCCACCCCACCTCCCCTCTTTTGTCCACCTATCACTGCTCTGCTTTTCCCTCCGATATATCGGGCTTCCCCTTTTCCTACCTTTAGTCCTGAAGAAGGGTCCTGACCTGAAATGTCGACCTCCTGCTTTTCTCCATGGATGCTGCCTGGCCTGCTGAGTTCCTCCAGCACCATCGATCTATGTGGGGCCACTGTTCCATGTGCCCAGGAGCATTGATAGGAGCCCTGGCTTCGTGACTCAGAACAATCACCTGATGTGGAGCATTTATTGTGCGTAGTTCTGGTCGCCCCATTATAGGAAGGATGTGGAGGCTTTGGAGAGGGTGCAGAGGAGGTTCACCAGGATTAGAGGGTATGAGTTGTAAGGAGAGGCTTGAAAAACTTGTGTTGTTTTCTCTGGAGCATTGGAGGCTGAGAGAAGTTTATAAGATAGCGTAGACAGTCAGAATCTTTTTCCCATGGTAGAAATGTCTAATATTAGAGGACCTGCATTTAAGGTGAGAGGAGGAAAGATTGAAGGAGATGTGTGGGGCAAGTATTTTTTACACAGAGGGTGGTGTGTGCCTGGAACGGGCTGCCAGAGGTGGTGGAAGCAGATACGATAGTGGTGTTAGACACATGAATATGCAGGGAATGGAGGGATGTGGATCACGTGCAGGCAGAAGGGATTTAGTTTAATTTGGCATCGTGGTTGGCACAGACATTGTGGGCTGAAGGGCCTGCTCCTGAGCTGTGCTGTTCTATGTTCCATGTTTCTGGAAAGCCAGTCAAGACCTTCACACCCACATATTGTTACACCAAGTGTGCCTACATGAGATTACATCGAGGAAGTGCAGTGCACACTTCCCTGTAGCTGTGACACTTTACTCTGTACTGTCATTGTTTTTACCTGTACTACCTCAATGTACTCTGTACTAACCCAATATAACTGCACTGTGTAATGAATTGACCTGTATGATCGCTATGCAAGACAAGTTTTTCACTGTACCTCGCTACAAGTGACAATAAACCAATACCAATACATTCAATGCACCATTTCCCCAAACATTTATCAGCAGTCAATTAACAATCTGTTGTTGCATTTTTTTAATTTTTGGGATGTGGGCATCATTGGCAAAGCCAGCATTTATTTCCCATTCCTAATTGCCTTGGCAGGCACGGACAGTTCTTTTCCGATCTAGTGGTCAGCATTCGGTGTGTGACCACCTCTCCATTGGAGAACCCAAACGGATAGCTTTACACGAGGAAAGATGGCAGGAGGCTCTAGTGCAGCATAGATGCTACCATGGACTGGTTGGGCCAAATGTCCTCATTGTCCGATCTCACCAACAAGCGCCAAGACCTGGCTTGGCTGGCAGGGAGAGGGACCCACCCACCCTGCACAGCCAGAATGTCACTCCCAACGCACACTGCCTTGGAGACAGCTCTGGTGTGGATGGGACGGTTGTCCCATCTCCTAGTTTGCCAACATCTGTGCGTTTGCCAAGAAGGTCTGGAAAAGGTTACAATGGTCCTTGTCGAGGTTCACCCCGCGCTGCTATCCCCGAGACTCTATTCTGTGCTATCTACCTAGTATAACTGTAAAATCTATGTGATTCTAACAATAATTGTCTTTACTTTGGTGATCCAGGGACAATACCAGCAAAGGAAGTTATCGCAATGTTGGGAGATGTCAAAGAGAACTTGAAAGAGGTGAGTCTTCACATACACGTCTGCTACCGACAGAAGTCTTTTAAATAAAATGTCTTTATTGCAAGGGTGATTAGACTGTAGAGCTTCCAATGGCATTCGAATGATTGGGGCAAACAGATTGCAGCCTTACATGGGGAGTGTGAATCTGGAGTTCTCCACTACAAGTCGTCAGGGCTGTGGAGAGGGTCTGGTGAAACTTTTCAAAGTAACGTTGGTAGATTATTGGTGGGTAAAAGGTCTTAAGTGTTATGCGGGCAGCACATTGGTGCATCTGGTAGAGCTGCTGCCTCTCGGTGCCAGAGACCTGGGTTCAATCCCGGACTCGGGTGCTGTCTGTGTGGAGTTTGCACGTTCTCCCTGTGACTGTGTGGGTTTACCCCGGGTGCTTCAATTTCCTCCCACGTCCCTGGGTTGGTGGGTTAATTGGCTGCTGTAAATTGCCCCCAGTTTGTGGATGAGGGGTAGAAGCTGGGGGCAGTTGATGCTGTCGGATCCGGTTATTTTCGAATTCGCAGGTTCTTTCAGAAGTCCAAGAATGAGTTGAAAACAACTTGGTGCTTCACAAAGTTTTACTGGAAAAGTTTAAAACAAAGAAACAGTCACAGAGCACATGGCACTGGCTTTACTACTGGGAGATGAGCCGAGACAAAAGGACCTAAAAAAAAATGAGCTAGGGCTGGGCGGGAAGAGACCGATAGAGGCAAGAGAGAGATTGACAAAAAAACGACACCTTTTATACCTGAGATAAGAGGTCCTCCTTAGATAAGAATAGTCCAATCAGAAAACCTATTAGATACCTGTGGCAAAACCAACCAGTGAGAAAACACATATTCACCTGATGGCCGAACCAATAAGCTAGGAAGCGGCCATTCCTTGTGCAGCCACTTGAGGTGTATTAATATTTTTTAAAAAAACTACTTAAAACAGTCGAATCCAACAATGGGAATGTGGGGGGAAATGAAAAGCTGGGATTAATGTTGGATTTGTATAAATGTGTGGTTGATGGTCGGCACGGACTAGTTGGGCTAAAGGGCCCGTTCCCGAGCTGTAATACTCAATGGAATCAAGGAGGCAGAGGTGAGATCCAGATGTGCCATGATTCATATGATTGTGAAATAGGCTCAAAGAGTTGAATGGCCTCCCCCCGTTCCTAGGTAACCAATAGTTGGAGCCACTACATTGGTCTGATCTGGGAGAATCTTGTTCCTGATTGATTTGGCTTTTTTAAATTCAAAAATATACTTTATCCATAATACATGTAGTAAACACAACTGGGACACATCTTTCTCTGCAATCATTGTCCCATCTATTTAACATATTCCCTTACAACTCGTCAACACCACTCATGTTTCCTCTTTAAACAATGCATCCGTAGAGCGTTTGAAGGGAGCCTTTTACATAGGACCCAGCCCCTCAGTGATAGCAGGACCCTGGAATGTGGTCGTTCCCCACAGAACCTTTACAGTGGTTCCACCGAGCTTCAGTGCGTCCCTCGGCACGTACTCCTGCAGCCTGTAATGTGCCAGTCGGCAGTGTTCCCTTACGGACATCTCCTTACGCTGTAAGACCGAGTTTCGGGCAGACCAAAGAGCGCCCTCCACCGAGTTGATGATGTGAAAGTCGACCCGTGCTGTAATAAATCAGACAACAGCAGAACCAAGGAGCGTACAATTAATGCTTCATTAGTTTAACGCTAGCGGGAGTGAGGGATACAGAGAAAGAGTAAACAGTGTAACCCGAGCTCTGTACTGATCCCCACTCAGGGTTTACGTGTTAGTGTCCCTCCTTTTATACTTAATCTAAAGAAGCCTACATGGGAAGTTGCACGTACTCGGGCAGTTGCTTACAGCAAACTTTTAGCAAAACAAGATATGTCTTTAGCACTTCTTTGTTTCTCACCAGCACCTGCACCTTTTGCAGTCATGACTATAGTCACACCATGCTTGAAGCAATAATAGCTACACACCATTAACCCTTACATTTCCCGTCATTAACCCCTACATTTCCAGTTACCTTTTACAATGACGTTCCCGGAGCAGTCGATGTTTGCCTCGGTATGCGTCGCTGGGAACGGCCTGTAGCTCAGCGTCAGCAGCTTGGGGTGAACCTCGACAAGGACCCCATCACACCCTTTTTCAGACAAACGCACAATCCTCGAGGAGGCAGACAACTGTCTCGTCAGCACTGCAGTGAGACTCCGGCTGTGCAGGAAGGATCTGGAGGGGAGGGTCCCTCTCACTGCCAGCCAAGCCAGGTTTCGGTGCTTGTTGGTGCGTTCTGGTGATGGGGCATCCCACAGCATCCATTGTGTCTGTCTCCCGTGCTGACCACTGCCTGGCGGACCTCAGATTGGATTGAGTGAACAGGAGGTGGGATATTAATCAGGCTCCGCTCCAAGAGGAAGACTTCCCTTACGTTCCACTCATAGCTGGAGATGTTGAGGCAAAGGTAGCCAGCTGGTGGCAGATGCTGGAACGTGGAGCAAAGGACAAACCACTGGAGGAACTCAGTGGGTCGAGCAGCATCTGTGGAGGCAAAAGGACAGTTGTAGAGAAACAAAGGACTGCAGATGCTGGAATCTGGATGAAAAACACGATGATGCTGGAGGAACTCAGCAGGCCAGGCAGCATCCGTGGAGAAAAGCAGGCGGCCAACGTTTCGGGTCAGGACCCTTCAGGATTGAAGATAGGAAAAGGGGAAGCCCAATATATAGGAGGGAAAAGCAGAGCAGTGATAGGTGGACAAGAGGGGAGGCGGGGTGGGCACAGGGCGGTGATAGGTAGATGCAGGTAAGAGATAGTGATAGGCAGGCGCGGGGGAGGAGAGAGCAGATCCACCGGGGGGATGGGTCAAAGGTAAGGAGAGAGAGGGAAAAAATGGGGGCTAGGAAAGGGAAGAGAAGGAGCATATGGGGGGGGGTGGTGTTTGTGGGGAAGGGGTGTGGGGATTACCTAAAGTGGGAGAATTCACTGTTCATGCTGTCAGGCTGCAAGGTTCCAAGACGGAAAATGAGATGCTGTTCCTTCAGTTTGCGCTTGGAATTCTCCTGGCAGTGGAGGAGGCCGAGGACTGACGTATCAGTGATAGTGTGGGAGGGGGAGTTGAAGGATGGTCATAGAATCATCCAGGAGGAAACAGGCCCTTCAGCCCAACTGGTCCATGCCAACCAAGATGCCCATTTGCCCATGTTTGGCCCACATTCCTCTTAACCTTCTACGTACCTGTCCAAGTGTCTTTTAAATGTTGGTAATTTGCCTATCTCAACCACTTCCTTTGGCAGCTCGTTCCATATACGGACCACCCTCTGGTTGAAAAAGTTACCACCCCCCCCCCATATGCTTCTTCTCTTCCCTTTCCTAGCCCCCATTTTTTCCCTCTCTCTCCTTACCTTTGACCCATCCCCCCCGGTGGATCTGCTCTCTCCTCCCCCACGCCTGCCTATCACTATCTCTTACCTGCATCTACCTATCACCTCCCTGTGCCCACCCCGCCTCCCCTCTTTTGTCCACCTATCACTGCTCTGCTTTTCCCTCCTATATATTGGGCTTCCCCTTTTCCTATCTTCAGTCTGCTGTAAAACTAACGTTGCTGCTCTCTTTGCAGATTGGTATCCATAACATCACCTCGTCCACAGGATGCCAAGGAAGACCCAGCCAGCCCCGCGGAGATTACGGGAAGCTCTTCATTGTGCTGGTTATCATTGGCTCGATCTGCGCAGTGATCATTGTCTCGGGCTTTGTCTACATCTGCTGGCAACGGCGGCTCCCAAAGTTAACGCACATGGTAAATGGCTCACACTAAAATTGGTGGTACAGTGGACAGTGAAGAGGGGTATCCAAGATTACAATGGGATCTTGATCAACATAGTTCCTTGAAAGTGGTGACACAGCTAGAGGGGGTGGTGTTAGAAGGTGTTTGGCACGCTTGCCTTGATCAGTCAGGATAGTGAGTACAGGAGCTGGGACGTCATGTTACAGCTGTACAAGACATTGTTAAGGCCACATTTGGAGTGCTGCAGACATTTCTGGTCACCTTGTTATAGGAAGGATGTCATTAAACTGGAGAGGGTGCAAAAAAGATTTATGAGGATGTTACCGTAACTGGAGGGTTTGAGTTTATAAAGAGAGGCTGGATAGGCTGGGACTGTTTTCCCTGGAGTGAAGGAGGCTGAGGGGTGACCTTATGGAGGTTTATAAAATCATGAGGGGCAGAGATAGTGTGAATAGCCACAGTCTTTTCCCTGGGGTAGGGAAGTCCAAAACTAGAGGGCATAGGTTTAAGGTGAGAGGGGAAAGATTTAAAAGGGACCTGAGGGGGCAACTTTTCACAAGAGGGTGGTGGGTACAGTTACAATGTTTAAAAGACATTTCGACACGGACAGGAAAGGTTTTGAGGGATATGGGCTAAACACAGGCAAACGGGACTGGTGGAGTTTGGCAACTTGCTCGGCACAGATGAGTTGAGTTGAAGGGCTGTTTTCTGTGCTATATAGCTGTATTGCTCTCTGATAGTGGGCATCAATGATCCAGGTTACGAGGAATGTGAGAGGCAAGTGGAAGACCTTCTACCACCCTACATTGCCACTTCCTCCACCAACGGAGCACCATGACGACGGTACTTACCTTCCACCAATGTGCTGTGGATACCCCTCATCCCTCAAACAGGACCTCCCAAACCCATGACCTCTACTACCAAGAAGGACGAGGGCAGCAGGACCTTGTAGCAGGGAGCATCACTGCTTGATATGGCAACTGCTTTGCCCAAGACCACAGCAGGACCTGGAAATATACCGCCGCTCCTTCATAGTGGCTGGGTCTAGTTCCCGGAGCTTACCCATCCCCAACCTTTCCCGAAATGAGTGCGTCAGTAGATTCAAAAAGGCGGCTCACCACATTCTCCTCAGTTAGGGAGGCTGGGCTTGCCAGTGATGCCTAGATTCTAAAAAAAATGTTTAAGAAACCACAAAAACTGCGATGGAGAGCAGGCAAAGTGCTGGTGTGTTAGCGCACTCTCTGTGGATTTAAGTCTTATGAGTGAGGTGCAGAGTGAATGTTGGTACTGTTGCCTCTCAAGACCTAAAGTTACAGGTTCAAGTCCAGCTGTAAACGTTGGAACACAATAATCCAGGGTGAAAACAAAAAGATATCAAGCATATTTTAGAAAAATCGATACCTTTTGATTGATTTAAAAGCCATCCAGATAAGCACATGGATAGGAGAGGTTTAGAGGGCTATGGGCCAAACACAGGCAGATGGGACTAGCTCGCTGGGCAACACAGTCAGCATGGACGAGTTGGGCTGAAGGGCCTGTTTCCATGCTGTGTGACTCCATGACTATGACAATGTTGAATCTTGACGATTCTTGTTTATTGATGATAACAGCATTATTTACTTAATTTCTTCCCATCAGTCCCATGGCGAGGAACTCCATTTTGTTGAGAACGGTTGCCACGACAACCCGACCCTGGACATAACGATAGACAGCACAGTGGAGATGCAGGAGAAGAAGCCCAGCGTGAATGGCGATGCGATGGAACGTTCCGGAGGCTGGAATGCCCTGGTGAACAAAGGGTCGAGGGACGAAGGGGACAGTTTTGAGGAGGACACCCACCTCTAAGAGCCTTCACCACTTTAAGGGTAGAGGCTATCACTGTTGATGAACCCATGCACTTTGCACAAGAGGCTCTGCTGCTTCGTAAGGAATGCTGCATTCAAAATCTACAATATCCCTTTTCTTTTGTGCTGTGGCATCTTCAAGACTTCAAACGTCAGAACTAAAAGTGGGCAGCTGACATTGTTTAGTCCGTATCTTGAATAGAACGATCGGCAAATAAAAGTTTGGGGGTTTGCTGTGTATTATATGGGGAAGAGCAGGAACCACAGAGCAATTATCAACGTGATCCTTCTGTGGCCCAAAAATATTTTGATTCATCGCAGGACTTGGTGTAACATTTTGGGTATTTTCGACATTTCTGAATTCAGGCTGCAAAATTACTTGAAACCAGTTCTATGTCTATACAAAGTCTGTACATGGTAAAATTGAGTGTGTAGGGGGTGAGTAAGGATCTTCCTGTATAGGGCCTGGAATCTCAGCACCTATTGCTCATCCCTTGTCATTGACCTGAAACAGAAACTCTTGTTTCTCTCTCCCTGGATGCTGGCTGACTGGTTGTGCATTTCCATATTTTATTGTTTAGAATCAACCATGTAGCTTCAGGTAAAGACGGCAGATCTCCTTCCATGAAAGATGCCCCTGAATCAGATGGGATTTTACAACAGTGTGGTAGTTCAGTGACCACCTTTAATGATGCTTTGCCTTTAAAACAAAATGTCACATTTGTTTGTGTAGCTGTGGTGGGATTTGAACTTCTGTCCCTCAGTCAATAGCTCAGCAACATAACCACTGTGCTAACCTAAAGCTGAGGTTACAACATGTTGGCCTGGATTCCATCAAGGTGAATTGACTTGGGAGCCTTGAGCCATTGTCGACCACTATTCAAGTGGGTTCATTCCAAGTTCAAGTTTATGGTCAGAGGTGTGCATACACAGGGTATAAATGCCAGGAAAATTAGCTTTTCGCAGCTGCAGCACAGTACGTTACAAGATGAGGACAAATCTGTTAACATAAATTATACATGCATGTGTGGAAAATAAACATAACGACACTAATGCAAGTTGAGAGGGAGAGAGAGCGAAATATATAGTCCGAGGTTAATGTTTTTCAGGTGGGTTCAAGAACCTGACGACAGTGGGGAAGAAGCTGTTGTTGAACCTTGAGGTGTGGGTCTTCAGGCTCCTGTCCCCCTGCCTGATGGCAGCATTGGGAAGAGGGCACGGCCCGGATGGTGGGGGTCCCTGATGATTTGTGTTCCAACTTGTTCTGACTTGTGCTTTGGGTGACCGGTGTTGACAGTGGGCCTATGTAACGGGCTGTCACCCTACTCTCAATGTCTCACCATCGTGATCACAACAAACTCCTGAAAGGAACCTGTGTAGCCGAGTGGGGCAATGATGTTGATGATGAAACGCACTCTTTAGTGAGTGGGGTTCAAGGTCACTTCTTGTCTTTTAGCAGAAGTAGTATAACTGAGAGATGGAAAGTAATGCGAAAGCATAAATATGAGACCCAGAAAAGTGCACTGAATTGGTTTAAAAATCGCAGTGGATCATGGTTTAGGATGGTCATTGGTAATTGGTTTATTATTGTCACATGGACTGAGGTACAGTGAAAAACTGTTTTGCATGCCATCCATACAGATCATTTCATTACAACAGTGCATTGAGGTAGTACAAGGGAAAACAATAACAGAATGCAGAATAAAGTGTTAGAGTTACAGAGAAAGTGCAGTGCAGGCAGACAACAACGTGCAAGGCCATGACGAGGTAGATTGTGAGGTCAAGAGTCCATCTTATCATACTAGGAGACCATTCAATAGTCTTACAGCAGCGGGATAGAAGTTGTCCTTGAGCCCGGTGGTGCGTGCTTTCAGGCTTTTGTTTCTTCTGCCTGATGGAAGGGGGGAGAAGAGAGTATGTCCGGGGTGGGTGGGGTCTTGGATTATGTTGCTGGTAGTTTGGTTTTCATTGTCTGGTGGGGTCTGTGCCTGGATGTTGTGGCCTTGAACCTAAACGGAAATAGATGGAACAATGTTGCATGGTGGAACACACCAGTCGGACCAGGGTTTATATGGACCCAGCCAACCCTGATCCTAATCCCAGCCTGTCAGTCTTGGGAAGGTGCAGTGCGGAGGTCCGATGTGCCCCACCAATCATTCCAAGCATGTGGCTGATGAATGGGTTTAGACTACAAACACTCGAGTCCAGGCGGTAACCCTGTTAGGGATAGGGGGAGAAATGTAGCAGTTAAGATAAACAGCACTTCAAGAAAAGCCCTTGAAAATTCCCTGATCATAGTTAATCAGTTGACTAGTGTACTACTCCTGGCTAAGTGGCTGTTTGGTTTATGAAACTGTGCGTGCTTGCTGAACTCAGAACAACAATTTGCAATCTAATAATAATTGCATTGAGAGCGCAGGCTGGTAGCGACCACGTTACATCAGTCAGTGGGAAGGGGGAAGAGTGTGATGGGGTCCTACAGAAAACACCCTATTTTACAGGAAACAAAAGAAAATCAAGTCACTCAGCAAACAGAATCTTTAAACTGCAGGGGAAAACATAAACTACAGCAACTTCTCCCAGTAAAAGCAGGGTAATTCCCCAGAAAAGTTCAGCAAATTCTCGTCATGTGTAATCAATCTCAGTCATTTACAGCAGTGTGGTCACCTGGAGCAGTATGTGAGTGGCTCCTTGGTCAGCCATCAACCATTCATTCTGACTGTTTTCTAGCAACTCTGTTGATAGATTTCCCTCCCCCCTCATCCCTGTTTAATTCATGTTTATGGATCCTTCTAAACTTGCTTAATGGGAAGTGAATGACTGCAGTCAGTGCGAGCTTCCAGACGATGTTGGGATTTGGCTACTTCCTAAGTAGAGCATTAATGTTCAAACAGACTTGGTCAAAGCCCTGTGGGACTTGTTTCCCTTGTGTTGTGTCTGTTGTAGATCATTTAGAGAAAGATTGACCACTGTGTTAGTCAATAACTCCACTGTCATTGTATCTCGTCATCAGCAGGATTGTAGAAGATGAACTGGACAAGCCTTGTCCTCCTTACTCTAGTTATTGCTATGTTCCTGTTGGAGCTGATCACTTTAATTGAAATAAAGTTGGTGCCAACTTGAACCCTTGGCTAGAAGGTTTGTTGAATGTGCTGATCAGGGTGGAAGAGTGATCTCTTCTGCTGTGTTTCATTTCACGACAGAAGTCATCCCACTTTGGTTATTTCAAAACTAAACTATTCATAAAAATATACACAGGAAATACAATACGATCAGTACATCGTTCCTTCCGTACAGAGGCTCACCAAATCAGTACATTCACCATGACATCAAACTTACTGTTTGCAAAGCACTAAAGCCACTCATGTGGCCTCTTTGAACAACAAACCCGTCAATTGTTTGAGAAGTGGCAGCAGAACCTTGGACTGCAGTCCTTCCCCAGAAAGGTTGCACCAAGCTCGGTGTGTTCCAGAGGAGTTTGATCGAGCAAAGTCGTGCTATACTCTGATGAAGGGTCTCGATCTGAAACGTCGACTGTTCATTTCCCTCCACAGACCTGCCTGACCCGCTGAGTTCCTCCAGCATCTCAAGTGTTGCTCCAGATTCCAGCATCTGCAGTCTCTTCTGTCTCTATGCTGTATCCTGGTCAAGCTAGGATGAGGTAAATGTACAAACTGAAGTGTATGCCGTATTGTTCCACTGTACCTATAGTGGAGGTAATGTACTCTCAGGGGTGGACCTCACCAGCAATTCATTGTTCATCTCTAATTGGCCCAGAGCTGAGGAAATAGTTCAGAGTCAACCAAATTGGTGGGTCTGGAGTCACAAATAAGACGCAAGGATGTCAGATTTCTTTCCCTTCAGTGAACAAGATTTTTTTTTGCTGGTGATCCAACATTTTCACTGTTCCAAATGCTGATATCGGCTCCTTCAATCAATTGTATTTATATTCCTCAGATTCCACAGTGGGATCTGAAGTCTAGCCTCTGGATACCAGTGCAGTAACTGGCCACTGCATCCAATGCAAGAGTGGTTCTGAGCAAGGGTAAATAGTCTGCATTGCCTGACAGGCCTGAATGTGTTAGTTGTGCTTGCAAGACATCAGTGAGGGGGGAATAGCTGAAATGTTTGTACGAAGAGATCTTTATTAGTCACATGTACATTGAAACACACAGTGAAATGGACCTTTTGCGTAGAGTGTTCTGGGGGCAGCCCGCAAGTGTCGCCATGCTTCCGGCGCCAACATAACATGCCCACAACTTCCTAACCCGTACGTCTTTGGAATGCGGGAGGAAACCGGAGCACCCGGAGGAAACCCACGCAGACACGGGGAGAGTGTACAAACTCCTTACAGACAATGCCTGGAATTGAAGCCGGGTCGCTGGCGCTGTAATAGCGTTACGCTAACTGCTACGCTACGGCTCCTGCAACAACATTGAGACAAATTGCTTTGAGAGACCTGCACCTGAGATCTGGTTACACTTTGAAAGCGACAGATCGGGAACTGGAAAGTTCCCTTGTGGAGGAAATCTTCCTTGTCTGCAAACCCACCAATGTGCTTTAAGAAACTGGATGTTGAGAATATCCAAGGAATAACAGTAAAATGTTTAAGAAAACTTTAAAGGCAATTAAGATCTAATCAGCAAGCACTGAATGGTAGGGCCCTTGGGAGTATTGAGGAACAGAGGGACCTCGGTGTATGAGGCCAACAATCTCTGAAGGCACAGTTAGATTGGTGTGTAGAAGGCATATTCATTCATAGGTCGGGCACAGAGTATCAGAGTGTAGAACAGAAGGGCGGGGAGGCTTTTGCAGCTGGGATGACAAAAATGAACGCTAACATTCCCGCCCAGAACTATTTGACTGCCTTGGAACAGCTGATGTCCTATAAATCCAAGGATTTTCCACCACATTAACCCAAAGGTCTTTCACTATATAAAACCAAGAGTTTATGTAATGCAAAATTGTATGATAATCCCTGAGATTTAATTAGCATAAAATCCTAAGATTAATTATACATCCTACTCTTGCTATTCGAAGTGGAATGCACAGAGAAACTCTGATCATGGTTTATCCAATTACATGTTTCATAACTGTCACATCTTTGTGTATGCAACATCCTGACTGCATTGATAACACCAACCTTAAAAATAATTATTTTGCATTGAAGTTACAAAAACATATTGAAAGCCAGATATGGTGAGAGGGAGGACAAGAACATTTTCTTTTGAGGGAACTCACTCCCAAGAACTGAGTGTGAAAGGGTTAAATCTGCTGCTTTCATTAATTTAAGTTCTACCAATGTGAAAACAGAGAGGGGCAGTGGAATCATGTCAGAAAAACAGCAGATTGTTAAGGAAGTATAGAGAGATGTAGTGCGCTAACAAGTACATTGGGTAAGAAATATCAAAGAGATGATGGTTTATTTACTCAGACCATGCAGAGATGGAGTCCACCAAATGCCAGCAGAGACAGCTGTGGTTATTCACATCGAGCAAGGGTGCAGATACATCACACAATTATTACCTCATCCGGTAGAGTGTATTCACATGTGGAAATACTCTACAAAACAAATCTCAAAAAGTAAAGACTTGCCTTTCTAAAGTGTCTTTTCATAGTGTTCCCCAAAGGTCTTCACACTCAATAAGTAATTGGTTTATTATTGTCACAAGCAGGAGATTTGAAAAGAGGTGAGTCTCTGTGTTTGTGAGTTTCACCTTGCAGGAGTCTAAAAGAGGCACATTTGCAAGTTGTTAACAGTTGATTGGCTCATTGACTAGTTAACAGCAGTCAGTAAAAAGAAGTAAGGGTAAAGCAGAGCAGCCACTTTGAAGTGATCATTGTGTGAGTGGGCCAGTGTGAGGGTGGGGGACTGAGGCTTCGGCGAGAAGAGGCTTGGGCTAAGGAGTTGGTGACTTGGAAAGAAGAGAGTCCCCTTGCTTGCTTGTGAGTTTCACTTGCAGGAATTTAAGGGGTAAGTCAGCAACTTGTTAATTAGCTAATTAGCCAATCACCTATTAACTATCAGCAGCTAATAAAAGGTTGGGGTCAAGTGAAACAGCCATTTTAGAGCAGCCAGTTTGAGAGGGGCTGCTGTCTAGTCAAAGAGCTGCTGGTTGTTCAAGTGTGGGCTTTGGTGAATACCTGGCTTCAGTGAGGAAGTGAAGCATCACTAAGGGAAGGTGAGGGTAGGTTCTTATTTTTTTTTCCTGTCTCTTTATTTTCCCTCAAAGCTTTTTAGTCATGGCAGGTGAGCTCAGACCTGTGTCATGCTCTTCCTGCGCAATGTGGGAACTCAGGGAGGCTGACGACCACATCCCTGATGAATAAGTATCCAGTTGCAGCTCCTGACGGACCGCATGACAGCACTGGAGCTGCGCGTGGATTCACTTTGGAGCATCCGCGGTGCTGAGAACGTTGTGGATAGCATGTTCAGTGAGTTGGTCACACCGCAGTTTAAAGGCTTCAGGAAAGGTAGGGAATGGGTGACCAACAGACAGGAAGGTAGTGCAGGAGTCCCCTGGGGGTCATCTCCCTCCAAAACAGATAGGCAGCTTTGGATACTGTTGGGGGAGACGCTCATCAGGGGAAGGCAGCAGTAGCCAGGATCATGGCACCGTGAGTGGCTCTGCTGCACAGGAGGACAGAAAAAGAGCGGCAGTGCCATAGTGGTAGGATATTCCACAGCAAGGGGAATAGAAGGAGCTTCTGTGGCCACAAATGGGACTCCCGGTTGGTGTGTTGCCTCCCGGGTGCAAGGGTCAGGGATGTCTCAGAGCAGCTGCAGGGCATTATGGAAGGGGAGGGTGAACGGTCAGTTGTCATGGTGCATGTAGGTACCAATGATGCAGGAAAAAAGCAGGATGAGGTCCTACAAGCTGAATTTAGGGAGCTAGGAGATAGATTAAAAGTAGGACCTCAAAGGTAATAATCTCAGGATTACTACCCGTGCCACATGCCAGTCAGAGTAGGAATAGCAGCGTAGTTAGGATGAATATGTGGCTTGAGCAGTGGCGCAGGAGGGAGGGTTTCAGATTCCTGGGGCATTGGAACTGTTCTAGGGGAGGTGGGACCAGTACAAACCGGATGGTCTACACCTAGGCAAGACTGAGATCGATGTCCTAGGGGGATTGTTTGGTTATTGGTTTATCATTGTCACTTGTACCGAGGTACAGTGAAAAACTTGTCTTGCAAACCGATCTTACAGGTCAATTCATTACACAGTGCAATTACATTGAGTTAGTACAGAGTGCGTTGAGGTAGTACAGGTAAGAACAATAACAGTACAGAGTAAAGTGTCACAGCTACAGAGAAAGTGCAGTGCAATAAGGTGCAAGGTTACAACAAGGTAGATCGTAAGGTCATAGGTCAGAGTCCATCTCGTTGTGTAAGGGAACCATTCAATAGTCTTATCACAGTGGGGTAGAAGCTGTCCTTAAGTCCGGTGGTACGTGCCCTCAGGCTCCTGTATCTTCTACCTGATGGAAGAGGGGAGAAGAGAGAATGTTTTGGGTGGGTGGGGTCTTTGATTATGCTGGCTGCTACACCAAGGTAACGAGCGGTAAAGACGGAGTCCAAGGAGGGGAGACTGGTGTCCGTAATGCACTGGGCTGTGTCCACAACTCTCTGCAGCTTCTTGTGGTCTTGGGCAGAGCAGTTGCCATACCAAGCTGTGATACATCCTGATAGGATGCTTTCTATGGTGCATCAGTAAAAGTTGGTGAGAGTCAAAGGGGACAAACCAAGATTTTGCTAAATGCTGTTGGGAAGGGTTTAAACTAATATGGCAGGGGGACGGGAATCCATGAGGAAAGACAGGGAAGGAAAGCAGAGACCGGAGAGAAAGTTTGAAAAAAGAGTGGAGTACAGAAAAGTGAAACGCAAAAGACACCAAGATGACTGAATTCTAAGAGGACAATGAGTGTAAGCGCACTTTATCTGAATGTCTGTAGTATATAAAACAAGGTCAATGAACTTGTGGCACAAAGGGGTATGATTTAGTGACCATTACAGGTTGCAGGGTGGAGATGAGTGGGAATGAAATATCCAAGGGTATCAGGTAATCTGGAAGGATAGGCAGGAAGGTAAGGGAGGTGGGGTAGCGCTCTGAGTTAAGGCAGCATTGCACCTGGAGGGACCAGCGCATTTTGTGGGTGGTAAGACCCCGTTGCTGGTGCCGGGGAGCGCCCTCCGCGACACAGGCGGCGCTGTGAGCGGCGGTTTATGCTGGGAGGACCTGTTGCTCCTCCCGGCGGGCGGCGGCGCTGTGGCGGAGGTTTGCGAGGCGGCGGAGCCGTGTTTCCCTCAGAGCACCGCCTCCCGGAGGACCGTCCGCCCAGCGACGCTTCAACCATAATAAGTCGGGCCTCCAGAACATCGGGTCAATGCATCGCATCGGCGCTCGGGCGGCGGAGAGAGATGGACGCCAGCGAGCTGTTCACCAGCTGCAGGAAGGGGGAACTCTCCAGAGTGCGGTGAGACCCGGGGGCAGGTGGAGGTGAACCGGCAGCGGCCGGGCTCTGAGGAGGGAGGGGCGTAACCCGTGGGGAGGGGGGCGGACGGCATGGGGCGGCTGGAGGGGGTCAGCAGGTCGGTGTGGGGCAGGGGCTGGTGGGGGGGGTAATTGATTGGCCGGTGTGGGGCAGGGGCTGGTGGGGGGGGTAATTGATTGGCCGGTGTGGGGCAGGGGCTGGTGGGGGGGGGGGCGATTGATTGGCCGGTGTGGGGCAGGGGCTGGTGGGGGGGGGCGATTGATTGGCCGGTGTGGGGCAGGGGCTGGTGGGGGGGGGGGCGATTGATTGGCCGGTGTGGGGCAGGGGCTGGTGGGGGGGGGGGCGATTGATTGGCCAGTGTGGGGCAGGGGCTGGTGGGGGGGGTAATTGATTGGCCGGTGTGGGGCAGGGGCTGGTGGGGGGGGTAATTGATTGGCCGGTGTGGGGCAGGGGCTGGTGGGGGGGTAATTGATTGGCCGGTGTGGAGCAGGGGCTGGTGGGGGGGGTAATTGATTGGCCGGTGTGGGGCAGGGGCTGGTGGGGGGGTAATTGATTGGCCGGTGTGGAGCAGGGGGTGGGGGGGGCGATTGATTGGCCGGTGTGGGGCAGGGGCTGGTGGGGGGGGGGGGGGGCGATCGATTGGCCGGTGTGGGGCAGGGGCTGGCGGGGGGGGGCGGGTTATCGATTGGCCGGTGTGGGGCAGGGGCTGGGGGGGGGGGGGGGGGGCGGGTTATCGATTGGCCGGTGTGGGGCCGGGGCTGGGGGGGGGGGGGGGGGCGGGTTATCGATTGGCCGGTGTGGGGCAGGGGCTGGGGGGGGGGCGGGTTATCGATTGGCCGGTGTGGGGCAGGGGCTGGGGGGGGGGGGGGGGGGGTTATCGATTGGCCGGTGTGGGGCCGGGGCTGGGGGGGGGGGGGGGGGCGGGTTATCGATTGGCCGGTGTGGGGCCGGGGCTGGGGGGGGGGGGGGCAGGTTATCGATTGGCCGGTGTGGGGCAGGGGCTGGGGGGGGGGGGGCGGGTTATCGATTGGCCGGTGTGGGGCAGGGGCTGGGGGGGGGGGGGCGGCGGGTTATCGTTTGGCCGGTGTGGGGCAGGGGCTGGGGGGGGGGGGGGGGGCGGGTTATCGATTGGCCGGTGTGGGGCAGGGGCTGGGGGGGGGGGGGGCGGGTTATCGATTGGCCGGTGTGGGGCAGGGGCTGGGGGGGGGGGGCGGCGGGTTATCGTTTGGCCGGTGTGGGGCAGGGGCTGGGGGGGGGGGGGGGGGGGGGGGTTATCGATTGGCCGGTGTGGGGCAGGGGCTGGGGGGGGGGGCGCGGGTTATCGATTGGCCGGTGTGGGGCAGGGGCTGGGGGGGGCGGGTTATCGATTGGCCGGTGTGGTACAGGGTGTGGATGGGGCTATACCCAGATGAGGTGGGCACGTTTCAACCCAGTTAAGTCAGGGAGGTGTCACAGTGTGAGACAGAAGGTTTGGAGAATATTTTGTAGTGTATGTTGCAGGGAAGAAGGATGATTTATGGAGAAAGGGGCACGGAAGACGTGTGAGACGGGGACCAGTAAAGTGTGTGGATTTTTGGAAGGGGTGAGTACAGTGGGTGAAGGTGAATGCCACAAAAAAAAAGCCCTTCTGTCATGATTTTGGACACAGGATCTTCAGACGCTTCATGTAAGGGAATGTTAAACATGCTGCTATGATCGTTGGTGATGAATGCCATAATTAGACTTTTGTGTCCTCAACCCTTCAGTGATGGAGCTTGGCTTGGATTGAGCTGGACTTGGCTAATAGTCCCTGGGTAGTACTGGAGGCATTTCTCAGTGTAGGTGGTGGTAAGTTACTTATGGGATCCACTGGGTATTTCCCAGCTACTGGGAACTTCCCATGGAGTTAGTTCATTGATCGAGCCAAACTTCCTGAGAGCCTGGCGTTTATCAGCAGAATTGAGAGAATGATTTCACTCGATGAGTCTGGGACTGTAACCAGAATCAGGTTTACTATTACTGACCTATGTTGTGAAATTTGTTGTTTTGTGGTAGCAGTACGTACAATGCAAGACATAATAATTGCTATAAGTTACGAAAATTAATTAAATAGTGCAAGAAAGGAATAACAAGGTAGTGTTCATGGAACATTTAATGATGGATGCCACTGCCTTGAGGCACTGCATCTTGAAGATGTCCTCGATTGCCAGGAGGGTTGTGCCCATGATGGAGCTGGCTGAAAGCATGGTGGTGGCAGAAACCCTCACCATGTTTTTTCAGGCAAAAAAATCTCTGAGCATTTTGGGTGCTACATTAAATTGGTTTATTATTGTCACATGTACTGAGGTACAGTGGGGAAAACTTGTCTTGCACACCGTCTATACAGATCATTTCATTACATCAGTGCATTGAGGTAGTACAAGGGAAAACAATAACAGAGTGCGGATTAAAGTGCTACAGTTACAGAGTGCAGTGCAGGCAGACAATAAGTTACAAAGTCATAACGAGGTAGATTGTGAGATCAAGAGTCCATTTTATTGTACAAGGGGACTGCTCAATAGTCTTATAACAGCGGGATAAAAGCTGTCCTTGAGCCTGGTGATACGTGCTTTCAGACTTTTGTATCTTCTGCCTGATGGGAGGGGGGAGAAGAAATCGTACAGACAAAGAGTTGGAAGTGACATGAACCCAAAGTCTATTTTTGGCTGTCAGGAATGCGAGGAGCCAAACTGTCCCCTTCTCTATCTATGTACTCTGTTCTTGGGCAATCATATACAGGCCCATTACTTGCTTCTATTTAGTTTAATGTTTTTAATTTAATGATTTTAGTTCATTTTATTTCCCTCAGAATTTTAATTTTTAGTTTAGTTTTTATTAGTTTATAAATGTTTCTGAATATTAGAGGTATTCTGAAGTTTATAAGGACCTTTTCAGACAGTTTCAGGAGCAGTGTTTATTTTGCCACTATCTCACTGCATCACAAAGCTCAGGCACTTTCTGGATGAGCAAGGTCCACCCTTCGGATTCAACTAAGGAAAGCTTGGGGGAGTGGAGAAGCTGAATAACAAGTGTGTGCAACAGATCCATGTCGCTGATGCTCGCATCAGTAATGTTATTTACTATTTGCGAGTAGACCTTTGAATCGTGAAAGTGTGGTCAATGTCTGCTCCACCTCTGAGGCGTCGGGGTAGAATAACAA
Organism: Pristis pectinata; assembly: GCF_009764475.1. Classification (NCBI taxonomy): domain Eukaryota; kingdom Metazoa; phylum Chordata; class Chondrichthyes; order Rhinopristiformes; family Pristidae; genus Pristis; species Pristis pectinata. The sequence continues at coordinate 4,314,564 of NC_067410.1, read as the reverse complement.
GTTGTTTAATAGGAGCTGGTCGAGTGATTATGGTAGTATGATTGGATGCAATCTGTGTGGGCAAAATGTCAAGGCCTGCTTTGCTTTGGTTGTATGTTTACTGGACTTATTGTACATAAGTTGGCTTTAAGAAGAAAAATAACCTAAACTGCATGCAAACCACACCACCACTACCCCCCCATTCCATTTCTTTACTGATTGTAAGTTTATCACAGAAGTTCAGTCATTCATAATATAGTCAAAGTGCCTAGTTGTCAAACTCGTAATCGAGGTTTTAGATTTCAATGAAGTCCACAACACATTTGTCAAATGATTGTTTCACTATCTCGGAACCCTCTAGTACAAGTCTGCAATGGTTTAAGAGGCAGCATCGGTTGCGATAGCATTAATTTAGCACACTTGAACTGGCCATTCAGTTTAATGCAGACTTGTGTAAGATAATTAAGTGGTCACCCTTTCGACAAGTTTCCCTCATGAACTTGTGTAACATGACAAGCTATTTATAAACTGCAGCTTGGAATTCCTGCACAGTAGTCATGGCAAATGTTAGGCAGAATTTTTCTGCTACTTCATGCGTGCTGTTTCTAAGCTCTAATGTTAAGTGCCATTAAGATGATATTTGTTAGCTGTGAGAGGCAATTATTGCTATAAGAAATCTAAATTTCAATGACAGGCAACCCCTGTGTTACGACTGTTTTGCTCTTACAGAATTCACAAATCACAAGATCACGACAAAGGAGCAGAAGTAGGCCATTCGGCCCATCTAGTCTGCTCTGCTACTTTACCATGAGCTAAACTATTCTCCCATCTAGCCCCAGTTCCTGGCCTTTCCCCCATATCCCTTGATACCTTGACTAATTAGATACCTATCAATCTCCTCCTTAAACATCCCCAATGATTGGGCCTCCACAGCTGTATGTGGCAACGAATTCCATAGATCCACTATCCTCTGGCTAAAGAAATTTCTCCTCATCTCTGTTCTAAATGGGTACCCTCTAATTCTAAGACTGTGCCCTCTTGTCCTGGACTCACCCACCAAGGGAAACAACTTTGCCACATCTACTCTGTTCAGTCTTTTCAACATTTGAAATGTTTCTATGAGGTCCCCACTCATTCTTCTGTACTCCAGTGAGTACAGTCCAAGAGCTGACAATCGCTCGTCGTATGTAAGCCCTTTCATTCCGGGAATCATCCTCGTAAATCTCCTCTGAACCCTCTCCAACATCAGTACATCCTTCCTAAGATAAGGGGTCCAAAACTGCACACAGTATTCCAAATGAGGTCTCACCAGTGCCCCATAGAGCCTCATCAACACATCCTTTTATACGTTATACCTCGAAATGAATGCCAACATAGCATTAGCTTTTCTTACTGCTGATCCAACCTGGTGGTTAACCTTTAGGGTATCCTGCACGAGGACCCCCAAGTCCCTTTGCACTTCTGTATTTGGAATTTTCTCCCCATCTAGATAATAATCTGCCAGTTTATTTCTTCTTCCAAAGTGTACAACCGCACATTCACAAAAATCACTACACAAAAATTTGAGATACTGAATAAGATTAATTCTCACGGAACTTATCTGGGAGAAAAAATAGTAAATAGATACAAAATGTATCTCTTATCAACTCTCGTTTCTTGACCATGCGTAGGTGACGGGGCTTTGCATTATGGAAAATTGAGATACGGCCCATTTCAATCCCCTTTCCCCATAATGCAGGGGTCGCCTGTAATTAATGTGAAATGGCACAAACTGTAATTTACTAGTAACTTTAAGGAAGCTTAGAAATTAATGTTTTTACAAAAAAAAGTTGCTGGAAATATTAAGGCTCTGCAGTTTACTTTGAAAGAAAAACGTTACAAGTCATTGATCTTTGAGCAGTTGCACCTTTAATGTCCTGAGTTCAGAGAATGAGATCTAATTTGAAACGAGATTCTGAGAGACCTTGACTAGTTAGGTGCTGTGTGGATGCTTCCCTTAGTGGGTTTCTGGAAGTAGGGGACTTGGTTTTAGAATAGAATCCTCACAGGAGGCTGTTCAAACTCCTGTGAGGATTCAAGAGGGCATGGCTTTAAGTTAATGGGTAGGAAGTTCAAGAGAGACGTCAGAAGGAGGTTTTTCACCCAGAGAGTGGTTGGTGCATGGAATGTGCTGCCTGGGGTGGTGGTGGAGGCTGATACGTTGGTCAAGTTCAAGAGAATGTTAGATAAGCATATGGAGGAATTTAAGTTAGAGGGATATGTGGGAGGAAGGGGTTAGATAGTCTTAGGAGTGGTTTGAAGGTTGGCACAACATGGTGGGCCAAAGGGCCTGTATTGTGCTATATTGTTCTATGGTTCAACCCATTTAGCCAGTGTACGTAAGGGTAATCCAGCTGGTCCCACTACCTCGACCTCTTCCCACAGCCCTACCAATTCTTTTCCTTTGGATACTTATCCAACTCCCTTCTCACTCTGATCCTGGTCTTCCGATCCCTGCTCGTTTGTACTCCTCCCCATTTTCTGTTATCACTTCTGTTATCTACAGACCTCTCAGATCTCTGCACTCTTCCAACTCACACTTCTTAAACCTTCCCTGAATTTAGTTGCTCAACTGCAGGCTACCGTGCTTCCATCTGTCAAGGCCAAAAGCTCTGGAAGTCCTTCCTTAAACCTGCCTGGTTTTCTTCCTCTCCTTCTGTCTTTAAGATGCCTATCTCAGTGAACAAAATTTCAGTCATCCTCCCTATAACCTTTTGTTTTCAGTTTGGCATCAATGCTTTTTCATGATAATGTTTCTGTGAGGCTTTTCTTCTTCCATCTGGATCGAGGATGATTTGATTCTACTGTTTCTGTGGGTTCTGAAGGTGACTGATGAAGCCAAGCTGGACCTGCTTACTTTGCACAGGTAGGGCAGGATGTTGGGGTGGGTTGACAGTTTGGGAGATGGCATTTTCTTCTACTACTTATGCAGGCCTTTTATGTGCTCCTAACACATGGGCTTCGAACGTTGGTACGGTATTGAGAACCTCAAAGTTAGGGATCCCTAGGACTTGTTGGGAAAGTTGCACTCTTTCTGAGCATCCTTGAATCTTCTTCCCTGTCCACCTGGTAACCCTCAAAGTGGTCCCCTGTCCACTTCCTGTGACAAAGCTCGGAATGCAGAGTGGAGACAAGAGTCTGCAGATGCTGGAGCAGCACAAAAGGCGCTGGAGGAACTCAGTGAGTCAGGCAGCATCCGTGGAGGGAAATGGACAGTTGACGTTTCGGGCTGAGATTCTTCATCAGGACTGGAAGGCTCTCGACCCGAAACGTCGACTGTCCATTTTCCTCCACAGATGCTGCCTGACCCGCTGAGTTCCTCCAGCATTTTTTTGTTGTATGGAATGCAGAGTCTATTTCACGAGTCTGGTGTTAGGCACGTAAATAATGTGACCAGCCCAAAGGAGCCAGCCGAGTGTAATTAGAGCTTTACTGCTGGGGATACTGGCCTGGGAGAGGATGCTGATATTGATTCGCTTGCAGTGAATTTGGAGGGTTTAGCAGAGACACAGCAGGTGGTATCTCTCCAGTACTTTGAGGTAACTGCTGTAAGTAGTCCCAGTCTCAAGCATGCAAGAGGGCGGGATTCACTGTTCAATGCCTGAGATCTTGACCTTTCACACCCTTCAGATGGCTAAAGATTGTGCTGGGGCACTGAAGGCAGGGGTGAATTTCATCACAAGCTCCTGCTTTTGCTTTGAGGTGGCTCCTGTGATATGGGAAGTGGTCCACATCAGGATAAGGTTTATTATCACTGACTTGTATGTTGTGAAATTTGTTTTGTGGCAGCAGTACAGTGCAAAGACATAAAATTACTATAAATTACAAAATAAATTACAAAATAACTAATGCAAAAAAAAAGGAATAATGAGGTAGTGTTCATGGACCATTCAGAAATTTGATGGCGGAGGGGAAGAAGCTGTTCCTGAGTCATTGAGTGTGGGTCTTTAGGCTCCTGTACCTCCTCCCCGATGGTAGTAACAAGAAGAGGGCATGTCCTGGATGGTGAGGGTCCTTAGTAATGGATGCCACCTTCTTGAGGCATCGCCTCTTGAAGATGACCTCTGGTGTGGAGGGTTCTGCCCGTGATGGAGCCGGCTGAGTCTACAACCCTCTGCAGCCTCTTGTTATCCTGTGCATTGGATCCTCCGTACCAGGCTGTGACGCAACCAGCCAAAATGCTCTCCACTGTACATCCATAGAAATTTGTAAGAGTCTTTGGTGACATAGCAAATCTCCTCAAACTCCTAATGAAATAGAGCTGCTGGCGTGCCTTCTTCGTGACTGCATCATTGTGTTGGGCCCAGAATAGATCCTCCAAGATGTAGATGCCCAGGAATTTGAAGCAGCTCACTCTTTCCACTGCTGACCCCTCAATGAGGACTGGTGTGTGTTCTCCTGACTTCCCCTTCCTGAAGTCCATAATCAATTCCTTGGTCTTGCTGATGTTGAGTGATAAGATAAGATTTCTTTATTAGTCAGATTTCTTTATTAGTCACATGTACATCAAAACACACAGTGAAATACATCTTTTTGTGTAGTGTTCTGAGGGCAGCCCATAAGTGTCACCATGCTCCTGGTGCCAATATAGCATGCCCACAACCCGTACGTCTTTGGAATGTGGGAGGAAACCCACGCAGACATGGGGAGAACGTACAAACTCCATGCAGATAGCGGCCAGATTTGAATTCAGGTCACTGGCACTGTAAAGCATTACGCTAACCGCTACACTACCGTGTTGTAACACCACTCAGCCAGCTTGATCTATCTCACTCCTGCACATTTTCTGGCATCTCATTGTGGACCTGTATTGTTGGAGGTTGGTGTTGTACAGTGGGGGAAGTCATCAAACGAGTCAACAATGAAACCTCCAAAAGTGCACATATGCTAGCATAGTCTGCGTACTGCAGCTTGACTACCGAGGTTGTGGAGACCCTGATTCTGGAGTGGATGCACCAAAGGTTGAACAGTTTTCCATTAGTTCTGTTAATTATCATGCAGGAAAAATAATTGGAGGTAAAGTGCACTATTTGTAGTGAGAATGATTGACAGAAGTATAGGGGTATTGGCACAGTTTTGTTTAACCCACTTTGCACTGAGATTGTCTCTGTTGTGGATCCATTAGTTAAGGCCATGGATTATATCATGAAGCAAATTTAAGATGGTGATGACTATCTGTAGGTACCCAAATTTGGTGAGGATACTCCATAGTCCCTCTTGGTTGATGGAGTGAAGGCTTTAATGAGGTCTCAACAGTGAAGTTGTTGTGTGGTGAAGAAGTTCTCAAGAACCCTACAAAGATGGCTCTTCTGAGGCTGCCTCACAGACATCCTGTCGACTTCCAAGTTTCTGAAGTGCCTGGACTGTCCTGAAGTTCACCATAATTAACACCCATGAAGAGACTCTTTGCTTCATTGCCAGAAAGAACTAGGACAGGTTTAATGAGAATGATCAGGACATCCAGAAGCTAATTAACCACATGGTTTTGCTGAATTGGAAGCACCTTTGTGCCTTCAGGGAAAAGATACAACTCTACATGCACCCAAATGAAAATCTGTGAACTAAGGAACAGATGGTGGGTGGAAAGAGTGCAGGAGGTCCAGCAACACTGATGTACAAGACATGCATGGATTCTTCAGGTTGCCAAGACCACGAACAGCTCAGACACCCAAGGTTTTGCCCCACTGAAAGCCGAGAACAGAGATGAACATATCACTGGCAAGGGTAGTCAGCACACAAATTGAGGAGAATTTCAAAGGTCTCCTGAACCGTGATTCTACCCTTGACATCAGAGGCCTTGATTACATCTCACAACAAAGTATTTGGTCCAACCTTCACCAATCAGTAATCAAAGACCACACACCACCATTTGCTCTGAGAGCAAATGGTGTCCTCGCTGAAGTGCTAAAAGTTGGTGGTTCTAAAAGTTCACAACCTCATCTCCAATATTTGGGAAAAGGAGGATGTGCCAGGGGATTCCAGAGACCCCAAAGTCTTGAGAAAGGAAACAAATCCGCCAGCTGTAACTACAGAGATATCTCGCTGCTGTCTGCCACAGGTAAAGATATTGTCATGGTCTTCCTAACCTTTCAGAAGGTTGAAGAGCTGGTGCCCAAACTGCAATGTTGGTATTGTCCATTTCAAGCCCAAAGTGGACCTTTTAACATTGCATTAAAGGCATGATGTAAATGGAAGTAATTGTTATTATGTGGTGATTCTTAATTAGGCCAAGACATGCAAACAACATTTCACAAACAGTGGTGAGGCCAGTTATTCTGATCTGGTAGTGCTGGTTGAGGCAGGATGTTGGACATGAAGAATTTCTTCAGTAATGTGGTTAGTGGGGAGGTTTGTGACTGAGAGCAGCAAGGGCATAATTCCACACCCACTGGCAGTCTTTGTGATCTTGCCAAGGTTTCTACTCTTCACCTTTTTGGCTAGGTCAATGAGTCCAAATGCTGCTTCAGCATACAGCAACCAGTTTATATATTATGCTTTAACATCTATTGGTGTGGATCTGGTCCCAAGATCAGAACCTGCCCTGTGTTATGATGCATGCAGATTGGCAGTGTTCTCCATGTTGTCTGGCCCCAATATTGTCAGTCAACATCAGAAAAGCAGGCTATCTCGTCATCAGCTCTTTGCTGTTCTGTGGATGACACTATTTGCAAATTGATATATTTCCTACAGTGCTATAATCACTGTGTCAAAATGTGCTTCGTTAGCTGTCAACTGTTTTGGAGATGTGCAAATACTATATAAATGCAAGTTCTAGAATCATAGAGTTGTTACAATGCAGCAAGAGACCTCTTGGTCCATTTGTGTCCTTGCAGGATCTCAGGACAGCAGTTTATTCAATTCCATTTCCCTGTTCTTTCCCTGTAGCCTAGAAAAATAGCTGGAACCAGCACATAGATGCAATCATAAGGAAAGTGCCCCAGCGTCTTTACTTAGGAGGTTCAGCTTGTCACTGAACACTCTTAACAAACTTCTACAGATGTACTGTTTAAAGTATCCTGATTGGTTGCAACGTGGTCTGGTACGGCAATTCGAATGCACAGGAACATAAGAAGCTGCAGAGAGTAGTGGACTCTGCCCAGTACATCACTGGCACATCCCTCCCCACCGTCGGTGGTATCTACAGGAGGCGCTGCCTCAAGAAGGCAATATCCATCATCAAAGATCCCCACCATCCGGGCCATGCTATCTTTTCACAGCTACCATTGGGTAGGAGGTCCAGAAGCCTGAAGTCCCACACCACCAGGTTCAAGACAGCTACTTCACTTCAACCATTTGGTTCACGAACCAGCAGGCGAAACCCTAATCACCACTGCAGTTCAGCAACACTATGACCACTCTGATCACTTTGCACTAAAATGGACTTTTTTTTTGTTCTAATTTTTTTTCCTGCAAAAATTGTGTATAATTTGTTTATTTTATGTTTTATCTGATGCTATGTGATGCTGCTGCAAGCAAGCTTTTCATTGCACCTGTGTGTACGTACTTGTGTATATGACAATAAACTCACCTTTGACTCTTGTGCCTCTCCTTTTCTCTTTAGAAAGCCCTGATTGTCTGTTTCCATGGCTCTCACAGGTAGTTGAGTTCGTTTATTGTCATAGGCATACCTACCTAGGGTATAAATGCTGTGAAGGTTAGCTTTTTGCAACAGCAGCACATTACATTACAAACATGAGAGACATAAATCAACATAAATTTAAATTAACAAATTTTTACATAATTTACATGGCAAAATAACAAAATAAACATAACGTGCAAGTTGAGAGAGAGAGAGAAAAAAGAAATGTAGTCCGAGGTAGTGTTAGTACCAGACTATCACTACTGTTTGCTTAAAAAAAAGTTGTTTTCTACTTCACCCTTTTTGTTCACAATGCAAGGCGACTTTTGTAGAGTCAGAACGCTTATAAAGGAATGATACGGGGCAGATAACAGAAAGAGGAACAAAAGCAATTATGAGTGTCACATGCAGTTACAGAAGTGATATTTGTTTAGATGCAGGTAAGTCTTGAAGGATTCACCTTGAGTTTTTAAAGGACCTTTGCAAACAACATGCAATTCACTTAAATTTTCACTTTTGGTAGTAATCAGAGTAAATTTTTCCTGAGAACTGCCAAGAACAATGAGTTTTAAATAATATTGCTAAAGGATCAGATTGGAGTGCTGTGAAGCTAATAAACAGACTTTACAAAAATGCACATCTCATTCTAACCTAGAGTAATTCTATTTCAAAAACCTACCAGCAATTCTTTAAGAATCATAGAGTCTTAGAGCACAGAAACGATACCTTCATCCCACCACGTCCGTGCCCATCTACACTAATCCCACTTGTCTGCATTAGGATCATATCCTTCTATGCAGGATGAAGGGTCTCGACCCAAAACGTCAACTGTCCATTTCCCTCCACAGATGCAGCCTGACCCGCTGAGTTCCTCCAGCAGTTTGGTTTTTGCTTCAGATTCCAGCATCTGCAGTCTCTTGTGTCTCCTTCTATGCCATGCCTATTTCGATATCTAAATGCCTTTTAAATGTCGTAATTATTTCTGGTTCCACCACCTCCTCTGGCAGCATAGCCCAGATTTCAAAGACTCTCTGTGTTTAATAAAAACGTAACCCTTAGAATCCCTTTAAAACTCCTTCCTCTCACCTTAAACTTACGCCCTCTTTGATACCCCTCCTGTGGGAATGTTCCGCATCCTCCTCTCCTAATAGTACCGACCCATCTAACTGTAAACTGAGACACTAAGCACAGAGCTATTTGCTTTAGGTTGGGGGCAAAGGAGATGGGTATATCAAATGACATCACACAGAAGTATCTCTCTCTGTATAAGAATCTGTAACCAGAAACATGGTGATGGGACTAAGGAATGATGCTACCACAAATACTCATGTATCAGACTTGAACCTGCTTAGGACTGAAAATAGAAAGAGTGGATGAAAATAGAAAGGGTGGCACTGGGGTATGATAGTGTAGTGATTTAAATCGCTGGGTAGGTAGCCAGAGTTCTGAGTCTGTTTAAAATGAGGAGGATTTTTTCATCCCAGAAGGTTATGGATCTTTGGAATTCTCTGCTGCAGAAAGCCGAGTTGTTAAATATATTTACATATAGAGTTTTGGACTACAGGGAAATCAAGAAATCGAGGATTGTGAGAACCAAGTGGGAAAGTGGAGTTGAGAGTAAATATGCCACGATCTTAGTGAATGAGAGAGCAGGTTTGAACGACCACGTGACTTAATCCTGCTCACTTCTTATTATTCAGGGTGAGCATGTGAGCTATAGGAAGATACAGGAATTTTAAGATCCAATGTTATAGGAATTTTAATTGTATATTATCACGCAACGTTCAGTCTTTGTGCTATTTTAGGAATGAGTGATTGGGCAACGCTTTAATAACCACAACTATATTTATGTTTCTATATTTACATTCCATGTTTTGGTATGGATGCACTATTTGCGTCAAGTAATAGAATTATTAATTGAAAGGTTTAAAAACTTCATTATAACCTAGAACCCGTTGTTGCCTTTTGATTTATTCTTTGGTCTGTTTTTGTTTTCACAGATTTTTGCAATTCTCTAGAACCTTGCTTTGTTAGTGATAACAAATCACTTGACACTACTTGCGTTAGCCAATGAACGTCACCCTCCCCCCCCCCCCCCGTTAATGAAACGCCTCATGTTTAAGACGTGCTATGATTTTCAGACTCTGTTTTCGAATCTCTGCATTATCTTGCCTCTCCATACCTTTGTAACCAACTCCAATCCTTCAACTGCCCCAAAATAACTTGTGAGACAGAGTGATATTGCTGTCAATGGGTCTGTGTGTTATTTCTACACAGTAAGTCTCCCATCCTTACTCTAGTCCTACCAAAGTGGTCAATATTTCACTTCGTTACTTACTGTAATGCAGTGCTGTTAGACTCAGTGGTGAGTCCAGTGGTGGAGTGAGGGGTCAGATGTGCTGACATTTGACCTTTATCTTGCCTCCAGCCTTCGCTATTCAATCTGCAGTTTAGGTACTTGTAGATGAGCTGACCCATAAGCAGGTGATAGCCAATGGTTTCTGAAGGTAAGTGGCTCATTATCATGTTAGGAAAAATAATTTGTCCTGAAGCAAGAAGCTGATGCACCATTTCATCCAGGAAACTAAAGGTGGCTGCAGTGACTGTAACTTTTGTTAGCATTGCCTATATCCCAAGAATAAATGGGCAGGGAAGGATAGGGTTTGACAGTTGAGCATGCCAAGAGTTCTCTCTTTTGTGCTAGAATCTAAGGCCACTGATACTTACGAGAGAAACAGTCTGAGAGCATTGGAAATACGGGATAATGGCCATGCAAATATACTATTCCTTGATGGAGACACAAGAGGCTGCAGATGCTGGAATCTGGAGCAACAAATGATCTGCTGGAGAAACTCATTGGGTCGACCAGGTCCTGATGCAGGGTTTCGACCTGAAACATCGACAATTCCTTTACTCCCACAGATGCTGTTCGACTCAGAGTTCCTCCAGCAGATTGTTTGTTGCTTCTATTCCTTGATGTCTGATAGAAAGAGAGAAGGGAGCAAAATTAATAGGACCAAAGGACTTATGGAAGTGAAGGTAAAGAAAGGATGCAGATGTTGATATCTACAGTTTGGATTAAGGATCAGAGTTTATATGTGCCAATTAATGTGCTTAAATTCTGAAAGAAAATACAAGCTAGAGTTCTCTAAAGCAAACATTGATTTTTCTCAGACTAAGTTAAGGTGAATTTTTTTTAATCCGTTCATTCAGTGGTGAAGGTTGGGAATGCAGGTATTGGTTTATTATTGTCACATGTACCGAGATACAATGAAAAGCTTTTGCTTTGCGCGCCATCCAGACAAATCATGCCATGCACAATTACATCGAGGTGGTTAAAAAGAAAACAGAATGCGGAATATAGGGGTGCAGTTACAGAGACAGTACAGTGCAGGTAGACAAATAAAGTGCAAGGGCCACGACAAGGAAGGTTAGGACACCGAGACTTCAAGAGTTCATCTTTTAGCGTATTAGAGGCCAGTTCAAGAGTCTGATAACAGGTGGAATCAAAGCTGTCCTTGAGCTTGGTAGTTCGTACTCTCAGGTTTTTGTACCTTCTGCCCGATGGGAGAAGAGAGAATGACTGGGGTGGGAGAGATCCTTGATTATATTGGTCGCTTTCCTGAGGCAGCGAGAAGTCAATGGAGGGGATGTTGGTTTGTGTGATGGACTGGGCTGTGTTCACAACTCTCTGCAATTTCTTGTGGTCATGAGCAGAGCATTTGCCATACCAAGCTGTAATGCATCTGGATAGGATGTTTTCTATGGTGCATCAATTAATATTGGTGAGGGTCATCAGGGACATAGCAAATTTCCTTAGCCTTCTGAGGAAGTAGAGGCATCGGTGTGCTTTTATTTTGGCTGTAGCATCCACGTGGAACTGAACTGAAGGATTGGAAGAAGATTCCTTAGGATCCTGTAGAAGAATAGCTACAAAAAAAAGAACTGACCTTTTCTTAGAATAAAGTTCAGAAGGATCTAGGTGTTCTAGTGCATGGATCACAAAAAGTTAGCAGGTAGCTCCAACAACTGGTTAAAGTAAACAACATGTTGGCATTTATTGTGAAAGTTTGCAGTTTAAGAATGGCGAGCTTTTGTTGTACAGGGTGTTGGTGAGGCCACACCAAGAATACTGTGCACAGTTTTGGTCTCCTTACATGAAAAAGGATATAGTAGCATTTGAAGCAGTCCAAAGGAGATTCACCAGCCTAATTTCTGAGATGAGAGGGTCACCTTATCAAGAAAGGCTGGACAGTTTGAGTCTGTATTCCTTATTTAGAGGAATGAGGGTGACCTTCTTCAAATATATGAGATCCAAAGTGGGCTTGGCAGGATACGTGTTGAGATGTTTCCAGTAGTGGGCGAGTCACAAACAAGGGGACATAGCTCCCAAATAAGTGGCCAGTCACTTAAAGCTGAGGTGCTTAGAAATTACTCCTCTCAGAGGGCGGTGAACTTTTGGACTTCTCTGCCCACGAGGGTGGTGAAGGTTAGATCATTAGATATATTGAAGGTGGAGATAATTAACTACTTGAAAGGTCAAAGAATTAAGGGTTAGAAGAGAAGTTGAGGCCAGCATAGATCAGCCATGATCATACTGAAAGATGGGGCAGGCGTAAGAGGCTTGGTGGCTACTCTGGCTCTTGTTTTTCTTTGTTATTGTGATCCAGTGTGCTGTGGAGAAAGATTAGGGGGATTGATATTTTGCTCAAAGAGCCAGTAAAGATGCAGTGGGCAGAAAGGCCTTATTCTGTGCTTATAAGATACTTATGTACAACTTAATGCAAGTAATGATCACTAGTTACCTGGTGAGATAGTGAGCACTATTGCATGACTTGTACTTCCATTGCAAATAAGTAAAGTATATATAAGTAAACCCCAGGGAAGTATCTGCCTCATCCGTGAGCAAAACAGACCATGTTGTTGAGCAAGATCCCTGTGGTTTATGATCTGTTGTTTACTTGACCGGAAATCAAAATGACTTTTGGGCAACACATTCTTTTCCGATGGGGGCGGAAAGGTATTGGATGGGAGAAAATGCAAACACTTGACTGTTTGGTCACAAAGCTATCATTTATGTATAGTAGGTGAACAGCAAAAATTGACTGACTTGTTAGATCTAAAGCTCTTCTCTGTTTCTAATGAATTTATAGCGAACTAACCAATTATTTTTCTGTAGCGTAACACTTGTATATTTCTGGTGGACAGGGCATTGCCACAGTGTAGGCATTCTCATCTGGGCAAAATTAGGAGCATCTATTTTCTGTCCTCTAGCTGGAAACACATGTTTGCTCCTTGCTCTTAATGGATTCTAGATGGATTGTTTGGCAGTAATTCCCCTGTCATCCACCAACTGCACTCATATCTATGATGTGAATTCCTTGGAACAATCAATCAAATATTTACTCTATTCAATGCTCCTTTCCTCTTCCTTCCTTCCTTCTTGTTGTTGGCTTTCCTTCCTTTCTCCTTCCCGATTCCTCCTCTTTTCTTCCTCAGGAACTGGCAGTTAACTGGCCTTTTTTTTGATCAGGTTGGCACCAATGTGTACTCTGCTGAACCCTTTTGTTGCGTTATTGAAAATCAACAGCAGGATCCTTGGGTGCATGATCTGTGCATGGAGAAGATAAATTTCTATCATTGTGGCGTTGGCTGGATCCAACATTACATTGGGCTATGGACCTAGTGTGGGTAACTGGGATTAGTGTAGAAAGGTACAGCGGGCGGCATGGATGTGTTGGGCTGAATAGCCTCTTTCTGTGCTGTATGCCTTTATGACTATGATCTCATTAGTAACTTGCTTAAGGAGACAGCATATTACTTTTTGAAGATCTGTGTTTCCCTGTGAACTCAGTGGACCCGCAGAGTAATTCTTGCTGGGTTCTCCCAATCCAAACAAGTCAACAGTTAAGTGCACCTTTCACTGGTGTTTCTGGAAGGGGATTGAGTGTGACAAAATAAATTCCTTCTGGTTATCAAAGAATCCAGGGATAAAACAAGATTATTCAAGGCCTGCAGATTTAAGCATGAACTGCTGAGTGCTGAGATCAACTATTTATAAGGCAAAATGATATTTTGATTAGAGTGGAAGAAATAGGTTAACTCATGCCAGAGGTAACAAGAGAATCTCTGGTAATTGAGAATTGTGGACAATGCCCAAATGAATCTCTAAAGGCTGCTGCCAACAGCTGAAGTTTGGCAATGATAAAGTCAAGCTTAGAAATTAATCTCTGGAGTGTTGCACTCAGTTGGGTCCATTTTAGAGTTTAGGGGAAGGTTTGCAAACTTTTAAGATGGACCTCACCAGAAAGATTTAGCATTTCTGCTCCACCCAGCTGCATTCTCCACTCTAATTATAAACACTGGGGGTGCAGGGGAGGCTTTTACTGGGACGACAGATTCATAGAGTTATACCAAGCACAGAAGTGAGCCCTTCAGCCCAACTCCTCCCTGTTGACTAAAGTGCCTATCTAAGCTAATCCCATGTGCCTGCATTTGGCCCATAACCCTCAAAACCTTTCCTATCCATCTATCAATGCAAATGTATTTTAAATGTTCTCATGTTACAACATCCATGTTACAACAATTTTTCTCCGCTCACCTTAAACCCATGACCTCTAGTTTTAGACTCCCCTACCCTGAGGAAAAGACTGTGAACATTCACCTTATTTATGCCCCCCACAATTTTATAAACATCAAAAAGGTCACCCCTCAGCTTCCTTCATTCCAGGGAAAAAAGTCCCACCCAATCTCTCCTTATAACTCAAAGACCTCCAGTCCAGATAACATTCCTGTGAATCGTTTCTGCACCCTCTAGCTTAATCACATTCTTCCTATAGCATGGTGACCAGAATTGCGCACAATACTTGAAGTGTGGCCCAACCAACGTAAGTACAGCTGTAACATGACGTCCCAGCTCTTCGGACAGCAGGCTCCAATTGCATGGAACCTAAAGAAGGGAAATTATTTCCCTTTAGATGGGATAGTTGGTAATGATTGGATTAATGCATAGGAATGTGCTAGTCAAGTTGCACAGAGCAAGTTCCCTCAGACAGCAATTAGATAAGAATCAGATTTTTTGTTTTTCATTGAGCTGTTCAATAAACATTGGCCAGGGCATTTACAAAGTTCTGTTCTTGAAAATAGTTGTATTGGATCTTCTTCATCCACCCAAGAGCAGGCAGGGCATCAGTTTATTCAAAAGAAGGAACTGCAGCTTCAGTACAGTACCAAAATGCCAACCTGGATTATGCATTCAAGTCTCTGAAATGGGACTTAAGAAATCTAGATTTTTATTTGAGTCAAAAGCAAACTCTATGTGTAGAGAGGACAATCTACAGGCCACAGCACGACTGAGCCACTAGTTCAGCAGAACTATAAATACGGGAACAGAAGATGTTGGTCATCAATGGGCTTGTCAGGATCCGAGAGAGTAAATGGAGAAGGAGACCTTTCTTCAGAAATGATATAGGAGTAGACCTAAAATATTAATTTATTTTATTTTTCCATTTATACAACCATATGTTTACAGTTTTTCTTGATTGGCAGCAATCCTGACTGGGGCAAGAGATTTTAAGGCTTGTTTTTCAACAAGTACAACGATGATTTGGTGTCACAGTGAATGATATAAGCATAACACTGAGCTTTCTGGCCTCAAGGTTCAGATGTGGCTTGACACAGTTCTAAGAACCGGAAGTACTCTTGGCACCTTGACCAGTGTGCATCATCAAACACAGATTATTAAATTATTGATGTCATTGTTTAATTTGATATCAGTGAAACACCTTATGGCATTCCTGCGATTATGTTATGCTTCAGCTGTGGAGGCTATAGAGTCAAATTTTGAAATAATTTTGAGAATTATAATTAAATTTTGGCCAGATGTCATGCTAAATTCTGGAGCAAAATGGGGATTCAAATTGGACACTAATTCCAGATTTAGGATATAATTTCTGTAGTGGTGAAAATGTTAATCTCTTCATATCAACTCCAAGTTGAGTAAATAACAGCATGGAATGCAAGAGTTTTATTTCTCCTTTTTTTGTTAGTTCATGTGGTTTTGATTATGTTTCTTGCAAAATTCTGTCAGATGACGTGCTCTGAAGGAGCAGTTCCTAATTCTGCAGAGAGTTGACAGAGAGGAGAGTTATTGTGTACATGAACTGGGTGAACAACAATCACCTGAGTCTTATAACTATATCCAAATAAAAGAGTGAATCTTTGGGCCAGTTGGTCTTTTAGAGTAATAGAGCTGTACAGCACGGAAGTGGGCCCTTTGGCCTAGCTGGTCCGTGCCAACCGTGGTGCCTGTTACTCTAATCCTATTTGCCCTCATTGTGCCTGTGTCCCTTTATTCCTTTCCTATCCAAGTACCTGTCCTAATGCCTCTTAAACATTGTAATTGTATCAGCCTCTACCACCTTCTCTGGCAGCTCGTTCCATATAAACACTATCCTCTGTGTGGAAAAATTTGCCCCTCAGATCTTTAAATTTCTCCGCTCTTAAATCTGTGCCCTCTAATTTTAGATTTCCATACCTTGGAAAAAAGACCGTGACTATCTACCTTATTCTATGCCCCTCATAACCTTATTGAACTCTATCAGGTCACCTCTCCGCCTCCTTCGCTCTAGTGAGAACAAACCCAGCCTATCCAATCTCTCCTTGTAACCGAGGCCCTCCATTTCAGGCAACATCCTGGTGAATCTCTTCTGCACTCTTTCTAATGCTACCACATCCTTTCTGTCGTGTGGCGGTCAGAACTGAACACAGTATTCCAAGTGCAGCCCAACCAATGTTTTGTGCAGCTTCCAACTCTTGTATTCAATGCCTCAGCTTATGAAGGCAAGCGTGTTAAATGCCTGCTTTGCTACCCTATCCACCTGTGTCATCATTTTGAGGGAATTGCGAAGTTTCACCACAAGGTCTCTCTTTATGTCAACACTCTTAAGGTCCCTGCCGTTTACTGTGTATGTCCTGCAGTATTTGATGGCCCAAAATGCATTACCTCACACTTGCCTGGATTAAATTCTGTCTGCCACTGCTCCAGCCAAC
Source organism: Pristis pectinata (assembly GCF_009764475.1). Taxonomy (NCBI): domain Eukaryota; kingdom Metazoa; phylum Chordata; class Chondrichthyes; order Rhinopristiformes; family Pristidae; genus Pristis; species Pristis pectinata. The sequence goes on along the minus strand of NC_067410.1, from coordinate 4,297,916 downwards.
TTTCCAACTGATTTATGTCTCTGGACAGATCTACTATTCCACCAATTTTTGTGATGTCTGCAAACATTAAGATTCCGGTCAAGTGCAATCAATGGATATGTGAGAGTCGCCCAATTCTTAAATAATAATTAATATTTAAACAAAACTCTACTACCCTCAAACAGATTTAGCAATACTATTATGCCTTTGAGCAATATCAAACTTTGGCTGTTATCTCATAGAAGCATTTTTAGATGCATAGTGCTAGTTTAAAAAACACAAGTCTATCACAGTGGTAGTGGTGGTTGCAACATCATTTTGATGATGAATAGCATTTCACATGAAGTCAGAAGGAAGAAACACAGTACTTGCTATCCTTTGGTGTTGCAAAATCTTTCATTACTTAATCAGTTAATTTTTTTTTAAGTGCAGCCATCATCCTTTAGAATTACAAAAAAGATTCACAGGATATGAAAAAATTCACAAGATATAGGTATTACTGGCAAGGCCAGTACTTATTACCTAATCCCAGCTGCTCATGAGAAGATGGTGGTGAGTTACTAGTGATTGTCTGCATCTGCAGTGCTGTGGGTTGGCTGGTTGTATCTAGAAACTTGCCTCTCTCCTGCCTCATGGCTTGGCTTCCACAGTTCTTTGTGGAAGCAAATTTCACAGGTTCACCACCCTCTGGGTGGAAAAAAAATTCACTTCATCTCAGCCTTGCCCCTTATCTTGAGACTGTGATCCCTCGTTCTAGTTGCTCCAGCCAGACAAAGTGACCTCACTGCATTCAGCCTCTAGTCCAGTGAGTTTGAATTCGAACTCTTTCGTTCTTCTGAACTAACGTGAATGCAGACCTATTTCCTTCTTGTATGGCAGACTTGCCATCCCAGAAATCAGTCTGGTGAACCTTCGCTGTACTCTCCCTATGGCAAGTATTTCCTTGCTTGGATAATGAGAACAAAACGATGCAAATATTCCAGGTGTGGTCACTCACCATCCTGTATAATCGCAGCAAGGTATCTTTGTTCCTGTGCTCAAATCCTCTTCCGATGAAGGCCAGCATACCACTGATCACCTTAACTCCTTGCTGCACTTTTGCTGCATGTTTGTTTTTAGTGACTGGTATAGAAGAACACCCAAGTCTCTTTGTACACCAACATTTTCCAATATAAAGTCATTTAACTAATGAGTCTCCTTTCTGCCTTTCTACTGAAGCGCTTAACTTCATAATTATCCATGTTATTACAGCATCTGCCATGTTTTTGCCCATTCACTCATTCTGTCTGTCTTCTTGAAGCATCTCTGCATCATCCTCACAATTCACAATCCGACCCAGATTAGTGTCGTTAACAAGTTTCAAAATATTATGTTTTCTTCCCTCGTGCAAATCTTTGATACATATTATGATTAGCTGAGGTCCAAGCACTGATTCCTTGCTACCCCACTAATTATAGCCTGCTTCTTCGAAAAGACCCATGCAGCCCTACTGTTTCCTGTCTCTTAAACAATTTTCAATGCATGTTAATACATTACCTACCAGTTGAATTTTACACATTACTCCTTTATATAGGACTTTATCAAAGGCTTTCTGAAAATGCACAATGTCCACCGTTTTCCCTTTATTTCACCAGTTAACAACCTCCAAAAAAAGACTTGAAGCTTTGTCAAATACGATTTTCCTACCAGAAATCCATGTTGACTTTGTCTAATCTCATTGATACTTTCCAAGTGGTCTGTTATCTTTTTGTAATTGTTCCTAGCATTTTCCTCACTGCTGTTATTAGCTAACTAGTTTGTAGTTGCTTGTGTTCTCTATCCCTTTTTTCTCAGTAGTATAGTTGCATCTACCACCCTCCAGTCTATGGAGACTATTCCATAATCTGTGGAATTTGAGAAAATGATAACCAGTGTATCTAATATTTCCACGGCTGCCTCCTTTAGTACTCTGGGCTGTATCAGGTCCCAGAGATTTATGGGCTTTCATTGCTATTAATTTCTTCAGCACTATTTTCTTACAAATACTAGTTTGTAGTATTTTCTTGTATATGGAATGAGCTGCCAGATGAAGTGGTAGAAGTGGGTACAATTTTGACATGTAAAAGGCATTTGGACAGGTACGTGGATAGGAAAGGTTTAGAGAGGTATGGGTCAAATGCGGGCAAATGGGACTAGCTCAGTTAGGCATCATGGACGAGTTGGGCTCAAGGATCTGTTTCTGTGTTGTATAGCTCTATGACTCTATAACCTGCTCCTGGTATCTTTGAAGTTTCCATAGTTTAGATTTATGATCCTAATTTCGGATTGAACTACTTCACTTTCAATCTTAATGAAGAATTCTATCCTTATATTCAGTCTTCCCTAAAGGATCCTGAGCAACAAAATTACTAACTATCCTTTCTCATTTCACTCTATGCAGCCTAAGATGGCTTATTTCTGAGTTCTCTGTTCAACATTGTCTGTCCAATAAGCCACCCAGCACTCACTCCAGCAATTCTTTCACCAATGTGTTGTTATTGATTTGGTTTGGTGAGTCGATATGTAGATTCAAATCACCCGTGATTACTGTAACACACTTGTTGCATGCATCTCTAGTTCCCTGTTTGATACAATTCCTATATTACCACTGCTATTTGGAGGCTGGTAGACAGCTCCCTCCCTTGTCTTCCTCCCCTTGCTGCTTTTTTAGCTCCACACAGACTTATTCTACGTCTTCATTTTCCGAACTAAAATCCTTTCTCATACCTGCACTGACTTAATCCTTCACTAACAGCGTCACCCATTTCCATTTTCCTTCAGCCAACTCTTCCAAAAACATCGAATATCCTTGGATGTCTGGCTCCCAGTCTTGTCACCCTGAAGCTACGTCTCCGTAAATGCAGTCACCTCATTTTCAGTTACATCTACCCGTGCTGTTAATCCACTTGTTACTAACGCTGTGAGATTTACCCTTTTAACATATTTAGACTTCTTTGTACTGTTGACCTATTTGTCCTATTGCCATTTTTCCTTGTGTGCTAATGCACATTCTTGTTTGTGTCCTCTGACCCTTCCTGACTCGATCTATAGTTGGTTCTTGCTGCATGAAACTAATAATCCCTGACAATTTACACAATTTATCAAATGTAATGGACCCGAGGACACGATCCTTCTGTTACCACAGATACGCTACAGGCGATCAGATTACAGTCAGGTCTTTTGCTATTGAGATAGGCAATGCAAAGTAGATATTGCCAGGATTCATTTGAATAAAAGTTTAATTTCCAGGGGAGATGGGGCGTTGTCTTCCCTGACAAGTGGTAAGCTACTAACTCCCTGCATGAGGAAATGGGATGGGGATAAATCGGGAGAGGAATAGGCTAACCCTTAAAGCAGAGGGAGGTAAGAGTTAAAATAGCCCCTTTTAATTACTTTTAAAATGCATGACCAGTTGCTCTGTCTTTGTACAGTAGATCAAGGAATGACTTAAGCAGTTGCATCATCATCCACTGAAGATATAAGAGATGCAGGTGTTGATGCAGGGTCTTGATCTGAAATGTTGACCATCCCTCTACTTCCACATATGCTGTTTGACCTGCTGAGTTCCTCTAGCAGCTTATTTTTTTATCACCCACTAAAACACTGGCTTAATCACTGTCTTCTTTTATACTCTTATACTTTTTTGGCATCAAGCTTCCAAATATCTCAAATGTCCACATTGCTGTATATACTGTGGTTGAGACTAGCAATAGAAATGAATCAAACAGTAGGTGAAGATAGTAGACATCATTCTTGAAATATGGTTGCAATTGTACAGGGTACTGGTGAGGCCATACCTGGAGTACTGTGCACGGTTTTGGTCTCTTTTCTTAAGAAGGGGTATACAGACTATGGAGGCAGTCCAAAGGAGGCTAATTCATGGGATGAGAGGGTTATCTTGCTACAGGAATTAGATGTATATTGTTTGTTTAGAAGAATGAGGGGTTATTTTATTGAAATTATAATATCCTTAGGGGACATAATGGGGTAAAAATGCTTCCTTTCAAAGTTCACACCTAAATCCCTTTTAAAAGTTACTGCTATTTGAATCTGCTTCCACTACATTTATACGCAGTGAATTCCAGATCAAAGCTTGCTGTGTATTTATTTTTTTAAAGAAGCCCTCACCTCAAATATGTGTCCTCTGTGTCCAACAGTTTCTTCTTCTCTACTTTTATGAAAGCTCATTCTTAATTTTGGACTCAATCCTCAATTTCTCAGCCTTTCCACACAACTAAAATTATAATCAAGTGCATGGTAGATCATGCTTCCTGTTTCTGTGGTGGACCTATTAGAACTTTATTGGTAGGGAAATGAAGTTGTAGTGCTTCAGCAGCAGCCCACTCTCTTGCTTTGGTGTAGTGTAGTTCATGTTCTCATGGGGGTCTGTAAAATGGGGTCTCTGGCAGTTTTCAGAAGCCTTGGCAGTTTGGGTTCTGGCCCGGATGGGTGAGAGGTTTACTGGGAATTCCCTGTAAACGGCCTCCTTTTCGTAGCACGTTGTCAAAATAAACCTGACAGTAATGCTCTTTTGTAAATTGCCTAGGCAGTGTGGAAAGTCTATTCTGAGAAGCAGCAAAAGGTTAACTTACAATAAATAGGTTGTAGTAATTCTGCAGCAAGGCTACAAGTGCAACAATCACAAGTTATAACAATGATAGGCCATTTAAAGTTTATGACCAAGTCCCTTTGCCAATATTTGTGTGTGTGTGTGTGTGTGTGTGTGTGTGTGCGCGCGTGTGTGCGCGTGGTGCACGGGCAGGAGGGGTGTGTGTGTGGAGAGGAATGTTCAGAAAGTTTTAACACGAAAGCATTAAATGTTTATTTGATAACGTCACCAGGAGTAATTCCTTAGCTCATTGTTTTGAATTGCTGATAAAATTTCTTTCTAATATTGTGTATTAAAGATACATTAATTATCGTTTTTAACTGCAATTCCTGTAGGATTTGTAATTGGAAATTGTATGTCATAAATTTACACTAACATGCCATCATCTCAAATGTAATTAGACATAGCAGCCTGGAGTACAGTTGAAGTGTTATTGATTACTGTCAGTAGTTCCTTGGCCATGAAACCACAACGTCATTTATGAATCATTGGTTGCACTCTTGTCTCTGGACAGTCCACGCTAAAGGACTGTTGCTGGTTGCAGAGTTGAATGAGAGGTTCAAGCTGTGGTTAGCTGCACCCTATATTTTCTCTATATTATAAGTTATAGGCTTTTAGGACTTCGTTATCACTTGAAATAAAGAGACTTTATACAGGTACTGGTGTCACATAGTCCTTCACAGCCAGTGAACTAGATTTGAAGTGTAATCGCTATTATAATGTAAGCAAATACAATCAGTTTATGCACATTAAGTTCTCACAAACAACAGACATATAAATGAACAAATAATCTATTTTTGTATTTTAGGTTGATTGATAAATATTGACCAGGATACTGCGGAGAATGCCCATTTCACCTTTGAAATATTTCCAAGAGACCTTTACACCTGTCTGTGAGTGCAGACAGTTTCATATCTCATCCAAAGGGGAGTGTGCTCCCATTGTACTGTGTCATAGAGTCATAGAATCATTCAGCAATCATTCTGGCCCTTTGACTCAGCATGTTCATGCCATCTATCAAATATCCATTTACACTTACCCATTTTCCAGCTGCTGGCCCATAGCCTTAATTTATCTTTGCGATTCAAATGCTTGTCAAGATACTCAAATGTTATGAGTATCTCAGCCTCTCTGGCTGAAAATATCCTTCCTCAGATCCCCTCCAAACCTCCTGACCCTTAGCTTAAATCTTTGTCTTTTGGTTTTAGATATCTCTGCTAAAGGGAAAAAATTTCTATCTGTTCCATCTATGGCCCTCATAATTTTTAACCCTTCAATCAGGTCCCCCCTTAGCCTCATCCACAGCAAGGAGAACAAACGCATCATGCTCAGTCCTTATAAATGTAACACTCCATCCTAGGCAACATCCAGTGACTCTGCTCTGCATCCTCGTTACTGCAATTACATCCTTCCTATTGTGTGGTGACCAGAACTGCACACAATAGTCCAACTGTCCAATGATTTAGACAGTTGGACCATAGCTCCTCAGCTCTCACGTTCTGTGCCTGACAAATGAAGGCAAATGTCCTGAATGGCTTCTTAACTACTTTATCTACCTGTGCTGCATCCTTCAGAGATCCTTGGACTTGTACACCAAGATATCTCTGTTCCTCGGTATTCAATTGGGCCTACATTCATTGTGCATGTGCTGGCTTACTAATCCTCCAAGAGTGCATTATCTCACGTGTATCAGGATTACTCTTCATCTGCCATTTTTGTGCCCATCTTATCAACTGATCAATATCAGCACGTATCCTGAAACTATTGTCTTTGCTATAAACAACACCACCACCAATTTTCGGTCATCTGTGAACATAACTCCTACATTTACATCCAGTTCTTTAATGTATGTAACAAACAGTAAGGGTCCCAGTACTGATCCCTGTGGAATACTGCCTCTCGTGGAATACTACCTCCAGCCACAAAAACAAGCCTCCACCCTTGCCTTCTGTCAGCTATGACCAAACCAATTTTGGATCCTATTTGCCCTGTATCCCATGGGCTCAAATCTTTTGTATCAATCTTCTCCCCGTGTCTGCATGGGTTTCCTCTGGGTGCTCCGGTTTCCTCCCACATTCCAAAGACGTATGGGTTAGGAAGTTGTGGGCATGCTAATATTGGCGTCAGAAGCGTGGCGACACTTGAGGGCTGCCCCCAGAACATTCTACGCAAAAGATGTATTTCACTGTGTGTTTCGATGTACATGTGACTAATAAAGATATCTAAGTGGGACCTTGTCAAAGGTCTTGCACAAGTCTGTAGCTACCTGGGATAAATCCCATCAAGCCCTGGAGTTTTATCCAAGTTCAAATTTATTGTCATTTGCATACATACGCAGGGTATAAATGCCATGAAAGTTAGCTTTTTGCAGCAGCAGCACAGTACATGACAAACATAAGTTAATATAAACTTAAATTAACATAAATGACACATAATTTACACGAGAAAAAGAAATGTTGTCTGAGGTAGTGTTAGGGCTTTTCAGGTCGGTTCAAGAACCTGACGGCAGTGGGAAAGAAGCTGTTGTTGAACCTTGAGGCCTGATGTCAGCATTGAGAAGAGGGCATGGCCCAGATGGTGGGGGACCCTGCTAATGGATATTGCCTTCCTGAGACATTGCTTTGTGTAGATGTCCTTGATGGTGGGGAGAGCTGTACCCGTGATGGAACTGGCTGAGTCCCACCACTCTCTGTAGCCTCTTGCGTTCCTGTGCATTGGAGTTTCCATACCAACTTTAATCCCAGCAGGGCATCTAGTGGTTCCGGCCTTTTTAAAGGTGATTTATTTCAGAATTCTCCAACTAGAATCTTCTCTTTATTGAATACAGATGAGAAGTTTTCATTTATGACCTCACCGACATCCTCTGGCTCCACATACAGATTTCTCTTTTGTCCCTGATGGTTCCTACTCGATGCTTGGTTACCCCTTTGCCCTTGAATCCCTTAGCATTTGATCAGTATATTTCTTTAATCTTGTTGGTCAATATGCCCCCTATATTAACCTTAATTTTTTTTAACCACTCTGCCGCAATTTCTATAACAGGGCCAACCTCTCCTTAGTTCACTATATCTGCTTCCTATTCAAAAACAAACAACCCTCAATATCTCTTGACATCAAGGGTTCCTTGACTTCTTGTCCTTGCCTGTCACCCTTGCAGGGACTGGTTGGCCATGAAATCTGTTTCACTTTTAAATAACTCCTCCTTGTCAGATGCAGACTTACTGGCAAGGTAGCTGCTCCTAGTCTACTTTTGCCATGTCCTTTATGACATTGAAATCAGCCTCCCCCACCCCCCACAATTCAGGACCTTAATTTCTGGTCTATCCTTATCCTTTTTATAACCACCTTGAAACTTAAATGTTATAGTCACTATCTTCAAAGTGCTTTCCACTGACAGTCCAACCACATGCCTGGCTCTATTTCCTAAGATTAGGTCTAGAACTGCCCTTTCTCTGCTAGGACCATCTTGTACTGGCTCAAAAAAGCTCTCCACCCCCTCTAAGCTTTTAACTGAGGTGATTCCAGTTAATGTTGGAAAAGTTAAAACCCTGTACTACTATAATTCTCATTATTATACCTCTCTGTGACTATACTACATATCTGTTCCTGTATCTCCTTCTGTCTGGAGGCCTATACACAACTCCAGCAAAGTGATCCCCTCACTTTGTTTCTAAGCTCCACCCAAATGGCCTCATTTGAGGAGCCTTCTTGCATATCCTCCCTTATTACTGCAGTAATGGACTGCTTAATTTAATGCTCTTTCTTTATATCCTTTCTTTTCCTCCCTTCATGGCTGTAGATTCTACGCCTAGGAATATTGAGTTACCAGTCCTACCCTTCTTTCAACCGTATCTGTTATGGCAACACCACCATATCCCTATGTGCTAATCAACACTTAGCTCATCCGCCCTGCTAGTACTGGCATTAAAACAGGTGCAGTTTAGCCTTGTATTACATCCACATGCCTTGTCACATCTGTGTATGCTCTGCCTACTAAAGTGATCTAGTTTTCTTTCTATATTGTACCTCCCAACCCTCCCCCCCAGTCCTCAACTGCACATCTACTATGTTCCATTCTCCTGTCAAATTAGCTTAACCCCTCCCCAACAGCAGTAACAAACCTGCTCACAAGTGTGGACATATCCTGGTTCAGGAACAATCTGTCCAACTAGTTCTAGTGCCAGCCTAGATGTGGCTAAATATTTGGAGTAGAACTTGAATACCCTGTGCAAGTGCACCCATGAAGCCATGCAAGCAACCGTCACATTATATGTAAAGCATGATTTAAAAGATATGAACATGTTGCAATTATGAAATTAAAGCAAAACATGCTGGAAACTCTCAGGAGGTCAGGCGGCATTCTGATGAAGGGTCTCCGACAGGGAAGGTTAACTCAGTTTCTCTTTTCACAGATGGCCTGACCTACTGAGTGTCTGCAGCATTTTCTGATTTTACTTCAGATTGACAGCACTTTCAGTCTTGCTCTTGTGATAAGCCTCCTCAAGATGTTTTAATCCATCGATTCAATTACCGTTTATTCTGATGTTGAGGACTTTAGAAAGAGAGAAAGAAACTCCATTTTTTTTCTCCCATGACAACTGCTTGATTAAGAGAAACATAAAAATTGCAAAAAGTTGGCTTTGATGGAAGGGTGCCACCTAAATTAGAATATATTTGTTAGGTCTCTGATCAACCTGCTTTGTTTTTCTGCATTTACTGCTATAATTTTGAATACCCAGCATTTGAGTCCATTTTATCTTTGTGTTGGGTTTAATATGCTGGAATAATTTATTCAGGAAAATATTAACACAGTTTTGGAAAAGATATTAATAGAGCTTTACTTTTTTTCAGCTATCTGGTTGAACAAAGAGATGTGGAATTAAATGTAAAAGATAAATGGGACAGTACCCCATTGTAAGTACACTTCCTATGTACAAAAGTTTCCTTGAGGTTTTATTTTTGTCATGCTTTTTCCAACTCTTAAATTCCTAAATCCATACTACAATGGATGCTGCCTGCAGGTGTGTCATGCTGTAATTGCATCTTTCTCAACTATTTGCCTAATTGGTTTTTATGTCAGCTTTATTGTGCAATATCATAAGTGTTTACACTTCAAAACGTTTCATTACATGAAGCACTTCTGAGAAAGGAGATAATTTGCTCTGATAAAAGTGTTGTTTTCAATGAGTGCAAGCTGTGAGTTTGATACTGGTGTTGAATGCCTTTTTAAGCTTTAAAAGGACATTTTACCCTTGCATTGATGCTGAAGGTCCGACTTGCATTTACTGTGGCATCCTCTGGATTTGTGCCAGTACTAGATGGCTTCATTGTCCTTTACATCGTGTGAATGCATGTTGCAAGGGATGTGATAGAACATGTAGGCATGTGTAATACTGGAAGAAATGGAAGAAAATATTAAAAATTCCAAAGCTAAACCATACTCTATAAGAAAACTGCAAGCTGTTTTTAGTGTACATTTAAACATTTAATAGTAATTGCAGTTGTTGCACACAGTGAGAAATCTGGGTGCTTTCCTGTACAACTGTAGGGTTTATAATGGGCATTTTCAATTTGCTGCCAATGATGATTTGAAGTTGAAGTCCATTAGAAATAGGTGTGAGACCCTGGGGCAGGTTATCTCGCACCACTTCAGTTTGACACCTCTTGGAGTATTTCTCTAGTGTGATGTTCCAATCAAGCCATGTGGTATTGGTATTGGTTTATTATTGTCACTTGTACCGAGGTACGGTGAAAAACTTGTCTTGCATACCGATTGTACAGGTCAATTCATTACACAGTGCAGTTACCTTGGGTTAGTACAGAGTGCATTGATGTAGTACAGGTAAAAACAATAACAGTACAGAGTAAGGTGTCGCAGCTACAGAGAAAGTGCAGTGCAATAAGGTGCAAGGTCACACCAAGGTAGATAGTGAGGTCATAGTCCATCTCATTGTATAAGGGAACCATTCAATAGTCTTATCACAGTGGGGTAGAAGTCTGGTGGTACATGCCCTCAGGCTCCTGTATCTTTTACCTGATAGAAGAGGAGAGAAGAGAGAATGACCTGGGTGGGTGGGGTCTTTGATTATGCTGGCTGCTTCACCAAGACAGCAAGAGGTAAAGACAGAGTCCAAGGAGGGGAGGCGGTGTCTGTGATGCGCTGGGCTGTGTCCACAACTCTCTGCAGTTTCTTGCAGTCCTGGGCAGAGCAGTTGCCATACCAAGCCGTGATACATCCAGATAGGATGCTTTCCATGGTGCATCGGTAAAAGGTGAGAGTCAAAGGGGACAAACCGAATTTCTTTAGCTTCCTGAGGAAGTAGAGGCGCTGGTGAGCTTTCTTGGCAGTGGCATCTATGTGATTTGACCAGGACAGGCTGTTGGTGATGTTCACTCGCAGGAACTTGAAGCTTGAAGCTCTCATGGGGTGGCGATGGTGGGACCATTTTTAAAATGACTAAAACTTCAACCCCTGGACAGCAGAGTTTAAAATTTTCAGTCGTGTAGTGTAAACAAGCTGCTGAAACCTAATCTGACAGTAAAGAGAAGGTAGTGGTGAACAGTATTCTTGAGTTACTGCTGTTCCTTTCAGAGATACAAAGAGGTACTGTACCGAAACAGGCACTTTGTTCCACCCCGTCCACACCAACTATCAACCACCACTTACACTAATCCTACTTAAATTCCATTTTTATTCTCCCTACATTCTCAGCAACTCCCCCTGCCGCTCCCTCCGCCCCCCCCCCCCCCCAAATCCAGATTCCCCCACAGACCAATAAAATAGGGCCATCTACAGTGGCCTATTAACCTACCAATTGGCACATCTTTGGGATGTGTGAGAAAACACAGGGGGAACGTGCAAACTCAACACAGGCAGCACCGGGGGTCAGGATTGAACCCTGGTCGCTGGAATCGCTCCTCCGCTAGCTGTGCCACTGTGTCGCACTACCAACCTCTGCGGAAAATGCTCCCTATTGCTATTGGGAAGGGATTTCCAAGTAAAAGGAACAATGACATATTTCCAATTTAGAATTATGTGTAACTTGGAGAAGAAAGTGCACGGGATGGTGTTCCCATGTGTTTGTTGCCATTGATTTTTTTGGTGATAGAGATCAATGGTTTGGAGATGCTGTCAGAATAGCTTGGGCAAGTAATTGCAGAGTGTTTTGTAGATGGTTTACATTGTAGGCATGGCGAGCCCGTACTGGAGGGAATGAATGTTTAGGGTGATGGGTGATCTATCAGTCAAGTGGGTGGTGACTGTAAGTGTTGTTGAAGCTGCATTCATCCAGACACTTATGACTTTGTTTTGCTTTGTAGATGGTGTAAAGGCTTTGGGTGGGGGGGGAGGTTAGGAAATGATGCACTGACTGCAGGATAATCAGCCTCTGCCCTGCTCTTGTAGCTACAGTACTTGTGTGGCTGGGCTAGGGAAGTCACAGTACTTGTGGCAGGGCTAGGAAACTTTTTATAGCACATAGAACAGTACAGCACAGAACAGGCCCTTCGGCCCACAATGTTGTGCTGACATAGCTAATCCCTCCTACCTACAGAATGCCCATATCTCTCTATTTTCCTCTCATTCATGTGCTCATCCAAGCCCCTCTTAAAAGCACTCAATGAATTTGCCTCCACCACCCTTCCAAGCCCCTCTTAAAAGCACTCAATGAATTTGCCTCCACCACCCTATCAGGCAATGCATTCCAGGCATCCACCACTCTCTCAGTAAAAAATGTACCCCTCACATCTGTTCTGAACCTACCCCCTCTCACCTTAAGTGAATGCCCTCTGGTATTGGATCGCTCAATAATGGGGAAAAAGGTATTGCTTGTCCACCCTATCTATGCCCCTCACAGTTTATACACTTCCAACAGATCACCCCTCAGCCTCCGCCACTCCAGAGAAAAGAGCCCAAGTTTGTCCAGCCTCTCCTGATAGCACATGCCCTCTAATCCAGGCAGCGTCCTAGTAAACCTCCTCTGCACCCTCTCTAAAGCCTCGACATCCTTCCTATAGTGAGGTGACCAGAATTGCATGCAGTACTCTAAATGTGGCCTAACCAGAGTCCTATAGAGATACATCACAACTTCTTGACTCCTATACTCAATACCCCAATTAATAAATGCAAGCATAAGCCTTCCTGTGTAGCCACTTTCAATGAGTCATGTACTTGCACCCCAAGGTCTCTCTGCTCTTCAACACTGTTAAGGGTCTAGTGACGTTTTCGGTCAATGGTCAACCCTGGGAGGTGGATAGTGAGGAACCCAGTGATGGTAATGACATTGACTATGAAAGGTAATTGGTTAGAGTCTTATTGGAGATGGTCATTGGTCCCGTACTTCTGTGGTGTGAATGTTACTTCCAATTATCAGGCTATATCTGAATAGTGTCTAGGTTTTGCTTCACGCATGTCCTGCCGTCAGAAAGGATTGTGATATCCTTGGAAACTCCTCCTCCTATTAGCAGTTTAATAGTCCACACTATGACCAAATGTGGCAGGAATGCAGAGCTTTGATTAAGTCTATTGGTTGAGAGAGTGTTTAGCTTTTGCGTGCTGTTCTGGTTGCTTAGCATGCAGCTTCACCAGGTTAGTACTTCATTTGAAGTATGCTTGGCAGTGTTCCTGTCATCCTGTGCTCCTCATTCAAACAGGGGTGAAGCCTCTGATTTGGTAGAGTCGAGGATTAAGTAGTATTTGGTACCATAGGTTTCTGTTATTCAGTACCTGGTTAGTCAGTCAATCTGATTCATTCTAAAACTGCTACTTAGCACAAACGTGTAATCATTGTGTAACTTAGGAAACTGGCATCCAATTTAAGCACAGTCCTTTAACAGCCATGTGATAATACACAGATAATGTGTTTCAGTGATGCCTAAGGGAGAAATATTTTCCAGAATAGGGAGGTTGCAGGTTGTGCCGGTAGGGTCCATTTCTACTGCTCCTGATGTTCACAGCTCCTCATGAGTGATCAGTTTTGAGTGGTCGGGTCTGTTCTATCCCATTTAGTGTGATTGTAGTGCCACACAACATGATGGAGGTTGTCTTTGGTGTGAAGGTACAACTTCACCTCCACAAGATCTGAGATGGTCACTTCTATCAATGCTGTTATGAACAGATTCTTTCGCACAATTACAGTAAAACTCTGATAATCATTCGGACTTTGGTAGTGCCGGACTAGGAGATTTTCTGGATATTGGATAAACCACTTTTAATTCATCTGGAGAGCCCAATGTTAAACATTGGGATTTCTAAACAATCGGATGGTCGATAATTGGAGTTTTACTGTATTCAAATGGAATGGTTCCTCCCGCTCTAGCAAAAATGATGCTCTTATTTAAAAGCATTTTATTAAATATTCAAATTATTGATTTTATAATTATAGTGACTATCCCTAATTTCTCCTTCTGTATAACAGATACTACGCATGCTTGTGTGGACACGAAGAACTTGTTCAATATTTACTTGACAACGGTATGTAAACTTTTAAGACTATTTAACACAATTTTTGTGAAGGTTTGACAGCATTTTGTACCACAGGTTTGTGTTATTCAATATCTGATTAGTCTGGTTCATTCATTCAATGTAGGAATAAGTTACATTTTTTGACACCAAAATAGCTTCACAGTGCAGAAGGGTAATTATTGTGTCCTTTAGGAAACTTGCAGCCAATTTATGTTTAGCAAGATCCCAGAAACTGTAGTTTGATAATGTGCATTAGTGACATTGGCTGGTGGAGGGATTAGGCCTTTGGGGAAAACTCATTGGTCTTCAAATGTGCTTTGAGGAAGTTTACATTCACTTGAAAGAATGGATAGGATATCTGATAAATGCCACGACTGAAACCAGGTGTCTTCGGGTCACCCTCTCTGCTGTTCTGCTTTGTTAAACTGTGATCTTGCTTCTGGAGAACTTAATAACTAAAAATCTATTGATCGTTGTCTTGAATATACTCAGCAACTGAATCTTCACAACCTTCTTGGAAAGTGAATTCCAGAGATTCACTATCTTTTCAGTGAAGAAATTTCTTTTAATCTCCGTCACTGCCCGACCCCTTATTTTGAGAATGTGACCCCCGGTTAAATACTCCAGCCACAGGAAATATCAGCTCTGCATCTGTCCTGTCAAGTCCGTTATGCATTCTGTATGTTTCAGTGAGATTACTTTTCATTTCTAAACACAACAGCACAGGCCTAGTGTGTTTCATCTCTGTCATCCTTGGAATCAATCTGGGGAACCTTCATTGCAGCCCCTCTATTAGTAGTACATCCTTTCTTAGGCAGGTAGACTAAGGCTATATCGATTATACCAGATGCAGTCTCACCAGGATTCAATACAATTGGAGCAAGGTGTCTCCACTCTTGTATTTAGATCCTCTTGCAATAAAGCCCAATGTACCACATGCTCTATGAATTGCTTGCCAACCCTGTATGTTAACTTTCAGTTATTTGCGCACAAGGACACCCAGGTTCCTTTGAACTCCTCAATCTCTCATCAATTAAAAAAAAATTCTGCCTTTCTGTTTTTGTTTTTAGATTGGATGACCTCGCATTTTTCCACATTTTAGTCCACCTGCCATGTCTATTCATTTAGGCTCCCTGAAGCCTTTTTGCATCTTCCTCTTAGTCTATACTGCTACCTAGCTTTGTATCATCAACAGGTGTATATTACATACACCTCTTCTTGGCCACTTCTTGGCCGTGGTATACATATACCACGGCCAAGAAAGCTCACCAGCACCTCTACTTCCTCAGGAGGCTAAAGAAATTTGGTTTGTCCCCCTTGACTCACACCAACTTTTATCAACGCACCATAGAAAGCATCCTATCTGGATGCATCACAGCTTGGTATGGCAACTGCTCTGCCCAGGACTGCAAGAAACTGCAGAGAGTTGTGGACACAGCCCAGCGCATGACGGACACCAGCCTCCCCTCCATGGACTCTTGTCTCTACCTCTCGCTGCCTTGGTGAAGCAGCCAGCATAATCAAAGACCCCACCTACCCTGGTCATTCTCTCTTCTCTCCTCTTCCATCAGGTAGAAGATACAGGAGCCTGAAGGCACGTACCATCAGACTTAAGGACAGCTTTTACCCCACTGTGATAAGACTGTTGAACGGTTCCCTTGTAGGATGAGCTGCACTATGACCTCATGATCTACCTTGTTGTGACCTTGCACCTTATTGCACTGCACTTTCTCTATAGCTGTGACACTTTACTCTGCACTGTTATTGTTTTCACCTGTACTACATTGTTAAGGACTAGGTTACTATTGGTGAATGTCCCTTTAAGATAGAGCATAGTGGTGTGTGCGTGTGTATGTGTGTGTGGTGTGCTTACGTCTACAGAAGATAAATGACGTTGTTGAAGAAGTCAGTCAGAGAGAGAGAGACACCAGCCTGCTAGTTTCTCTATCGATGGATGAGAAACAATAACTGTGTCTGTCACTACAATCCACGTATGGATTATTTGGAGTAATCCGGTGGAGTCCACTTTGTTGTTGACCTGTAGAAGGAAACAGGTATTTGTGTGGACAGCCACGATTCGGATGCTTTTCGGGGTGAGAAAGTCACTACCGAGTAAACAGTGAGGTGTCGTTTGGGTTCCATCGTGGAACATTTGGATTTTGTAATTACTCTCTATGTTCTCTCTGCATCTACATCTTATCTTCAGACAACGGTGGTTGTTGAAGAAGCCTTTGCTCATGTTTCACCTTGTGGCTTGCGGAACTGAACTTCAAGAATCATTCCTGGACTTGGAGTTTGGGACTTTGCCACACACACACGACGAGTTTAGTTTTGGGGTTAATGTTCAAGGTTTAACATTTTTACTTCTAACATTCTAACATTTTTACTTTTATTTTTCTTATTATCATAAGTAGTTATTAATAAAGTAGTTTTTAACACTGAATCATGACTCGGTATATTTCTTTTGTTGCTGGTTTGTAACAACATCAATGCACTCTGTACTAACCCAATGTAACTGCACTGTGTAATGAATTAACCTGTACAATCGATATGCAAGACAAGTTTTTCACTGTACCTTGGTACAAGTGACAATAATAAACCAATACCAATACCAAATACATGATACCCTCAACCAAATCATTAATATAGATTGTGAATAGCTTGGACTTCACTTCAGATCCCAACTCAGTTCCACTGGTCACAGCCTCCCACCCTGAAAATGACTCATTTCTTCCTACTCTGTTTTCTGTCCATTACTAATTCTCTATCCATACCACAGAAAGCATCCTATCCGAATGCATCATCGCTTGGTATGGCAACTGCTCTGCCCGAGACTGCAAGAAACTGCAGAGAGCTGTGGACACAGCTCAGCACATCACGAAAACCAGCCTCCCCTCCATGGACTCTGTTTACACTTCTTGCTGCCTTGGTAAAGCAGCCAACATAATCAAAGACCCCACCCACCCCAGACATTCTCTCCTCCCCCCTCCCATCGGGCAGAAGATACAAAAGTCTGAGAACTCGTACCACCAGGCTCAAGAACAATTTCTATCCAGCTGTTATAAAACTATTGAATGGTGTTACGGACTCAGTGAAAGTCCCTTTAAGATAGAGAGTGTGTGTATATGTGTGTGTGGGGTGTGCTTACGTCAATAGAAGATAAAGGACGTAATGACGTTGTTGAAGAAGTAAGAAGAAGAAGAAGGAGAGAGAGAGAAGGGAGAGAGACACCAGCCTGCTTGTTTTCTCTATCGATGGATGAGAAACAATAACTGTGTTTGCCACTGAAATCCATGTATGGAAGTTGGAAGTAATCCGGTGGAGTTCACTTTGTTGCTGACCTGTAGAAGGAAACAGGTATTTGTATGTGGACGACCACGGTTCGGATGCTTTTCGGGGTGAGGAAGTCACTACCGAGTAAACACTGAAGTGTCGTTTGGGTTCCATCGTGGAACATTTGGATTTCGTATGTACTCTCTCTATGTTTTTCTACATCTACATCTTATCTTCAGACAACGGTGGTTGTTGAAGAAGCCCTTGCTCATGTTTCACCTTATGGCTTGCGGAACTGAACTTTAAGAACCATTCCGGAACTGGGAGTTTTGGACTTTGTCACACACACACACGAAGAGTTTAGTTTTGGGGTTAACGTTCGAGGTTTAACATTCTTGAATTCTAACATACTAACATTTTTTTTTAACTTTTATTTTACGTATTATCATAAGTAGTGATTAATAAAATAGTTTTTAACACTGAATCATGCTCAGTGTGTTTCTTTTGTTGCTGGTTTGTGACAATGGTCCCCTTGTACAATAAGATGGACTCTTGACCTCACAATTTATCTCGTCATTGCCTTGCACCTTATTGTCTACCTGCACTGCACTTTCTCTGTAACTGTAACATTTTATTCTGCATTCTGTTATTGCTTTTCCCTTGTACTACCTCAAGGCACAGTTGTATGAAATGACCTGTACGGGTGGCATACAAAACAAAGCTTTTCACTGTACTATGATACATGTGACAATAATAAACCAATTTACCAATTTATATGACCCTTGTTACTGTGTTCTAATTCTGTTTAATAATTTCTTGTGTGTCACCTCATCAAAGGTGTTCTTGAAGTCTGAGTACACTAAATAAACTGGTTTACTCTTATGTATTCTGTTATAATCTTCAAAAAAAATCCAGCCAGTTTATCAAACATGATTTATTTCCCTTTTATTGTTTTCTGTGCCCTTTTATCACTCCTTAATAATAGATTCAAACATTTTCCCTATTAATGTTAGACTAACTGCTGTATGGTTCCCTGGCTTCTCTCTCCTTCCTTTCTTATAGGGTTACATTTTCCACTTTTCAATCTTTGGGAACCATTCTTGAATCTGAGGTATTTTAGAAGATGACAACAAGAGCATCTATTGTTTCCTTAGCCAACATCTTCAAAACTCTAGGTTGTATTTCAATGAGGTACTGGAGATTTACTAGCTTTTAAGTTGCATTAATTTCTCCAATAATAGTTTTTGCTAATGCTAATTTCTTTGAGCTCATTAGATATATTGTCCTCCACTATTTCCAAGAAGTTTTCTGTCTTCTGTCGTGAAAGGCACAAAATATTTGTTAATTTCTCTGCCACTTCCTTATTCTGCAATATAATTGTTCTCTTTAAATTGTGTAATCTGTGCTCTTACAATCTTTTCTTATGTTTCTTGCTAGTCTGCTCTCTTGTTCTATATTCCCAGTCCTTATCAATATCTTGATGCTGTACCGAATTCTAAATTTTGTTTTGCAGTGTAATTAGCTTTTTCCTGTAATCTAGTACCATATCTCCTCTTGATAACCATAGCTGGATCACTTTTACTGTAGCAACACACAAAGGAGCTGGGGGAACTCAGTGGGTCAGGCAGCACTATGGAGGGAAATGGACAGTCGATATTTTGGGTCGAGACTCTTCATCTGGACTCCATTGCTAGTTTACTGTCACAGCCTTGTAATGTAGTTTTCCAACCCACCATTGCTGTTTTACGTCTTTATAGTTTGCTTTATTTGGGCTTTTGGCCTTGGTCTCAGATTGCACTAAATCAATTTCAATCTTTATATAAAATTCTGTCATGTTGTGGTCACTAAAAACCTCTTATCTACCAGATCATCAACTAATCCTTTTGCTACACAATATTGGATTGAAAATAACTTGTTCCATCTTTGTTTTCTCCACATGCTAATCTCTGTAGTCATCTACTTCATTAATTCAATCTTCATATTATCGCTATGAATTTGGTTTGCCAAGTCAAGATGTAGATTGAAGTTCCCATTGATTATTGTATTACCCTAGCTCGGTTAGTTTCCTCAGTTAAATGTTGCTGTGTGCACCATTACTTTTTGGGGGTCTAGACATAATTCTCACCAGTGTTTTCTGTCTTTTGTGGTTTCTTAGCTTCAGCCAGACTGATTCTATGTCATTTTCTGAGCTGAGGTCCTTCCTTGATCCCATTCTTTAAAATCAGGACAGCTTGCCTCCTTTCTCATTTTGCCTATCTCTTCTAAAAGTTATACAGCCGCACTTCAGCTTGGGTGAGGGAACATGTATAATGTGGCATTATCAGGTAAAACATTTATCTGATGTGCTGTGTGCCCATCTAGACCATGCCCTAGATCCCATAGACTCATTCAAAGAAACATATACGTTCTCACATGGAGTGTAGGTTCTTTGTCCGTAAAGGTAACCAGTGTGAGTCACTTTGCCAACAAGGAGGCCTGTTGCAAAGAGGAAAACATTGTTTTATTTGTAAAATGAAGGAACAGGTTTTACAACTCTTTGAACATGTTCTTAAGATATTTACCTTATTCTACAGCTGGTTGTGTATCCTATTTCATTGCTGCTGCTTCTCCGCATCAGTAATAAGCCAAACCCTGACATGTGGCAAACCAAGCCAAATAATGTTGAAATGTGTGGAAGGCATTGAGCTTGAGTTACTGGGTTGATTTTATTTTATTTAAGGATGCCAGACACCAAACTCCAATTATGTAAAATAATTTCCCTGAACAATGTGCTAACTGCATAAAGTTTGGACTTGTTTATTAGGTCAACTGCAACTTTATCTTCATTCAGATATGGGGAAGGATAGGGCCTTGAAAGTATGTGGTTGGAAAGGAATTATGACTTTGTGAGGGAGAGGATATCTAATGGTAAGGTCAAGATGGTAAACCATGAAGCTTTTTGTTGTGACATACTTGTATTGTACTGGTGAGATCATACAGCTCTCAACACATGTTTAGCACAAAAACAATCAATTTCACACATTGGCATTAATTTAATCAGGTTGATGTTTATTCTAGTTGTTGAAATTATTACCTTTGAGAAATGACAGAGCCAAATATTTCCAGAGGCATACTTTTCACAAACTAAAAATCTGCTTGTTACAGGAGCAAAATGTGAAGCCAATACCTTTGATGCAGAGCGATGCTTGTACGGTGCTCTGAATGATTCCATTCGAAGATTGCTGAAGGATTACAAGCAGATCACGGCCAAGTGTATGCAGAGAGATTATTATTATGATTTTCTCCAGAGGTACTATTATCAATATTAACTTATAATTCAGACACGGATGTTGTGCATAAACCCAGCAGTATAGCAGTGGTGTCAGGATATAAAATATGCCTGAAGAGGGAGGCCTTGAAGAGGTTTTATGGATCATGACACTTGCCGCAACCAAGTGGGACCTTATGCAACCCATTCCCTTTGTCCCAGCAAAAACAACTACATCCTACGCACCAGATTGTTCCCCACAGCTCTCTGCCTCTTTGTCTCAGCCTCTTTAAAACCCCTTCCTTAGAAAAAAATTTGAAGTATCATTTGGCTTAGCACAATTTTTCTTCTGTTATGCTTTTAGATGTTCAGTCTTCTGGGATGCCTCCGTTTCTTATATTTTAGTTTTAAATGTTTTGTAATGCATGTGGGTACAATGCAAGGGAGCATATGTGTAGAGTGATGAAGGGAAACCCATGTCTAGGGTAGGGATGGGGAAGCAGTGTGGAGTGGGGTCCTGCATGCCTGGGGAATGCTTGTTGGTCCAGTGCCCAGACCAGAATGTTGTTGGCACCCAGTTCAAAGTGCTATTTCAGCACCACTCTGCCAACCAGGGCAGACCTCTCCCCCTGCAGAATGGGTTGTTCGACCCACCACCCATCTAAGAGCACTAGGTGTTGAGAGTGAAGGCCTACTTGCCGATGCCCACTCAGTGCATGAGAGGAGGTGGCACGGTAGTGGTGCTGAGGTGTATGCAGGCCAGAGGGAGAGAGGGAGGTGTGCACGAGATGGGGAAGGGAGGGAGGAATGCTTGAGATGAGGCAGGGAGTCAGGTGTGCTTGAAATGGAGGGAGGCATGTGCATGGACTGAGGAGGGGAAGGAAGAGTCCATGGGGTAGGGCAAGGGTGGGTAGTTGATTGGGATAGGGAGTGGTGTGCTTGGGGGTAGAGAATGGGAGTAGCCTGAATGTGTGTGGTTAAAAGAGAGAGAGAGGTGTGTGTTGCTTATGCTATGCTTACCATCCAATCAATCTTTGTTATTACTGAGTGAAATCAAGGGTAACTCATGGCGGGGAGTGGTGTGATGACATGGATTGTTCACAACCTTTTACTTGTGCAATTCATATTCAACCTTAGTCCAGAATGATTTCTCTGTTTTTGCTTAAATGATACTCATCAAAAATATTGTTTTTATTCCCCCTGAAATTTCAGTTAGACTTCATTACTCCTGTATTCATATCTTCTTGTAATAAAGGCTAACATACCATTTGCCCTCTTAATCACTAGGTACACCTCCATGTTAATATTCTTATTAACATTATTTAAAGGCTTTTTTAGATTTGTAGAAACCTTCAGGATGAAAGGAATCCATTTGGCCTGTTGTGCCTGCAACATATCTTTTGAAATGGCAAAATTGTCACTCGTGCCAGAATGATTCAGTGTTGGGGGTGGAGGGAAATGCTACATTAGTGCAAATGAGGGAGTGTTTGGGAGTGAGACACATAGTTAGGGCAGTTTGGAGATGCTGTGGATGATGATTGATCTTAACATTCAGATACTTGCACTAGAGAGGTTAAAAGAGAACTTAACACTGGTCAGACGTTGTGGCATTTTAACTTGAGCAACACCTCAGGAGGCTAAAGAAGTTCGCGATGTCCCATTTGACCCTCACCAATTATAGATGCACCATAGAAAGCATCCTATCCGGATGCATCACGGCTTGGTATGGCAACTGCTCTACCCAAAACCACAAGAAACTGCAGAGAGCTGTGGACACAGATCAGCACATCATGAAAACCAGCCTCCCCTCCATGGTTCCGTCTGCACTTCTCGCTGCCTTGTTAAAGCAGCCAGCATAATCCAAGACCCCACCCGTCAGGGACATTCTCTCTTCTCTCCCCTCCCATTGGGCAGAAGATACAAAAGCTTGAAAGTAAGTACCGCTAGGCTCAAGGACAGCTTCTATCCCACTGTTATAAGACTATTGAACAGTCCCCAGTTCGATCAGATGGACTCTTGACCTCACAATCTACCTTGGTATGGCTTTGCACCTTATTGTCTGCCTGCACTGTACGCTCTCTGTAACTGTAACACTTTATTCTGTATTCTGTTATTGTTTCATCAATAAACTGGTGTGATGAAATGATCTGTATGGATGGCATGCAAAACAAAGTGTTTCACCTTGGTACATGTGACGATAATAAACCAATTTACCAATTTTTACGATTTTCCCATTTTCTTGATCAGGTTATTGGAGCAAGGACTTTACAGTGACATTTCCTTCCTAGTTCACGGTGAGATGTTCCAAGCCCATCGCTGTGTGCTGAGTGCACGCTCAAAGTACTTTGCAGAAATGTTTCAGACAAAGTGGAAGGGAAAGAAGGCAATAGCCCTGAAACATCCACTGGTAAGATGTGCAGTTGTGTAATCGGGCAAATAATTCACATCCTGGAACAACTGATCGAGGGATCAATTTCTCCCATGGCAGTTATAGAATTTTACAACACCCATTGCTCCAAAGCCAACTCTTTGAAAGTACAGTGCTCCCATTTCCCAGGTTTTATTTATAAATAATTCTGGTAGATTTAGCCATTTCCTCTTTTTAAAAACTATTATGGTTTCTGCTCCTGCTGTTATTACTGAGAGAGCATTAACTCCACTTTTTAACAGTGCTTGATAGAAACTCTGGTTGGTTAACATTGTGGTTATGCAACTGGACTAGTAATTCAGATCCTTGAATGAATGATACAAAAACACAAGTTCAACACCCACCACAGCAGCTGGAGAAGTTAAATTAAGTTAATTAAAAAAATATGAAATATAGAAATACTGGATTATCATAAAAATCCACCTGGGTCACTGATGTCCCTACCCAATCTGGCCTTTACATGCATGTAGACCTACAGCAATGTGAATAGATCTTAGCTGCCTTCTAAAATGGCCGAGAAGCCACTAGCCATTGATGTGTGATTAAAGCAGATAATGCTGGAAACACTCAACAGGTCAGGCAGCATCTGTGGAAACAGAAACAGAGTTCACGACCTTTGTCAGCACTGAAAAAGAGAGAAAACGAGTTAGTTGTCGGTTGCTGAGTAGGTGGAAGGAAGGGAATATCTCTAATAAGGTAAGACCAGAAGGGTTACTTGGGCAGCTAGAAGCAGATTAAGCTTCTTTGTCTGTGTTATGTGTTGCTAATAGCAGGGCTGTGGGACGTGCTGAACAGGGCAGTCTACACTCTTAGAGATGGAAAAACTGAGCCAAAATCATTGATTGATAACTAGCAGAAATGACCAGTTCTCATACAGACACAAAGGGAAGGTGATGTGTTTGGTGTGCCATGGTCCTTTGGTGTCCTTATTTATAAAGCCTTCTATGGTTCACATGCTTTTCTTTTTACAGCCTTTCAACTTCTCTTATGTATTTGAATCGTGGAGCCTTTCTATTTTTCTACTGCTGTTATGACGGACAACCCCTGCATTATGGGGGTTGCATTTCGAGAAAGTGGTCCATGTTGCGATTTTCCATAATGCGAAACTGCATCACCTGCACGTGCATCAAGAAATGAGAGTTGAAAAAAAATTAATTTTTTGTTTATTTATTTACTTTTTCTTCCACATATATTTTGTAAGAGCGAATTTTTATTCTGTGTCCCAGATGTTTTTGCTGGTGAAGGGTGAATCTCCATTACCTGAACTGCCATAACGTGGGGGTTGCCTGTATTGTCAGCTTTTTTGATAATAACTTGGATACTTGGCAGAATCAGACTCCCTTTTTGGATGATATCTGAAATTTAATTAAAATTGTGGTCATTAACCAGTACAGTCATGCATTGTACAGTCACCAGTTCAGACTGTTCCTCATTCGTTCCCTCCAAGGTGTTGCTGACTTGTTCTGGATTTAGTTAATGTGCTGGCTGCCATCTGGTGGTTGATTTGTACATGCTAGTCTAAAAGTTTGGGACAGATCATCCACTCATCAGTCATCAGGTTGGGTGGTTGGTGGAGAATGAAGACCGGACTCGGGAGACACAAAAGGAACAATCCCTTTTGGAATGCTGAGAGGGCAGGGGATGTATGATGAGTCCAGCCGTGGAATCTTGTTGAAGGTGGTAGAAACTGAATCGGAATTGGTTTATTATGAGAAACTTTGGTTTGCATGCCACCCATACAGATCATTTCATCACAACAGTGCATTGAGGTAGCACAAGGGAAAAAGGGAAAACAATAACAGAATGATCTGTTGAATATGGAGGATGGTGGGGTGGAAGACAAGGATATTGCAGCTTCAACAACTGTAGGTGACTCCCTAAAGCTGTAGCAGAACTGGCCATATATTATCCATCTGTAATATTAACTCAGCTTTTCCTCCCTCCACTGACACTGCTGATCTGCTGTGCATTTCCTATAATTCTGATCTGACCTGCATTTCATACTTTGATGTGTCCCTTTTGTTTACTCTCTCACTAAATGCACCTATTAAACTATCAACCTGATGGCTTCTTCACCACTTATCACCATAGCAATCCTAATCTCAGCCAATCAAAGATGTTCTCTTTGTCCTATCCATCCCTCTCCCACCACTTCAACAATTTAAAGCTGTTGTTTCCTCTCTTTTCCAGTTCTGATGAGTGGTCTTGAGCTACAACATTAACTCTATTTCTCTTTTCACAGATGCTGCCTGACCTGCTGAGTGTTTCCAGCAGTTTTTGTTGTTGTAACAGATTTCTAGTTTCTGCAGTTTTTAGATTTTAATATATGACAATGATGGATTAATTATTTTGACATCAAAATACAATATATATGTTTTATATGTAAAATCTTTCTTGGTATTTTTTTCTCTCTCTTCCACAGATTAATCCAATGGCTTTCAGGGCAATTCTACAGTATTTATATACAGGTATGGAATGCACAATTTTGTATAAAGAATTTGGAGAAACTTGAATATAGGTGATAATTGTGGCTCATTTGCAGTACACTTGCTTCAGAGTCATAGGGTTGTGCCTTCAAGTTCCAAACTAGCCACTTGACTGAAATTTTTTTTGCATACTCCAGACACTCAACTGAGGGAGGGGCACTCCACTTTTAGAGGTTCCACCTTTCAGGGGAGACAAACCCATGTCTAGTCTACCACTCACCCCCTCTAGGTGAATGTAAAGGATCCCCTAACATAAAAGAGAAAAGAGTTCTCCACAGTGTCCTGAGATGACATAATTTTCTTAGTCTACATCAGTGAGGAACAATTTTCTGGTCATTGACTTATTGCTGTTTTTGAAAGCTTGCTGTGCACAAATCGGTGGTCATATTTCCAACACCACCACATTGATTTTGCTTCAAGTGTGCTCAAATGAGGTGAAAAAGATTATTTAACTGCATGATTTTCTTTATTGATATTCAGCTTTAGAAAGCAATGGGAAAAGGAATTATTGAGTAACAGGAATTTTGTATATCAAAAAGGGATCTGTCACTCCATTGTGTCTGTATAAGCGCTAATACTGGAGAAAGACACTCCTAGCCTGTATTATTAAGTATATTTCTCCTTTGTGCATTTATACATCTTGCATGTTCTTATTGATTTGCCTGGAACACGTGTTTGTGTTTTAATTGCACTTTTATTTTGGTGAGGCCACTGTGCCATTAATGCAATCATTGTTAATCAACATGTTGATATTACATAGTAGCATGGAATTGTGCATCACACTAGTAGGGCATTCAGCCCTTTGAGTTACACAAGTAGTCCCTACTGCTCCTTTATCCCCATTACCCTGCAGTTTTGTCCTCTTTAAAGATTTTAATATATCATTTAAATTTAGAATCTGCATCCATCCAGTCAGATAATAAGCAGGAATAAGGTTGTAAGAAAAGAGGTGTGCCAATCAGGGAGGTTAAAAAAAAATCCCACACGGGTACAATGGGCACGGTTGGGCTATTATGTCAATTTAACCTTGATGCTAAGGAGGGTTCAAGAAACAAAATTAAGGAGAGAACGAACAGTCACTCAGACAAGTGAGGATTGATTAGACAAAGCCAACGTGGATTTGGAATTGAAATTGTTTTATTATTGTCATATGTACCGAGGTACAGTGAAAAATTTGGTTTTGCATGCCATCCATACAGATCATTTCATCACATCAGTGCATTGAGGTAGTACAAGGGAAAAGCAATAATAGACTGCAGAATAAAGTGTAACAGCTACAGAGAAAGTGCAGTGCAGGTAGACAATAAGGTGCAAGGTCACAACTAGGTAGATTGTGAGGTCAAGAGTCCATCTTATCATACTGGGGACATTTCAATTGTCTTATAGCGAGATAGAAGCTGTCCTTGAGCCTGGTGGTACGTGCTTTCAGGCTTTTGTATCTTCTGCCCGATTGGAGAGGGGAGAAGAGAGGATGTCCGGGGTGGGTGGGATCTTTGATAATGTTGGCTGCTTTACTGAGGCAGTGAGAAGTATAGACAGAATCCATGCAGGGGAGGCTGGTTTCCGTGATATGCTGAGCTGTGTCCACAACTCTCTGTGGTTTCTTGCGGTCCTGGGCAGAGCAGTTGCCTTACCAAGCCGTGGTGCATCCAGATAGGATGTTTTCTATGGTGCATTGATAAAATTGGATTTGCTAAATGCAATTATGTGTAACTAGCTTGATAGAGATTTTGATCAAGTCAGAGTTGATGAGGGAAATATATTTAATGTGATATATGTGAACTTCCAAAACACATTTGATAAGGTGCCACATAATAGATATGTCATCAAGATTGAAGGCATGGAAATGAAAGGGCTGTAGAGCACAGATAGCATATTGGCGCTGTAACCCTTCTGCAATTCTGAATTTGTAATACATTCCAGAATACTGTAACATGTTGCATAAACATTTTCTGTCAAAACCCATTATAATTTTGAAGACTTCTTTTAAATGAAACTTTTTAGTTTTCTGCATTGGAATCCAGAAATTCCAATTTCTGGATTTTCTCCCTTTAAGTAAGTACCTTTACCTCTAGTTCCAGTTAATCTTCTTTAACATTTTTTAAAATGTAGTGCCAGTAATCATGATCCAGTCTTTTTAAAAAAAAAGTTTATCATATATACCTTCTTTTTGCATTCATGTCTCTATTTATGAAGCCAAGAATATTGTGTACATTTTTAAATATCTTGTTTATCTTCAGCAATTTCTGTCAGTGAACCTCCAGGTCAATGTTCCTGCACCCATTTTAAAATTTTGCCACATAATTTATACTGTTCTTCCTCATTTTTACCTTCAACTTTTTCTGCATTAAAATATGTTGACTGTGTGTTTGCCCATTTCTGCAGTCTCTGTCCTCCTGAACTGTGTGTGTTGATGGTTATTTAGTGACCCATCTTTTTCCAAGTGAAAATTAATTTTGATTTTCACCTAAAGCAATGTAACTATTTTCTTGGTTTTCTGTTTCTACAGGCCGCCTAGACATTGAAGTGGAAAATGTGGAAGATTTTAAAATCTTAGCAAAGCAGTGCAAGTTAGAAGAACTTATCAGTGAAGTAGAAAGCAAATGCAAGAAAGTATATGAGTTTGGTAAGTTCTTGGAGTATTCAATTTTCTAGATCAGTGAATCTCCAAAACAAAATATATTTTCTTTGGTCATAAGCTTCCTAGGTTACATAACCTGAAGAAAAAGGTTTGCACTTGCACACTTTCAGGATCTCCCAAAGCACTTTATAATTAATGAAGTCACTGATTTGTGATATAGGAAGAATGGCAACTAATTTGCAGACAGCATTATCCATTATGTGATCAGATAATCAAAGTCAAAGTCAAGTTTATTGTCATATTGACAAGTCCATGTGTGCACAGGTGCATTGAAAAATGTGCTTGCAGTAGCATCACAGGCACATAGCATCATATAAGCAGCATTCACAAGAAAAACATAAACTAAACATAAATTTTGCACAACTTTTACAAGAAAACACAATTAGAACAAATAAAACCAAACTCCATTTTAGTTTGTGATATTGAGGACCTCTTTTTTTCCCCAGGGTTGAGGGTCAAGAACTAGAGGGCACAGGTTTAAGGTGAGAGGGGAGAGATTTAATAGGAACCTGAGGGGCAACTTTATTACACAAAGGGTGGTCCGTATATGGAATGCGCTACCATAGGAAGTGCTTGAGGCAGGTACAATAACAACTTTTAAGAGATAGTTGGACAGGTACATGAAGAAGGGTCCTGATCCAAAACGTTGACCACCTGCCTTTCTTCATGGATGCTGCCTGGCCTGCTGAGTTCCTCCAGCATCATCGTGTTTTCCATCATTCCTGGAGTTTGCTGTTGAATCTTGTTTTGCGCCATGAGGAGAGGCAAACATGAAGGCAAGTCCTAGAAATACTATGAACTCGTCTGTGCAGAGAGATGAGGACTGCCTCTGGGTTTTCTCTCTACCCTGAACTCCTCATGCCACTCTAGGTAGCAGCCAGGTAAAGGCAAGACGTTTTCCTGTTCATTGTTGTGGAATGCCTCCAGTTGTAGCGGGGCACTCTGTCGTTGCTGGTAGGTTGGGAAGTTGTGTTTTCCGAGGTGTAGAAGTTGCAAGCTGGCTGTGAATTTTACAGTAAGTGTAGGTTTGCAGTTGTAATAATGAGGAAAGAGTAAAGTCTGAGCCATATACTTTGCAATTCACCCTCTTTTCCCCACTTCCCAGGCCGAGCTTAAGGGAGACATACTGGTTAAGTTACTAGGTGAGACATGCATAGAACAAGACTTGCAATTTTTCCTACCACAGTGATGACACTTCCAAAAGCAATCCTGTGTTGATCAAGTGCTTTTGGATGTTCTGAGGGTAATGAAAGGTGTTATATAATGCCAGGTAAAGGCAAGGCATTTCCCATTGCAAGTGAGAGAAGGAAACACATATTCCTCTCACTTATTGGAATTTCTCTGCCTCCTGATAGGACTTACTTGCTTTCTTTTTCAGAAAGGAAGAAAAGGGATATGGACCAACAGTGAAGTTAGTTCATCCAAAATCCCTGGCTATCACACGAATAGTTTCCAAATGGAAACTAGTTGAGGGCAGAAAAAAATTCTTCAGGCTGTGTGGTAGGATTTGGAAGCCAGCTTGTCAGTGGATAGTACTTTCACCTCTAAGCTAGAAGGGGTTGGTCAAGTCCAATTTCAAAAAATCCATTTTAACATTCTAAGTTAGTATTGAGGGTGTGTTGCACCCTTTGAGATGTTGTATTTTAAATAAGACATTAAATTGATCTATTGGGGGAATCAAAAACTGGAGGGCATAGGTTTAAGGTGAATGGAAAGATTTAAAAGGGACCTGAGGGGTAACTTCTTCACACAGAGGATGGTACGTACAGTATATGGAATGAGCTGCCAGAGGAAGCTCTAGAGGCAGGTACAATAACAACATTTAAAAGACATTTGGACAAGTGTATAGTTAAGAAATGTTTAGAGGGATATGGGCCAAACACAGGCAAATGGAACTAGATGGGAATCTTAGTCAGCTTGGACTGAAGGGCCTGTTCCCGTTTTGTATTTCTCTATGATCCTATGTAAACGATCTCATAGCACTGTTTTAAAGAAGAGCAGTGGTTATTCCCAGTGCCCTGGTATTTATCCCACACCTAACATCACTGTTGGAGATTATCTGGTTATTAGCACATTGCATTTTCCTATGTGCTTGGCTGCTGTGTTTCCTACATTATGTGTGATTCTGCCTTGAAGTATTTAACTGCTTTGAAATGAATGTGAAATGCAAAATAAAAATAAAAGTGAAAAAAGAATACTTTTTGATTAAGAGGATGATGGAGCTGATGCTTTTGTTTTATTTTTAATGCAGTGTCTTCAAAGCCTGGGACCTGGGTAAAAATTCTCACTTTAGAATCTCATGGGAATTGCAGGCTACAAGATGACCTGGCCATGCTTGCCGACTGTGCCCTACCAGCTGAGCTTCGGGTAAGTTCCTGTTTTATTAAAATATATTTTGCAAAGCAGCTCAAAAGTTTTTGAATTAATTTTTCCTGAAGTAGGGAAGGTTAAGGAAAGATAGTATGGAGATATTGGAAATCATGGGAATAGCTAGAGTATTAAGAGGAATAGATAGAGTAGACAGCCAGCGCTTCTTTCCCAAGGCACCAATGCTCAATACAAGAGGGCATGGCTTTAAAGTAATGGGTGGGAAGTTCAAGGGAGATATCAGAGGGAAGTTTTTTTACCCAAAGAGTGGTTGGGGTGTGGAATGCGCTGCCTGGGGCAGTGGAGGCAGGTACATTGGTCAAATTCAAGAGATTGCTAGATAAGCATATGGAGGAATTTAAAATAGAGGGATATGTGGGAGGAAGGGGCTAGATAGTCTTAGGCGAGATTTGAAGGTCAGCACAACATTGTGGGCCGAAGGGCCTGTATTGTGCTGTACTGTTCTATGGAAATCATGGGCTTTTTGATAAAGTAGAGAGAAAGAGATCATTAAATGACCAATTATCGGGGATACTGGCTTACAGTATTGGTAAAGGGAAAATTTATGTGCACAATATGAACATCTGGAGTGCACATTCTGAAAGGATGGTGGGAGTTATTAAACTTTCAAAGGTGAATTGGAGAAATATTTGAAACAGAAAATTTTACAGGGCTACACTGAGAGGGGGTGAGGTTGGAATTACCTGGTTGAAGATCTGGAATAGGCATTGTGGACTGAATGGCCACCTTCTGTGCTTGCCATTCTTTGATTCTTAGTGAACCTAAAATCCCTAAGAGCATTGGGGAATATTCGAGCAAAGATTGCAGTATCTAATGCAGTATAAATTCCAAAATATGAAACATAAATGGAATATTATTTGACATAACAATGTAGAATGTGCTAATGCCATTGTTCCTTTATCTCAGAGACACAAGAGATCGCAGATGCTGAAATCTGGAGCAACAAACAATCTGCTGGAAGAACTCAGCGGGTTGAGCAGCTTCTGTGGGAGGAAAGGAATTGTTGACGCTTTGGGTCGAAACCCTGCATCAGGACCAGGTTCTGAAGCAGGGTTTTGACCCGAAACATCGATAATTCCTTTCCTCCCACAGAAGCTGCTTGACCCGCTGAGTCCTTCCAGCAGATTGTTTGTTCCTTTATCTCTTTCTCAGTAACCCTGCTCTGATTACTTTGCTTAAATGTAATTTTTCTGTTTTTCTAACATGATTGAAATAAAGGACTTGCATTTATGCAGCACATTTTTGATCTCAGTCTCAAAGTTTACAGCAAATAAATTATTTTTAAGTGTTATCACTGTTATAATGTACAGAAAGTGCAAGAATTTGTTTGCAGATTATATGCTTCCACAAACAGCATTGAGATATATATAGAACTGAGGGGTATATATTAGCCCTCAGTTCTAAAACAGATTAGCTATATATATGAGCCAGCCAAACATCTTTGCATTTCTTCAAATGGTGACACAAGATGTTTCGCCTCACCTGAGAGCTTAAACGGGATTTTGGCTTGACATGTCATCCAAATGGTACCTTCAAAAGCACAGCTGTTTCCTTATGCACTGGGACATCAGTCTAAATTTTGTGCCCAGTAAGAGTGAGATGAGCTGATTAACTTCAGACGAGGATGAGATAGTTACATAATGAACTGGATATTCTGTTGGTCTTTTCTTTTTTTCTACATTTGGATGAACATTGTTGTCCTTGGGATCTCATTCACCTGGAATAGGACAAGATCAGTTCCCCGATACACTGGAGCAACAAACGATCTCCTGGAGGAACTCAGCAGGTCGAGCAGCATCTGTGTGGCGTGGGGGGGAAGGAATTGTCAGCGTTTTGGGTCAAAACCCTGCATCAGGACTGAGAGGGGAGATGGCTGGTATAAAGAGGAGTGGTGAGACAGGAGCCCAAGGTGACTGGTGAATTGAGAGTGTGAAGGATGACAGGTAGGTTGAGCCAGGTAGGGGATGGGGTGGGGTGGAGTTGAGAGACAGAGGCAGGTGGATGATGGATAGAGGCAGACAAAAAACAGGAGAGGCAGATGAAGCAAGGTGGAGGGGGGAGGGAGTGAAGGTTGGAGACAGCTGCTGGAGGGTGATAAACAGGAACATAAAAGCTATCAGTGCTGGGTTTTGGAAGCGACAACAACTTCTTTCGCTACACACAGATGCTGCAAAGATGCTGCTCGACCTATTGAGTTCTTCCAGCACATTGTTGTCTACTCCAGATTCCAGCAGCTGCAGTCTCTTGAGTGCCCGATACACTTGGTAATGCTGCTGCTAGTGACTTTGGTACTCATTCAAAACTACATCACAGTGAAAGTGACAATATAGACACTCTGCATGTGAAAGCTTCTGTGTATCTTCCTGTCTTCTCTCTCCCTGTCATTGTTCTTCAGTTTGGAGGTTGAAACAACTTTCAGAATCTCCCAAATGAGTTACACAATAAAGGAAACTGAAGAGAACATACACTCATTAACACACCTGAAAAAAAAAACCTTGATGCATGAAGGGTTATGCAATTAGTCTCAATTATTCAGAGATCCTCTCTTAGTTTTCATACTGCATTGTTAGAGCAGGACCAAGAATAAATTTGTGTGGATTGAGAATGTTCCTGTGGTGTTTTTATTGCCTACTCAAGATTTATATTTGTTGGAAAAATGTGGAGACAAAATTCCTTGCACATTCTTCAAGCAAATCGATGCACACCTTTTTGTATTATGTATAGATGAAGCTGTGCAAGTGATATTTTCGTGCATACTTTTCTGCAGAGAAAGAGGTTGATTTATCAGAGAATGAGTTAATCTGCTGGATCCTTTGAAGGACCAGCAGTTTGATACCAGACATCAAATTCTACCGGTCTCCGTATGACCATCAAGTACTTATCTATACTAATACCCTTTACCAGGACTTGGTCCATAGCTCGCTATGCCTTGACAATTCAAATCCTTGTCTAGCTACTTAAATGTTTTCAGAGTACCTCTCCCCACAAACACTCCGGCATTGTGGTTTAGATACCGATTACTCTTTATGTGCAAAAACTCTACCTCAGGTTCCCCCCTAAACCTTTTACTTCCTGTCCTAAACCTAAACCTCTCATAGTGTGTCATAAAGCTATTAAAATCTCACTTTTGGACAGAACAAAATCTAATGTTTTTAGGATATTTTACAGTGGGTATAGTTTAAGTACTTAAAATTGTTGCATTGATGAAAATTTGTACCCTGATTGTGGTGGAACGCCACTAGTTGCAGTGAGCACTAGTAGGTTAGGGTTTTGTGTTAAATTATAAGTTTTGGAAATTGCAAACTGGTTGTGAAATTTCCAGTAAGTGTAGGGTTGCAGTTGCAATTATGAAATAAAAGTGTAAAGTCTGAGCCATATACTTTGCAATTCACCCTCTATTCCTCACCTCCCACCACCCTAAGCCAAGCTTTAGGAAAGTACATTGGAGAGACTTCTGACTTATGGAGAGATTGGCTTATGGACAATTCTCAGGAACAGAACCCTTACGTAACTCGGCCACTGCCTGTATCAGGATTTTTGTTTTACTTTGCATCTAAGTATATGTTTTTAACCTAATCCTGCTCTTTCTCTCACAGGTTGGTTTTGGTGAGCTACCTTTTGACAGCACAGATAACTTTAGCAGTTACCCAGATCTGAGTTTCAGAGTAGAAGGCTATATCTTCCTTTGTCACAAGGTCTGTATCTTTGTGTTTATTTTAAAACTAACAGTACAGAAACAGGCCCTTTGACTTGCCGAGTCTGCTCTGACCATCAGCCGCTGATTTACACTCATCCTACATTAATCCTGTTTTGTTTTTAGTTCTCCTTACATTCTGATCAACTCTCCACGGATTCTAAGGAATCATTAAAAACATAATTTGTTATTTGTCAGACATACCTGTTTGAGAATTAATAAGGTGTACATCAATCATGTTACAATTATGTCAGAAATTTACAACACACATCTGGCTATTCAGTCCATGTTGGCCAAAAAAGCATCCCAGTTAAGCCCACTACCTGGTTCCCGACTCCATATTAAAGTGGGTTATAGCACATCAAGTGCTCATTCAGGTAATTATTAAATATGTTCAGGCTTTCTGATTCCATCACTTTCTCAGCGGGTAATTCCAGAGCCCTACCACTTTTTAATCGTTTTACCAAGCAATCTATACCTGCTGGTTATTGAAGTCTCTTCTAACGAAAATCGTTCTTATTCATGCTGTCATACTTTTTGATTAAGCCACTTCTTAGCCTCCTCAACTCAAAGAAATCAGCTTTACTGAGCCTATCTTTCCTCATCAGATAAACTACTGCAACCCTGGCAATTTCTTAAATCTTCTCAAATTTTTCCAGACCAATATCGTTCAAATTCAAGTTTATAGTGGTCGTAAATAAATTATACTTAACTTATATGTCTGAAAAATAAGCAACAACACCAGTGCAAGGTTGAGAGAGGGGGAAAAAATTATAGTCCGAGGTAGTGTTAATGTTTTTCAGGTCAGTTCAAGAACCTGATGGCAGTGGGGAAAAAGCTGTTGTTGAACCTTGAGGTGTGGGTCTTCAGGCTCCTGTACCTCCTGCCTGATGGCAGCATTGGGAAGAGGGCATGGCCCGGATGGTGGGGGTCCCTGATGATGGACACCTGGACCTCCTCTAGGTTTACCAGTGTTGAGCTCTCAGTGTCTGACATATGCTTTTTTAAAATTCTGAATTATCCCCTTGACCTTGATGTAGCATCCGGGTACAGGAGTCTCTTTCTTAACTGTGTGCACATTTCTGTGTTACAGTTTAAAAAATTTGTACATAAGACAAATTATTTAGCAATATAGTCAATGAGCATTGATTGATCTGTGAAGGCTTTAAAGTAGAAATCACACACAAACGTACCAGTGTGTTGTTCCCAACTCAAGGCGGGTAAATTGCTGCAATAGGAGTTGGGAACTGGTGAAACAGAATCTTCCTTGATATATTGGGACTCTGGCAAAATACTCCAACAAATTAAGTAAGCATGAGATCGTTCTGCCCTTCAATCCTCCAGTCTGTTCAGCCAATAAGCTGTTCTCCCCAGCAACTAATAATGCCAAGAGGACAGAATAAGGCAGTGACACTAGGTTTGAAAGGAGTTGCCCAGCAGTTTTTATCAATGCACCATAGAAAGCATCCTATCTGGATGCATCACAGCTTAGTATGGTTAATGATCTGGATGATGGAATTGAGGGCTTTGTGGCCAAGTTTTCAGATGATACAAAGATAGGTGGAGGGGCAGGTAGTGTTAAGGACGTAGGGAGTTTGCAAAAGGACCTGGACAGGTTGGGAGAATGGGCAAAGAAGCAGCGGATGGAATACAGTTTAGGGAAGTGTACAGTCATGCACTTTGGTAGAAGGAATAAAGGCGAAGACTATTTTCTAAATGGGGAGCGAATTCAGAAATCAGAAATGCAGGATTCCCTGAAGGTTAACTTTCAGGTTGAGTTGGTAGTAAGGAAGGCAAATGCAATGTTAGCATTCTTTTCGATTGGACTAGAATAGAAAAGCAAGGATATAATGCTGAGGCATTGGCCAGACCACATTTGGAGTATTGTGAGCAGTTTTGGGCCCCATATCTAAGGAATGTGCTGGCATTGGAAGGTCCAGAGGAAATTTACAAGAATGATCCTGAGAATGAAAGGGTTAATGTATTAGGAGCATTTGGTGGCTCTGGGTCTGTACTCACTGGAGTTCAGAAGGATGAGGGGGCATCTCATTGAAACCTACCGAATATTGAAAGGCCTGGATAGAGTGGACGTGGAGAGGCTGTTTCCAGTAGTGGGAGAGTCGAAGTCCAGAGGGCACATCTCAATAGAAGGGCGTCCCTTCAGAACAGAGATGAGCAGGAATTTTTTCAGCCAGAGGGTGGTGAATTTGTGGAATTCATTGCCACAGACGGCTGTGGAGGTCAAGCCATTGGGTACATTTAAAGCAGAGGTTGCTAGGTTCTTGATTAGTAAGGGTGTCAAAAGTTATGGGGAGAAGGCAGGAGAATGAGGTTGAGAGGCAAAAATAAATCAGCCATGATCAAATGTTGAGCAGACTCGATGGGCCAAATGGCCTCATTCTGCTCCTATGTCTTATGGTATGTCATCTGCTCTTCCCGTGACCGCAAGAAACTGCAGAGAGTTGTGGACACAGCTCAACACATCATGGAAACCAGTTTCCACTCCATGGACTCTGCAAATTTTGCTGCCTCAGTAAAGCAGCCAGCATAAACAAAGACCCCACCCACCCCGGACATTCTCTCTTCTCCCCTGTCCCATCGGGCAAAAGGAACAAAAGCCTGAAAGCACGTACCACCAGGCTCAAGGACAGCTTCTATCCCACTGTTATAAGACTATTGAACGGTCCCCTAGTACGATAAGATGGACTCAATCTCACAATCTACCTTGTTATGGCCCTTGCACCTTATTGTCTGCCTGCACTGCACTTTCTCTGTAACTGTAACACTTTATTCTGCATTCTGTTATTGTTTTTCCCGTGTGCTACCTCAACGTTCTGTTGTCACGAAATGATCTGTAAGGATGGCAGGCAAAACAAAGATTTTTACTGTACCTCGGTACATGTGTCAATAATAAACCAACTTACCAATTTATTCTTTCATGGGTTGCACATCACTGGAGAGGCTAACATTTTATTGTCCTTAATTGTCCTTGATGCGTATGTGTTGCTTGGCTATTTTGGGACAGTTAAGGCTTCAAGAAGGCGGCATCTATCATTAAGGACCCTCACCATCTGGGATGTGCCCACTTCTCATTACTACCATCAGGGAGGCAGTACAGGAGCCTGAAGACCCACACTCAATGTTTCAGGAACAGTTTCTTCCCCTCCACCATCAGATTTCTGAACGGTCCATGAACAATACCTCGTTATTCCTCTTTTGCACCATTTCGTTTATTTATTTTTTGGTAACTTGTAGTAAGTTTTGTCTTGCACTGTACTGCTGCCACAAAACAACAAATTTCACAACACGTCAGTGATAATAAACCTGATTCTGATTCTGACTTTAACTGCTTCACTCTGGAATAATGCATAGGTCAGAAAGAGTAAGGGTGGTAGCTTTCCTTCCCTGAAGGATGTTTGTGAACCAAGTGGATTTTTACAGCACTCTGCTGGTTGGTGCTTGCCTTTTTCAATTCCGGATTTATTTAATCGACAAAATTCAAATTCCCCAGCTGTCAAAGTGGGATTCTGATTCACATCTTTAGTTCAGTAATTTGGGCCTTGGGATTACTAATCCACTGACATAACCAATATGTTGCCATGATGGGATAAATTGCCTCCTTCTACACTGTAAACTGTGCAGACCTGTGGTTGCACAGGGTTGACATTGGTCCCTTGTTTTGTGCTTGCAGGCATTTTTTTGCAGTCGCAGTGATTATTTCAGAGCACTGTTGCAGGATCATTTTTCTGAAAGTGAGGAACTCCAGAGCCAGCCCAGTATTCCCATGGTGACACTCCACAATGTGACGGAAGAAATCTTCATTAGAGTCCTCTACTACATCTACAGCGACGATACTGAGGTAAGATTGGGGGCCCCAGTCAGCAGACTTGTTGAACGGTGCTCGGGCTCGATGACACTGCATCACCAACCTTGTTGTAGGGCAACAGAGGATGAAATATAAACAGTGCTGGGTTATCCTCAGTGGGTCGGGTGGATATTGAAGCAGTTAGTTTTTTAGCCTAATGATCTTTTATCAGAACATGATTGTGTTAACTCTTGCTTCTCTCTACACATGCTTCCTTATCTGCTGTATATTTCCAGCATATTTGAGATTTCCAGAATATGCAGTTTATTTGCTTTTAGACAAAGTAAATCCACTTACCAGAATCGATGTTTTTGCAGAATATTAGAGCCATAGATTCGTACAGCACAGAAACAGGCCCTTCGGCCCCACACGTCTATGCCAGGCTTTTTGCCCGTCTACACTAATCCCATATCCTTCTATACTTTACCTACTTAAGTGTCTGTCTAAATGTCTCTTAAACATAGTAATTGTATCTGACTCCACCACCTCCTCTGGCAGCATATTCCAGATGTCAGCCACTCTCTGTGTAAAAAAAAACTTAACCTTCAGATACCCTTTAAAACTCCTTCCTCTCACCTTAAACCTAGGCCCTCTTGTTTTTGATACCCCTACCAAGGGAAAAAGATTTTGACCATCTACCCCATCCATGTCTCATATGTTTTTATCAGGTCACCCCTCAGACTCCTTCGCTCCAGGGATAACAATCTCTCCCCATAACTAAAGTCCTCCAGTCCAGACAATATCCTGGTGAATCTCCTCTGCACTCTCTCCAGCGCAATCACATTCTTGTTGTTGGCATTGCTCACTGAATTATTAAATAATTTTGGAAGAATTTCTAGCAGTTACCCCAGGGATGGTGAAACATGTGTTTAGGTTGTTCCTGAATTATTATTCATTGATGAGTAAATAAATTAGTTCTCCTGAGAGCCCACACTTAATTAGATCTGCATTTGTGAAATGAAGGAGGGCCTAGTCACCATCTGTGCAGAATATAGATTTTTATTGGGTAAATTGAGACGCATATTTAAAAGATAGCTTTCTGTTTTCTTTTGCTGCAATTGCATCTGGTTATTTTTATTTTAGCAATGGACCTGATAAACTGTTAATGCACTTTATTCAAAGCCACCTTCCACATTTGAGAAGCAGTCTTTCCAGAGCTTGTTAATATGTTTCTTTGCTGATTTATTTTTATGTTCCGATGTAACAAGATCTTTTGCAAGCCAATTGGGCCAAGTGAGTTTCAGTACTGTAGAATCCTCTGGGTAGAAATTTGTCTATGGATTCACCACTAAATTTATGGTTGAATTTCACCTGTCTCTTGTACTCCCAAAGTTTGAAAGAGTAGTTAAAGAAATGGTTAATACTCTGCTAGCTTAAAGAAAAATATACACATTTATATAGTGCCTTATAAAATGTTGATTTTAATGTCTCTTCAAACACTTTAGCTTATTAACTACTTTGTGAAGTGTGCTCCCTGCTGCAACTTAGGAGATCCAGGAGCATTTATACTTAGCAGGCTCCCAAAATCAATATAATAATGACCAAATAATTATATTGTTTTATTGATGTTGGTTGAGGGATATGTATTGCCCAAGTTGATTAGAGGAATCTCTTCTTTGAAGAAAGTGCCTTGGGATCTTTTGTCCACCTGACAGGGTCTAGATGCCTCTTCTGAAGGACAGCACCTCCAATGGAGAGTTCCCTCCGTATATTACTGGACTATCAGTCTAGATTTTTGCATTTAAGTCTCTGGAATATAACTTAAATCTTCTGACAGAGGAGAGATAATTGTGTTATCAGTTTAGCCACATCTGACCAAAGATCGTTTTGATTCCATGAAGGTAACGATCCCAGTGTATACATTTAGGATACCTGAGAAAGGAAAAGCGTTTACATTTGTGGCTGTGGGTGGTGGGGCGTGTGGAAAGTGAAGTAGGTATTGGGGTGTGGGGGAGTAATAAAATTGAGGTTAAGCACTCAGGGCAGGGGCAAAGAACATTGTCAATGGAACTACTGCAGGGAAACCTTCCAGAAGCATTTTTTAATGTAGAAAATGCTATTATAAAGGTTTCAAGCATATTCTTGTCAGTGTTATATTCTGATGCCACAATTCAGGAAGAATCAGGGGTACAACACAAGCATACTGGATCTGGCAT
This sequence comes from Pristis pectinata, assembly GCF_009764475.1. Taxonomy (NCBI): domain Eukaryota; kingdom Metazoa; phylum Chordata; class Chondrichthyes; order Rhinopristiformes; family Pristidae; genus Pristis; species Pristis pectinata. The sequence continues at coordinate 4,257,669 of NC_067410.1, read as the reverse complement.
GAAATCTATTCTTCAATTAAATCCAAGCTTCAGGGCACAAGTGACCCTATGACACAGATGGCTGGTTGGCTTGGCGCAGTTGCTAGGCATTTCAGGATTAATGTTCGGAAACACTTCTGCATGCAGAACTGTGGAACTTTGCCATAAAATGCAGTTTGAGGTTGTGTCATGGAGTCATACAGAATGGAAACAGGCCCTTCAGCCCAACTTGTCCATGCTGACCAGGCTGCCCATCTAAGCTAGTCCCATTTCCCTGCGTTTGGCCCATATCCCTCTAGACCTTTCCTATCCATGTACCTGTTTAAGTGTCTTTTAAATGTCATTAATGTACCTCCCTCAACCACTTCCTGTGGCAGCTCGTTCCGTATACGGACCCCCTCTGTGAAGAAGTTGCCCCTCAGGTCCCATTTATATCTTTCCCCTCTCACCTTAAACCTGTGCCCTCCAGTTTTTGATTCCCTTTCCCTAGGAAAAAGACTGCGCGCATTCACCCTATCTATGCCCCTCAAGACTTTGTGCACCTCTATAACACCCCCCCTCAGTCTCCTACGCTCCAAAGAATAAAGTCTTAGCCTTTCCAACCTCTCCCTATAACTCAGGCCCTTATGTCCTGGCAACATTTTCGTAAATCCTTTCAATTGTTAGCTTAAAATCTGATACTTTTTAACCAAAGGAATCAAGGAGATACGAGGTAACGTATATGAGATTAGGCAACAGATCAGCCTTGATCTGAAGATTTGAGGAATTGTAGACTTCTGCACCACTGTTCCTGTAATGAAATGGCACTTTCAATTTAAGAGAGACGCAAGAGACTGCAGATGCTGGAAATCTGGAGCAACAGATAAAATGCTGGAGGAACTCAGCGGGTCAGGCAGCATCTGTGGAGGGAAATGGACAGTCGGTGTTTCAGGTCGAGACCCTGCTGCTGGACTTTCAACTTAAGGCTGCATTGGGATTGTCATTCGTTGCTGCAGGTTAGACAGCAGCTAATGAGAAAGAAACTGATCTCAGAAACTTAAAATAGCTGTTTAATGTTCCTTGAATTGACAGGGGCAAGCAACTTTACAGTTTCAAAAATCATGTACTTCATGTTGCAGAATTGGATTTTGCCACTAGGGAGCAGTGGTGATTTGTAAACTTAACACAGTCTTCCATGTATTATTACAGGCAAATGTATTATTACAGATATTGCCGTGATCTATGAATTTCAATTCTAATTCATTAAATATTGTAGATTCCTAAAGGAAATAAGCATTTTCTTCAATGATAATTGCACCAGAAATAATGTGCTGTACTTATAAAAAAAAATCTAGAATAAATAATAGATATGCCCCCGTCCTAGTTTGAAAGTCTACACTGTAATAAGTAGTGGGCAATTCTGAATAGGTGGAGGCCATTCAGCCGATTGAGCCTGTTCTGATTTTCAGTTGGATCATGTATTTCAGCTCCAGTTTTGAACCTTTGCTCTCTATCCCTTGATATTATGATCTAACAATCTTTCTGTACAGATCCTTAAAATTCCAACCGAATGAGCATTAAAACACTTTTGAGAAAGCAAGTTCTATGTTTCTATAATCATCTGTGTGAAAAAGCATTCCTTTACTTCACTTCTTGATGGCATCTGATGATCATGTAAAACCCTGGGGATAGGTTTGCTTGCTTGGATAAGGTGGAAGTTTGACGCCCCAATGAGTGATGGGGAATCAGGTAATTTTTGGGAGGGGTACGTTCACTGAATTTGCCACAACCCAACTTTGTTTCACGGATTCCAAGATTTTAGGGGAGATGCCTGCTGGTGGGAACTTTGGCCAGAAAGTACATCAGTATGTCTTTTCTGATTAAATTAGTTATTGTCGCACAGTAGACGCACACGATTGCTTTTTCTCATAGAGTTGCAAGCAATTGCATCCTTTTTCTTAGAGACTCTGGAGTATTCTGGCATAGCTTCTCCCTCATTATCGTGAGAGAGCATGACAACGATCACTTTTAAAACTGAATGCCTTGTAAGCTACTTCATGGGACGGCAAGTGTCAATGTAGTTGCATGCTATTCAGACCTAAAATAATTAGTCAACTAATTGGGTTTTATGACAGATCAGCAGCTTTCATGGTCATTTACTCTGTCAACTGTTCACAGTTTAAGCAGATTTACTAAACTGCATTTTGTAGCATACTGCAAATGGAATTTGTACTTTGCCCTCCACTTCAAAACTATAGCTTTTACACTATCATACCCTGGGAAACGACCACTTGAAGGCATGTTCCCTTCCACTGGATGTGAATTAAAATCTTTGATGGGGTTGCATTATTATGGATACTGTAGAACATAGAACATACAGCACAGGAACAGGCCCTTCAGCCTATGATATCTGTACCAAACATGATGCCGAATTCAGCTAAATCTCTTCTGCCTGTACATGATCCATATCCTTCCATTCCCTGCACGTTCATTGTTCTACCTAACAGCCCACTATGGTATCTGCTTCCATCATTACCGCTGACAGCCCATTCCAGGCACCCACCACTCTCTGTGTAAAAAAAAACTTCTTTAAACATTTCCCCTCTCACCTTAAATGCATGTCCTTTGGCATTTGACATTTTTACCTTGGGAAAAAGATTCTAACCTATCTATGCCTCTCATAATCTTATGAACTTCTATCAGGTCTCCCCTCAGCCTCCAACGCTCCAGAGAAAACAATCCACGTTTATCCAACCTCTCCTTATAGTTCTTACCACGGACATTCCCTGCAACATGAGAGGTGTTGGTTAGTTTGAAGACCTCTTTATGACAGCACTGTCTTCTCAGAATACTTTATAAACAATTCTGGATACCTTGTTAAGCTAGAAAGTGCTCACTGTCCTGAAGAATTGCAATTTGTGAAAGGCACTGTTGAATTAATAGCAACAAACAATCTGCTGGAGGAACTTAGCGGGTTGAGCAGTTGTCTACAGTGGACCAAATGCTCACTCTTCCCTCCTCCCACCTCACTCTATCTGCCTCTCTCTTTGTCTGCCTCCATCAATAATTCACCTGCCATTGTGTCCCAATTCCCACCTTCCCTCCCCTCCCCTTCTTGGTGCAACCTGCCAGTCATCATTCACCACCTCCCCCCACCCCCCCGCCCTCAGTCCACCAATCACCTCGGGCTCCTGTGTTCACCACTCCCCCTCTCCTCTTTATACTGGCCATCATCTCTCTCCACTCTCAATCCCAATGCAGGGTTTCTGCCCGAAACTTTGACATTTCCTTTCCTCCCACGAATGCTGCTCGACCTGCTGAGTTCCTCCAGCAGATTGTGTGTTGCTCCAGATTCCAGCATCTGCCATCTCTTGTGTCTCCACCTAGATGTTAATATTTCAATAGGCAGTCAAAGCCAACCAAAACTTGTTGATTTGTTGATCATTGGGATCTCTTCTGGGGAAGGTACACCCCATACAAAAGGGATGGGTTACACCTGAACTGGAAGGGGACCAATAATTTTGCGGGCAGGTTTGCTTGAACTGTTGGGGAAGGTTTAAACTAGTTTGGCAGGGGGATGGAAACCAGAGTGATAGGTCCGAGGTTGGTGCATTTAGTGTACAAGTAAATGCAGCATGTGGAAAGACTATGAGGAAGGATAGGCATTTGAAAGGGCAAAATTACAGTCAGTTGGATGGGCTGAAGTGTGTCTACTTTAATGCAAGAAGTATCAGGAACAAGGGTGATGAACTTAGAGCTTGGGTAAGTACATGGAACTACGATGTTGTGGCCATTACAGAGACTTGGTTGTCACAAGGGTAGGAATAGCTGCTGGATATTCCAGGGTTTAGATGTTTCAAAAGGGACAGGGACGGAGATGAAAGAGGTGGGGGAGTGGCTTTGCTGATCAGGAACAGTGTCACAGCTATAGAAAGGGAGGATGTCCTGGAGGGATTGTCTACTGAGTCAGTGTAGGTGGAAGTCAGAAACAGGAAGGGAGTGATCATTCTATTGGGTGTTTTCTACAGACCCTCCAATAGCAGCAGAGACATTGAGGAGAAGATCGGGAGGCAGATTTTGGAGAGGTGCAAAAATAACAGGGTTGTTGTCATGAGTGATTTCAACTTCCCTAATATTGATTTGGCACCTCCTTAGTGTAAAGGGGGATAGATGAGGCAGAGTTTGTTAGGTGTGTCCCAGAAGGATTCCTGACACAGTATGTGGACAGGCCGACTAGAGGAGAGGCCATACTGGACCTGGTACTAGGCAATGAGCCTGATCAGGTTTCAGATCTCTCGGTGGGAGAGCATTTTGGAGACAGTGACCATAACTCCTTGACCTTTACTGTAGCCTTGGAGAGGGATAGGAGCAGACGACATGGGAAAGTATTTAACTGGGGGAGAGGGAATTATGATGCTTTTAGGCAGGAACTTGGGAGCGTAAATTGGGAACAGATGTTCTTGGGGAAGTGCACAGTGGAAATGTGGAGGTTGCTTAAGGAATACTTGCATGGGGCTCTGGATAGGTTTATCCCATTGAGGCAGGGTAAGGATGGTAGAGTGAAGGAACCATGGTTGACAAGAGACCTAGAACATCTTGTCAAGATGAAGAAAGAAGCTTACCAAAGGTTTAGAAAGCAAGGATCAGACAGGGCCTTGAAGAGTTACAAGGTAGCTAGGAGGGAGCTTAAGAATGGACTTAGGAGAGCAAGAAGGGGGCATGAGAAGGCCTTGGTGAGTAGGATTAAGGTAAACCCCAAGGCGTTCTATGTGTATGTGAAGAACAGGAGGATGATTAGAGTGAGGGTAGGACCAATCGGGGATAAAAGAGGAAACGTGCCTGGAGTCGGAAGAGGTAGGGGAGGTTCTTAATGAATACTTTGCTTCAGTATTCACCAGTGAGAGAGACCTTGATGTTTGTGAGGATGGCGTACGACAGACTGATACGCTTGGGCATGTCGACATGAGCAAAGAGGATGTGCTGGAACTTTTGAAAATCATTAGGATAGATAAGTCACCGGGGCTGGACGGGATATATCCAAGGTTATTACAGGAAGCGAGGGAAGAGATTGCTGTGCCCTTGGCGATGATCTTTGTGTCCTCAATGGCCACAGGAGTAGTGCCAGATGATTGGAGGGTGGCAAATGTTGTTCCTTTGTTTAAGAAAGTGAGTAGTGTGGCGACTCACCGTCTAGTCGGGCGAACCGGCTCGGCAGTCGGGTCGCGCGGCGTCGGAGCGACAAGGCCCAAGATGGCGGCGGGCCTCGTCTTTCTGAGTGACGGGGAGAACCCGCGTGCGGGAAAGTCCTGATGACGTAGGACTTACGTCATTACCGGTTGTTTTGGGCGGGAACATTCTCCCTTAAAGGGCCCGCGCAAGGCGGGAAAATAAACCAGTTCTGTTTGGCAATCCTCCGAGTCGAGTCTTGTTTTATTCCGCGGTAGCAACCGCTACATTGGTGACCCCGATGGTCCAAACGGCTTTTGGACCCGCAAAATGGACGACAGCGCAGCAGCCAACGCAGTGGCCCTCAAGCTGCCCACCTTTTGGACACTTCGGCCCAGCGTCTGGTTTGACCAGGCCGAAGCACAATTCCACCTTCGGCAGATCACCTCTGACTCCACGAAGTACTACCATGTGGTTAGCTCTCTGGACCAGGAGACAGCCGCCCAGGTTGGAGACTTCATCCAGTCGCCTCCGGAGGAAGATAAGTACCCGGCTTTCAAAGACCTTTTGATCCGGACCTTCGGCCTCTCCCGTCATGAGCGCGCCGCCCGCCTGCTTCATCTGGATGGCCTGGGGGACAGATCCCCATCCACCCTAATGAATGAGATGCTGGCATTGGCCGAGGGTCACAAGCCATGCCTGATGTTCAAACAGGCCTTCCTCGAACAGCTCCCCGATGACATCCACTTGTTAGCCAACGCCGACTTCAGCAACCCCCGTGAGCTGGCCGCCCGGGCAGATGTTCTGTGGAGGGCCAAGCGCGAGAGCGGTTCGTCCGTCAGTCAAATCACCAGGCCGCGAGCCCAACGCCCGCCTCGCCCGGCCCCAGCAACCGAGCAACCATGCCCCAGGAACGCAGACGACGACACGGGTGACCAGCTGTGCTCCTACCATCAGAGGTGGTGTGCGGAGGCCCGTCGATGCCGCCCACCCTGCAAGTTTCAGGGAAACGCCAGGGCCAGCCGCCGCTGATGGCTACGGCGGCTGGCCGCCGACAGAGCCTCCTCTTCGTTCAGGACAAGAAATCTGGACAGCGTTTCCTCGTTGATACTGGAGCGGAGGTCAGTATTTTGCCCCCGACAGGCCGCGACACTCGTGACAGGCCACCAGGTCCTCTACTCAGTGCCGCCAACGGTACAACGATATGGTCTTTCAGCACCCGTACGCTTCAATTACACTTTGACGGCAGCCGTTTTACCTGGACCTTTACCCTTGCCACCGTCGCCCAACCACTCCTAGGAGCCGATTTCCTTCGGGCCCACAATCTGTTAGTCGACCTGCGAAGGAAGCGGTTAGTCCACTCTAGCACTCTCCGGACCTATCCCCTGGGAGAAATCAGCCCACCAGCCCTGCGCCTGGACTCCATTTCCCTTTCTGGCGACGATTTCGCCAAGCTCCTAGCCGAATTCCCATCGATTTTGGCACCTTCGTTTACAAACTCTATGCCCACACATGGGGTACGACACCACATCATTACCACAGGGCCACCCCTTCATGCCCGAGCAGGATGATTACCTCCAGACAAGCTCTGCCTGGCAAAGGAAGAGTTCCGTCACATGGAGGAGCTGGGGATTGTTCGCAGGTCAGACAGCCCCTGGGCCTCCCCCCTGCACATGGTCCCCAAAGCCACCGGAGGGTGGAGGCCCTGCGGCGACTACCGCAGGCTGAATGACGCCACCACCCCGGACCGCTATCCCATCTCTCACATCCAGGACTTCGCAGCGAACTTACACGGGGCCCGCTTCTTTTCCAAAGTGGACCTTGTTAGGGGATACCACCAAATCCCGGTCCATCCGGATGACGTCCCCAAAATTGCGATTATCACCCCATTCGGCCTGTTCGAATTCCTTCGGATGCCGTTCGGCCTTAAGAACGCCGCGCAGACCTTCCAGCGGCTGATGGACGCGGTAGGCCGAGACCTGGACTTAGTGTTCATTCACTTGGACGACATACTGATCGCCAGCCGTAACCGCCAGGAACACCTTTCCCACCTCCGCCAGCTGTATTCCCGCCTCTGCGATTTCGGCCTCACGATCAACCCGTCCAAATGCCAATTCGGACTTGACTCTATCGATTTCCTCGGCCACAAAATCACCAGTGACAGGACAACACCCCTACCCGCCAAGGTGGATGCTATCCGCCATTTTGCCCGCCCCGACACAGTCAAAGGCCTACAGGAATTCCTTGGGATGGTCAACTTTTACCATCGTTTCATCCCTGCAGCAGCCCGTATCATGCGCCCTCTGTTCTCGCTGCTGGCTGGTAAGGGCAAGGACATCACCTGGACTGACGAGGCTGCGGCTGCTTTCCTTAAGGCCAAAGATGCCCAGGCAGACGCCACGATGCTGGTACACCCCAGGACTGACGTCCCGACTGCCCTCACGGTAGACGCGTCCAACACCGCGGTGGGTGGGGTACTGGAACAGCTACTCGAAGGCTGCTGGCAACCCTTGGCATTTTTCGGCAAGCACCTTAGACCGCCCGAACTGAAGTACAGCACTTTTGATCGGGAACTTCTAGCGCTGTATCTGGCGGTCCGGCATTTCCGATACTTTCTAGAAGGCAGGCCTTTCACCGCTTTCACCGATCATAAGCCTCTGTCCTTTGCCTTCTCCAAAGTCTCCGATCCCTGGTCAGCTCATCAGCAGAGACATTTATCCTACATTTCCGAGTTCACAACTGACATCCAACATGTCTCCGGAAAGGATAATGTCGTTGCTGATGCACTTTCCAGACCAACCATCCACAACCTATCCTTGGGTGTCGACTACGCGGCCCTAGCTGACGCACAGCAAGCCGACGACGAACTGCCCAGCTACAGAACCGCAGTCTCAGGTCTGCAGCTCCGAGGTTTCTTGGTTGGTCCAGGTCAGCGGACCCTACTTTGCGACGTTGCGACTGGTCAGCCCCGCCCTATAGTCCCTGCAGCCTGGCGGAGACGCGTTTTTGACTCGGTACATGGGTTGGCGCACCCGTCCATCAGATCTACTGTCCGACTGGTCGCCAGCAAGTTTGTCTGGCATGGCCTGCGCAAACAGGTCAGTGAGTGGGCCAGGACTTGTCCGCACTGCCAGACGTCAAAAATCCAGCGACACACCAAGGTCCCACCACAGCAGTTCGAGCCTACCCGTAGGAGGTTCGACCACATACACGTCGACCTCGTGGGCCCTCTGCCGGTTTCAAGAGGAGCCCGGTACCTCCTTACCATCGTGGACCGGTTCACGAGGTGGCCTGAGGCAACCCCCCTGACTGACATCACCACTGATTCCTGCGCCTGGGCGCTGCTCACAACTTGGGTCTCACGTTTTGGCGTTCCGGCCCACATCACTTCAGACAGAGGCACCCAATTCACCTCCAGTCTCTGGGCTGCATTAGCGAACCTGCTAGGGACGCAGCTGCACACCACCATGGCCTACCATCCTCAATCAAACGGGTTGGTGGAACGTTTTCACCGCCATCTGAAATCGGCCTTGATGGCCCGCCTGAAGGGTCCTAACTGGGTTGACGAGCTGCCTTGGGTCCTGCTCGGCATACGCACTGCCCCCAAAGAAGACCTCCGCACTTCGTCAGCTGAGCTTGTATACGGGGCGCCACTAGTTGTCCCCGGGGATTTCATACCTGCCCTTCGGGACCAAGGGGAACAACCCCCAGCAGTCCTACAAAGACTGCGCGAGAAGCTTGGCGACTGGCCCCGATTCCCACCTCACGGCACGGTCAAGCCCCATCCTGCCAGCCCAAGGAACTACGGGACTGTAAGTTTGTTTTCGTTCTCAGGGGCACACCTTGGGCGCCATTGCAACGACCATATGAGGGACCGTTCCGAGTCATACGGAATAACGGATCCACTTTTATTTTGGACATTGGAGGCAGGGAACAGGTTTTCACGGCGGACCGCCTCAAACCGGCCCATTTGGATCTGCAACAGCCTGTCGAGGTTGCCACGCCGCGACGCAGAGGCTGCCCCCCTAAGCGGCAGCTGGCACAGCCCACGGACCTTGGGGACTGTATCACCGGTTCTGGGGGGCATTGTGTGGCGACTCACCGTCTAGTCGGGCGAACCGGCTCAGCAGTCGGGTCGCGCGGCGTCAGAGTGACGAGGCCCAAGATGGCGGTGGGCCTCGTCTTTCCGAGTGACGGGGAGAAACCGCGCGCGGGAAAGTCCTGATGACGTAGGACTTACGTCATTACCGGTTGTTTTGGGCGGGAACATTCTCCCTTAAAGGGCACGCGCAAGGCGGGAAAATAAACCAGTTCTGTTTGGCAATCCTCCGAGTCGAGTCTTGTTTTATTCCGCGGTAGCAACCGCTACAGTAGGGACAAACCTGGGAATTACAGGCCAGTGAGTCTTACTTTAGTGATGGGCAAATTACTGGATAAGATTCTTAGAGACAGGATTTATGGGCATTTGGAGAAGCATAGGCTGATTAGGGACAGTCAGCATGGCTTTATGAGGGGCAGGTCATGCCTCATGAGCCTGATTGAATTCTTTGAGTATGTGACAAAGCACATTGATGAAGGTAGAGCAGTGGATGTGGTGTACATGGATTCCAGTAAGATGTTTGATAAGGTTCCAAATGGAAAGCTCATTCAGAAAGTCAGGAGGCACGGGATCCAGGGAAACTTGGCTGTGTGGATTCAGAATTGGCTCGCCCATAGAAGACAGAGGGTGGTTGCAGACAGAGCATATTCTGCCTGGAGGTCAGTGACCAGTGGTGTTCTGCAGGGTTCTGTTCTGGGACCCCTGCTCTTTGTGATTTTTATAATTGACTTGGATGAGGATGTGTGAGGGTGGGTTAGTAAGTTTGCAGAAGACATGAAGGTGGGTGGTGTTGTGGATAGTGTTGAAAGTTGCTGTAGGTTACAGCAGGACATTGATAGGATGCAGAGCTGGGCTGAGAAGTGGCAGATGGAATTCAACCCAGAAAAGTGTGAAGCGATGCACTTTGGAAGATCGAATTTGAAGGCAGAATACAAGGTTAATGGCAGGGTTCTGCAGTGTGGAGGAACAGAGGGACCTCGGGGCCCACGTCCATAGATTCCTCAAGGTTGCCGCACAGGTTGATGGGGTTGTTAAGAAGACGTATGGAGTGTTGGCCTTCATTAGTCAGGGTATTAAGTTCAAGAGCTGTGAGGTAATGTGGCAGCTCTATAAAACTCTGGTTAGACCACACTTGGAGTATTGCATTCAGTTCTGGTCGGCTCATTTTACGAAGGAAGCGGAAGCTTTAGAGAAGGTGCAGAGGAGATTTCCCAGGATGCTGCTTGGATGGGAGAGCACGTCTTATGAGGATAGGCTGAGTGAGCTAGGGCTTTTCTCTTTGGAGCAAAGAAGGATGAGAGGTGACTTGATAGAGGTGTACAAGATGATAAGAGGCATAGATCGAGTGGACAGTCAAAGATTTTTTCCCAGGGAGAAAATGGCTAACACGAGGGGACATAATTTTAAGCTGGTTGGAGGAAGATATAAGGGGGATGTCAGAGGCAAGTTTTTTTTTACACAGAGTGGTGGGTACATGGAACGCACTGCCGTCAGAGGTTGTGGAGGCAGATACATTAGGAACATATAAGAGACTCTCAGATAGCCGCATGAATCATAGAAAAATGGAGGGGGCTATGTGGGAGGGAAGGGTTAGATAGATCTTGGAGCAGGATAAAATGTCGACACAACATCGTGGGCGAAAGGGCCTGTACTGTGCTGTAGTGTTCTGTGTTCTAAATTATATATGAAATAAAAATAAAAGAAAGGAAATTATTTCTGAGGCTTGACAAGAGTGTTACAGCCCTAGTTGTTCATTCTCCCTTTCTCCTGCTTGCAGTTATCCCCGGAAAATGTGTATGAGGTGCTGTGTATTGCTGACATGTATCTTCTGCCAGGCTTGAAGAGGCTGTGTGGGAAGACCCTTGCAACCATGCTGACTGAGGACACCGTAGTCAGCATCTGGAAGACAGCAAAACTCTTCAGACTTTCCCGATTGGAAGACCAGTGCACAGAATACATGGCTAAAATCATCGAGAAGGTAATTTTTACTTTGCACTGGTGGGGTAATAGGTATGAACTAAATGTTGGAGGAACTCAGTGGGTCAGGCAGCATCTGGACTCAACCCAAAACATCGGCTGTCCATTTCCCTCCACAGATGCTGCCTGACCTGCTGAGTTCCTCCAGCATCTTGTTTGTTGCTCCAGATTCCAGCATCTGCAAACTCTTGTGTTTCCATGACCTAAATGTTGTCTATCTCCACATGGGCTTAGGTCATTGAGTGTGAGGGACAGTGGGTGGCATTATTGTAAGAATTAATAATGTTTTATGACAAAGCTTGGATACGATCGGGGAAAAAAAACAAAACCAGTTACTAATTAAGATCCATTTTTTTGTCAATTGATGTATAAAATTGAAGTTCTTGGCTCGCTCTGTAGGCCACTGATCAGACCCTAGTGATAAGGAAGTTGTGCTTTTGCTTGTGAAGAAAATAACTTCACGTGATCTTAGTTAAAGATTGTTAAAGGAATTAACAAATGGTCAGTCGGAATTGTGCTGTAACCTGGCACACAAGTAATACGTTGGGATGTGAAGAGTGGGAAAAGAGATCGGGTGGAATGTTTTTGCCTGAAGTGTAACATGGTTTTAGAAAAGTTATCAAGGAATGAGTTTTGAAGGGAATTAATATACTTGGTTTGAAAAGGCAATTTAAGCATTGATATTGGAGAAAAGAGTTTGAGGGTTAAAATATGTAATTGGCTTAATGACCTGTTTGTTTTTCTGTAACTACTTGTCAATCTTGGTGATAGAACATAGAACATTACAGCACAGTACAGGCCCTTCGGCCCACGATGTTGTGCCGACATTTTACCTTACTCTAAGAGCTATCTAACCTTTCCCTGCCACATAGCTCTCCATTTTTCTATCATTCATATGGCTATCTAAGAGTCTCTTAAATGTCCCTAATGTATCTGCCCCCACAACCTCTGCTGGCAGTGCGTTCCATGTACCCACCACACTCTGTGTAAAAAAAAACTTACCTCTGACATCCCCCTTATACCTTCCTCCAATCACCTTAAAATTATGCCCCCTTGTGTGAGCCATTTTCGTCCTGGGAAAAAGTCTCTAACTACCCACTCGATCTATGCCTCTTATCATCTTGTACACCTCTTGTTTGGACTTCTCCTTGAATCGCTGCTGTTCATGTACTGGAAGTGTTTGCCCAGCAGTGTGGGGATGATAATTCAGTACCTTTGCAGGAGTAGTGACTGGTGTTCTAAAAAGTATGGTGTGTTATTTGGAAGGAATAACAGTTCCATGATCTTAAATAATATATTCATTTGAGAGTCATGGCAAATGTCATCGGACTGAATTCTAGTTGGTTGCCTGGTCTGGGAAAGAATTGCCACAGATTTCCTAAGAATACTAATAGCAGCAGGAATAGGCTCAATGACCCTTCAAGAATGGTTCTCAGCTCATTGTTGACCTCAGCTTGATCTTCCCACACTATCCCCATAGCCATTGAGTCATGTAGTATCCAAAGTCTCTGTCTTCGGTGATTGGAGAGCTGATCCTCAAGCTTTTAAGTTAAATTATTTATCTTCATCTTAGTTCTAAATGGCTGATTCCATCATGTGAATTTGTAACTCTTTGTTCTAGGGCTCCAAGCCAGAAGAAACTTCCTCCCAGTAATTACTCAGTGAAGTTTATTAAGTATTTTATGTTTCAATGAGAACACCTCTCATCAAATCTCTAGGGAGTATTTCCCTAGCTGCCTTAATCTCCTCTTGTAAGACAATGCCACAACACAGAAGTCCATCATGCAATCAACATGAAATCAGTACAGTAAGCCGTTCTTCCTGTATAATTTCCCCCAAAAGATCTATTAAGCCCTAGTCCCGGTCACGACCCATACTGAAAGACTTTGGGCAGTGTTTGTCTCAGAGTGCTCCCCCCCCAACCCGGCCAGATATCCTGGCCAGGATTTTGTGGTTAGAGCTGGTGCAGGATCTGCGAGATCACTGATTTCAGTGGGATTTTTAGGGTTTTGAGGGAGAAAAATTAGGCAAATTTTAAAAAGAAATCTGGCTTCATGTTATTTCAAAATGCTTTATTTTGAAAGAATACATTTTAGTTTTTAATTATTTCATTTTTGTGGATTCCAAGTCTTTGTGAATGTCGGTGAAACTTTGACACCTGGCTGTCAAAGATTTCCGGAGAAGTTGTGTGGACGGGGCTTCCTCTGACCTGCCCATGTGACTCCAATACACCGTCTGAAGCCCTGCCACTGACTGGGGCCTTGTGGCTTGGATCTAGGAATGTCTGAATAAGCAAGTTTGGTCATCTGGATTTGGCAAAGGTAGGTTCCAGGGGATTAGTGAACATGGCGGTGAATGCAGGCAGCAGGTCCCACTCTGGAAAATCCAGGTCAATCCCTTTTTGCAACAGGGATTGAATCAGTTTCTTTCTAAAGTTGCCAGCTGGCTCATGATAAGCTGTTTTATCTGATATGCATTTTTGGCCCAGTGCTGAACAAGGTTGCTTAACAGTCTTAATGTTATTGATGTAGGGACTACAAACCGAACCTTAACACGAAACCATGACAAGACAAAAGAGGCTTTGTCCATTTATACAGAGGAGGAGGGATATTCCTGTCATCTCTATACTTGCTTGAAGTTTATTGTTTGGATTTTGCCACTATTAGAGACTATTCATTATGCCATTCATTACAACGCCTGTGTCTCTCGGCACATGGTCAACTGTGAACTCGATAAAAACAAGAAGAAATTGGTAACTCGGTGTCCAAAAACATGCACACATAGCCTATGAGAGCTACTGCCTGTGTTTACCTAAATCAAAGGAACATTCCTTGGGAAACAGGCTAGTTATAGTCACTAAGTCGTTATGCGTTCAGACCTCATTAGTTGGATAAATTAGCTACTAATATTGCATTAGGAATGTATTGTTCCAATATTTAATTGTTCACTGTTTCATTGAGGCATTGCAGCAGTGTTTGAAAATTATAGAATGCAAAGCAAGTATAATTACTGTTTGTTTAGTTTGAAAAAAATCTTCCTTTGAGCATTACTTAGTTCTGCAGTGGATTTTTTCTACCAACAACAATGTACCTATTTTGTTTTAGCCATAAAACAGTTCCATTCAATTAATTGTCAAACAGCTTTGTAGAAATCCCTCGGTGGTGCCTCACATTTATATAGAACTGGAATTGTTAACCATTTCAGTTCAAACTATCACCTAGCATTTTTGATTGAGTACAAAATGTCTGTACTTGCATAGCACAGATGGTGTCTCTCAGGAAACTCTCAAATAAGTTGCTTTGAAGTATAGAGATTATTTCTCTCTAGAAAAATGTGATCTTCTTCCAAGCAGCTTGACAGCTACATACCAGCTCCCCAGGAGGTGCTCACCCAGCTTATTCCCAGAATCAAAATAGTGCCTCTGATATAAATGACTCCTGAGGCATCTGACTATTGTTGCTGTTACTGTCACATTAGCTCTAGAAGCACTACATCAAGTTATAAACGGTGTAGGGATAATTTTTTAATATTAAGTTTCTTATCCCGACCAATAGTTCCCCCCTCAACCAAGACTATTAAAATCAGTAACTCTTCATTCACCTTGATGCTATCTGTTTCTCTATCCAGCTCTAGTTCATGTGAAGTGTTTTGGACATTACAGTTGGGATACGCATTTACTTGAATTCTCTGTTCTTTTACCAATGTTGAAGGTTATTTATGCTTCATGCCTGTCTAAGAGAGTAGGTGAGGTCTCAGATTAACAATTAATTTGAAAGATGGCACTACTGGCTGTGACGTACTTGCTCAATGCTGCACTGGGCGTAAGACAGTGTAAGCCTTGCAAGCCCAGTGTCAGATTCCCAGATAGAATCGAGCTCAGGTGTGATGTTGAAGGGAAGGAAATTTGCCTCAATTCTCACCACTTTTGTTTCTACTTTGTAGCTTGTGGAGTCGGAGGAGTTTGCTCAGGTGGTAAAAGAGGACGCCACAGCTGTAGAGGCCCGACAGGAGACTGACTCTATCCCCCTTGTAGACGATATCCGCTTCCATGTTACTAGTAACGTACAGACTTACAGTGCCATTGAGGAAGCTAATCAGAAGCTGAAAGCTCTGGAAGAACTCCTGGCTAGATTGGAACTCGAGTGTTAAATTGCTTTGCAGTTGCGACTGGCTGCATAGACCATATTGGAGGTCAGCACTGAAAACAACGAGCCTTTGCTCTGACAATACTTTTCAATTTTCGTAAGCTTGACTACATCTTGATAAGAATCAAGGATGTTTATTAGGAGATGTGTCCCATTTTGTTGGCCTACATTAAATGGAAGTCTAAAGCAATAAGGTAGAGCCCTTACAAGTGTTCTTTAACTTTCCAGCTAGTACAGATTCTTAAGTAGTAATCCTCATTTTCCAATCGCAACGATCAATGTTTTCAGCAATGCCGTTTCAAGCATCAAGGTTGGTACTTCAATTTGCTGCATTCTTGTTAGAAATCTCTGCTGAGAACTGAAAGAAAGCTTGAGAAATACTTCCAAATGCCACCAAAATCTTGCAGTGTGAATCTTAACTTGCATTTGAATAAAGAATGCTAAATATTAACTACTTATCTATCATAATCTGTAAGAGAAATCAGGGTGAACATCTGATCAAATGTCCTCATCTGAAATCTTCCTTTTGTTATTTTTCCTCCTTCATTCATAAACATCAAGTTTGCAGGATCTTCTGAGCTTTTATTTAAGATATATGTTATTTGTAGTTCTTATTTTAAAACAAAACTGTGCTGTAGGGATCCGAAGATATGGAAAATTTGCAAAACCTGGGTGTCAGCCTGCTAACTTCACAATGCCACTTTTTCATTATAGCAGTATCCGTAACTGCACCAGCCTGGCCCAGTGTAATTGTTTGGCCAGCCAAGGAGAGTATTGGCAGGAAAGCTGAGTGTCTGCTGTCGTTGAGATTTCTGCCGATCAGTTCATTTATGTCCTATTGCTCAGGCCCCATGTGATATGAGTCAATGGCACTAGAAGTGTTAAATCCCTAAAGGAGCAGCTACCTTGTGGTGAATGTGGAGATGGATCCACATTCTAATAATGTGTGAATGTGGGTGGGGAGACGAGGGTAAAGTATAATGGTGTTACTTTTTCCTCCAAGCTGAAATTGACTTTTGCATCTATGCCTATTTAGTCTAATCTCTTGATAAGTGTTAGGGATGTTTGATTATGCACTTTACCCCAGATTCTGTACTGTTATTTACATAGGCCCACAGGTAATTTGGTTCACTGAGCCCACCCTGCCAATTTTGTTGGTCATGGCAGCTCTAACATTTTAATCTTAATTCTTGCATTTTGAGCTGTTTCCCTTTAATAATATTACTTACACGTTCCGCACCTGCCTCCTTTCAGACTGTGAGCATGGAGCGTTCCGTGATCCTGTCACTCTTTTTTGGATCATTCTGTGGGAATGTTGATATTGATGAGGGAACCCCTGTTTACCTCATCCCTGGCTGTTCCTGGGATGCGAACCCACGTGTCCTGGGGCCTGACCATTACTCTTCACGTGCTGACTGTCTTTCTCATATCCCGTCCACCTACCACCCCCACCACCAGAACCAGACCATTTTGAATCAAACCACTCATATTGGTGCCTATAATTGAGCCTGGGATCCTTCAAGCATTTAATACCAGCTCACTGTATACCTCCTCATTAAGCTACCAGGGTTACTAATTATAGCAAATCTAATCTCAGTTCTTTTGGATTCCACTCTGTGCAGGCAAACACAATGTGAAGTTGTTTTGCTTTACTCTTTAAAAATCATATTTCTAGACATGGCAGCATGGTTCAATGTTTGGCCTATACTGCACAAAAATTGGAAATTCATACTTAATGATGAATTGCTCCCGAACAGCTACTACAGAATATATCCTTTATTATTTTATCTAACTGAGAATGTATATTATTTATTTCATTTAAAACCTACTTGGCCCATCGAGCAGCGGACTTTAAAAATATTGCAACGCTCCTGCAGTATGGATCACATTTAATGGATCACATCCTTGTTTAATTATTCAGTGCTCATTCCCAGGATCGCTGTAGTGAAGACTTGTTACAGATGCTGTAGATTTCAAGTAATGAAATTCAAAGATAAGCCCCGGATAGCTTCACATTTAAAATGTGGCGTGATTTTCTCTCCATGCAAATGAATGTTAATGAGCTAAGTTATTTATAAACCTCAATATGTTGTTACCAGCAGGAAGTGTAATTTTTTTTTGTTCTTGGGTGAAGAAACTGCTTTCCTCAATGAGAGATTTGTGATTATTTAATAGAAATTGAAGTGAGTGGGGTAATATTGGGATGCAAGTCGCCTCTCAGCATAAAACTCTGCTGGATATTAAAGGTCAAATGTTAAATGGGTTTGAGCCTTACTGGAATAAACTTAAAATGATGCTGTTCTTATGAAGTACTTTGGGACTAAATTGTCCCTTTGGTGCACTCAACCCAGCAGCTATCTGCGATGAAATCTGGTGAATGATTTTATTTCCTGTCAGATGGTAGATATCTTCCCAGCTGCCTGTGATGGTTCAAATTTCTCTTGAAGATTTTCACATGATTTTAGATGGCTGTTGTGGACTTGGAAACATTTATACACATATAAAGGAGAAATAAGATTTAGTACACTACTACCAATACAATAATGGGAGAAAATCATATTTATGTCAGTTAGCTTCTGTGCTAAAGCAGTGTAATTCTTGTGTGGTAATTTTACTTCATTACTTCAAATTGATTCCATCTGCCACCATCAGTAATTACCATTATTTTATGCAAGTGTTCCATTGCTCCAAACACTTGACGAACACAATCCACATTTGCATCCAGAATCTATAATGGTCCTGTTAAGTGATATTGCATTTAAGGATTGATAGCTGAATAGCAAAAAAAATCCCTGTAGATACTGGAAATAAAACAAGAAGGTGCTGGGGCTACGTAAAAGGTACAGCGACGTTTGCGATGAGGGAAGCAAGATTAACTTTTAAAATTGCTAACCCTTCATCCGAACTGGAAAAATGAGGAAACGGGTGTAGAGAGGGGGCAGGAGAGAAGAGAATAAAGGAACTACCTGTGAGGGGGTGGTGGACGAGGTTGTCCGGCTGACACACTAGTTTGCGGTGCCATTTAAGAGAGGGAAATGAATGCTTGTTAATTGTAGCTGATCTATCTGGAGGAATGTAAATAGCAAAGGATGAATGAGGACCAGCTGGGAGAGAGAGAGAAAGAGTAGGAATTGTAGGATGCAGAATGTTTCCCATTGCTGGAAATACTCAGTAGATCAGGTAGCATCTGTGGAGAGAGAAAAATTGCAATAGGTGGATTAACTGGCTAGTTCTGATGCAAACTGAAAAGGCTGGTTATCTGATATTGCTGAACAAGAGTATTGAGACCCAAGGGCTGTAGCCTGCCCCGAGGGAAGATAAGGTGCTGTTCCGTGGGCTTGCATTGGGCTTCATTGGAACAATGTAGGAGGAGGCAGAGGTCAGAATGGGAATAGAATGGAAAATTAAAGTGACAGACAACTCAAAGTTTCAAGTCACCCCTGTAGATGAATGGAGGTGTTCTGCAAAGCTGTTACCCACTCTGTGCTTGGTTTCTCCACTGCAGAGGACAATGCATTGTGAGCACAAAGTGCACGAGTTGATTAGCAGAAGCACAAATCAACTCGTGCATCACCCGGAAAAGAGTGTCGGAGTCCCTGGAAGGTGGGAAGGGTCGAGGTGAAAGGACAGTGAAGCATGGGAAAGTTCTTTGAGAAGGGGTGTGGTTGTTGGAAATGGATGCATGAACCAGGGAGTCACGGAGACTTTCAAATACTGGAGGGGGTGGAATATGTATAGTGGTGGAATCTCATTACAGGTGAGGGAAATCATGGAGAATCACCTGTTAAATATAGAGACGTGGGGTGGAAGGCAAGCACAAAGAGGGCCCTATCATTACTCTGGTTGGGAGGAGGGGTTGTGAGAGCACCATCATACCTCCCTTATTTGGTTCCACTCTTCACAAAATCAGATTATCTGCCGTGCGTGGCAGCTTGCATTGTCCAGCTTGCCTGCTAGTTCAGTGACATTCAATGGTTGCGTTATTACGGAAAGGATTTGGAGGCTTTAGGGAGGGTGCAGAAGAGATTTACCAGGATGTTGCCTGAATAACAGAGTATTAGTTATAAGGAGAGGTTGGACAAACTTGGATGGTTTTCTCTGGAGCATTAGGAGCTGAGAGGTGACCTGATAGAATTTTATATACTTCAGTCCAAGATAGGGTAGAGTCTTTTTCCCAGGGTGGGAATGTCAAATATTTGAGAGGATAGCTTTAAGGTGAGAGGGGAGAAGTTTAAAAGAGATTTATGAGGCAAGTCTTTCTCACAGAGAGTGGGATGCACTGCCATTTGAGTGGTAGAAGCAGATATGATAGCAATGTTTTAGAGGCGATGTTGGCACCGGAAGAGTGGCGACACTTGCGGGCTGCCCCCCCAGCACACTCTCAGTAACACAAAAAAATGCATTTTACTGTGTGTTTTGATGTACATGTGGCTAATCTTATATCGGAAGACACATGAACAGGCAGGGAATGAAGGGATGTAGACTGTGAATGAAAATGGGATGAGTTTAAATTGGCATCTTGGATGGTGTAGACACTGTGGTGTGAAGGGCCAGTTCTTATGCTGTGATATTCTTTGTTCTATGGTGTACTGCAGGATCACCGATGGGGCTCTTCTCTCCGTAGTATACACCATCAATCCTGATGTCAATGTCGAAGGTATGATTGGTAAAGCTTGCAGATGATGCAATAATTAGTGATGGTGTCAATAATGACACGGGTGATCTTTGGCTACCGAATGATATTGATGAGCTGGTTAGATGGGCAAAGCTGTGGCAGATGGAATTTAATCCTAAAAAAATCCGAGGTGATATGTTTTGAGAGGGCTAATAGGTTGGGATATACACAATGAATGTAAGGAATACATACTTTCATCAGTCAGGGCATGGAATAGAAGAACAGGGCGGCTATGGTACAAGTCCTTTTGTTGTGCCTGAGCTGCAGTATTGTGTGCAGTTCTGGCTGCTGCACTATAGTAATGTGATGGCACTGAAGATAATGAATATTCTCTGCATTGAGATGTTGCCTGGGATGCAGTGGCTGGATAGGCTGGGTTAGCTGAAGGGGGGCGGTGGGAGGGGCCTGACTGAGGTGTACAAAATTATGAGGGGCATAGACAGGGCAAGTAGTGAGAAACTTTTCTCTGTAGCAGACCAGAGGTGTAGGTTTAAGAGACAGGAGATTTAGAGGGCGTTAGAGGAACATTTTTTTCACCCAGAGGGTGGTTGAAATCTGGAGGCAGGTACACTTACAGCATTTAGAAAAGCACTTGAAGCACCATGGCACGGTGTGCTAGTGATTGGGATTAGTATAGCTAGGTATTTCATGAGCTGCATGACACTATAATAATAACTTGGATGTGCAGAACTGTTGTCATAATGAAATATCCCTAGACAATTTACAGGAGTGTTAGTTTAGCAAATTTGACAATGAACTACTCAAGAAGAAATTAGAACAGATGAGCAAGACTTGGCCGGGGTAGGTTTTAAGGAAAGCGTTAAAGAAGGAGTGAAAGGTAGAGTGATTTAGAATGGGAATTACTAAGCTTATGACCCAGGTAGTAATTAAGTGGCCATTTAGGTGAGGTATCAAACAGCTATGGATTCTTCAAGCAATCTGTTTCTTCCATAAGCCTAACAATTGGCAGCATATTAGTGTTGAGATCACTGCTGGGATATTATATGAAGCACTGTGAAAATGTGATTTATTTATTGGATGTTAGTACAGTGTGCCATGCCATGTAGAATCAAGCTGTATAATGGTTCTAATGCTTCCTGCACTTCAAGTTGTTCTCACCCTGTACAAAAAGGGAAAGGTGTCATTGTTATGTTTTGAGAACAGTTTGCTTAACTTCTCATTGGCTTCACCTGTAATACTTAAAGTGGAAAAATCTTTCATTAGAATTCATTTATGCACTGAATACTCTATTTGCACCTGTTTTGTTCTGCTGCAATGAATAAAAACAGCAGGGGTCCTTCCTTACATATTCAAATTTTGAACCTTGTTGTGACTATTTCATCAATGCCAATATTATCATCGCAATGTAATAAAACTTCGAAGCTTGCCATAGTGGAATTTGATCTGTATTGTGGTACTATGATAATCATTATAGTACTGTACCCTTCTAAAATATTGGTGGCCTTCTGCACTACTACATTAATCAGTCTCCAGCAGATATTATCACATCTGATTATGCACAAAAGTTTAGGTGGACACTTTTTACTGAGGTACTGCTGCACTGACATAGAGTCTTCCAGGTGAAGTGTACAGCAACCACATCTGCTCTACAGGAGGGCAGTATTTTAAGGAACAGCAAGGATTTGCCATCAGCATTCCTGCCAATATTTATCAGTCAACCAGCATCTCTCAAATAGGTTTTCTGTTAATTATCTCAATTTAGGACTATTTTATTAATAGCAATTTTGAAATTGAAGCTAATTGCTCAAATGCATTCCTTTATAAGAAGATACTGCTGATTCTTCAATTTCACCATAATCCGGTTTATGGTTCATGGTCTTTGTTTTACTGTCACCCAGCTATTTCTGCTACAAAAACAGAAAATTGTTTTCTCTGGAGCATCAGAGGCTGAGGGGAGACCTGATTGAAGTTTATAAAATTATGAGAGGCATAGATAGGGTGGACACTCAGAATCTTTTTCCCAGGATAGAAATGTCAAATATGAGAGAACATGCATTTAAGGTGAGGGGGGGGGGGAAGATTACGGGAGATGTGAGGGTCAATCTTTTACACAGAGGGTGGTGGGTGCCTGGAACGGGCTGCCAGGGGTGGTGGTGGAAGCAGATACGATAGTGGTGTTTAAGAGGCTGTTAGACACATGAATATGCAGGGAATAGAGGGATATGGATCATGTGCAGGCGGAAGAGATTTAGTTCAATTTGGCATCGTGTTCAGCACAGACTTCACGGGCAGAAGGACCAGTTCCTGTGCTGTACTGTTCTATGCAGGAAACACTAAGCAGGTCAGGCAATATCTGTGGGAAGAGAAACAGTCGATGTCTCAGGTCACAGACCTTTCGTTAGAACTGAAAAGGAGACAAAAGAAGCCTGTTGAGAAGCAGGGTGTCCCTGATAGGATGAAACCAGGGTGACCATGAGGATAAGCTGTAAACAGGTTATCTGGTCAATGAATGAATGGGAGGCAGTCAGAAAGTGAGAACATAGACGAAAGAATGTGGGAGTTGCAAAATGCACAGCAGTGGACAGGCCCAACAGGAAAAAAGGAATTTTCATTTTCAATTTCTGCTTAATGCTTTTCCTCCTCATCTTTGATTGATCTGTTTCCTACTCACCGCACCCCCCCCCCACACACACACACACTTACTTCTTAGTAGCTTAACTATAAGAAAAGAATTAAGCAAGTTCATATTGACCTCATGAAAATGAACCCATTGTATTTTTGTCTAATTGGATTAATTAATGCATGGATTTGATAAATTATTTGGAATTTCACACAATCACAACTATATCATCATGTCACAAGGTGCATAACATTTCAAAGTTGGAAGCTGTTGATAGAAGATGCAATTATAATGTGTACTTTAAGAGTCGTATTCAAGGGATGTATTGTGGAGTTTAAAATATAAATAGTATATTTGGAACAGTTTAAAAATATGTGCTGCTTTTTCTCAATCTTCTAAAATATGCTACAGAATTCGTTCTGAAGTGCTGAATCCAGTTTCCAGTGGATTTAAGTAGTTCTGGATCGAACTTGCTTCAACACTGCAGGTCAGTTGATTATGTCGAAAGGGAAGATGAAGATAAGAGGGAATGTGATTTTGTGTCAATGCTGTGGCAGACTGGTAAACATTTTAAGGGAAGTTGTAGAAGATATTGAGCAGGAATATTTGCTGCTGTGAAAAACTAGAGGAATAAAAGGTCTGGGGGAGAACATTTAGATAAAACTAATTTCTTTAATATAAACTGAAAATGTTGGAAAAATCAGCAGGTCAGGCAGCATCTTTGGAAAGAGAAATAATCGATGCTTCAGATTGAAGACCTTTGATCATTTTCACATTAATTTATCTTTTTTAATCTTAAGACACAAAGTGTCTTACAGCCAAGTAAGCATTCTTTGAACAGTAGCTCTAAGGTAGGAAATACCAACATACACAGAACAAGCTCCCACAATTAATGTTGAGATATTAAACTGGAAATCTGTTGGGGAGATATTGGTTACCTAAAAATATTGACGGGGGCACTGGTGGTAATTGTCTTGCCGTTCTTTGAAATGGCACCAGGTAGTTTTTCATGTCCTCATTTAGATTGTGTGTGGTCTCTGTGAAGCTCACTTGATACAATCTCAGACAGTGCTGCACTTCCTCCATCAGGAAGTTTAGGCTAAATTTTTGTGCAAGATCAGAGGTACAAGATGTGCAAGATCGCGGTTAACGCAATGCTATTACAGCACCAGCGATCAGGGTTCGACTCCCGTCGCTGTCTGTAAGGAGTTTGTATGTTCTCCCGTGTCTGTGTGGGTTTCCTCCGAGTGTTCTGGTTTCCTCCCACATTCCAAAGATGTACAGATAGGTTAATTTGGGTTTAAAATGGGCGGTGCGGACTCGTTGGGCCGGAAGGGCCTGTTGCCATGCTGTAAATAAAATTTAAAAAATTTAAATACCCAGAGTGTTGGTTCCTATATTAGAAGGCTAATAATTCAAAAATGTAAGAGGGTACATTCGTGTACATACATATATCAGTGTACTGGCATTGCAGGTCAAATTCTGTCATGGCAAGTTTTGAAATTGAATTAATAACTTTGATAAACATGCCATTGTTTTGCTAATGAATAGTGTCTCCATTCCCTCACAGCAAGGTTGACCCTTAATACTATAAAGACTTCTGGGAATTAGCAGTAAATACTGCCTTTCTTGACACCAATATTCCAATAATATCTTATTTCAAATTGCTTCTAAATGCAACTAGGTAAGTTTGAGAGGGGAAACAAACTGAAGCAAGCAGAGGTAACACTGAGACCAATCGCAATCCTTATTGAGCTTCTGGAGAAAC
The DNA here is from genome assembly GCF_009764475.1 of Pristis pectinata. Lineage (NCBI taxonomy): Eukaryota > Metazoa > Chordata > Chondrichthyes > Rhinopristiformes > Pristidae > Pristis > Pristis pectinata. Next base: position 4,233,300 of record NC_067410.1, on the reverse strand, counting down.
TCAACTGGTCAGGCAGCATCTGTGGAGGGAAATGGACGATCGTCATTTCATGTTGAGACCCATCATCTGGACTGGATGGGAGGGTGTGAAAGATTACCTGGTGCAATTTCCAAGAAGACCAAAGACAATTACCACCAGTGCCCCTGTCAATATTTATTAGGTAACCAATATCTCTCCAGCAGGTTGTCTGGTTTAATATCTCAACGCTCATTGTGGGAGCTTGCTCTGTGTAAGTTGATGTTTCTTACAATGTAACTACTCTTCAAAGAGCATGAACTTGGCTGTAAGGCACCTTATTCTGTCCTAAATCCAGTTTAAGGGTCTTGACCTGAAACATTGACTGTCCATTTCCCTCCACACATGCATCCTGAGTTCCTCCAGCAGTTTATTATTTGCTCCAGGTTTCCAGCATTTGCAGTCACTTGTGTCTCTATTGATTTTTTAAAAATCTATTAATAATTTCTGTTGGTGTGGTACTTTAGTAAAAACTTAAGATGTGCTTTGGGTTCCTTGGGATATCCCAATGCGCTACAACCAGTGAAATATTTTGATGTGTAATGATAACTAGAGTGGTAAATGCAAAGGCAGAAACTGCACAGCAAGAACTGGTCATGGAGAAGTGACCTTATCTCTCTCGCTCTGTGTTGCTGAGGAATAAACATTGGCCAGGACTCCCAGGAGGACTCCACTGCATCTCATTGAAAAGGTGCTGTGGGATCTTGTACATCCATGAAATGGCAGACCAAGCTTTGGTTTACTGTCTCATCAGACATATGGCACTTCCAACCTTGCATTTGTAATATTTTCTATGTCCCCCTCCCCCTTCAGAACTGTACTTGAATTATGTGTGCAAGGTTATAGATAGGAACTTGGATCCCACTCGACCCAAGTTGTTGGTGCTTAGAATGCCAACAAGTGAACTGACATCACCGTGACTCAATCATGCTTATAGGTTCATAGGTTTAAGGGGAGAGGGGAAAGATTTAAAAGGGACCTGAGGGGCAACTTCTTCACGCAGAGGGTTTTGGGTGTGTGGAACGAGCTGCCAGAGGAAGTAGTTGAAGCAGGTACAATAACAACATTTAAGAGAGGTTTGGATAAGTATATGGATAGGAATGAAGCTTGTCAACTGCAGAGAGGGTGGGAGAGGGGAAGGTGTTGGCACATGCATGCTAATAGCCTCTCTCTGCAATAACACTGTCTCAGTCTATTCTCAAAGCTGTCATGGTCCACAGTTCCACTTTATTCTTTTCCATGTTTAGTATTGCAGTAGATGACTTTTCTCCTTCATTTGAAATGCCAAAGACCATATTCTCCAACTGCATTCCAATAATCCTCTGCCTCTCTCTCTCCCTTCACTTTCCTCAGTGAATTCCGAGCTCAACATGACATTGGACCCTTCTTCCGTTGCCTCCTCCTCTGCACTCACTTCTTTGACCAGGAGCCTTCACCTCAAACTGTGGACCCTTTGCCCTATCTTCACTGCCCCTGATCCACCTAAACATCTCCCCCTGGCTGCTTCCCCTCTCTTGAGCTAACATGCCTCTTTCCGAACTTGCAGCACTCCATTCAGTAAGAACCAACCCCAATGTCGTCATCAAACCTGCTGACAAGGCTGATGCTGTTGTGGTCTGGCAAGGCATCTTGCACAGGCCAGGCAGCAGCTCTTAGACACCTCCTCATGCCTCCCTTTGGATCATGACCCCATTGTCGAACGTCAGACCATGAGGACCCAGTCATGGACCTCATTTCCTCGGGAGATCTTTCCTCCACAGCTTCCAGCCCTATAGTGCCACAGCCCCACACAGCCCACTTCTATCTCCTGCCCAAAATCCACAAGCAGAACTGTCCTGGCAGGTACATTGTCTCAGCCTGTTCTTGCCCTACCGAAATTATTTCTTCCTACCTTTACCCTACATATAAGATGTATAAGATTTCTTTATTAGTCACACGTACATCGAAACACACAATGAAATGCATCTTTAGTGTAGAGTGTTCTGGGGCAGCCCGCAAGTGTCGCCACGCTTCCGGCGCCAACATAGCATGAGATGGACTATGACCTATGACCTCATCATCTACCTTGTTGTGACCTTGCGCCTTATTGCACTGCACTTTCTCTGTAGCTGTGTACTGTGTACTTACTCTGTACTGTTATGTTCTTTTTTACCTGTACTACATCAATGCACTCTGTACTAACTTGATGTAACTGCACTGTGTAATGAATTGACCTGTACGATCGGTGTGTAAGACAAGTTTTTCACTGTACCTCGGTACAAGTGACAATAATAAACCAATACCAATGCCCACAACTTCCTAACCCGTATGTCTTTGGAACGTGGGAGGAAACCGGAGCACCCGGAGGAAACCCACGCAGACACGGGGAGAACGTACAAACTCCTTACAGACAGCGGCCGGAATTGAACCTGAGTCACTGGCGCTGTGACAGCGTTACGCTCACTACTACACTACTGTGCCTATCCTTTCTCCTCTGGTCCATTCCCTTCTCACTTATATCCATGACGACTCTGATGCTCTCCACTACTTTGACAGTTTCCAACTCCCCAGGTCCCAACAGGCTCATGTCTACCATGGACTCACAATCCCTTTACACCCCATCACACATCAGGATGGTCTGAAGGCCCTCCACTTCTTCCTTGAGCAAAGGCCCACCAGTTCCCCTCCACCATCACCTCAACTCACCTGGCTGAACTTGTCCTCACATGGAACAACTTCTCCTTCAACTCCACCTACTTCCTCCAGACCAAAGTGGTAGCTTTCAAGATCAGATTTATTATCATTGACATATGACGTGAAATTTGTTGTTTTGCGGCAGCGGCACAGTGCAAGACATAAAATCCATAAGTTACAAAAATAAATAGTGGACAAAAAAAGGAATAATGAGGTGGTGTTCATGGATCATTCAGAAATCTGATGGCAGAGGGGAAGAAGCTGTTCCTGAATCGTTAAGTGTGGGTTTTCAGGCTCCTGTACCTCTTCCCTGATGGTAGTAAAGAGAAGAGGGCATGTTCCGGATGGTGAGGGTCGTTAGTGATCAATGCCGCCTTCTTGAGGCACCACCTCGTGAAGATGTCCTCGATTGTTGTGTCTCTGATGGAGCTGCCTGAGTCTATAACCCTCTGCAGCCTCTTGCGATCCTGTGCATTGGATGCTCCATACCAGGCGGTGATGAAACCAGTCAGGATGCTCTCCAGCATAATCTCCTCAAACTCTTAATGAAGTAGAGCCGCTAACGTGCCTTCTTCATTATTGCATCAATGTGTTGGGCCCAAGATAGACCCTTTGAGATGTTGACGCCCAGGAACTTAAAGCTGCTCATTCTTTCCGCCGTTGACCCCTCAATGAGGACTGGTGTGTGTTCTCCTGACTTCTCCCTCCTGAAGTCCACAATCAGTTCCTTGGTCTTGCTGACGTTGAGCGTGAGGTTGTTGTTGTGACACCACTCAACCAGCCAATCTATCTCACTTCTGTACGCTGCCTCCTCGCCATCTGAGATTCTGCCAACAGCAGTGGTGTCACCGGCGAATTTTGGGCACTCACATGGGCCCGAGCTCTGCAGGGTTTTTTGTGGGATATATGGAATGCTTTGGTTTCAGTCCTACCCGAGCCCACTCCCTCAACTCTATGTCTGGTCCATCGATGACCACATTGGTGCTGCTTCCTGAACTCACGCAGAGTTTGACAATTTCATTGCTTTTCCTGCTAATTTCACGTGCAGTCTCAGAATCTTCCTTTCCTGCATCCCTCTGTCTCCATCTCATTTTTTGTAGGCTCGCTGCTAGCATCCATTACTATCCTCCTACAGCTATCTCGACTACTCTGTCCCACCCTGCCTGCTGTAAGGTCTCTATTCCATCTTCCCAGTTCTTCCGTCTCCATTATATTTGCTCCGATGATAAGAATTTCGGAATTGCCTTCCTTCTTCCTGAGCCACGTCTTCCCCTCTGCCCTGGTTAACAAAGTCCTAGACTACATTTCATCCATTTGCTGCTCATCAGCTCTCATCCCCTCTCTGGGATAGAGCTCCCCTGGTCCTCACCTTCCGTCCCACCAGCCTCCACATTCAACAGATCATTCTCAGCAAGTTCTGCCACCTTCAAAGAGATTCCACCACCAGGCGTACCTTCCCCGCTCCTCCCCTTTCAGAATTTCCCAGGGATGGTTCTCTTCATGATTTCCTGGTCCACTCTTCTGTTCCTGCCCACCATTCCCCTTATGACACTTTCCCTGCAACCACAGGTGATGCAGCACCTGTCTTTTCATCTCTTTCCTTCCCACCCTCCAGGGACCCAAACAGTCTTTCCAGGTGAAGCAGCGATTCACTTACACCTTCCAGTCTAGTGTCCTGCATTCAGTGTTCACAACGTGATCTCCTCTACGTTGGAGAGACCAAACACAGATTGGGTGACTGCTTCGTGTAGCACCTGCGTTCAGTCTTTAGTGGTGCCCCTGAACTTCCAGTTACCTGCCACTTTAATTCTCCATCCCTCTCTGACCAGGTCTGTGGTCTCCTGTACTCATACAGGGAGGTCCAATGTAAGCTTGAGGAACAGCACCTTATCTTCTGTCTGGGCATGTTGCAGCCTTCTGGACTCAGTATTGAATCCTACAACTTCAGGTTTCTTGTTCTGTATCAGTTGTCTGTGATATTGGCTCAGCTTGTTTTTTCCCTTTTCCTCTGGGAGTGGAGGACATTCCCAGCCTGACCTGCTGGGCACATCCCCTGCTCTGCATTTTGCAACTCCTACATTCTTTAGTCTATGTTCTCACTCTCTAACTGTTCCCGTTCACTCATTGACTAGATAACCTTGTTTACAGCTTATCCCCATGGTCACCCCAGTTTTAACCCATCAGAGGCATCCCCTCTTCCCCACCCTCCATGCAGCTTCTATTGTCTGAAAAGCACGATGATGCAGGAGCAACTCAGCAGGCCAGGCAGCATCTGTGGAGAAAAGCAGGTGGTCAACGTTTTGGGTCAGGACCCTTCAGGACTGAAGATAGGAAAAGGGGAAGCCTGATATATAGGAGGGAAAAGCAGAGCAGTGATAGGTGGACAAAAGAGGGGAGGTGGGGTGGGCACAGGGTGGTGGTAGGTAGATGCAGGTAAGAGATGGTGATGGGGAGGAGGGGAGAGCAGATCCACCGGGGGATGGGTCAAAGGTAAGGAGAGAAAAAAAAGGGGCTAGAAAAAAAGAGAGAAAGGCTAGGAAAGGGAAGAAGAGAAGAGGCCTGGTCGGGGAGATATGGGGGGGTGGGGATGATTTAAAGTGGGAGAATTCAATGTTCATGCCATTAGGCTGCAAGGTTCCAAGACGGAAAATGAGGTGCTGTTCCTCCAGTTTGCGCTTGGAATTCTCCCGGCAGTGGAGGAGGCCGAGGACTGACATATCAGTGATAGTGTGGGAGGGGGAGTTGAAGTGACCGGCAACGGGGAGATGCAGATCGCGGTGACCGACAGAGCGCAGGCGTTCTGCGAAACGTTTCACAGCCTAACGGCAGGAACATTGAATTCTCCCAGTTTAAGTAATCCCCACACCCCCCGCCTCTCCCCACCCCCCTTCCCACCTCTCCCCACACCCCCCCCGCCTCTCCCCACACCCCCCCCGCCTCTCCCCACACCCCCCGCCTCTCCCCACACCCCCCCGCCTCTCCCCACCCCCCTTCCTGCCTCTCCCCACCCCCCTTCCCACCTCTCCCCACACCCCCTTCCCACCTCTCCCCACACCCCCCCGCCTCTCCCCACCCCCCTTCCCACCTCTCCCCACACCCCCCACCTCTCCCCACACCCCCTTCCCACCTCTCCCCACACCCCCTTCCCACCTCTCCCCACACCCCCCCGCCTCTCCCCACCCCCCTTCCTGCCTCTCCCCACCCCCCTTCCCACCTCTCCCCACACCCCCCCGCCTCTCCCCACCCCCCTTCCCACCTCTCCCCACACCCCCTTCCCACCTCTCCCCACCCCCCCACCTCTCCCCACCCCCTTCCCACCTCTCCCCACACCCCCTTCCCACCTCTCCCCACCCCCCTTCCCACCTCTCCCCCCCCCACCTCTCCCCACCCCCCTTCCCACCTCTCCCCACCCCCCCACCTCTCCCCACCCCCCTTCCCACCTCTCCCCACCCCCCTTCCCACCTCTCCCCACACCCCCTTCCCACCTCTCCCCACACCCCCACCTCTCCCCACCCCCCTTCCCACCTCTTCCCACACCCCCTTCCCACCTCTCCCCACCCCCCCCACATCTCCCCACCCCCCTTCCCACCTCTCCCCACCCCCCCACCTCTCCCCACACCCCCCCACCTCTCCCCACCCCCCTTCCCACCTCTCCCCACCCCCCCCACCATGCCTTTTCTTTCCTCCCTTTCCTAGTATATCCTTTTTCTACCCCCCCCCCCACACACTTATTTGTTTCCTCTCTCCGTACCTTTGCCCCATCCCCCGGTGGATCTGCTCTCCCCTCCTCCCCCGCATCTGCCCATCACTGTCTCTTACCTGCATCTACCTATCACCTCCCTGTGCCCACCCCACCTCCCCTCTTTTGTCCACCTATCACTGCTCTGCTTTTCCCTCCTATATATTGGGCTTCCCCTTTTCCTATCTTCAGTCCTGAAGAAGGGTCCTGACCCGAAACGTTGACTACCTGCTTTTCTCCACGGATGCTGCCTGGCCTGCTGAGTTCCTCCAGTGTCACTGTGTTTTTCATCTAGATTCCAGCATCTGCAGTCCTTTGTTTCTTGAGCTTCTTCTGTCTCCTTCCCTCTTTGGCCTGAAACGTTAACTCTGTTTCTCTTCCCACAGATGCCGCCTGACCTGCTGAGCGTTTTCAACATTCTCTGATTTTTTTTTTCAGATTTGAAAAATCTGCAGTCTTTTTTGATTTTCATTTTATCTATCATTTTAAATGGGACTAGCTTGGTGGATACCATGGATGAGTTGAGCCAAAGAGCCTGTTTTGATGCTGTATGACTCTATATCCAAAGCATGGATTGGGTCAGCCATGACCTTGCTCCATCTTCTGTGTTGTTCTTGCATATTCTTATTGCATAAACATTTTCTGTGTGCTTGGATTGGAAATCAGCAAGGCTTCACCTTTATAACTGGCGTACCACAGGGACTTCCAGTATAGGGATAGATAGGATCAAGGGCAGGCTGTGACTCTGCTACTGCTTACCGAGCTGGTACATGAGCAATGGTTACCTGGCAAACTACCAGTCATCCAGCATCCACCAAATTCTAAGCTAATCGGGGATCATCTAGAACATAGAACACTACAGCACAGTACAGGCCCTTCGGCCCACAATGTTGTGCCAACATTTTATCCTGCTCTAAGAGCTATCTAACCCTTCCCTCCCACATAGCCCCCTATTTTTCCTTCATTCATGTCTAAGAGCCTCCTAAATGTCCCTAATGTATTTGCCCCCACGACCTCTGCCAGCAGTGCGTTCCATGCACCCACCACTCTCTGTGTAAAAAAAAAAAAAAAATTTACCCCTGACATCCCCCTTATACCTTCTTCCAGTCACCTTAAAATTATGTCACCTCATGTTAGCCATTGTCGCCCTGGGAAAAAGTCTCTGACTGTCCACTCCATCTATGCCTCCTATCATCTTGTACACCTCTATCAAGTCACCTCTCATCCTCCTTCTCTCCAAAGAGAAAAGCCCTAGCTCACTCAACCTATCCTCATAAGGCATGCTCTCCAATCCAGACAACATCCTGGTAAATCTCCTCTGCACCCTCTCTAAAGCTTCCACATCCTTTCTATAATGAGGCGACCAAAACTGAACACAATACAGGAAGTCCCCGACTTACGAACGCCCGACTTACAAATGCCCATACTTACGAACCAACCTTCGTGGTTGGTTCATAAGTGGGCCCGGCCCCCGATCCTACCACGGCGGCGGTACACCTTCTTTGGCCCAACCCCGGGCCAAGTGCACATGTGCGGCTGGGGAATCCCGGGCCAAGTGCATATGCGCGACTGGGGCCATGTGCGGCCGCGATCCCCGGCCCAAGTGTGCACGCGCGGCCGCGATCCCCAGCTCAAGTGCGCACGCACGGACACTGTTCTGAGTTGCATACAAAATCGGGTTACAAACAGTCTCAAAAACGGAACTCGTTCGTAACCCGGGGACTTCCTGTACTCCAAGTGTGGTCTGACCAGAGTTCTGTAGAGCTGCAACATCACCTCGTGGCTCTTGAACTCAATACCCCAACTAATGAAGGCCAACACTCCATACGCCTTCTTAACAACCCTCTCGACCTGCATGGCAACCTTGAGGGATCTTGACTCTCTGACTGCATGTCTGTGTATACTGGTGCGTAAACTGGTGGTGTGAGGTGCTGCATTTTGGAAAATCAAATCCAGTTAGGACTTTCACAGTGAATGGCAAGGCCCTGGGGAGTGCTGTAGAACAGAGGGACCTTGGAGTACAAGTATATGGTTCCCTGAAAGTGGCATCACAGGTGGACAGGGTGGTGAAGAAGGCTTTTGGCACACTGGCCTTCATCAGGGCATTGAGTATAAAAGTTGGGAGGTCATGGTGCGGTTGTACAGGATGCTGGTGAGGCCGCACTTGGAGTATTGTGTTCGGTTTTGGTCACCCTGCTGTAGGAAAGATGCTATTAAATTGGAAAGTGTGCCGAAAAAATTTACAAGGATGTTGCCAGAACTTGAGGGACTGAGTCATAGGGAGAGGTTGGACAGGCTAGGACTTTATTCTTTGGAGTGTGGGAAACTGAGCGGTGATCTTATGGAGGTGTATAAAATCATGAGCGGCATAGATAGGGTGAATGCACACAGTATTTTTCCCAGAGGGAATGGAGAGGAGAAAGATTTAATCGGAACTTGAGGGGCAACTTTTTTTTTACACAAAGCGTGGTATCTATGTGGAATGAGCTGCCGGAGGCGGGTACAATAACAACTTTAAAAGACATTTGGACAGGTATATGGATTGGAAAGGTTTAGAAGGTTATGTATCTGTATCTCAGTACCTAGAACATAGAACAGTACAGCACATAACAGGCCCTTCGGCCCACAATGTTGTGCCGACATAGCTATTCCCACCTACCTACAGAATGCCCATATCCCTCTAATTTTCCTCTCATTCATGTATCCATCCAAGCCCCTCTTAAAAGCCCCCAATGACTTTGCCTGGTACTAGAGGGTAAAACAATAACATAATGCAGAATAAAGCATTACAGCTACAGAGAAAGTGCAGTGCAGGCAGACAATAAGGTGCAAGGCCATAACGAGGCAGATTGTGAGGTCAAGAGTCCATCTTATTGTACTAGGGGACTGTTCAATAGTTTTATAACAGCAGGATAGAAGCTGGCCTTGAGCCTGGTGGTACGTGCTTTCAGGCTTTTGTATCTTCTGCCTGATGGGAGGGGAGAGAAGAGAGAATGTCTGCAGTGGGTGAAGTTTTTGATTATGTTGGCTGCTTTACTGAGGCAGCGAGAAGTGTTAACAGTTACTTATGTTTTACAAGAGTTCCAGCTCATCTGCTGTGATATTTTCCTCACACTGTGGTATAAATGTAGTTCAGCAATAGTTAATTACAACATATTATTACAATAATTTCTGGGAATAATAAATCACACTTTTTAATCTATTAAAATCTTCAGTGATTCAGTCTATGAATGTTTGGCAAAAGTCATTGCCCCCTGCATTTTTTCTGAGTTCCAAGTATGGGAACTTGATAAATAATCCTTAATACCATATATGTATATAGGACAATGTTTTATAAATAAAGTATTGAATCAACCTACCAATCTGCACATCCTTGGGATGTGAGAGGAAACCGGAGCACCTGGAGGAAACTCTCACGGTCACAGGGAGAAAACTCCACACAGAGAGCACCGGGGGTCAGGATCGAACCTGGGTCTCTGGCACTGTGAGGCAGTGGCTCTTCCCGCTGCTTCACTGTGCTGCCCATGGATCACATCATGATTCAAGTTTTAAATTGTATTGTAATTCGAGAAGTTGTTTGCCTCATCACAGATGGTATTTAAAACTGAAAACTAAAATCTTTTCTGGCATTCAAGTGGAATTTAGCTGATTTTCGATCCAAATTATCTATCTTTTGTTCACATTCTTATAACCGAACACAATTCAGCCTTGGCTTTAGAACATTTCTGGAGGCACCTGTGGGATTCATTCTTATGGAGAAGGGAGAATTATGAAAAAGAATGTAATTAAACTCCTGAGACAAGAGTACTTTTCAAAAGCTTAGGTACCTTCAAAGGAATCATTACTGTAATTCCTGACAAAACATGCACATGTTTCATGCTTAGAAAGAATGGAAAGCAGATTTGTAGCTTTTGTTTGCTCTTTGTTCTTCTTTGCCTTTTTTGAGAAGTGGGTATGACTGGTAAAGCCATCGTTTGTTGCCCCTGAGGAAGGAGGTGGTGAGCTGCCTTCTAGAGTGGTGGCAGTCTTTCTGGTGAAGGTGCTCCCACAAGTACTGTTGGAGAAGGGAGAATTGCAGGATCTAGACCCAGTGATCAAAGTTTGGAGACGTGTTTCTACATCTGATGGTGGGTGTAACATGGAGGGGAACCTGGAGGTGATGGTGATCCGGTTGCATCGTGGCTTGTTATGGCAACTGCTCTGCCCAGGACCGCAAGAAGTTGCAGAGTTGTGGACACAGCCCAGCGCATCACAGAAACCAGCCTTCCCTCTCCGAACTCTGTCCATTTTCCCAGGGCAACAGTGGCTAACACGAAGGTACATCATTTTAAGGTGATTGGAGGAAGATATAAGGGGTAGTCAGGGGTAAGTTTTTTTTACACAGAGAGTGGTGGGTGCGTGGAACACACTGCTGGCAGAGGTTGTGGGGGCAGATACATTAGGGACATTTAAGAGACTCTTAGCCACATGAATGACAGAGAAATGGGGGGCTATATGGGAGGGAAGGGTTAGATAGATCTTAGATGTTAGCACAACATTGTGGGGCAAAGGGCCTGTACTGTGCTGTAATGTTCTATGTTCTATTTCTATACTACTCGCTGCCTCGGTAAAGCAGCCAGCATAATCAAAGACCCCACCCACCCTGGACATTCTCTCTTCTCCCCCTCCCATCAGGCAGAAGATATAAAAGCCTGAAAGCACGTACCACCAGGCTCAAGGACAGCTTCTATCCTGCTGTTATAAGACAATTGAACGGTCCCCTAGTACAATAAGATGGACTCTTGACCTCACAATCTACCTCATTATGACCTTGCACCTTATTGTCTGCCTGCACTGCACTTTCTCTGTAACTGTAACACTTTATTCTGCATTCTGTTATTGTTTTCCCTTGTACTACCTCAATGCACTGATGTGATGAAATGATCTGAATGGATGACATACAAAACAAAGTTTTTCACTTTTCCTCAGTACATGTGACAATAATAAACCAATTTACCAATGTATATGTGCACCTGTTGTTCTTTGTCTTTATTGATAGTGGAGGTTGTAGGTTTTGGAGATGCTGTATGAGGAGCCTAGGTGGGTAACTGCAGTGCACTTTGAAGATGGTACACACTGAGCCAATCAGTACCTGTGGTGGAGTGAATGAATGTTTGAATTTTTTCAAATTGAATTTGAATTTGAAATGAATGAATGAATGAATGAATGTTGATAAATTCCAATCAAGTGGTCTGCTTTATCCTGGATGGTATTGAACTTCTTGAGAGTTGTTGCAACTGCACTTTTCCAGACAAGTTATAAATAGTCCAACACATTCCTTCCTGACTTGTGCCTTGAATTTGAAAAGACCTTGGTTGGTCAAGAGATGAGTTGCTTGCTGTAGGATACCCAGCTTCTGACCTGCTCCTGTATGGTGGTCTAACTGAGTTTCTGGCCAATGGTAACCTCAGAATGTCCCATCTTATCTGCAGTTCATGAGGTACTATTGAAATATCATTAGGTTATTTCGCATGTGCTGGGGAATAAATCTTATCCTGGGAACTAATGAGAATTTCACTGCTCATCTTTGATACAATGCCAAAGGGTCAAGGCATAGAAGGCTGTGGAACGAGTGCTGGTAAATGTGATTAATATAGATGGGTACTTGATGGTTAGCATAGACAGGGTGGGCTGAAGGGCCTGTTTCTGTGCTGTGTGACTCTATGAACTCCATTTGTCCATCTGAGAAGCATTGATCTTTATTTGATCTTTGAACTATTTAAATTTATGGAATTGGAACTGAAGAAACAGCATCTCTTGTGGTGTACAAAAACATTCCAAGCTGCTGCCAAAATTGTACTTAAAAAAATTTGCCATCATTGATACAATATTTGAATGCATTAATTTCCCTAATGTCTTTCAGGTGTGAGGTAATGACGTTACCTAGTTTGAAGAAGACCAATAAAAGATGAGCTTTTTCACTTTCAACTGACTCAGAAGATTGATGATTTCGGCCTGAGATTTGAGCATCGTGATCTAAACTGATGCTTAAGTCCAGGACTTGAGGTGTGTTGAATCACAAGAGATGGTCTGCTTATGTGAATGTCAAAGATCCCCAGGTACCTTCCAGCAGCTGTAGGGAGCTGGACGACAGCCATAGATGAGGAATCAGTTGAGATGTTTAATATTCTGGCTTCTGAAATGAGGCTACCGGGGGTTGCGGAGAAGGTAAGAAGTTGGAATTAAAATAGAAACACTGTCACCAGCAGAAGGTTTGATGGGCTGAATTGCAAGCTCTTGTTCTAGGCTTTTATGTTTGATATAAATTTAAAGTTTTACTATTTTCAAGGTAATGTAAGATATTGCCGTTGAGTGCAAATTAAGATATAAGATATTTATTTATTAGTCACATGTACATTGAAACACACAGTGAAATACATCTTTTTGCGTTACTGAGAATGTACTGGGGGCAGCCCACAAGTGTCGCCACACTTCCAGTGCCAACATAGCACACCCACAACTTCCTAACCCGTACGCCTTTGAAATGTGGGAGGAAACCGGAGCACCCGGAGGAAACTCACGCAGACACACGGGGAGAACGTACAAACTCTTTACAGACAGCGGTGGGAATTGAACCTGGGTCGCTGGCGCTGTAAAGCGTTACACTAACTGCTACACTACCGTAGACTCAATGCCATGGATTTAGTGAGGAGGCAGGCAGAGTGCCCTCTGCTCATTCATCATGGTTGATAAGGGGTTCTTGGACTCAACCAAGCCATCACATAGAATCCATTAAATTCCTTATTAAACTCGGAAAAGAAGAGAAAAGAAAATAGATATACCTCATCTTCATTTGTGGATATTGCTTGGGGATCTGTGTACCCCAGGGGTAAGGGTGGCAGCATGTGATACAGCACTTTGGCTACAAGCATCCAGAGTAGAGAAGGCAAAGCAATTTGAGTAAAGTCCTTGTCCTTGATTAGACGCTGTCCTCGATTAGACGCTGTCCTCTTACAGAGTGGGGGTGTGGACAATTGGGATGAGAATTGAAGGGGATATCAACAATTGGTTCACAGCACACATCAGAAACTTGGGGGTGGAGGTCTCGCTATGTTTTCCATCCACTGGGATGAAGTTTGCTTGGTTATAGTGGGGAGAGGAGTGACTGGATCACCATGGGAACTGAACCCAGACTCGTGGAGAATAAAGTTAATTCAAAGACATGAACGGCCTTTTCAAGTGTTTATCATCGAACATAGAACAGTACAGCACAGGAACAGGCCCTTCAGCCCACAATGTAATTAAACGTAATTAATCACCTAACGAAACTAATCCCTTCTGCCTACACAAATGTCCACATCCCTCCATTCTCTGCACATCCATGTGCCTATCTAAAATGCCTGTTTCATATCTGCCTCCACCACCCCTGGCAGCACCTTCCAGGCACCCACCACTCTCCGTGTAAAAAAACTTGCCCCGCACATCTCCTTTGAACTTTCCCCCTCTCACCTTAAATGCATGCTCTCTACTATTAGACATTTCAACCCTGGGAAAATAATACCAGCTGTCTACTCTATCTGTGCCTCTCATAAACTTATGCACTTCTATCAGGTCTCCCCTCAGCCTCCGCCGCTCCAGAGAAAACAGCCCAAGTTTGTCCAACCTCTCTTTATAGGACCTGCCCTCTTATCCAGGCAACATCCTGGTAAACCTCTTCTGCAGCCTCTCCACAGCCTCCACGTCCTTCCTGTAATGGGGTGACCAGAATTGAATGCAATACTCCAGATGCACCTAACCAGAGTTTTATAAAGCTGCAACATAACTTCCTGACTCTTGAACTCAGTGCCTCTACTAATGAAGGCAAGCATGTCATACGCCTTCTTTACCACCCTATCAGCCTGTGCGGCCACTTTCAGGGAGCTATGGACTTGGACCCCAAGATCCCTCTGTACATCAAAACTGTTAAGAGTCTTGTCGGTAATGGTGTACTGTTCCTTTACATCTGATCTCCCAAAGTGCAACACCTCACACTTGGCCGGATTAAACTCCAACTGCCATTTCTCCGCCCTTCTCTGCAACTGATCTATATCCTGCTGTATCCGTTGGCAATCTTCTACACTATCCACAACACTGCCGATCTTTGTATCATCTGCAAACTTAAGACCGAAAAGAGAAAGGCCAGGATGATGTGGGGAATTAAAGTGCCAGGCAATCGGAAACTCAGGGTCACTCTTGAAAACTGAGTAGAGATATTCCGTCAAACTGTTCCCCAGTCGATGAGTGCTTTCCCCAATACAGAGTAAACCACATTGTTAGCACCGAGTGCAGTGTACCAGACTGGAAGAGAACCACACCCCTGCTTTGCCTGCAATGGAGAAGGAGAACCGAACACAAGGTGGGGGAAAGTGTAGTGAAGGTAGCCGAGCGAGGATAATGGTCGCTAACCCAACCCCTGAAATGGGGATAGGGAAGTTGGGAGCAGGAAGGGAAGATGGGCCACGTGGGAGTGATAGCAGGACGGAAAGTTCTGCGCGAGAGCAGGAAGCAGACGGAGACAGTGATCAATGTACTGGAAAGAGGTGTGAGAGATTCAGCTTCAGATTAACTAGAATAGTTATTAAATTCGTTAATATGAATTTGGAAACATAGAAACATAGAAAACCTACAGCATAACACAGGCCCTTTGGCCCACAAAGCTGTGCTGAACATGTCCCTACCTTAGAAATTACTAGGCTTACCCATAGCCCTCTATTTTTCTCAGCTCCATGTACCTATCCAACAGTCTCTTGAAAGACCCTATCGTATCCGCCTCCACCACCGTTGCCGGCAGCCCATTCCCCACACTCACCACTCTCTGAGTAAAAAACTTACCCCTGACATCTCCTCTGTACCTACTCCCCAGCACCTTAAACCTGTGTCCTCTTGTGGCCACCATTTCAGCCCTGGGGAAAAGCTTCTGACTACCCACACGATCAATGCCTCTCATCATCTTTATCAGGTCCCCCCTCATCTTCCGTCGCTCCAAGGAGAAAAGGCCGAGTTCACTCAACCTATTTATATTAATATTATATTAATGTTAATGTATATTTATATTAATTTTTATATTTATATACGTTTAATTTATATTAATATTAATAATAAATTAAATTTATTAAATTCAGATTAGTGTACACCAGGGTGCAACGAAATTCCATGCTTGAATGAGGCTCACAGAGTAAACAGTGACGAGCGCAGAACAGCAGAACGGTGCCAAGTATAGTGGTGCAGTCTGAGGTGGTGCAGTCTGAGGTGGTGCATTCTGAGGTGGTGCATTCTGAGGTGGTGCAGTCTGAGGTAGTGCAATCTAAGGTAGTGCAGTCTGAGGTAGTGCAATCTAAGGTAGTGCAGTCTGAGGTAGTGCAGTCTGAGGTAGTGCAATCTAAGGTAGTGCAGTCTGAGGTAGTGCAGTCTAAGGTAGTGCAGTCTGAGGTAGTGCAGTCTGAGGTAGTGCAATCTAAGGTAGTGCAGTCTGAGGTAGTGCAGTCTGAGGTAGTGCAGTCTGAGGTAGTGCAGTCTGAAGTAGTGCAATCTGAGGTAGTGCAGTCTGAGGTAGTGCAGTCTGAGGTAGTGCAGTCTGAGGTCGTGCAGTCTGAGGTCGTGCAGTCTGAGGTCGTGCAGTCTGAGGTAGTGCAGTCTGAGGTAGTGCAGTCTGAGGTAGTGCAATCTAAGGTAGTGCAGTCTGAGGCAGTGCAGTCTGAGGTAGTGCAGTCTGAGGTTGTGCAGTCTGAGGTAGTGCAGTCTGAGGTAGTGCAATCTAAGGTAGTGCAGTCTGAGGCAGTGCAGTCTGAGGTAGTGCAATCTAAGGTAGTGCAATCTAAGGTAGTGCAGTCTGAGGTAGTGCAACAAGAAATACTGAAGTGACAATAATGGAATAATCGAGGGAGGTCGAGGTAAGAGTCTGAGAATGTGGCAGCACCTCCTGGAGGGGGCTTAAATAGGAGGTTTCTGTGCAAGTGCACACATGTCATCCTCTTCACTTCTGCTCAAGGGCCCAAACACTTTCTGGGTGAAACCGTTTTCACTTGTACTTCTTCCAATCCAACGTGTTGCGTTTGATGGTTTACGGGATGGTCCCTGCTGAAAACAAATGCAGATTGGGTGACTGTTTTTCAGAGCAACACACCAAACTCTGGAGGAACTCAGCAGGTCAGGCAGCATCTGTGGAGGGAAATGGATGGTTGATGTTTCGGGTCAAGACCTTTCATCTGGACTGGAAAGAAAGAAGGGAGATAGCTGGTGGAGCAAGAGCTGGCGGGCGATAGGTGGATCCAGGTGAGGGGGGTGGGGGGGTGATAGGCAGACGAGGGAGGGGGAGAGTGGGAGTGATGTCAGAAGCTGGGAGGTGATAGATGGAAATGACACGGCTGAAGAAGATGGGATCTGATAGGAGAGGACGGTGGAGCGTGGAATAAAGGGAGGGGAACAGGTGGGTGATAGGCAGATGGAGAGGGCACCTCAGTTCAGTCCACAAGGGTGACCCTGAGCTTCCAGTTTCCTGACACTTTAATTTCCAATCCCACTCCCAGTCTGACCTTTGTGTCTCTCCTCCCATGTTGTCGCAACGTGAGCTGAAGGAGCAGCACCTCATTTTCCGATAAGGAACAATACAACCTACTAAACTCAATATCAAATTCAACAATTTGTTGTTGAATTTAAATAAAATGTAAATTCAGCAGTTGGCAGGTCACAGTGCTTCAATTGCACATCCAAGTAATCTTTAATGTTCTCTCCTGACTTCAGGGAAAAAAAATCACCTTTGTAATCCAGAACCAGTTACATTAACTCCATGCCCTCTGGGTTTTGCCCTCTTTGCTAAGAGGAACTGGTCTTTCATATTTGTTCTATCTAGGACTTTTATAATTTGATATAACTTGATCAAGTTCTCCTCTCAGCCTCCTCTGTTCCAAGGAAAACAACCCCAAACATATCCAAACAATCCTCACTGCTGAGACTTTACAGTTCTGGCACCATGCTCAGATTTTCTCTGCACCCTCTGCAGTGCAATCACACCTTCTCTGTAATGTGGTGACCAGAACCGTATGCAGTGCTCAAACTGTGGCATTGTAATGAGTTCCAGCATAATATTCCTTTCTTACGGAGACACAAGAGACTGCAGATGCTGGAATCTGGAGCAACACACAATGTGTTGGAGAACATAGCAAGTCGAGCAGCAACTGTGGGGCTTTGGACCCGCTGAGTTCCTCCAGTAGACTGTTTATTCCTCTTTTATGTCTTGGCTAATAAAGGAAAGCGTCTGCACCTGGCTTGGTCCATGTGTGATTCCAGACCCACCAATCTGGTTCATTCTTAACTGCCTCCTTAAGGTGGAAGCAATTGGGAATAAATCTCGCCATTGCCAACAACATTGCTGTAAACGAATACTAGAAATCCCATATCACTTCTTAACCACCTTTATCAACCTATCTGCTACCTTTAAGAATGTCTGGACATACACTCCCTCTATTCCTCCACAGCACACCACAGCCTCCCATTTATTGTATATTCCCTTGTCTTATTACACCCCAGTACATCACCTTACGCTTCGCGAGATTAAATTCCATTTGTCATATTTCTGCAGAACTGACCAGAACTTCCTGCAGTCTCAAACTTTCTTCCTCATTGTCAACCATGTGCCCTATTTTAGTATCTGCAACCTTATCATGCCCCTTACATTTGGGTCTGAATCATTAATATGTATTAAAAAAAGTAAGGGACTTGCCCCTCAGGTTCCCTTTCAATCTTTCCCCTCTCACCTTAAACCTATACCCACTAGTTTTAGACTCCTCTACCCTGGGAAAAAGACTGAATATTCACCTCATCTATGTGCCTCATAATTTTATAAGCAAGGGTCTGGGCTCTGGTGTATGAAATCATGAGGGGCATAGATAGGGTAAATGCACACAGTCTTTTTCCCAGGGAAGGGGAACCAAAAACCAGAGGGCATTGGTTTAAATGAAAGGTGAAAGATTTAAACAGGACCTGAAAGGCAACTTCTTCACCCAAAGGGTGGTGTATATATTGTGGTAGTGTGGCTGAGTGGTCTAAGGTGCTGGATTAAGGCTCCAGTCTCCATGGAGGCAGGGGTTCAAATCCCACCACTGCCAATGAGTGGATGCCCATTGTGGGGTAAGTTTTCTTACACAGAGAGCGGTGGGTGCCTGGAATGTGCTGCCAGGGGTGGTGGTGGAGGCAGGTACGATAGAGGCATTTAAGAAGTTTTTAGGTAGACATTTGAATATGCAAGGAATGGAAGGATATGGACGCTGTGTAGGCAGAAGGGATTAGTTTAGTTGGGCATTTGATTACTAATTTAATTAGTTTGGCACAACGTTGTGGGCTGAAGGTCCTGTTCCTGTGCTGTACTGTTCTATGTGTATGGGGTGGAGTTCTGATCGGCCCAGTATAGGAAGGATGTGGAGACTGTGGAAAGGATACAGAAGAGGTTTACCAGGATTAAGATTTCTTTATTAGTTACATGTATATCGAAACACACAGTGAAATACATCTTTTGTGTAGAATGTTCTGGGGGCAGCCCATGCTTCCAGCGCCAACATAGCATGCCCACAACTTCCTAACCCGTACGTCTTTGGAATGTGGGAGGAAACCACAGCACCCGGAGGAAACCCACGCAGACACGGGGAGAATGTACAAACTCCTTACAGATGGTGGCCGGACTTGAACCTGGGTCACTGGCACTATAATAGCATTACGCTAACTGCTACACTACCGTGGCTGCCCTCTACACTATTGGTATTGGTATTGGTTTATTATTGTCACTTGTACTGAGGTACAGTGAAAAACTTGTCTTAAAAACCAATCGTACAGGTCAATTCATTACACAGTGCAGTTACATTAGGTTAGTACAGAGTACATTGATGTAGTACAGGTAAAAACAATAACAGTACAGAGTAAAGTGTCACAGCTACAGAGAAAGTACAGTGCAATAAGGTGCAAGGTCACAACAAGGTAGATCGTGAGGTCAGAGTCCATCTCATTGTATAAGGAAATCGTTCAATAGTCTTATCAGAGTTGGGTAGAAGCTGTCCTTAAGTCTGGTGGTACGTGCCCTCAGGCACCTGTATCTTCTACCTGATGGAAGAGGAGAGAAGAGAGAATGTCCCGGGTGGGTGGGGTCTTTGATTATGCTGGCTGCTTCACCAAGACAATGAGAGGTAAAGACAGAGTCCAAGGAGGGGAGGTTGGTGTCCGTGATGCGCTGGGCTGTGTCGACAACTCTCTGCAGCTTCTTGCGGTCCTGGGCAGAGCAGTTGCTGTACCAAGTCGTGATACATCCAGATAGGATGCTTTCTATGGTGCATTGGTAAAAGTTGGTGAGAGTCAAAGGGGACAAACTGAATTTCTTTAGCCTCCTGAGGAAGTAGAGGCTCTGGTGAGCTTTCTTGGCTGTGGCATCTACGTGATTTGACCAGGACAGGCTGTTGGTGATGTTCACTCCCAGGAACTTGAAGCTCTCAACCCCCTTGACCTCAGCACCATTGATGTAGACAGGTGCATGTACACCGCCCCCTTTCCTGAAGTCAATGACCAGCTCTTTAGTTTTGTTGACATTGAGGGAAAGGTTGTTGTCATGACACCATTCCACTAAGCTCTCTGTCTCCTTCCTGTACTCCGACTCATTGCTGTTTGAGATATGGACTACAATGGTCGTATCATCTGCAAACTTGTAGATGGAGTTAGAGCAGAATCTGGCCACACAGCCGTGAGTGTGTAGGGAGTAGAGTAGAGGGCTGAGGACACAGCCTTGTGGGACACCAGTGTTGAGAATAATCGTGCCGGAGGTATTGCTGCCTATCCTCACTAATTGCGGTCTGTTTGTTAGAAAGTCAAGGATCCAGTTAGAGGGAGGTGTTGAGTCCTAGGTCTCGGAGTTTGGTGACAAGCTTGCTTGGAATTATTGTATTGAAGGCACAGCTGTAGTCAATAAACAGTAGTCTAACATATGTGTCTTTACTGTCCAGATGCTCCAGAGCTGAGTGTAGCCTGGATTAGAGGGTATGAGATATAAGGAGAGGTTGGCCAAACTTGGGTTGTTCTTCCTTGAGCGTCGGAGGCTGAGGGGAGACCTGATAGAGGTTTTAAGAATTATGAGAGGCATAGATAGTGTAGACAGAATTGTTTCCCCAGGGTAGAAATGTCAAACACCAGAGGACATGCTTTTAAGGTTAAAGGGGGAAAGTTTAAAGGGGACATGAGGGGCAAGTTTTTTACGCAGAGGGTGGTGGGTGCCTGGAATGGGTTACCAGGGGTAGTAGTGGAAGCAGACAGTTTGGTGGAGTTTAAGAGGTTTTTGGACAGACACATGAATGTGAAGGGAATGGAGGGACATGGCTGATACACAAGGGGAGGACATTTAGTATAAATTGGCATCAATATTGGCACAACATTGTGGGCTGAATGGCCTGTCCAGTGCTGTACTGTTCTGTGTTCTATGTATATGGAACAAACTGCCAGAGGAAGTGGTTGAGGCAGGTACAATAACAACATTTAAAAGACATTTGGATAAGTACAGGGAGATGAGGGGTTTAGACGATATTGTACAATGCAGACAAATGGGACCATGTTGGTGGTCACTTTGGTCGGTTTGCAAAGTTGGGCCTAAGGGTCTGTTTCTGTGCTGCATTACTCTATGACTTGATATGTAACACTACAGAGTCTAACTGCCTAAGCTCAATATTCAATGGCATTGCTGCTGCTGAATCCACCACTATTCTGAGGGTGACCATTGAGTGAAAGGTCTATTGGATCAGCCACATAAATACCATGGCTATGAGTGGGTTAGACTCTGTGCATCTTGTGGCAAGTGACTCAGCTCCCAATACTTCAGAGCTTTTCATAGAACATTACAGCACAGTACAAGCCCTTCGGCCCACCATGTTGTGCCAACATTTTATCCTGCTCTAAGATCTATCTAACCCTTCCCTCCCATATAGCCCTCCATTTCTCTATCATTCATGTGTCTAAGAGTCTCTTAAATGTCCCTAATGCATCTGCCCCCACAACCTCTGCCAGCAATGCGTTCCACACACCCACCACTCTCTGTGTTAAAAAGCTTACCCCTGACATCCCCCTTATACCTTCCTCCAATCACCTTAAAATTATGCCCCCTCATGTTAGCCAGGTCACTTTGGGAAAAAGTTTCAAGCAGTAATACAGCACAAATCAGGAGCGTGATGGCATAATCTGCATTGTCCTGGATGAATGCAACTCTAACCACACACGGGAAGTTTGACATTGTCCAGGTAAAGGCTGCCCATTTGATTGCTACTTCTTTTCCCCTGCCCTATGTCCCTTCCATACACCACTGGCACACAGATGGTGGTGGTTCTGTGGAATTAGCTGCTAAAAAAAGAGGTAGAGATGGGTACAACGACAACATTTAAAATACATTTGGACAGGTACATGGATAGGAAAGGTTTAGAGGAATATGGGCCAAACACAGGCAAATGGAACTAGCTAGTTAGGCAAATTGGTTGGCATGGACAAGTTGGGCTGAAGGGCCTATTGTGACTCTATGATTCCAGTCCTCCTTTCAGGCAAATGGGACTGCCTCAGGTAGACATCTTGGTCAACGTGTACAAGTTGGGCTGAAGGGCCTGTTTCATTGCTCATGATTCTACGACGCTAACATTAACCGAGGTTTTCAGATGCTGCCTGAATTGCTAGCATTCAATCTTTAAATTTTCCAGCAACTGCCGTGTTTTATATCACCCAGCAATGATTGTCTTCTCTCCTGTGTTGTCATCATTTCCTCTACTTAAATATCCCACAAATGTCAGCTGTGGTTAACAAGCCTTTGTCACCCTCCCTCAGCAGACACCACCCTGCCTGTGTCACCCAGTCTCTCTTGATCACCACCCTATCACAGCGAAGGGGGAAGGGTATTATTCCCTCCCTCTACCCTTCCCCCTTTACTGCAAATTATGGCATGTGTGTGCTAATAAAAATAACATTTGTTTTTATTTTTCCCGGAACACTCTTGTTTATGAGTTATTAAAA
The DNA here is from genome assembly GCF_009764475.1 of Pristis pectinata. Classification (NCBI taxonomy): domain Eukaryota; kingdom Metazoa; phylum Chordata; class Chondrichthyes; order Rhinopristiformes; family Pristidae; genus Pristis; species Pristis pectinata. The sequence continues at coordinate 4,210,838 of NC_067410.1, read as the reverse complement.
TATCAGATATGAGGAGAACAGTTAAGAATGACTCAATTATGAGAGGCGTAGATCAGGTAGACAGTCAGAATATTTTCCCCCAGGGTGGAAATGTCAAATACTAGAGGGCATAGGTTTATGGTGAGAGGGGGAAAGTTTAAAGGAGATTTATGAGGTGAATTTCTTTTTCGCAGAGAGTAAATTCAAGTTAAATTGGTGAATTGGTTTATTATTGTCACATGTACTGAGGTACGGTGAAGAATTTTGTTTTGCATGCCATCCATACAGATCATTTCATCACATCAGTACATTGAGGTAGTACAAGGGAAAACAATAACAGAATGCAGAATAAAGTGTTACAGTTACAGAGAAAGTGCAGTGCAGGCAGACAATAAGGTGCAAGGTCATAAGGAGGTAGATTGTGAGGTCAAGAGTCCATCTTATTGTACTAGGGGACCGTTCAATAGTCTTATCATAGTGGGATAGAAGCTGTCCTTGAGCCTGGTGGTACGTGCTTTCAGGTTTTTGTATCTTCTGACCAATGGGAGCTGACCTTGCACCTTATTGTCTGCCTGCACTGTACTTTCTCTGTAACTGTGACACTTTACTCTGCATTCTGTTATTGTTTTCCCTTGTACTGCCTCAAGGCACTGTTGTAATGAAATGATCTGTATGGATGGCATGCAAAACAAAGTTTTTAACTGTACCTCAGTACATGTGACAATAATAAACCAATTTACCAATTTATGCTTTGAGGTTACGTCACATGACTTTATCAGTCACATAAATTCCCATGTTCCAATTGCTTTTTACTGCTCCAAATCTGCAAAAAAGCTGGCAGCTCCCTGCAGAACCGTCTGCACTTACCACTCCTCTCGTGAGGAAGTTTGAGACTTGTGCGTAAAGTTTCGCAAAAGTGAAGTCTCAAACAGCTGTGCAAATTTCACCGCTCCTCTCTGACCCTGCACTCTGGTGGATTTCAGAGGGCAGTGCACATTACGCTGGGCTATCTGTCCACTTAACGTGTACCTAGATAGATACCATCCACAAGAGGAGGCAAATCAGCCCTTCACGCCTGTTTGGGCACGTAGTGTAGCGGCCAGCGACTTGGGTTGAATTCCTGCTGCTGTCTGTAAGGAGTTTGTACGTTCTCCCCATGTGTCTGCGTGGGTTTCCTCTGGGTGCTCCGGTTTCCTCCCATATTCCAAAGATGTATGGGTTAGGAAGTTGTGGACATGCTATGTTGGCACCGGAAGTGTGGCGACACTTGCGGGCTGCCCCCAGAACACTCTACGCAAAAGATGCATTTCACTGTGTGTTTCGATGTACATGTGACTAATGAAGATATCTTATCTTCTGTCATTGACCATCACCACAGCTGATCTTTCATCTCAGCACTGCTTGTGTACCAACCTCATATCCATCAATTTTCCCTAATGTTGAAAAATCCATCAATCTCTGCCTTGAAGATCCCCACAGACTGAGTCTCCACAGCCATCTTGGCAAGGAAATTGCAATGATTAACTACCCATGGAGTAGAGATTTGTTCCCATTCTACCCTGAATAACTTGCCCCTTATTTCGAGACTGCGACATCCGGTTCCAGACACCCAGAACAAGTAAAACATAATCCTTGTATCTACTCTGTCAAATCCCCTAAGCTTCCCTCTTCCCAGCATCTGTCATGGTCTCCATTCTCTCCTGATCCATCTGCCTATCACCCCTCCTCCCCTGGATCCTCCTAAGATAAGAGAAGATAAGATAAGATTTCTTTCACATTTACAGTGAAATGCATCTTTTGCGTAGAGTGTTCTGGGGGCAGCCTGCAAGTGTTGCCACGCTTCCGGCGCCAACATAGCATGCCCACAACTTCCTAACCCGTACGTCTTTGGAATGTGGGAGGAAACCGGAGCACCCAGAGGAAACCCACGCAGACGCAGGGAGAACGTACAAACTCCTTACAGACAGCGGCCGGAATTGAACCCGGGTCGCTGGCACTGTAGTAGCGTTACACTAACCGCTACACTACCATGCCTACCTATCGCTTGCTGGTTCTTGCTCCAACCCTCCCCTTCACCTTCTTATACTGACTATCTCCCCTCTATATTTCAGTTGAGATGAATCATCTCGACCCAGAATGTTGACTCTCCACAGATGCTGCCTGACCCGCTGAGTCCCTCCAGCATTTTCTGTGTTGCTCCAGATTCCAGCATCTGCAGCCTCTTGTGTCTCCGAAGAATTTTGTACATTTCAATGTTATCACCTCTCAATCTTCTGACATTTCAACGGAGAGGTTAGACTGCAAGGGGCATTTGTTTGATTTAATTGGGCTAATTTAAATGTAAGATTCATGTGTTTTCCAGTGTATTCATTTTTATTCAGTTTTTACAATTTTCTAATTGTATTTTTTACTTTTTAGTTTTGCATGTTTGTGAATGAGATCTTTGCAATCCTTCAAGCTGCCTGACAGCTTTGATAGTTGGTCCGTCGACCCCCCCTCTTCCCCCCTCAGCACATTTTTGTAAATCGACAATTGGAGGAGGTTGCATTGCCAAACAGGTTGGAGCAGTTCCCTCTGAGGTTTGGAAGACTGAGAGGTGATATCATTGAAATATGTTTAGGTTCAGGAAGCAGTTGACTAGCAAGTTTGGGCAGTGAGCCATTCCAAAGGGAGTTTTGGCCTGTTATTTTTTTAATTTTATATTGCGCATCCTCAGGATTAGCGCACAGATTTCCCCACATGCTCAGTATCTATGCCCAGATTCTCTGCATGAGGGGAAACTTATAGCAGCCAATTAAACTATCAACCCGCGAGTCTTTGGGATGTGGCAGGAAACTGGTGCACTCGTTGGAAAATCATGCAGTTACAGGGAGAATGTGCGAACTCCACACACACACACACACACACACACACACACACACACACACACACACACACACACACACACACACACACACACACACACACACACACACACACACAGCACCGGGGGGTGGGATTGAACCCGGGTCTCTGGAGCTGTGAGGCAGCAGCTCCACCAGCTGTGTCGTTGAAAGCCGACAGCCCAAAGCAGGCACAGCAAGCTCTCTCAAATAGCAGTGCGATGGTGATCAGGCAAAGTTGGTTGAGGGGTAAATATTAGTCAGGATGCTGAGAAAAACTCTCCCCAAATTCTTCCAGGTACCACCATTGCCTTCAGTAATCGGGGTATTGAGTACAGGAGTCAAGAAGTTCTGATGCATCTCTATAGAACTCTGGTTAAACCGCATTTAGAGTATTGCGTGCAGTTCTGGTCACCTCACTATAGGAAGGATGTCGAGGCTTTAGAGAGGATGCAGAGGAGGTTTACCAGGACGCTGCCTGGATTAGAGGGCATGTGCTATCAGGAGAGGCTGGACAAACTTGGGCTCTTTTCTCTGGAGTGGCGGAGGCTGAGGGGTGATCTGTTGGAAGTGTATAAAATATGAAGGGCATAGATAGGGTGGACAAGCAATATCTTTTTCCCAATATTGAGCGATCCAATACCAGAGGGCATGCATTTAAGGTGAGGGGGGTAGGTTCAGAAGAGATGAGAGGGGTAAGTTTTTTACTGAGAGAGTGGTGGATGCCTGGAATGCGTTTTCTGATAGGGTGGTGGAGGCAAATTCACTGGGGGCTTTTAAGAGGGGCTTGGATGGGCACATGAATGAAAGGAAAATGGGAGGGATATGGGCAATCTGTAGGTAGGAGGCATTAACTATGTCGGCACAACATTGTGGGCTGAAGGGCCTGTTCTGTGCTGTACTGTTCTATGTTTTCTATGTTATGCAATCTTTTACTGCAATGCAGGTGTTGAGTTGAGGAAATGCAGGAATGTAAATCCAGAGATCAGGACCCAGACAACTGAAGGCAAGGGTAGGGAGACCAGCAAGCTGCCAACTTTGGAGGAAGACAAATTTCTCAGAGGTTTGTAAGAAGTTAGAGAAATAGTGGTGAAGTATGAAGGTATCTGAATGTGGATAAGAATTTTAAAGAGACAGTTTATGTCTCAGAAACCTTTGTGGATCATGGAGTTATACAACACGAAAACAGACCCAACTCATCCATGCTGACCAAGGTGTCTATCTGAGTTAGTCCCATTTGCCTGCATTTGGCCAATGTCCCTCTGAACCTCTCCTAGCCGTGGACTTGTCTAAATGTCTTTTAAACATTATAATTGTACCTGCGAATACAAATTTGACTATTTTTCTCTCTTTCTCTTTCACACTCTGTTTTCTCAGTGGGTTGAAATCAAGGTCTGTCCCTCCGTCCACTGCCCTCCTCCTGCCTCCCCAACGCTGTATTACTCTCCGTCTTCCTCTCTGTTCCCTTCTCTTACAATCCACAGATTTTGAGAACCTTTCTTCCCTGATTCAGCTGTTTTTCAAGCCATGTCTCCATGTCCCAGAAGGACTCCCTATGCCTTGGTTAGGATTCTCAACAACAAAACGCAGGTGAATGCTGTGATTCTGTTAGAACATAGAACATTACAGCACAGTACAGGCCCTTCGGCCCACAATTTGTGCCGACATTTTATCCTGCTCTAAGATCTATCTAACCCTTCCCTCCCACATCGCCTTCCATTTTTCTCTTATTCATGTGTCTAAGAGTTTCTTAAATGTCCCTAATGTATCTGCCTCCACAACCTCAATCAGTTCAATATCAAGGTCGGTTCAATATCAGCCACAGGCTGACTGACTTCACACAAAAGACAACAGCATAAGGACTCAAGTTGTGAATTGCAAACTCATTTGTCTTTATGAGAGACAAATGATAGGTTTGTGTTTTAGTTGGGAGTTGGGACATCATATTACAGCTGTAGGAGCTAATGTTACAGCGGTACACGACGTTTGTAAGGCTACATATGGAGTACTGTGTACAGTTCTGGCCGCCCAGCTATAGCAAAGATGTCATTGAGCTGGAAGGGGTGCAAAAAAGATTTATGGGGATGTTACTGGGACTTGAAGGTTTGAGTTATTAGGAGAGAGGCTGGATAGGCTGGGACTTTTTTCCCTGGAGTGTAGGAGGCTGAGGGGTGACATTATTAGAGGTTTATAAAATCATGAGGGGCATGGATAAGGTCATAGTCTTTTCCCCAGGGGAGGGGTGTCCAAAACCAGAGGGCATAGAAGAGGGGAAAGATTTAAAAAGGACCTGAGGGGCACTTTTTCCACATGGAGGGTGGTGAGTATATGGAACGAGCTGGTAGAGGCAGGTACAATTACGACATTTAGAAGACATTTGGACAGGTACATGGATAGGAAAGGTTTAGAGGGATATGGGCCAAACACAGGCAAATGGGGCTAGCTTAGTTAGGCAAATTGGTTGGCATGGACAAGTTGGGCTGAAGGGCCTATTGTGACTCTATGATTCTAGTCCTTCTTTCATGACCCTGAATGTCCCAAAGCACTAGAAGCCAATGAAGTACAGAACATAGAACAGTACAGCACAGAACAGGCCCTTCGGCCCACAATGTTGTGTTGACATTGTGGGCTGAATGGAGGACCAATTTTGTCCCTTGCTATCCTTTTGCTCTTAATATAGCTATAGAAACCCTTGGGATTCTCTTTCACCCTGTTGCCAGAGCAACCTCATGTCCTCTTTTTGCCCCCTTAATTTCTCTCTTAAGTGTTCTCTTGCATTTCTTATACTCCTCAAGCACCTCATTTGATCCTAACTGCCTGTACCTGAATGCACCTCCTTCTTTTTCTTTACCAGGGCCTCAATATCCCTCGATAGCCAAGGTTCCCTAAACCTGTTAGCCTTGCCTTTTATCCGAACAGTAACATACAGATTCTGTACTCTCGATATTTCACTCTTGAAGGCCTCCCGCTTACCAAGCACCTCTTTGACGGAAAACAACCGATCCCAATCCACGCCTGCCAGATCCCTTCTGATGCCATCAAAATTGCCTTCCTCCGGTTTAGAATCTTAACCTGAGGACCAGTCCTATCCTTTTCCATAATTATCTTGAAACTAATGGAATTATGATCGCTAGATCCAAAGTGTTCCCTCACACTCACTTCTGTCACCTGCCCTGTCTCATTCCCTAAGAGGAGATCCAGTATTGCATTCTCTCGAGTTGGGACCTCTGCATATTGATTAAGGAAACTTTCCTGAACACATTTGACAAACTCGATCCCATCCAGTCCTTTTACAGTATGGGAGTCCCAGTCAATACGTGGAAAGTTAAAATCACCTACTATCACAATTTTATATTTCCTGCAACTGTCTGCTATCTGTCTACAAATTTGCTCCTCTAAATCCCACTGACTATTGGGATGTCTATAATATAGTCCCATTAATGTGGTCGTCCCTTTTTTATTCCTCAGTTGCACCCAAATTGCCTCAGTAGTCGAGCCCTCCAGAATGTCCTCACTGAGCATTTTGCCTGATGAGTAATGCCACCCCTCCCACTTTAATACCTCCCCCTCTATCATGTCTAAAGCAGAACCCTGGAACATTGAGCTGCCAGTACTGCCACTTCAGTAACCAAGTCTCACTAATGGCTACAACATCATAATTCCATGTACGGATCCATGCTCTACGTTCATCTGTCTTACCTACAATACTCCTTGCATTGAAATAGATGCAACTCAGAACATTAGTCCCACCACGCTCAACCTTTCAGTTTCCATCTTTACTTGTAGTCTTAACATCTACTTTCTCTACAGCCCCTCCACTTGTTGTCCTGCCACTCTGGTTCCCACCCCCCTGCAACTCTAGTTTAAACCCACCCCAAGCAGCACTAGCAAACCTTCCCGCAAGGATATTGATCTCTGTCCAGTTCAGGTGCAAACCGTCCTATTTGTACAGGTCCCACCTGCCCTGGAAGAGAACCCAATGATCTAAGAATCTGGCAATAATTAGCCAGGCAATCTGGCAATAGTTAGCAAATATTAACCAGGATTCTGGGAATAATTCTTCCAATATTTTTCAAAAATAACACCATGCCATCTTTTAGGTCAGATTTGAACTGCTCAAAACTGGACATCGTAAGGATCTTTTATTTCAAACATTCTTGAAAACTTTGGCAGGAGGCAAAGCTCTGCCCTCAGCCACCTCCTATCGAAGCCTATGGAGCATCTGTGTGTGGGGTCCCTGCATTGCAGGGAGTTGTGGACACAGCTCAGTCTATCACGAAAACCAGCCTCCCCTCCGTGGACTCTGTCTACACTTCTTGTGGCCTCAGTAAAGCAGCCAATATAATCAAAGACCCCCCCCACCCTGGACATTCTCTCTTCTCCCCCCTCCCACTGGGCAGAAGATACAAAAGCACGTACCACCAGACTCAAGGATAGCTTCTATCCCGCTGTTATAAGACAAGTGAATGGTTCCGTAGTATGATAAGATGGACTCTTGATCGTCATGGCCCTTGCACCTTATTGTCTGCCTGCACTGCACTTTCTCTGTGACTGTAACACTTTATTCTGCATTCTGTTATTGTTTTTACCTTGTACTATCTCAAAGTACTTGTGATTTGAAATGATCTGTATGGAAAAGTTTTTCACTGTATTGATAATAAACCAATTACCAGTTACCAAATGCACTTCAAACTGGTACATGTAACAATAATAAACTGATATCACGCAGACCCCAAGACACCGTCGAGACCGCGTCACCTGATTAATCAGAGTGGAGAGCTGGGTCATTGTGTCGGGACGACAGACATCACCCCTGGATACTGGGACTGGTTTGGCACGATGCAGCCAAATATCATTGAGTTTCCTCTTTTGTGTACAACAGTCACTGACCACCAAAAGGTGGTGCTGCAAATAAAGTCTTTGTTGATGGATGCTGTGCTCAAGTGCAGAGCCAGCAGACGGCACTTGCCATAATTAGAGGAATAGATAGAGTGGACAGCCAGTGCCTCTTTCCCAGGGCACCAATGCTCAATACAAGAGGGCATGGCTTTAAAGTAATGGGTGGGAAGTTCAAGGGAGATATCAGAGGAAGGTTTTTTTACCCAGAGAGTGGTTGGGGCATGGAATGCGCTGCCTGGGGTGGTGGTGGAGGCAGGTACATTGGTCAAATTCAAGAAATTGCTAGATAAGCATATGGAGAAATTTAAAATAGAGGGATATGTGGGAGGAAGGGGTTAGATAGTCTTAGGCAAGTTTTAAGGGTCGCCACAACATTGTGGGCTGAAGGGCCTGTGTTGTGCTGTACTATTCTATGTTCTATGATCATATGAGAACACAAGCAAGGAAAACTCCATGAATAACTGAACTATGTTCTCCTAACGGCTGCTCTGTCCGCCTGCATCATGTATTATCATCATTAGAGCCCTGGAGGTATTAGGAGCAAAAAGGATTGAACAGCTAGTTATCTTCAAAGCATAACGTTGAGTAACACAGCACAGAAGCAGGCCCTTTGGCCCAACTCATCCATGCCGACCACAGTGCTCACCAAGCGAGTCCCATTTGCCTGCCTTTGGCCCATATCCCTCTGAACCTTTCCTATCCATGTACCTGTCCAAATGTCTTTTAAATGTTGTTATTGCACCTACCTCAGCCACTGGCAGCTCGTTCCATAATTGCACCACTCTCTGCATGAAAAATTTGCCCCTCAGGTCCCTTTTAAATCTTTCACCTCTCACCTTAAACCTATGCCCTCTAGTTTTTATCTCCCCTTCCTCGGGAAAAAGACTGCGTGCGTTCACCCTGTCTGTACCCCTCCATAAGGTCCCCTCTCAGTCTCCTGCATTCCAAGGAATAAACTCCTTGCCTGGCCAACCTTGCCCTATAACTCAGGCCCTCGAGTCCTGGCAACATCTTCACAAATCTTCCCTGCGCTCTTTCCAGTTTAATGATGTCTTTCCCATAACAGGGCGACCAAAATTGAACACAGTGCTCCAAGTGCGGTCTCACTAACATCTTGTACAACTGCAACATAACGTCCCAACTCCTGTACTCAGTGCCCTGACTGATGAAGGCCAGCGTGCCAAACGCCTTCTGCATCAGCCTGTCTACCCGTGTCAGACGAAGTCCCTGCGATTCAACCTGGATTTCACGCCTGCAACTCTCTGGTTCTTTCTCAATCCACCTGCTGCTGAAATTCTGATCTACATTCATTGAGCGATACAGCGCGGAAACAGGCCCTTTGGCCTACCAGGTCTGTGCTGACCATAGAACCATAGAACACTACAGCACAGAAAACAGGCCATTCGGCCCTCCTAGTCTGTGCCGAAACTTTATTCCACCAGCCCCATTGACCTGCACTCGGTCCATAACCCTCCAGACCTCTCCTCTCCATATATCTATCCAATTTATTCTTTAAATTTAAGAGTGAGCCCACATTTTCCATGGTCAGATGGCAGCTCGTTCCACACTCCCATCCAACACCAATTTATATTAATCCAACACTGATCTCATTTTTTATTCTCCCCACGTTCCCACCAACTCCTTCCAGATTCTACCACTTACGTATACACCAGGGGCAACATAGAGTGGCCAGTTAGCTGACCAACCCGAACAACTTTAGGCTGTCCGAGGATACCGGAGCACCTTCTCCCCATGCAGAGACCGTGCAAGCTCCACACAGGCAGAGCATGGGACCGGGTCACTGGAGATGTGGGGCAGTGGCTGTACTAGCTGCAACCCCCGCTGCTTGTATCCTATTTCACACCAAGTCTGGTCCACCCAGTGTGCTTCTTGCTTGCCGACCATCACTTGTCCTGCTTCAGTTTTAAGCTTTTCACTCATGTTTTCATGTTCTTCCCACATGACTGTGTCCCTCTCTCAGAGGTGAAAGTATGGTGTGTTGGTAAGGAAGTGGCTGGAGCATTCAGTACAAGTGGGGACGGGGGTGAAGGATTGCTATTCAACCTTGTCAATAATACATTGAAGTTAACTTTACCACAGCCATCTAATTGTAATCACTGTGCCTTTAACTGCTCAAGGCTCCACTCCCCTTCCTGCACTCAACATTTCTGGCTCACTTTCCTCTTTACCATAAGATACAGGAGCAGAATTAGGCCATTCGGCCCATCGAGTCTGCTCCACCATTCAATCACGGCTGACTTTTTTTCTCTCAACCCCATTCTCCCGCCTTTTCCCCGTAACCCTTAACCCCCTTACCAATCAAGAACCTATCAATCGCTGCCTTGAACGCGCCCAAGGACTTGGCCTCCACATCCGTCTGTGGCAATTAATTCCACAGATCCACCACCCTCAGGCTGAAGAAATTCCTCCTCATCTCAGTTTTAAAGGGAAGTCCCTTTATTCTGAGGCTGTACCCTTGGATCCTAGACTCTCCTACCGACAGAGACATCCTCTCCACGTCCACTCTATCCAGGCCTTTCAGTATCCAGTAGGTTTCAATGAAACCCCCTCCCCCCTCATCCTTTTGAATTCCATCGAGTACAGGCCCAGAGACATCAAACACTCCTCATACGTTAACCCTTTCATTCCTGGAATCATTCTTGTGAACCTCCTCTGGACCCTCTCCAGGGCCAGCAAATCTTTCCTTAGATGTGGGGCCCAAAATTGCTCACAATTTTCCAAGTGCGGTCTGACCAATGCCTTATAAAGCCTCAGCACTACATACTTGACTAATCCCCTCGAGCTGAATGCTAACATTGCATTTGCCTTCCTTATTACCGACTCAACAAGTTAAGGGAATCCTGAACTAGGACTCCCCAAGTCTCCTTGGGGAGAAAATTGTGAATTCTCTCCCCATTTCGAAAATAGTCCACACCTTTATTCTTCCTACCAAAGTGCATAACCCCACCCTTCCTACACTGTACTCCATCTGCCATTTCTTTGCCCATTCTCCCAACCTGTCCAAGTCCTTCTGCAGACTCCCTGCCTCCACAACTCTACCTGCTCCTCCACCTATCTTTGTATCTTTTGCAAACTTGGCCACAAAGCCATCAGTTCCTCTATAAGTTGTTCATGATGCTCTGTATGTTTTGGGTCAAAAATATCACACTCTGATGATAAGTCATTGATTCTATTTGTCTCCTCACAGATGCTGCCTGACCTGCTGGTGTTTGCAGCATTTTTCAATCTATTATCCCTTGCCTGGCACAGTTAGATTTTGTTTGAAAATGCTCTTGTGAAGTTTTTACTTGTTAAATGCACCACATTGATTGGGTAAAGACTCATCTCTGGTGCTGACGTATCCACTCATGGGAACAGTTAACTGGCCTAAACAGCATTAGTGAACAAGGTGGGTTTTTCTGTGAATTTGGTATTTTCCTGGTCACCATTACTAAAGACTAACTCTTTAAATAATCTGGTGAACCTTCACTGCACTCGCCTCTGACGTGGGGTGTCCAGGTCTGTGGATGATATTCCAGGTACAGACTCACTGAGATCCCATGTAGTTGCAGTAAGGTGTTTTTACTCTTGTATTCAATCCTCTTGAAAGTCCAAGTACCATTTCCCTTCCTAACTGATTGTGACACCTTTAAGCTAAACAGCGATTTGCGTAAAAGGACATGCAGGTTTCTCTGGATACGAACACATTTTAATCTCGCAGCACCAAAGAAACTCTTCCACTCTTCTACATTTTCTATTAAAGTGGATAACTTCACATTTTTCTTCATTATACTCTATCTTCCCTTGTAAATTGGTTTATTATTGTCACACGTACAGAGGCACAGTGAAAAACTTTGTTTTGCATGGCATCCCTATAGATCATTTCATTGCAACAGTGCATTGAGGTAGTACAAGGGAAAACAATAACAGAATGTAGAATAAAGTGTTACAGTTACAGAGAAAGAGCAGTGCAGGCAGACAATAAGGTGCAAGGTCATAATGAAGTAGATTGTGAGGTCAAGAATCCATCTTATCGTACTAGAGGATTTATAACAGTGGGATAGAAGCTGTCCTTAAGCCTGGTGGTATGTGCTTTCAGGCTTTTGTATCTTCGGCCTGATGGTACTACCTCAATGTACTGATGTGATGAAATGATCTGTACGGATGGCATGCAAAACAAAGTTTTACATGTGACAATAATAAACCAACTTTCTAATTTAATTTTTACCTACTGGGTGAAAAAAAACCTCTCAGATTCCCTCTAACCCGCCTCACTTTCAACCCTTGTCCTTCTTGACGGAGATTATAGACTTTAGAATAATTGTCAAGTAATAACCAATATGTGACCGAACATCTGTAATTTATCTAAACTGTTGTTAATTAAAAGGATTCAAGTTGAAGGGGAAACTATCACAAATCTCGTTGGGTCTTCAGTCTACCTGTTCTCCTCTCAGTCCTGCTCCCACCTCCCACTTTCCCATCAAATTGACAACAGTCAGTCACTCCCACACCTCAGAAGACACTCATCAATGGAGTCCTTTGAAGTTATTTAGTATTGGTATTGGTTTATTATTGTCACTTGTACCGAGGTACAGTGAAAAACTTGTCTTGCATATCGATCATACAGGTCAATTCATTACACAGTGCAGTTACATTGGGTTAGTACAGAGTGCATTGACGTAGTACAGGTAAAAACAATAACAGTACAGAGTAAAGTGTCACAGCTACAGAGAAAGTGCAGTGCAATAAGGTGCAAGGTCACATCAAGGTAGATCATGAGGTCATAGTCCATCTCATCGTATAAGGGAACCGTTCAATAGTCTTATCACAGTGGGGTAGAAGCTGTCCTTAAGTGTGGTGGTACGTGCCCTCAGGCTCCTGTATCTTCTACCCGATGGAAGAGGAGAGAAGAGAGAATGACCCGCATGTGTGGGGTCTTTGATTATGCTGGTTGCTTCACCAAGACAGTGAGGGGTAAAGACAGAGTCCAAGGAGGGGAGGCTGGTGTCTGTGATGTGCTGGGCTGTGTCCACAACTCTCTGCAGTTTCTTGCGGTCCTGGGCAGAGCAGTTGCTGTACCAAGCCGTGATACATCCAGATAGGATGCTTTCTATGGTGCATTGATAAAAGATGGTGAGTGTCAAAGGAGACAAACCAAATTTCTTTGGCCTCCTTTGGAAGTAGAGGCACTGGTGAGCTAGTTCTTGTTTTGTTTCTTTCTGTCGAGCTGACCTGATTGGTGTCCTTGGGATCCAATATCTACAGAACAGGTGATTTCCATTTGCATTGACGAAATGAGGAAGGTCCCTGTAAAGCAAACCTTGAGGACTCATTCCATCATCTGTTTCCTCCAACCCTTTGGGTCAGTAGCAGTAATAACATAGACCGCGACCCATGCTGTTGAGAGAAAGGGGTGGTCAATGAGCTACGTCTTAATTGTTCAAGTAGGTGACATCAGACTCTGCAGCCATTGTGATAACTCTCTGTTGAACTATGTACCCTTTGTTGCAGGGACATATCCTTCATGCATGAGCACAAAACGAGCCAAGTACATTTGAAATGAAAATAGAACCCAGCAGAGACTTCAAAACAAATCACCATAACCAAACGCCAGACAATCACAGAACTCTGGGGAACTCTTAACTCGGTGTTGGGCTTCAGTCGCTCCACAGTTGTCACCGAACCTGAAAACATCGTTACACTTCCTTCCAAGGACCTAGGACACAGGAACAGGATTGAGTTGTCCTGTCCCTGGAGCTGACAGTGGCATCAGAGCTGATCCCACGGAATCGTGGAGTCATAGAGGACCTTCGGCTATAGAAGTGTTTACCTTATGAGAGGCACAGATAAGGTGGATGGTAACAGTCTTTTCCCCAGGGTAGGGGAGTCCAGAACTAGGGGCTATAAATTTAGGGTGAGAGGGGAAAGATTTTAAAGGGACCTGAGGGGCAACTTTTTCACGCAGAGGGTGGTGAGTAGATGGAACGAGCTGCCAGAGGAAGTGGGTGAGGCAGGTACAATAGTGTCATTTAAGAGGCACTTGGATAGGTACATGGAGGGGTGGGGCTTGGAGGGATATGGGCCGAACGCAGGAAATTGGGACTAGCTGGGTGGTGGGCACCATGGTCGGCATGGACTGGTTGGGCCGAAGGGCCTGTATCCATGCTGTATTGCTCTATGGCCCAACTCGTCCATGCCAACTATGGTGCTCACGAAGCTAGTTCCATTTGCCTGCATTTGGCCCATATCCCTCTAAACCCCTCTTACCCATGTACTTATCCAGATGTCTTTTGAATGTTGTTATTGTACCTGCCTCCACCACTTCCTCTGGCAGCTCGTTCCACATATGTACCACTCTCTGTGTGAAGAAGTTGCCCCTCAGGTCCCTTTTAAATCTTTCCCCTCTCACCTTAAACTTAGGCCCTCAAGCTTTTAGTTCCCCTTCCTCTGGGGGGGTGGGGAAGACCATGTGTGTTTACCCTATCTATACCCCTCATGATTTTATACACCTCTATAAGGTCACCCCTCAGTCTCCCACATTCCAAGGAATAAAGTCCTAGCCTGCCCAACCACTCCCTGTAACTCAGGCCCTCGAGTCCTGGAAGTATCCTCGTAAATCTTCTCTGTACTCCGGTTTAATGATGTCTTTTCTATAAACAGGGCGACCAAAACTGAACAACAGATCTTACCCTCAGCTCCTTTTTTTTCTGCCTGTTCTCTCTAATCCTTGACTCCCCTATGGAGCAAAGTCTGTCCATCTCCACATCCACTGACTACCTCCCTCAACACCTCTCTGGAGTAGAAGGTTCCAAAGATTCACCAGCCTCTGAGGGAAGAAATTCCTCCTCATCTCAAAACGAAGTGAGCAGTCCCTTGTTCTGACATTATCCCACTTCTGGATTCCCCTCACCAGGGGAAATGTCCTCGAAACGACTTCCCTGCTAAGGCCCCTCAGAATGTTGAATGTTTGAATAAAAATACTTGCTGTTCTAAACAGTGTAGGGCCAACCTGCTCGATCTTTCTTCTTAAGGCAGCTGCTCCAACACAGAAACATAGAACATAGAGACATAAAAAAGCCTACAGCACAATTCAGGCCCTTCAGCCCACAAAGCTGTGCCGAACATGTCCCTACCCTAGAAATTACTAGGCTTACCTATAGCCCTATCAGCCTTGTGAAACTTTCAATTCCCTCCAAAGCAAGTATTAAGTAAGAAGACCAAGTCTGTGGGTGAGACTTCAGGTGCAGTCTCACCAATGCAAACTTTACCTACTTCATACCCTTTGCAATAAAGGCCAACATTACATTTGCTTTCCTCATTACTTGTTATACCTGCGGAATTAACATTTTTTGTTTCATATACAAGTCACCAAGGTCCCTTTGTCATAGAGTTATAGAACCATACAGCACAGCAACAGACCATTCGACCCACAATGTCTATGCTGATCAGTGGCTGCCCTTCCATACTAATCCCATCTTCCAGCAATTGGCCCATAGCCCTCTATGCCTGGGTGATTCAGGTGCTCATCTCGACGCTTCTTAAATGCTGTCAGTGACTCTGCTTCCACCTCTCTCTCGGGCAGTGTGTTCCAGGTACTCACCGCTCTCTGGGTGAAAAACTGCACTGTAACATTCTGTCGTCTCTCTCCAGTTAAACAATATTCTGATTTTCTGTTCTTCCTACCAATGTGGAAACTTGGTGCCTCACTACATTATACTCTTGAGTTGAAGGCTTTCAGTCCAGATCTTTGAAGTATCTGATGTGGAATTTTGGTGCCTTGAATCAAAATCTGAGAAAGAAGCAGGTAAAGGAGGTGGAAGGTCTTTGTGCCAGTGTATGTCAAAGTCAAAGTCGAGTTTATTGTCATCTGCACAAGTCCATGTGTGCACAAGTGCAATGAAAAACTTACTTGCAGCAGCATCACAGGCACAGAGCATCAGATAAGCAGCATTCACAAGAAAAACATAAATTGAACATAAATAAAACACAATGTTTACAAGGAAGAACACAATTAGAACAAAAACAAAGACTATTTTAGTCCGAAGTGATCAAAGTGGTCATAGTGTTGCTAAACTGCAGTGATTAGGGTTTGGTCAGTTGGTTCAAGAACCGAATGGATGAAGGGAAGCAGCTGTTCCTGAACCTGGTGGTGCTGGACTTCAGGCTTCTGTACCTCCTGCCCGATGGGAGCTGTGAGAAGATGTCATGGCCCGGATGGTGGGGCTCTTTGATGATGAATGTTGCCTTCTTGAGGCAGCACCTCCTGTAGATACTCCCGATGGTGGGGAGGGATGTGCCCGTGATGTATTGGACAGGGTCCACTACTCTCTACAGCTTCTTATGTTCCTGTGCATTCACAGATCCTTGAATAAAGAATGAAGCATTGAATCTTACACCACTGCTGAGCAAGACATTACCCACTACTCACAAGAGGCTAATTATAAATCCAGATGCCACTGACAGTGCAGATGTTGCTCTTTCTAATCTACATTTGGATCATTGCATTTCTGATTATTACATTTTGAAATCGTAAAGCTGCTGATCACACAGTCTGCGGACGTGAGCTTTGACTTTTCTGCTGATGCTGAGGTAGACAGACGAGGCAGCAACTTCTTCTTATTGTATTGGCCGGTGCTTTATTTGGCTGTGAAGTGGTGGAAGAACAAACGAACACACCATTCAACCCAAGTAGCCTTTGGGAGGAGAGCAGTTGTCCACGAGAGTCTGTTCCATAATGTTCATTTAATCGACATGATCCTCCATTTCCTGACTGGTTGCATCACGGCCTGGTACAGCAATTCGCATGTGCAGGAACGTAAGAAGCTGCAGAGAGTAGTGGACCCTGCCCAATACATCACGGGCATGTCCCTCTCCACCATCGGTCATCTCTAAAGGAGGCGCTGCCTCAAGAAGGCAACATCCATCATAGATCCCCACCGTCCGGGCTGTGCCATCTTCTTGCAGCTACCATCGGGCAGGAGGTACAGAAGCTTGAAGTCCCACAACACCAGGTTCAAGAACAGCTATTTCCCTTCAAACATTTGGTTCTTGAACCAACCCGCACAACCCTAATCACTGCCTCAGTGCAGCAAACACTATGACCACTTTGCACTACAATGGACTTTGTTTTTGTTCTAATTGTGTTCTTTCTTTTGAAAATTGTGTATAATTTATGTCATTAAGTTGTGTTTTTCTTGTGAATGCTGCTTATCTGATGCTCTGTGCCTGTGATGCTGCTGCAAGTCAGTTTTTCATTGCACCTGTGCACACATGGACTTGTGCATCTGACAATAAACTCGACTTTGACCATTTCCTTCTCCCTCAATTGTTTCAAAAGCCCTCCTTAAAGTCCATCGACCTCAAAACTTATAATCCTTGGGCTGACTCTCGGGAATGCTCCAAGCCAAAGACGTCTTACATGGTAGGTCA
This sequence comes from Pristis pectinata, assembly GCF_009764475.1. Taxonomy (NCBI): domain Eukaryota; kingdom Metazoa; phylum Chordata; class Chondrichthyes; order Rhinopristiformes; family Pristidae; genus Pristis; species Pristis pectinata. Next base: position 4,193,649 of record NC_067410.1, on the reverse strand, counting down.
GACTTTGTCGTCCATAATCTCCTGCCATCGTGAAGGAAATGAGTTGCAGCGAGGGTTGTGTAGGGGGGTGGGTGGCAGGGAAGGAGTGTCATGTATCGTCTCCAGCTTAGAACATACAACACCACAGCACAGGAACAGGCCCTTCGGCCCACGATGTCTGTGCTGAACACGATGATGAATTAAATTAAATCTCCTGCCTGCACATGATCCATATCCCTCCATTGCCCTGTTGATCCCTGTAAGAATATTGTCTATTTTAATGAGATCACCTCTCATTCTTTTAAATCCAAGAGGCTTGTTCCCCTGTTCTTAACCTCCACAGATAGGATCACCAGTCCCACCACCCAGGGAATCAAACCTTTGTTGCTCTCCATCTCTCTCTATCACCAGTACTTCCTTCCTGAGTTATGGAGAATAGACCTGTACACATTATTGTAGGTGTACACAGTATTGTAGGTGCGGCCTCACCATAGCCCTGTGTAATGCACTCAAATCTAATGCAATTATTGTCAACCTACTCTTCATTTGCTGTAACTGCTTGTTAACTTCCAGGGATTCATATTTAATCTCACTCAAGTCGCTCCAAACAACACCTTTCAATCTCCCACCATTTAAAAAGATACTCAAAATGGATGACCTCACATCTTTCCATGTTATATTCCATCTGCCACATCCTTGCCCATTCGTTAGCCTGTCCATATATCCTTGAAGCTCCCCTGTATCCTTATCATGACCCACACCGTCAGTCATCGCTGTAACCGGGATATATTGCACTTGGTCCCCTCAGCAGAAACAGAGTCTGTTCTGAGCTCTGTCATGGGAAGGGATGACAAGGTTCAAGGATTGCTCAAAGCTTTTTGAAGAAGTTCAACGTCATCACTGACTCCTGGGAATCTCTGACCCCTGACGTCTTTCAGTGGAGACAGAGGATTTGGAATGGGATTGAGGATCTCCAGGCCATCCATTGGAAGCGCACTGAAGTTCTTCATAATCTGCGAAAGGAATGGACCACCTCATGATCTACCCACCCATCCCCACTGACCACTCCGCCCCATCTATGTGCCTCCCATAGTGATCTCATCACTCACTGCAGAACCCACAGAATCAGAGTGAAAACAAATCATCCTCCATCCTGAGGGACTGCCTAAGAAGAAGAACTAGAATTTTCCTTACCAATGTCAGGCCAACTGCTCTGTAGTTCCCCATTTACTTTCATTTCTGTTCTTAAAGAGTAAACAGTAGGGCCCTGGAAAGCGTGGTAGAACAGAGAGACCGAGGGGTATGGGTACATAGTTCCCTGAAAGTGGTGACACAGGGTGGTGAAGAAGGCATTTGGCACGCTTGTCTTCATTGGTGAGGACATTTGTGTACAGGAGTTGGGACATCATGTTACAGCTGTACAAGTCATGGGTGAGATCACACGGAGTATTGTGCGCAGTTCTGGTCGCCCAGCTACAGGAAGGATGTCATTAGGCTGGAAAGGATGCAGGAAAGATTCACGAGGATGTTACCAGGACTGGAGGGGTTGAGATGTTGGATAGGCTGGGACTTTTTTATTCTGGAGCATAGGAGACTGAGGGGTGACCTTACAGAGGTATATATCATCATGTGGGGCATGGATAAGGTGGATGGTCACTTCTTTTTCCCAGGGCAGGGGATTCTAAAGCTGGAAGACATTGGTTTAAGGTGAGAGGGAAAAGATTTAAAAGGGACCTGAGGGGCAAGTTGTTCAACACAGAGGGTGGTGTGTATAAGGAACGAGCTGCCAGAGGAAGCTGCAGAGGCAGGTACAATAACATTTAAAAGACATTTGGACAGGCACATGGATAGGAAAGGTTTAGAGGGATAAGGGACAAACACAGGCAAATGGGACTAGATTGGATAGACATCTTGGCCAGCATGGACAAGTTGGGCTGAAGGGCCTGTTTCCATGTTGTATGACTCTAGTTGGGGTTACAAGGGTAGCAAGAGATCAGCTGATTCATCAAACTCAGCATCATGCATTGTTATTGGTACTGGTTTATTTTTGTCACTTGTACCGAGGTACAGTGAAAAACTTGTCTTGCATACTGTTCATACAGATCAATTCATTACACAGTGCATTGAGGTAGTACAGGGAAAAAACAATAACAGAATGCAGAGTAAAGTGTCACAGCTACAGGGAAGTGTAGTGCAGGTAGACAATAAGGTGCAAGGTCATAACAAGGTAGATTGTGAGGTCAAGAGTCCATCTCATCTGAACACATCCCATACCTCCCAGCCAGGGAATCATCTGGGAGAGGCAAGAACCCAAGGTTGATAAGAGAGAAAAAAATTCAGAGAGGCAAATTCCTTTCAGAACTCCTTCAAGCATGAAACACAAAATGTTAACATGCAAGCCCCACAAGTAGTCAGGAAGGCAAATGGTATATTGGATTTTATCACTGGGGCGTTGGAGATTAGAAATAGAGAAGTTCTGGTGAGGCCACACCCAGAGAACTGTGTTCACTTCTGGCTCCCTTATTTAAGAAAGGATATAATAGCATTGGAGCAAAGGACGGGCCCTTCAGCCCACAATATTGTGCCGAACTAATTAAACCAATGGCTCCCAATTAACCTAATCCCTCTTCCCCGCACATTGACAATATGCCTCCCTTCTCTGCATATTCATGTGCCTACTTAACAGCCTCTTAAACCCCTCTATCATATCTGCCTCCACCACCACCCCTGGCAGCACATTCCAGGCACCCACCACTCTCTGTGTAAAAAACTTGCCCCTCTGTACCTTCCCACACTCACCTTAACTACATGCCCTCTAATACTGGACGTTTCAACCCTGGGAAGAAAATAGTGGCTGTCTATCTATGCCTCACATAATTTTATAAATTGCCATCAAATCTCCCCTCAGCCTGTGTCGCTCCAGAGAAAACAGCCCCAGCTTGTCCAACCTCTGGGACAATTCACTGGGATAGTTCTTGGGACAAGAGGGTTTTTCAATCATGAATGGCTAATAAAACACTAGACCTGTATTCATTGTTTAGAAGAATGAGGCTGATCTCTTTGAACCAAATAAGATCCTGAGGGGGCAAGTTGAGGTGTCTTCACCAGTGGGAGGTCTTAAATGAGGGAACTTAGTTCTAAGGTGGTAAATTATTTAAAACTGAGACACTTAGAAATTCCTTCTCACAGTGGGCATTGAATCTTTGGGAATTCTATTAAGAACTCATCAAATTCTATCAAAATATCTATCAAAATATTAAGAGGAATAGATAGAGTGGACAATCAGTGCCTCTTCCCCAGGGCACCAATGCTCAATACAAGAGGTCATGGCTTTAAAGTAACGGGTAGGAAGTTCAAGGGAGATATCAGAGGAAGGTTTTTTACCCAGAGAGTGGTTGGGGCATGGAATGCGCTGCCTGGGGTGGTGGTGGAGGCAGGTACATTAGTCAGATTCAAGAGATTACTAGATAAGCATATGGAGGACTTTAAAATAGAGGGATATGTGGGAGGAAGGGGTTAGATAGTCTTGGGTGGGGTTTAAAGGTCGGCACAACATTGTGGGCTGAAGGGCCTGTATTGTGCTGTACTGTTCTATGTTCTCTGTAATTCTCTGTCCCAGAGGGTTGTGGAGGCTGGATCATTGGTAATATTTAAAGAGGAAACAGATACATTTTTTGAAAGATCAGGGAATTGAGGGTGATGGAGAACTGGCACAGAAGAGGAGAAGAGACCAGCATAGATCAGCCATGATAGCATTGAATGGTGGGGCCGAGTGGCCTACTCCTGTTCCTATTTTCTTGTCTGCCTCTCTTGATATGGGTATCCTGGAGGCTCAAGACCACAGTCTGATTTATTCCTCAAGGACAATACTGCTTCTGATGAAGGGTCACCAACCTGGAACGCTAACCCTGTCTCTCCCTCCACAGACGCTGCGTGACCCGCTCAGTGTTTCCAGCATTCCTTTATTCCTGACCTATTTTCCTTATCGTTATATCTCAGAATACAATTAGTGACATCGGCTTCCCAGCCACACACATGCCAAGTGGCTCACGTGAACAATGCAGTGTTCAATGTGTGTGTGTATTATTCATGGTACAAAAAAGATTGCCAGCGAACGCGCACAAAGAGCTCCCTCCGACAGCACTCAGGTCTCTCGCTGAAACAAAATACCAAATTAGCCAAAGGGGGGAGCATCAGAACACCGCCAGAGGCAGTCGATGTGATTTCCGCGATTCATAGAGGAGGAAGTGTTCAAAAAAAACATTCTTCACAAGATTGCGGAGCGCAATGCGAAGCGAGAGGCGAGGGCTTGGCAGGGAGACGCCGTGATAACGAGGTAAGGGGGTCCCCCTGTGTTATGTCATTGTTTCGTGATCCGTTACGGTTATTTATTCGAGGACTCCGCTGGGTTCCGTTCCCCATTTCAAACGCCTTCCGTGGTGGCTGTTGGGCACATGGGTTGAGAATGTGTTCCCGTCGCAGAGGGCACAGCTCCCCGGAGAGTTGACATCATGGCTAGAGAACAGTTGGAGACATACAGCAGTGATGTAACTTTCTAAATTGTTCCATCTCTCTCCCTCTGATAATGTGTACCAGGACCTGCTGTACTGATACAATGCTTCAGGACCGTTTGACTCCCCAAGGCTTGCTCTACAGAGACCTGAAGCACTTTGTCAACGAGGATGGAAACTACCTGTTCTGTCGGTACTGGGAACCCTCAACTCCCCCCAGGTGAGCACTCTGTGAGTTGTTTGGAGCTAAACTCAAGGGGCATGAGTTGGTGAGTGAGTTTATCGTGGCGTGTGCTGTGCAGGTGTATTTGACCTTTGTGAGTTATAAAGCAGAACGTTTGGCTGGGATTCATGAGGTGTGTTACAACAGTGAGTTCCGAGGGAGCGGCTTTCTCAGGTATCAGGCAAGGGTGCAATCCTTCATCAGAGACAATGAACCTTGTCGTCCTTTCCTTTAAAAGACACACTGCAAGCTATACCCGGCTTTGAAAATCAATACTTAATCAGGAACTTCTTGATGTAATGTTTCCTCAGACCTCCTTTCACCCTGCTGTGTAATGAAAAAGTTAAAGTCCGTATGTCCAATTAACAGGGGCAGGAATTAGGACATAAATCTCGATGGATTAAATGCGGTGGGATAATCGATGTGAAACGGTTCCTGGGCTCGTTTATTGCACGGATAATTCTCCACAACTGGTGTGTTTGAGTTGTACAGTGGTGCACTCCTTTATACCACCTGCACCAGGATACACCATTGCAAAGGTTGATTTGCATTGTCGTAGCGCCCTGGGCGACATAAAGAAATCCTTGCATCGCCCGACCAATTCGACAAGACCTCTCTCCCGCTCGCTGATCGGATCGCTCCGGTCTCGGCCGACGCGCCTTCTGATCCACCCCTCCGCACTCTCCCTTCAGTTAAAGCTGTTCTGTTAAACTCAGCTCTCTAACACGATGGTTGCTGTCAAACTTTTGCTTCATGGCCCTCCTGGGCCGTGCCTTGGCGGGCGACAGAGGAGCTGCAGGTATTGGTGTTGGTTTATTATTGTCACTTGTACCGAGGTACAGTGAAAAACTTGTCTTGCATGCCGTCCATACAGATCATTTCATCACATCAGTTCATTGAGGTAGTACAAGGGAAAACAATAACAGAATGCAGAATAAAGTGTTACAATTACAGAGAAAGTGCAGGCAGACAATAAGGTGCAAGGTCATAATGAGGTAGATTGTGAGGTCAAGTGTCCATTTTATCATACTGGGGAACCGTTCAATAGTCTTATAACAGCTGGATAGAAGCTGTCCTTGAGCCTGGTGGTACGTGCTTTCAGGCTTTTGTATCTTCTGCCTGATGGGAGGGGGAGAAGAGAGAATGTCTGGGGTAGGTGGAGTCTTCGATTATGTTGGCTGCTTTACTGAGGCAGTGAGAAGTGTAGACAGAGTCCATGGAGAGGAGGCTGGTTTCTGTGACATTCTGAGCTGCGTCCACATCTCTCTGCAGTTTCTTGCGGTCCCAGGCAGAGCAGTTGCCGTACCAAGCTGTGATGCATCTGGATAGGATGCTTTCTATGATGCATTGATAAAAATTAATCATTGTTGTAGGAAACAGAAGTTCAAAATGATATAGAACACAGAACAGTACAACACAGGAACAGGCCCTTCAGCCCACAGTGTTGTGCCAAACTAATTAAACTAATGATGCCTGATTACATTAATCCCTTCTGCCTGCACATGGTCTGATCTCTCCAATCCCTGCACATCCATGTGCCTGTCTAAGAGGCTCTTAAACCCCTCTATTGTATCTGCCTCCACCACCACCCCTGGCAGCACATTCCAGGCACCCACCACTTGGCCCTATACATCACCTTTGAATTTTCCCCCTCTCACCTTAAAAGCATGCCCTCTAGTACTAGACATCTTGACTCTGGGGAAAAGATATCACCTGTCTATCTATGCCTCTCATAATCTTATAAACTTCTACCGGATCTCCCCTCAGCCTCCACTGCTCCAGAGAAAATAACCCAAGTTTGTCCAACTTGGATGCAGTCCTGATGAAGGGTTTCGACCTGAAATGTCGACAATTCCTTTCCCTCCCGCAGATGCTGCTCGACCCACTGAGTTCCTCCAGCAGATTGTTTGTTGCTCCAGATTCCAGCATCTGCAGTCTCTTGTGTGTCCAAGTTTGTCCAACCTCTCCTTGTCGCACATACCCTCTAATCCAGGCAGCATCCTGGTGAACCTCTTCTGCAGCCTCTCCAAAGCCTCCATATCCTTCCTGTAATGGGGCGACCAGAACTGAATGCAATTCTCCAAGTTAGAAGGGAAAACCAGCTTCTGCTGCTTGTTAACAAGAGTACAGATTGAAGATAAATGGCAAAAGAACCAGGGGAGATGTCATAATTATTTCTGGCAGTGAGTTGTTCTGATCTCCAAAACACTGCCCTGAAAGGGTGAACAGAGCAGATTCAACAGGAGCTTCCACAGATGGACATTTGCCTGAAATTTGCCAGGACCATTGCAAAATTTGAGTTGGTGGGAATAATTAGTTAAATCCAGAGAGCCAGCAGAGAAAAGTGACGGGCCGAATCACCTTCCCTTGGGCTACACAATACCAAGATTACAATCTGTATGCCCATATGTTGTCCTGATGCAGGGTTTCAACCCAAAACGTTGACAATTCCTTTCCCTTCCAGAGATGCTGCTTGAGGTTTAGGGTTGAGAGCCTGCATCAGGACCATCCCTCTGCCTCCACGGATGCTGCCTGATCCGCTAGGTTCCTCCAGCAGATTGGTTGTTGCTCCAAATTCCAGCATCCGCCGTCTCTCGTGTCTCTCTGCTGTTGTTGTTTTGTTGTTGTTGTCGATCAGTTGTTCTCATCTAGTCTATAGTGTTGCGATGTGTACAGAGATGGCTGATCAGACCAAGCTGGGCTCGAAGGTTCCTTTTACATTGATGACAGAGGTGCAGGGATTCTGGAGCATCCAAATCTCTTTACCTCTTTGCTTCCTCCATTTGAGCTTTGTCATCTGAGCGGGAACATCAAGGTGGACCAATGAGTGACCAGGAATGGGATCTTGTTGGTTCTAAGCCAGTGATAGTGCTTCCAATTATGGTGTTCCCTCCAGAATGTGTCATAGAGTCAGACAGTGCTGAGACAGGTCCTTCGGCCCACCCAGTCCACGCTAGCAAACAAGCATTCTCCTGCACCAATCCTACACCAAACCATTTTATTCTCCCTACATTCCCGTCAATTCTTTCCTGATTCTCCCAGCACCAACCTACACAAGGGGCAATTTACAGTGGACAGTTAACCTATAGGATGTGGGAGCGAACAGGAGCACCCAGGGAGAAAGACCTGTGGTCACAGGGAGAACGTGCAAACTCTTCACGGACAGCCCCTGAGGTCAGGATCGAACCGATGTCAGGATCCAGCTGCACCACTGTGCTGCCCTAAAATGAAGAGTGAACAGAGGACTGAAGCTTGGATCTTATTGATTTGTGCGGACGTGGGCTCAGTTACGAAGGATGATGCATGTACCAACCAGTGAATATGGAGTCATACAGCATGGAAACAGGCCCTTCGGCCCAACTCGTCCATGCCAACTGTGTTGCCCAGTGAGCTAGCCCCATCTGTGCGCGTTTGGCCCATAACCCTCTAAACCTCTCCTATCCATGTACTTATCCAGACAGCTTTTAAACATTGCTAATGTGCCCACCTCAGCCACTATTTCTGGCAGCTCGTTCCAAATACGCGCCACCCTTTGCGTGAAGAAGCTGCCCCTGAAGTCCCTTTTAAATCTCTCGCCTCTGATCTTGGGGCAGGCATGGTAGTGTAGCGGTTAGTGTAACACTATTACAGTGCCAGCGACCCAGGTTCAATTCCAGCCACTGTCTGTAAGGAGTTTGTACGTTCTCCCCGTGTCTGCGTGGGTTTCCTCCGGGTGCTCCGGTTTCCTCCCACATTCCAAAGACGTACGGGTTGGGAAGTTGTGGGCATACTACATTGGCGCCGGAAGCGTGGCGACACTTACGGACTGCCCCCTTAACACTCTACGAGAAAATGCATTTCACTGTGTGTTTCGATGTACATGTGACTAATAAAGATATCTTATCTTATTTTAAACCTATGCCCTCTTGTTTTTAGAACCCCCTCCCTGGGAAAAAGACTTTCACCCTGCTTATGCCCCTCATAATCTTATACACCTCTATCAGGTCACCCCTCAATCTCCTACGTTCCAGGGAATAAAGTCCTAGTCTACACAACCTCTCCTTGTAACTCAGGCCCCCAAGTCCAGGCAACATCCTGGTAAATCTTTTCTGCACTCTTTCTAGTTTAATAACGTCTTTCCAATAACAGGGTGACCAAAATTGCACACAGTACTCCAAGTGAGACCTCACCAATGACTTACACAACTGCAACATAACTTCCCAACTCCTGTACTCGATGCCCTGACTGATGAAGACCAGCATGCCAAATGCCTTCTTCACCACCCTGTCTACCTGTGATGCTGCTTTCAGCAAACTATGCCCTTGGACTCCTAGGTCTGCTGTTCAATAACATTCCCCAGGGCCCTACTATTCACTGTATAAGTCCTACCCTGGTTTGATCTCCCAAAATGCAATACCTCCCATTTATCTGGATTGAAAGCCATTATAAAGAATTGCTTCTCTATTTTGATTTTCACATCCCATGATTTACTGGCAATGATGTCCTTGCCTTGAAGTGCAGGGTCAGTTGTAGAGCAGGAAATCCAGAGACAGTGTACACACCAACAGCAAAGCAATGGTGTCTTGACTATTTTCATGATTTTGCTTGAAGGTTAACTTTTGGCAAGTTCTGCTGCTCTGTTTTGGGATGGTCCCCTGGGACATTTTTATGTCCGTCTGAGAGGACCTTTTCATCAGAGAGGCAACACCCTGAATAGTTGTGGTTCTTTAACATAGGAGCACATGACAGAAGGAGAGGCAGGAGGGACACAGCTCCCCAACAAATATGAAACACACATGTGCATATAGAGTCGTACAGGATGGAAACAGGCTCTTCGGCCCACCTGGTCCATGCCGACCAAGATGCCCATCTAAGCTAGTCCCATTTGCCTGCATTTGACCCAAGGGGATCTTCTTCACTCAGAGAGTGGTGGGAGTGTGGAACGAGCTGCCATCTGACGTGGTAAATGTGGGCTCAATCTTAGATTTTAAGAATAAATAGGATAGATATATGGATGGGAGAGGTCTGGAGGGTTATGGACTGGGTGCAGGTCAATGGGACTAGCGGAATAAAGTTTTGGCACAGACTAGAAGGGCCGAATGGCCTGTTTTCTGTGCTGTAGTGTTCTATGGTTCTCCCCTTCTAAACCTTTCCTATCCATATACCTGTCCAAGTGTCTTTTAAATGTTGTTATTGGTGATCAAATTTAAATGCCTGCTCAGACCACTGTTGATGTGTCAACCTAGATTTTGTGAGGTTCAAGTCCTTGAAGTGGGACTCAAACCATCAACCTTCCCACTCAGGAGTGACAGTGCTTCCCACAGAACCATGACTCGTGCCTGACATGCCCTGGTCTTGTTACAATGGTTAGAGAAGGACGGTAAATTTTCAGTTTGGGGTCTTTTCAGTGCCAGTACTGCTGGGTCCAGTAATGAGCTGCCTCTGGGAGCTATGGTTTTAAAGGATGGAATACAAGGGCTAGTCCTTCTCTGTTAAGAGTGGGGCTGCCTCATGAACTATGTGGGAGTAGGTGGACCAGGGGTCAAACATTCCCTGCATAAAACTGAACAAAGAAAAGCTTTGAGTTTCAATAATTTGGAGGGAAAACAAAAGTTTCAAACATCTTAAAACTCCAGGCTGAAGAAAATTCATCTCCTTGAGAGTTCTGGCGTAAATCCCAGGGGACATTCCCTGGTGGATTGGTGGAAATTGGGGGATTGTGGCAGTTCACTGACGATGTGTAGCAAGGCTCCTGAATGCAGGCTTTATTCTGAAGACTGGCCTGCACTGAGTTGTACAGACCAGGGCGAGCTTGTAGCTCTGTGCTTGGGTTAGGAAGAGGAAAATATGGAATGAACTTGCACTTCTGAAGCATATTTTGTTACCTTAGGACATCCAAAGCACTTTGTTAAAATTCCCAAACTGAATTTGGCAATAATGGTTAGACAAGCATTTATTATTACCATAAAGTCATGTTTTAAATCACGAGGGGCATAGATAGGGTGAATGCACACAGTGTTTTTCCCAGAGTTGGGGAATCAAGAACAAGAGGGCACAGGTTTGAGGTGAGAGGGGAGAGATTTAATAGGTACCTGAGGGGCAACTTTTCCACGCAGAGGGTGGTCAGTGTATGGAACGAGCTGCCAGAGGAAGTGGTTGAGGCAGGTACACTAACAGCGTTTAACAGATATGTGGATAGGAAAGGTTTAGAGGGATATGGCCCAAACACTGGCAAATGGGACTGGCTGAGATGAGCATCTTGGTCGGCATGGACTAGTTGGGCCGAAGGGCCTGTTTCCATGCTGGATGACTCTATGACACTGTGATAAAGATCTCTGGGTGAAAATGAGCTGCCTCCATGAACATTAGCCTGTGAAGTGTATTGGGTTCCTTTACAGTCAACTTTTGAAGTGGCAATCATCATGCAGGGACAGGTGGTATTAATCCATGCACAGCAAGCTTCCACAACCAACGATGCAATAAACGAAAAGGACTTGGTTGAGTGGCTCCACTGAAAGATATAAGACTGACAGTACACAGGGAAAGAACTATCTTGCTTTTTTCCCCCAGAAAATAAAGTGCCTTGGAAGTTTTAACATACATCTGAGACAACAGATGTACAATAGCACACGTGGCTCATGTAACATTTGGTTACACCCCTTCAAGTATGACCAACTGAGCACTGTGTGAATTGCGACAGTGTTTGCAGAGAAGCTTACAGTAGATAGAGAAAGGGTGTGTGTTTCTCTGTAAGTTTTTTTGTTTACTAAAGCACTTTGTTTAACAGGCTGGCTGTCCTCCAACATCTGAGGGAGTGATTCTGATATAGTATCCTTAAGAATGTAAGGAATAGGACCTGGTGTAGGTCATATGGTGTTTTGAGGGTTCCTGGAAACTGTTCTGTCTTTTAGCAAAATCAGGCTGAGTGACAGTGACACTTGGTGAACTGAGTACATCAAGGATGGATGGTGAAGTGAAGGTGCAGGTGTGAATGGAACTAAGCTACTGAAATTCAGTATCTGTTGTATGGCGACGAGGAGGCGTACAGGAGTGAGAAAGATTGGCTAGGTGAGTGGTGTTGCAACAACAACCCCGCACTCAATGTCTGGAAGACCAAGGAACTGATTGTGGACTTCAGGAAGGGGAAGTCAGGAGAACACACACCAGTCCTCATTGAGGGGTCAGCGGTGGAAAGGGTGAGCGGCTTCAAGTTCCTGGGCGCCAACATCTCGGAGGATCTATCCTGGGCCCAACACATTGATGCAATCACAAAGAAGGCACGCCAGTGGCTCTACTCTGTTAGGAGTTGAGGAGATTTGGTATGTCACTAAAGACTTGCAAATTTCTACAGATGTACGGTGGAGAACATTCTGACTGGTTGCATCACTGCCTGGTATGGAGGCTGCAATGTACAGGATTGCAAGAGGCTGCAGAGGGTTGTAGACTCAGCCAGCTCCACCACAGGCACAACCCTCCCCACCATCGAGGACATCTTCAAGAGGCGGTGCCTCAAGAAGGCGGCATCCATCACTAAGGACCCTCACTACCCGGGACATGCCCTCTTCTCGTTACCACTATCAGGGAGGAGGTATAGGAGCCTGAAGATCCATGTTCAGTGATTCAGGAGCAGCTTCTTCCCCTCCGTCATCAGATTTCTGAACCATCCATGAACCCTTGAACACTACATCGTTATTCCTTTTTTTTTGCGCTATTTATTTATTTTGTAATTTTTAGTAATTCTATGTCTTTGCACTGTACTGCTGCCGCAAAACAACACATTTCACGACATATAAGTCAGTGATAATAAACCTGATTCTGATTCTGATTCTGTTGGGGTGGGTAAGGATATCACAGCAAGAACTTGCACAGCATTTATCGCCAATCTACAATTTCCCTTGAGAAAGTGGGGGTGGTTCAGCAAAAAATGTGTCCCAAGTAGAAAGGTAACATTGAGGGAGGTGAGATAGAGAAATGGTCAATGCTGCAGACAAAAATCTCAAGGTTAATGGTGCTGTGCGCACAGTGGAATCATTATGTGAAACATTCAGACTAAGTGATTCAGCGAAAGATCAATTCTGATCACTAACTCAATGTTCAGATACTTGAAGAAGTGCTGACTGTAGTTTGACTAATCACATTTGAAGACAAGTATTAAAAGGAAGGGGATTTTGGTCAACACTGGTTCCTGTAAACCAGACTATTCAGGCACCACAAGCAGTGTTCAAAGTGAGAAACAGCCTCACGGATACATTTAGGGTCAGCAATCTTCCTGACATGCCTATTTATGTTAGTTCTCCATCATGGATACAGTTTGCACAGTGGATTAATGATCTTAGGTAAATTGCAGCTCTCACTTAACGATTAAAAGTCATGGTTATGACCCCCACACTAAATAAGAGTCATAAGAGTCATACAGCATGGTAACAGGCCCTTCGGCCCAACCGGTCCATACTGACCAAGATTCCCACCTAAGCTAGTCCCATTTGCTGGGTTTGACCCATATACCTCTAAACCTTTCCTATCCATGTACCTGTCCAAGTGTCTTTTAAATGTTGTTAATGTACCTGCCTCAACCACTTCCTCTGGCAGCTCGTTCCATATACTGACCAGCCTCTGAGTGAAAAAGTTGCCCCTCAGGTTCCTATTAAATCTCCCCTCTCACCTTAAACCTATGCCCTCTAGTTTTTGATTCCCCAACACTGTGAAATATCCTGTGTGCATTTATCCTGTCTATATCTCTCATGATTTTAATGTGAGCGATGTCACAGGAATTCTGTTAGGTTCTTGATAAACTTACAGTTACTGTAACACAATTGGAATCATTTTCCATGTACTGTGATTATAGGGCTGCCTCAGAGAATGGGGCAATCAAATAAAACACAGGTCTGAACATGGTAGTGTAGCGGCTAGCATCATGCTATTACCACGCCAGCGACCCAGGTTCAATTCCAGGCACTGTCTGTAAGGAGTTTGTACGTTCTCCCTGTGTCTGCGTGGGTTTCCTCCGGGTGCTCCAGTTTCCTCCCACATTCCAAAGACGTACGGGTTAGGAAGTTGTGGGCATGGTATGTTGGCGCCAGAAGCATGGTGACACTTGCGGGCTGCCCCCAGAAAAACTCCATGCAAAAGATGCATTTCACTGTGTGTTCCGATGTATGTGTGACTAATAAAGAAATCTTATCTTAGTTGCTCTTTCTTAACAAATTTCACTTTTTAGCCATACACTCCAAAGCTCTCTGGTGAGTTTCTGTCTTGTGCACAACAGAGTGAGATGTAGGAACAATGGAACTCAGAAGAACTTGGAATGGGAAGAGTAAAATCCAATTGTCATGGTCCATTGGCATTGAAGCAGGAGGAGTTGTTCTGTCTGCAGGAGTTTCACTTGAAATGGGTTGGGCAGTTTCTTAGGGAATTGAATAACGAGGAAGCAATGGACAAAATTAAAAGGCAGAACCACAAAGAAAATGATCTCTGGATTGCTAACAGAGCCACATGCAAGCTGGTAGAGAGTGACAACAGACAGAGTCATAGAGTCATACAGCATGGAAACAAGCCCTTCTGCCCAACTAGACCATGCTGACCAAGATTCCCACTTGCCCACATTTGGCCCATATCCCTCTAAACCTTTCCTATCCATGTACCTGTCCAAGTACCTTTTATATGTTGTTAATGTACCTGCCTCAACCACTTCCTTCAGCAGCTCGTTCCATTTACTGATAATCATCTGGGTGAAAAAGTTGCCCCTCAGGTTCCTATAAAATCTCTTCCTCATCACCTTAAACCTATGCCCCCTAGTTCTTGATTCCCCAACCCTTGGAAAATGACGGTGCATATTGACTCTATCTATGCCCCTCATGATTTTATACTCCTCTATAAGATCACCCTTCATTCTCCTACACTCCAATGAAAACAGTCCTAACCTGCTCAACCTCTCTCCATAACTCAGTCGCTCGAGTCCCGGCAACATCCTCGTAAATCTCCTCTGCACTCTTTCCAGCTTAATGACATCCTTTCTACAGCAGGCTGACCAAAACTGAACACAATATTCCAAATGCGGCCTCACTAATGTCTTGTACAACTGCAACATAACGTGCCAACGTCTATACTCAGTGCCCTGACTGATGAAGGCCAGTGTGCCAAACACCTTCTTCACCATCCTGTCTATTTGTGACACCAGTGGAGAGTTGAATGCACTGCTCAGAGATAGGTGTGGGAGAAATTGGCACAGTAGTTGGGAAAGAGAAAGCTGTTCCATTGGAACAGGCTTCACTTGAATTGTGCAGGTCCAGTGCCTCAGCAAACTGAATAACTCGGGCTATAGATAAAGTCCTAAGCTAAATGGTGGCAGGGAGGTTTCTAGTGAGAGGAAATTTAAAAAGTTAAAGGACAATGTGATATTGCAGGGAAATGATAATTAGAGCCCATCAGAAGGAACAGATCATGCAAGCATGAAAGTATTCATGAAATTAGAGTCAAAGATGGTAAAGATAAAATTGAAAGCCCTTTACCAGAATGCACGTAGCATTCGCAACAAGATAGATAAATATAGCGGCACTGTCTAATGGTCATTACCCAGACATGGTGGCAAAATAACCAAGATTGGGATCTAAATATTCCAGGTTACTTAACTTTTCAAAGACATTGACAAATTAGAAAGGAAGGCAGGGTGGTCGTGTTACAAAAGAAAGGGAAAAGAGGCTGTAGGATCAGTTTGGCCAGAGCTAAGAAAGAGCAAGCAATAGAAAACATTGATGGGAATTGTACATTGATTCCCAAACAATAGCGGTAATGTAGGGCAGAGTTAAATCAGGATATTAGAAGCATATATAACAAGGTAATACAATAATCATGGGGGACTTTAATTTATATTTAAACTGGACAAACCAAGTTGGCAATAATAGTCCTAGATTTATAGAGTCACACGGCACAGAAACAGGCCATTTGGCCCGTCATGTCCCTGCTGACCTTTTTGCCGATCTGCACTAATCCCGTTTGATTGCATTAGGTATAGTGTCATAGACTTGTACATAGGGTGTGGAGGATGAATTAGAGTCATAGAGTCACAGAGCACGGAAGCAGGCCCTTTGGGCCAACTGGTCCATGCTGATCAAGATTCCCATCTAAGCTAGTCCCATTTGCCCATGTTTGGCCCATATCCCTCTAAACCTTTCCGACCCATGTACCTGTCTCAACCACTTCCTCTGGCAGCTCATTCCATATATGGACCACCCTATGGGTGAAAAGATTGCCCCTCAGGTTCTGACTAAATCTCCCCTCTCACCTTAAACCTATGCCCTCTAGTTCTTGATTCCCCAACCCTGGGAAAAAGATGTGCGTATTCACCCTATCTATGCCCCTCATGATTTTATACACCTCTATAAGATCACCCCTCAGTCTCCTACGCTCCAATGAATAAAGTCCCAGCCTGCTCAACCTCCCTCCATAACTCGGTCCCTCGAGTCCCAGCAACATCCTCATAAATCTCCTCTGCATTCTTTCCAATTCAGGAAGCGTATATAAGATGGTTTTCCAAATTAGTATGTTGACAGACTAATCAGGGAACAGGCTATTTTAAGTCTAGCACTGTGCAAATAGAAAAAAGGTTAATTAACAATCTTGTAACTAAGAGGCCTTTAGAGAAGAGTAATCATAATATGACAGAATTTAGTACAAAGATATCTTTACTAGTCACATGTACATTGAAACACATAGTGAGATGCATCTTTTGCGTAGAGTGTTCTGGGGGCAGCCCGCAAGTGTCACCATGCTTCTGGCGCCAACATAGCATGCCCACAACTTCCTAACCCATACGTCTTTGGAATGTGGGAAGAAACCGGAGCACCCGGAGGAAACCCACGCAGACACGGGAAGAATGTATAAACTCCTTACAGACAGCAGCCGGAATTGAACCCGGGTCACTGGTGCTGTAATAGCGTTACACTAGCCTCTACACTACTGTGCCTGCCCCGCTGTAATAACCTTACGCTAACCGCTACACTACGATGTAGTTTAATCTGAAACCACGGTCTTAAACCTAAACAAAAAAACTGTGGAAGTACGAAGCGTGATAGATTAGGCAACTATATTAACAGTAATTATGCATAGCTGACATTTAAAGAACTTGTAGATAGTTTATGTGTGTCCCTTCAAGGCACTAATACCCAACTCGGAAAGTCATGGCTAAGAAGAGAAGTTAAAGACAGCAATAGACCAAAGTAGAAGGGTTGTAATATTGTCAAAAAGAGTAGAGTCATAGAGTTATAAAACACAGAAATAGGCCATTCAGCCCAACTGGTCCATGCTGACCAAGATGCCCCATCCAAGCTAGTCCCATTTGCCAGTGTTTGGCCCATAACCTTCTAAACCTTTCCAATCCATGTACCTGTCCAACTGTCTTTTAAAAGTTGTTATTGTACCTGCCTCAACCACTTCCTCTGGCAGCTCATTCCATGTACATACCACCCTTTGTGTAAAAAGTTGTCTCTCAAGTTCCTATTAAATCTTTCCCCCTCTAGTTAAATCTATGCCCTCTGGTTATTGATTCTCCAACCCTGGGAAAAAGACTGAGTGCATTCACTGAGTGTGTATCTATGTCTCTTATAATTCTGTGCACCTCTATGAGATCAGCTCTCAGTCTCCTACACTCCAAGGAATTGATGTCCCATGAGCAGTAAGCCCAATGATCAGGAACATTTCTGAATTCAGGAAAGGAGGAGCAAGACATTCCTATGGGAAGGAGGTGGAATATGAGAGTACGTCCAGTGGGAAACACAAACAGACTGTTATAGTTTCCATGGAGATGTATCAGGAAAAGTGTAGGAAAAGTTAATGTAGTTCCCTCGCAGTGTGAGCTGAAGGAAATTATATTTGGAATAAGGAAATGGCAGAGAAATTAATTATTTTAAGTGAGTCTTCATGGAAGGAGATGCAGAAACCCACAAATCATGGAATACAGGTCTGGAGAGAACGAAGAAGAAACTGGCATCAGGGAAAAGTTGGGATTGTTGAAATTAATGCAGCAGAAATCCAGGTATGCTCTGGCCAGAAATGCAAGACACTGCAGAGAGTGGACGCAGCTCAGCACATTACAGAAACCAGCCTCCCCTCCGTGGACTCTGTCTACATTTCTCGCTGCCTTAGTAAAAGCAGCCAGCATTATCAAAGACCCCACCCACCCCAGACATTCTCTCTTCTCCCCTCTCCCATCGCATAGAAGATAATAAAGCTTGAGAATGCTTACGACCAGGCTCAAGGACAGCTTCTATCCCGCTGTTACAAGACTCTTGAACAGACCTCTTGATCTTAAAGATGAACTCTTGATCTGCCAACCTACCTCGTCATGGCCCTTGCAACTTATTTGTCTGCCTGCACCGCACTTTCTCTGGGAACTGCAACATTATATTCTGGATTCTTCCTTTTGTTTTCCTTCTGTACAATCTCGACGTACTTATGTATGGAATGATCTGTCTGCACGCAAATCAAACCTTTTCACTGTATCTCAGTACACATGACAATAATAAATCAGTTATCAATTGCCAGTAAAATCCCAAGTCTCCTGGTGACCTGCATCCCAAGGTTTTGAAGGAGGTGGTGACGGAGATAGTGGATACAATTGCCACCTTACAGAAGTTTATAGATTCTTGAACAGGTTCCTGCAGATTGGAAGGTGACAAATGTAACTCCACTATTTAAAAATAGACGAAGTGAGGAAATAGTCCGGAGTCAGGAAAAATGCTGGAATCTATTACTAAGGAAGTGGTAACAGAAAATATTAATGGGACTGGGCAGAGTCAGCATGGAATTATAGAGGGGAAGTGAGGGGAAAGAGCACTGTGTCCAGTTCTGGTCTCCTCATTATAGGAAGGATGTGGGCGCAGAGGAGATTTACCAGGATGCTGCCTGGTTTAGAGAGTGTGCATCATGAGGAGAGACTAAGGGAGCTGGGGCTTTACTCTTTGGAGAGAAGGAGGATGAGAGGAGACAAGATAGAGGTGTACAAAATATTAAGAGGAATAGATAGAGTGGACAGCCAGTGCCTCTTTCCCAGGGCACCAATGCTCAATACAAGAGGGCATGGCTTTAAAGTAATGGGTGGGAAGTTCAAGGGAGATATCAGAGGAAGGTTTTTTACCCAGAGAGTGGTTGGGGTGTGGAATGCGCTGCCTGGAGTGGTGGTGGAGGCAGGTACATTGGTCAATTACTAGATAAGCATATGGAGGAATTTAAAATAGAGGCATAAGTGGGAGGAAGGGGTTAGACAGTCTTAGGCGAGGTGTAAAGGTCGGCACAACATTGTGGGCCGAAGGGCCTGTATTGTGCTGTACTGTTCTATGGTTCTATAAATCATGTTTGACAAAGCTGTTTGTCTTCTGAGGTTGTACTAAGAGGACAGATTAATTGGAAGCAATGGGTGTGGTGTAATTGAACCGGCCAAAGACCTGCCACAAGATGCCACTGAAGCGCATGTGGCATGGACTGCGGTTTGGTGCGTGAACGAGACAAACGGGGTCATTTCAGACTGGGAGGCTCTGGCAAAGGGGCTGCCTCAGGGATAGACGCTGGGGTGCCAGTGTTAACAGACTGGGGGGTCCAATAGCCTACTCCTACTTCTGTTTCCTACGTATCTAAATTGATTTGCAGGTAGGAATATATTACATCAGTGACCACTGTTCACAACACTTCATTGGCAGGAAGTGACCCAACACAAAAGAGAACTTGGAAAATACTCCCCACAATGTTTATACTTCAATGCCGTGTCTCCTTCCTTTCTTTCTGCAGCTATTCTATGCTTGATCTGTATCTCTCTCTCCACTCTCCTCTCCGTCCTCCTCCCCTCTCTCTTTCCTCCCTCCCTCTCCTTCCCTCTCCATCTCCTCTCTGTAGTTTCCTCTGTCTGATTCCCGACCAACCTCAGTCCTCTCCCTACTTCTCACCTCCTGTCCCTCAGTTGGTTTCTCTTTGTCTCTTTCCCGTTACATTTTTCCCTTTGGAGCCACCAGTTGTTTTCTCCCTGCCCCTTTCCACCCTCCCCAGATCTCCCTAAGACCATAAGATATAGGAACAGAATTAGGCCATTCGGCCCATCGTTTGTTCTGCCATTCAATCATGGCTGATTTTTTAGAGAAACAAAGGACGGCAGACGCTGGAATCTAGATGAAAAACACGATGATGCTGGAGGAACTCAGCAGGCCAGGCAGCATCCGTGGGGAAAAGCAGGTTGATTTGAGTCCTGAAGAAGAGTCCTGACCCAAAACGTTGACTGCCTACTTTTCTCCACAGATGCTGCCTGGCCTGCTGAGTTCCTCCAGCATCGTTGAGTTTTTCATGGCTGATTTTTTTAATCCTATTTCCTGCCTTCTCCCCGTAACTCTTAACCCCCTCACCAATCAAGAACCTATCAATCTCTGCCTTAAATGCACCCAATGACTTGGCCTCCACAGCGCTCCGTGGCAATGAATTCCGCAGATTCACCGCCGTCTGGCTGAAGAAATTCCTCCTCATCTCAGTTCTAAAGGGACGTCCCTTCATCCTGAGGCTGTGCCCTCTGGTCCCAGACTCTTGCACTACTGGAAACATCCTCTCCATGTCCACTCTATTCAGGCCTTTCAGTATTCGGCAGGTTTCAATGAGATCCCCTCTCATCCCTCTGAACTCCATCGAGTACAGGCCCAGAGACTTTCCTCATATGTTAAGCTCTCTTGTAGTCTGGGGCTTACAATTTCTGATTCACTGAAGTTCCCGTACCTGTTACAAACAGCAGACACAGAACTATGGTTTATTTAGTAAGCACCTTGCTACAAAGTGTGTTCACCATTACCGAGAAAGCCTTATGCTGCACCTGTGTGTATTATGGAATAACCTATGGCACAGATCCAAGCACAAAAACTAGGCTGACATTCCAGGGCAGTACCGTGGGAAAAACTGCACAGAGGAGTGGCCATACTGAGGGAGTCTTGCAGTCAGATCAGACATCAAACCAGTGTCCCGACAGGCACCAAAGGTCAATGTAAAGATTACTTTTTGAGTAAGGGTGGGATGTTTGCCATCGATGTCTCGTTCAAGATCTATTATCTATCATCATTGCCATTTGTGGGATCACACTGTGCACACAAGGGTTGTCATGCCTCCTACAGTGCACAGTAACCACACTTGGGTAAGTACTTAGGTGTGAAGTGACTGAATATTTGAGAAAGGCACAGTGAAAGTGGAGGTTCTCACTTTCTGTACCATTCACTGTGAAGCTCACAGCATTAGTTTGTACTCATTTGTCTAGTAACCTGCAGTAAACAACATTCTTACAAGTTTGGATTCCAGCCATTTTCAGCAGCATGGACGGCAGCCAATTCTCTGCCAGATTTGGTCCACTTCCCTCCCCCACCCTTTCCCCACTGAAGCCTTTAACTCCTTGGTGAGATGTTGCTCCCTGGGATCATAACCTCTGGAGTAAGTCTGCCTGGTGTTTGAAGGTGAGGTTGTTTGCCCAGGAAGGAACAACTAAGATAAGATTTCTTCATTAGTCACATGTACATCGAAACACAGTGAAATGCATCTTTTGCGTACAGTGTTCTGGGGGCAGCCCGCAAATGTCGTAATGCTTCCGGCGCCAACATGGCATGCCCACAACTCCCTAACCCGTACGTCTTTGGAATGTGGGTGGAAACCAGAGCACCCAGAGGAAACCCATGCAGACACAGGGAGAATGTACAAACTCCTTCCAGACAGCAGTCAGAATTGAACCCGGGTCACTAGCGCTGTAATAGCGTTACGCTAACCTCTACACTACTTGAGCTTTAATGGATTTTACCCAAGGAAACAGGAGACCATTTGCAGAAGCCGTTCCTCAGTACTATTGCTCAGTAA
Source organism: Pristis pectinata (assembly GCF_009764475.1). Lineage (NCBI taxonomy): Eukaryota > Metazoa > Chordata > Chondrichthyes > Rhinopristiformes > Pristidae > Pristis > Pristis pectinata. Next base: position 4,172,097 of record NC_067410.1, on the reverse strand, counting down.
CCCATTTCTATAGCTACCTATGGAAATGAGACCCGAAACGTTGACTGTCTGTGTTTCTCCGCGGATGCTGCCTGGCCTGCTGAGTTCCTCCAGCATCTTGTTGTTTTTTCATCTAGATCTCAGCAGTCCTTTGCTTCTCTACAGATTTCTAGCTGGTCTCAGGGAGATGGGTTTAGAGGACAGGAAGGAGGTCAGTCCAGTGGCAGGACAGTGACACAGCTATTAGAACCACTGCCTCACAGCTCCACTGACCTTCACCGTCGCTGGGACAAAGTCCTGGAACCCCCTCCCTAACAGCACTGTGGATATACCTGCAATTCAAGGACTGCAGCAGTTCAAGAAGGCAACTCACCGCCATCTTCTCAAGGACAACTAGGGATGGGCAATTAAATGTTTGCTCTGGTTGTGAAGCCCCACAGCCCTTGAAAGAATATTTTTAAAAAATGACGCAGAACATGGAACATAGAACAGTACAGCACAGGAACAGGACCTTCGGCCCATCACGTCTGTGCCGACCATGATGCCAATCTAATTAATCCCATCTACCCGCACATGGTCCATATCCCTCCATTCCCTGGCTGTCTAAATGCCTCTTAAATATTGCCGTCGTATCTGCTTTCACCACCTCCCTGGGCAGCCTGTTCCAGGCACCCACCACTCTCTGTGTAAAAAAACTTGCCCCGCACATCTCCTTTAAACTTTCCCCCTCTCACCTTTAAACTTATGCCCTCCGGTATTTGACATTTTCACCCTGGGAAGAAAACTATCTACCTGATCTATGCCTCTGATAATCTTATATAGTTCTATCATATTTGTATCTTCATATTCTTCAAAGGGGTATTGCATTCCCATCATAAACCATCTCGGTGGGGTTTAATCAACTGAATGGCAGCCTTCTGTATTGGATAAGGTTGGGAGCAGGTACCAGTGGGCCATATAAAGAAATGAAAGATCCAGGAACTCTTTTATCCCCCCTCACTGCCTGTATGTGGGAGCTCATCCTCACCGCACTGGTTTAGATGGGACACCCTTGAACAGATTCAAGCTGCCCCTTGGCTCTGAATAGCCAGCGATTGAGAGAATTGCAAAAAGTACCTGGCTTGGATGGGCTAAACAGGAAGGATCTGTTTCCCAAGCATCGCTGTTTCCCAAACATAGAGTCTTGGACAGCACAATATTTTGAGTCAAGTGGAGACACAAGAGACTGCAGATGCTGGAATCTGGAGGAACTCAGCGGGTCAGGCAGCATCTGTGGAGGGAAATGGACAGTTGACGTGTCAGGTCAAGACCCTTCATCTGGACCGGTAATCCAAATGGAGGTTCTCAACCCGAAACATTGACTGTCCATTTCTCTCCATGGATGCTGCCTGACCTGCCGAGTTCCTCCAACATCTTGTGTGCTGCTTTTGAGTCAGGTGCGTCATCTTGTTCCTAATTCATTTGAATGTGGGAGCATTGTTAAAGCTGGTTATTGCTTTGTCAGGCTGGTTGTGACGGAATGCATAGAAAATAAGAGTAACAGTCACCAGTTCAGTATATCACACCGACATGCATTTACTGTCTGTAGCATTGGTAACATGGAATAGGTCCCAAGGTGCTTCAGGAAAAAGATCACCAGATCTAAAATGACACCGAGACACGTGATGAGATTTCAAGGCAGGAAAGAGGTTGGTTGAAGAGTTAAAGAGAAGAAGAGAGAGAGATACAGAAAGGTTTTGGGAGGAAATTTAAGAGCTTAGGAGCTTGTCAGCTGCAGAAACATCTGCCAGAGATGAAATAATGGAAATGAGAAGCTAACTCTGGAGGAATGAAAAGTTCTTGAGTGGTTACAGAATGAGTCAATAGATGGGTTGGATTCCAAAAGTGAGAAACTTAATGCTGGACCTGGAACTAATGCAGTTGAGTGTGAACAAAGCTGATGGGCAAATTGGAGTTTGATTAGTGGACTGTGGAGGCAATACACTTACAGGTGAAGGTTCTGTAGCAGACCTCATAGAGTTATACAGCATGGAAACAGGCCCTTCAGGCCAGCTCATCCATGCTGACCATTGTGCCCACCTAAGCTCGTCCCATTTGCCTGTGTTTCACCCATATCTCACTAAACATTCTCTATCCATGTACCTTCCAAATGTCTTTTCAAATGTTATCGCACCCACTCCTACCACTTCCTCTGACAGTTCATTCCATATACCCACCACCATATGCGTGAAGGACCCTTTTAAATCTCTCTGCTCTCACCTTAAGCCAATGCTTCTAGTTTTTGATTCCCTTTCCCTGGGAAAGACACTGTGTGCATTCACCCTATCTATGCCCCTCATGATTTTATACACCTCTATCATGTCAAACCTTCAGTCTCCTACACTACAAGGAATAAAGTCCCAGCCTGCCCAACCTCAGGCTCTCGAGTCCTGGCAACATTCTTGTAAGTTTTCTCTGCACTCTTTCCAGCTTATAACAGGGTAACCAAAACTTTACACAATACTCCAGGTACAGCCTCAACATCTTGTAGAACTAAGATAAGATATTTATTTATTAGTCACAGGTACATCGAAACACACGGTGTCTCAGCATTACTGAGAATGTGCTGGGGGCAGCCAGCAAGTGTCGCCACTCTTCCGGCGCCAACATAGCATGCCCACAACTTCCTAACCCGTACGTCTTTAGATTGTGGGAGGAAACCGGAGCACCCGGAGGAAACCCACGCAGTCACGGGGAGAACGTACAAACTCCTTACAGACGGCAGCGGAATTGAATCCGGGTCACTGGCGCTGTAATAGTGTTACACTAACCGCTGCACTACCATGCCGCCCTGCAACATAATATCCCAACTCCTATATTCAATGCCCTGACTGATGAAGGCCAGCGTGCCAAACGCCTTCATCACTACCCCATCTACCTGCGACACCACTTTCAGTACTCCTAAGTCCCTCTGTTCTACAACTCTTCCCAGGACCCTGCCATTCACTGTGAAAGCCCTACCCTGGTTTGACTTCGTAAAGTGCAACACCTCGCACTGGATTGAATGCCATTTGCCATTCCTTTGCCAACTTACTCAGCTGATCGAGGTCCCCTGTAATTTTTGATAACCTTCTTCACTGTCTGTGGTTTCACCTATGTTAATGGCATCTGCAGACTTACTAAACATGCCTTGTACATTCTCATCCAAGACTTGGTTCCATGTAGAGGTGAAATCAGGATTGAGTTAGACCATAAGACAAAGGAGCAGAAGTCGGCCATTCAGCCCATCGAGTCTGCTCTGCCATTCTATCATGAGCTGATCCATTCTCCCATTTAGCCCCACTCCCCCGCCTTCTCACCATAACCTTTGATGCCCTGGCTACTCAGATACCTATCAATCTCTGCCTTAAATACACCCAATGACTTTGCCTCCACAGCCGCCCATGGCAACAAATTCCACAGATTCACCACTCCCTGGCTAAAAAAATTTCTCCGCATCTCTGTTCTGAATGGGCGCCCTTCACAATCCTGAAGTTGTGCCCTCTTGTACTAGACTCCCCTACCATGGGAAACAACTTTGCCACATCTACTCTGTCCAGGCCTTTTAACATTCAAAATGTTTCTGTGAGGTCCCCCCTCATTCTTCTAAGTTAGAGGGGAGTCGTGGGTTTTGTTTACCTTGAAGGTGATGCTTGTTGTTTCACTGATGAGTTCTTCTCACCTCGTTCCTCCAGGGCTCTGGTGATGATAGTACATGGTACAGGAGAGCACAGTGGGTCCTATGTGAATGTTGCCACAATGCTCGTCAACCAATCCCTCTTTGTGTTTTCACATGATCACGGTGAGTACTGTCTTCTGGCTGTTAACTCCTGCTAGGAAATTCTTCATCCCCGGCATCACCATTTTGTAAACAAAGGATTGACATAAATGGAAAAATTGATCAAATATTTCGAACAAGAATCACTTACCAGCACTATCCTCTGACCCATGAAGTCACCCTTGGTAAATTGGTTTATTATTGTCATATATCTATTGAGGTGCAGTGAAAATCTTTGTTTTACATGCTGGCCATAGAGATCATTTCATCACATCAGTGCATCGAGGTAGTACAAGGGAAAACTATAACAGAATGCAGAATAAAGTGTTACAGTTACAAAGTGCAGTGCAGGCAGACAATAAGGTGCAAGGCCATCAAGAGGTAGATTGTGAGATCAAAAGTCCATTATTGTCCTAGGGAACCATTCAATAGTCTTTTAACAGTGGGATAGAAGCTGTCCTTGAGCTCAGTGCTTTCAGGCTTTTGTATCTTCTGCCTGATGGGAGGAGGGAGAAGAGAGAATGTCCGGGGTGGGTGGGGTCTTTGATTATGCTGGCTCTTTACCGAGGCAGTGAGAAGTGTAGACCGAGCCCATGGAGGGGAGGATGGTTTCCGTGATGTGCTGAGCTGTGTCCCCAAATCTCTGCAGTTTCTTGTTGTCTCAGGCAGAGCAGTTGCCATACCAAGCCACGATGCATCCAGATAGGTAACACCCTACTGGGCACACAGATGTCTTGCTGTTGGGAACCACCCCAGACGTAATTGCCAAGGTCTTGCTCAATAACAGGACCAGAACATTCTCATGCCACCATATGGCTGAAAAGAATTTGGAACAGCGAGCTAAGCCACAACCCTAAACTTTGTCCAGCTTTCAACCTATCTGTCAAGGGTTACCAAACAGTAGCCCTTTTATTGTATGAAAATAATCATTGGCTCAGTTAAAATAAATTAAAATGCTTAGAAGATTTTAATAATTGGAAGTAAGACATCTATAAATATCACTGAAACATCTAAACAAATTAGATGTCAATTATTTAAAATTTTTTAAAAATTTTATTTACAGCATGGTAACAGGCCCTCCTGGCCCAATGAGTCTGCGCCGCCCATTCTAAACCCAAATTAACCTACCCGTACGTCTTTGCAATGTGGGAGGAAACCGGAGCACCCGGAGGAAACCCACGCAGACACGGGGAGAACGTACAAACTCCTTACAGACAGCAATGGGAATCGAACCCCGATCGCTGGCGCTGTAATAGCGTCGCGCTAACCGCTATGCTATCGTGCCGCCCAATTATGTGATACATTTGTTCCTTGCCCCCACTCCTCTCCATTGAAATGAATGGACTGGCTGTTCCGGCGACAGGTCTAACAGGCATGGGTTCAGCAAGCATTTTCCCCATTACAGTACGTTAACCCTTTTAATCCATGAGGAGTTCAACATTCAGAAGTGGTTGGGGATACCCCTGTATGGGGCAGCTGTCAAGTGAGCAAGGGAGCTCTGAACCTGCAGACGCTGACGGGGTTAATGGCCACAGAATGGCCAGCACAAAAATAAAATACCACAGATGCTATAATTTAGAAAATGAAATGTTCAGTGCGTCAGGCAGTATCTGTGGAGGGAGATCTGTGGAACGTTATCATTTCAGTTCAAGGACCTTTGTTTACATTTTGATCAAATATCAGTGAAAGTTAAGTGGAATGTCTTCAAGGAGGTCTAAAGAGGGAATTTTGTAGCATAAGGACTCAACAATGGAAGACCTGGCCACCGGCGTTGAGGTGATTGGAAGGACGTGGTGAACCCTAAGCTGGAAATGGAAGAGTGCAGAGATTTCAGAGGTTTGGAGGAGAGAAGAACATGAGAGAGAGATGTGGGGAGGTGAGGCCATGGAGGAGTTTGGAAGTGGGGATGAGGAATTTACAGTCGCACATTGCTGAACCATTGTTCAAGTAGTAGTGGAGGACGTAAGGTTTTAAAAGCCTATCTGGAGAAAGGCAGAGCAGATTGTAGAGTGCTGCAGTCTTGGGGTATTGGGCAGGATTGAGTTGGGGCAGGAGATGAAGGGATACGTTTTGATTCCAACTCAGCCAGGGAGCAGAAAGAGGAAAAAAATGAAAAGCAATAGGTAAATTATGTCCTCGTAGAGTCATAGAGTTAAACAGGCCCTTCGGCCCAACTTGCCCATGCTGACCAGGTGCCTAACTGAGCTAGTCCTATTTGCCTGTGTTTGGCCCATATCCCTCTGAACCTTTTCTATCCGTGTACCTGTCCAACTATCTTTTAAGTGCCGTAATTGTACCCACCTCTACCACTTCCTCTGGCAGCTCGTTCTGTATGTGCACCACCCTCTGTGTCAAAACATTGTCTCTCGGGTCCCTTTTATATCTTTCCCCTCTCACTTTAAACCTATACCTGCTGGTTTTGGACTCTCCTACCGGGGAAGAAGGTGACTATTCACCTTTTCTATGCCCCTCATGATTTTATAAATCTCTCTACCTCTCAGCCTCCAACGCTCCAGAGGGATAAAAAACTCCCAACCTATCCAGCCTCTCCCTATAACTCAAACCCTCCAGTCCCAGTAACATCCTCGTAAATATTTTGTACCATTTCCAGTTTAATTACTTCCTAAGTAATAATAAGGGACCTCCCTATTATTTCCAGTGTACCACCTGACCCCTCTCTCTCACTTCTATATACTGACTATCTTCCCCTACACCCTACCCTGATGCAGGGTCTCAAGCAGAAACGTCAATGATCTCCTCACCTCCACAGATGCTGCTCGACCCACTGAGTTCCCCCAGCAGATTGTGTGTTGCTCCAGATTCCAGCATCTGCTGTCTCCTGTGTCTCCATACCACCTAGCCTTTATCTATGTGGAACATCATTTGCCAGTTATTACTCCAGTAAAGTGTTCCACTCCTCATCATTACGGACTAACCACCTGATTTGGTATCATCCACAATTTGAGAAAAAGTGAAATACTTGATTTCAAAGTTTAAATTTGGACCTTGTTGGTCCAGGACTGATCCTTGTGGGACAATGCCACCCATCCCTCACAGGCACATCCCTCCCCAGCATCGGAGGTATCCATGGGAGGTGCTGCCTCAAGAAGGCAACATCCATCATCAAAGATCCCCACCATCCGGGCTGTGCCATCTTCTCGCAGCTACCATCGGGTAGGAGGTACAGAAGCCTGAAGTCCCACACCACCAGGTTCAGGAACAGTTACTTCCCTTCAACCATTTGGTTCCTGAACCAACTAACACAACCCTGTATCTTGAATAGTCACCCTTTGTACCTACTCTGCTTTCTAGTCAAAGTCAAAGCTGAGTTTATTGTCATCTGCGCAAGACCATGTGTGCACAGCTGCAATGAAAAACTTACTTGCAGCAGCATCACAGGCACATAGCATCAGATAAGCAGCATTCAGAAGAAAAACATAAATTAAACATAAATAAAACACAATGTTTACAAGGAAGAAAAACAAAACATTAGAACAAAAACAAAGACTATTTTAGTGCGAAGTGATCAAAGTGGTCACAGTGTTGCTAAATTGTAGTGATTAGGGTTTGGTCAGTTGGTTCAAGAACTGAATGGTTGAAGGGAAGTAGCTGTAACTGAACCTGGTGGTGTGGGACTTCAGGCTTCTGTACCTCCTGCCCGATGGGAGCTGTGAGAAGATGGCATGGCCCAGACGGTGGGGATCTTTGAAGACGGATGTTGCCTTCTTGAGGCAGCTGCCACCTGTAGATACTACTGATGTTGGGGAGGGATGTGCCTGTGATGTATTGGGCAGGGAAGCCTTGAAGCCAACTAGCAATCTATTCTTTTGATGAGATGACTGGCTATCCACTCTCCATATAACTCAACCCCTCCAGTCCTGGTAACGTCCTCGTGAATCTTTCCTGCATTCTTTCCACCTTGATGACATCCTTCCTACAGCTGGGCGACCAGAGTTGCGTACAGTACTCCAGGTGTGGTATCATTATAATTCACATGCCAATTCTATCCTTCTTTCCACTACCTTTTCAGGCAGAACATTCAAAACAAAAGTGCAAAACAAAAATGTTCCCCTCTCTCCTCTGACTCTTTGCTGTCTTAAATCTGTACCTCAAAGAATCAGGGAAGCAAAAGGTTAACATCTCTCCTGCCAGTGGAGACATTTTCTGTTCATTATATTACATAGAACACAGAACAGTACAGTAAGGGAGCAGGCCCTTTGGCCTGTGATGTCTGTGTACTGATGCCAATTTAAACTGCACATCTGTCTGCACATGGTCGATATCTCTCCGTTCCCTGCCCATTCATGTGTCTGTCTAAATGCCTCTTAAACACTACTATTATATCTGCCTCCACCACCACCCCTGGCAGCCCGTTCCAGGCACCCACCACCCTCTGTGTAAAAAAAAACTTGCCCTGCACATCTCCTTTAAACTTTGCCCCTCTCACTTTAAAGCTATGCCCTCTAGTATTTGACATTTTTACCTTGGCAAAGAAATTCTGACTGTCTGTCCTGTCTATGCCTCTCCTAATTTTATATACTAAGAGGTCTGCCCTCAGCCTCCGACGCTCCAGAGAAAACAACCCAAATCTGTCCGACCTCTCCTTATAGCAGATACTCTCTAATCCAGGCAACATCCTGGTGAACCTCTTCTGCCCCCTCTCCAAATCCTCCACATCCTCCCTGTAATGAGGCGACCAGAACCGCACACAATTTTGAAAGATTCATCATTTTAAGTACCTCTAATGAATCTCACCTTAACCTTCTTCACTAAGAACAATCTCAGTTTCCCCAGTTCTTCCATGTATCTGAAGTCCTTCAGATGTATTAGCGTTTTCACCTGTGCATTGCTTCACAGAAGGAGTTTAATAACTTGCCCTCCAACAATCAGGAAGGAAATTTAAGTAAATGTTTGATTAGAGTAGGAAGATTTCCAAGGAGGTCCAACGTAAACTAGATAAATATCTTATCTTCTGTCCAGGCACTTTGCAACCTTCTACAATGAACATTGAATTTTCTGCTCAAGGACTTCCTCCGGGAACCATTGCTTCACCTCTGCCGTAGCTGATGGATCCCTCACACACGTTTCCTCCATTTCCTGCACAACTGTGCTCATCCCCACACCGTCCGCAGACAGAACAAGAGTTAGAGTTCCCCTGGTCACCTCTCACCCTGCCAGCCTCTGCATCCGACACATCATCCTCCGCCTTTTCCACCAACTTCAACAGGATCCAACCACCAGCCACATCTTCCCCACCCCTGCTTTCTGCAGGGACCACTCCCTGATCTTCTCATCTCTTCCCACCCATCCTTCCCTATCCCCTCGCACTTTCCCCAGCCACTGTGGGAGGTGCAACTTGTCCCTCTCCCTCCTCCCCCAACACCATCCAGGGACCTAAACGGCCTTTCCAGGTGAGGCAGAGATTCACAAGCACCTTCTCCAACCTGGTCACCATATTCGGTGCTCCCGATGTGGTGTCTTCAACATTGGTGAGACTAAGTGTAGACTGAGCAACCGATTTGTGGAGATCCTCCACTCCGTTTGCAATGGCCATCTTGAACTTCCTACCCTTATCTGTTTCCACCTATCACCTACCAACCTCTTTTTCAATACTCCCCCTCTCCCTCTCCCCACCTGTCTCCATCTGGTAATAGGTAATTGGTTTATTATTGTCACGTGTACCGAGATACAGTGAAAAGCTTTTGTGTGCATGCCGTCCACACAGATCATTCCATACATAAGCACACTGAGATGGCAAAAAAGGAAAACAAAACAGAACACAGAATAAAGTGTTCCAGTTACAGAGAAAGTGCAGGGCAGGCAGACAAATAAAGTGCAAGGGTCACGATGAGGTAGATTGGGAGATCAAGGGTTCATCTTTTAGCGTATGAGAGGTCCTTTCAAGAGTCTGATAACAGTGGGATAGAAGCTGTCCATGAACCTGGTGGTATGTGTTCTGAAGCTTTTGTAGCTTCTGCCTGATGGGAGGGGGTAGAAGAGGGAATGACTGGGGTGGGAGGGGTCCTTGATAACGTTGGCTGCTTTCCCGAGGCATCTGCCCCTCCTCATCTGGTTCCAACTATCGCCTACGGCTTCTGTCTGATTCCCTCCCTCTCAATGCTATATACGGGCTATCTTCCCTCTACACTCTCAGTCCTGATATGGAATCTCAACCTGAAACATTGACCTTGCCCACACAAACGCTGTCTGACCTTTTAAGTTCCTCCTCGTTCCGTTTCTTTAACATGTCTTGCCAATGGTCAACACTCACACTCCTTATCACCTGATCAGTCCTAACCTACCTCTTTTAGTCTTTTATCTTGCACCTCACTCCTAGAACATAGAACATAGAACAGTACAGCACAGGAACAGGCCCTTCAGTCCAGAATGTCTGCACTGAACACGATGCCGAAATAAACAATATCTCTTCTGGCACTGGTTGTGAGGGCAGATACTACAGGTACATTTAAGAGACTCTTAGTTAGACATATGAATCATGGAGAAATGGGGGGCTATGTGGGAGGGAAGGGTTAGATAGACCTTAGAGCGGGATAAAATGTTGGCACAACATTGTGGGCTGAAGGTCCTGTACTGTGCTGTGGTGTTCTATGTTCTGCCTGCACATGATCCATATCCCTCCATTCCATGCATATCCATGTGTCTATCTAACAGCCCCTTAAATGCCACTGTCATATCTTCTTCCTCCATTTCCCCCAACAGTCCGTTCCAGAAACCCACCACTCTGTGCGTAAAAAGATTTTTTCCCCGCATGTCTCCTTTAAACTTTCCCCTTCTCACCTTAAATGAACGTCCTCTAGTACGTGACATTTCTACCCTGGGAAAAAGATTCAGACTGTTTCCTGATCCTAACTCCTACCCCCAGCTCTGCTGTGAAAACTGTAACCCCTCCACTCAAATGCTGGCTCAGATCCCTTAAATAAATATAGTTAAAAAAAACTCTCTCCCAAGTTCTGAGGAAGGATCCCTGACCTAAAACAGTGACTAGTTTCTCTTTCCACAGATGCTGCTTGACTGGCTGAGTTCTTCCAACACTTTGGTTCTTGTTTCAGATTCCAGCGTCTTAGTTTTACGGGCACATCCCACATTATGGAAGGGTTGTGTTCCTAGAAATCGGTCCATAATCATCATTTTCTGTAACGCACGGTGTGTCAAGAAACACAAGTTGAAAGAATGATTGTGTTTATTTATTTAATTTACTTGCAAAAATTCCTGGGGAGCAAGTTTTATTCCATCCCTCAAATTTCTGGGTAGTGATTTGTGAATTTTATGAGAGTGAATTTCCATAATCTAAGTGACTGTAATGCTTCAAACACCTGTATTTGTTTACGAGGATCATTCCGATTATCACATCTTTTAGAAACACAATGTGATTACTGGTTAAGTAAATGCAATTTATGACTTTAACTGTGATAAACAAGGAATGTGCCTTTCCCCTACTTTCAAGATGCCAGGAACAGGAATTGGATGTGTTTATTTTTAGGGTGTTGGTTGAGGGGAGAAAATTAGCTGAGGTACCAAGTAATACAGCTGGTCTTTTATAAATGGTGCCAAGAGATTTTAAACATACATTTACTTAGTGATTGCAGCCTTTAAGATACAGCTGACCTACCAACACTAGCCGAACAGACTCGAGTTTGCCATCTTATCTGTAGGACAATATCTTCAACAATGTTACATGCCCCAGTACTGCACATCAAAAGCACCCTTTATTAAGTGCCTAACTCACTTGAGAATTGGATTCTATAACCTCCTGTCTTTAAAAGGAGCTACCAACTGTTAACACTTTAACAGAACAATTATCACACAGGATCCTGCCAGATCATGGTCTGTGGAGCGAGAACGTGACCAATTTTTTTACAGTGCCTTCACTGGAGTATCAGTAAATATATAAGAACATATGATGCACCTCTATAGAACTTTGGTTAACCACATATAGAGTATTGCATGCAATTCAGGCCACCTCACTACATGAAGGATGTTAAGGCTTTAGAGAGGGTGCAGAGGAGGTTTACTAGGATGCTGCCTGGATTAGAGGGCATGTGCTATCAGGAGAGGCTGGACAAACTTAGGCTCTTTTCTCTGGAGCAGCGGAGGCTGAGGGGTGATCTGTTGGAAGTGTATAAAATTATGAGGGGCATAAATAGGGTGGACAAGCAATATCTTTTTCCCATTATTGAGCGATCCAATACCAGAGGGCATGCATTTAAGGTGAGAGGGGGTAGGTTCAGAACAGACGTGAGGGGTACGTTTTTTTACTCAGAGAGTGGTGGATGCCTGGAATGTGTTGCCTGATAGGGTGCTGGTGGCAAATTCTTTGGGGGCTTTTAAGAGGGGCTTAGATGGGCACATGAATGAGAGGAAAATGGGAGAGATATGGGCAATCTGTAGGTAGGAGGGATTAGCTATGTTGGCAAAACATTGTGGGCCGAAGGGCCTGTTCCGTGCTGTACAGTTCCATGTTCTATGTTCTAACATAAGATATAAGAACAGAATTAGGCCATTTAGCCCATTGAGTCTGTTCCGCCATTCAATCATGGCTGATTTTTCTTTTCTCAACTCCATTCTCCCTCCTTCTCCCCGTAACCCTTAACCCCCTTACCAATCAAGAACCTGTCTGTCTCTGCCTTAAATGCACCCAATGACTTGGCCTCCGCAGCCCTCCACGGCAACGAATTCCACAGATTCACCACCTTCTGGCTGAAGAAATTCCTCCTCATCTCAGTTCTAAAGGGACGCCCCTTTTTTCTGAAGCTGTGCCCTCAGATCAAAGAGCTTTAGGGGAGATGACCAAACACTGGGTGAAATAGGTTTTAAAGAGTGTTCCAAAGGAAGCAGGAATGCCAGAGAGGGTTAGAGGGGCAATTAGGGCCCAGGAAGTTAAAGGCAAAACAATTAAAGCATGACGATGAAGGCTGGTAGCAATTAAATTCAACTGTTCTAACCTCCTAACATTTAGGAGGTTAGAACAGTGCAGATATTTGGAGGGTTATGAGGCCGGAGGAAATTTCAGAGCAAGTATAATCAGGGAACTATGCAGCGCAGTAGAAAGGCCAATCAGCCCATTGTGTCCAACAAGCTCTTAAGATAAGATAAGATTTCTTTATTAGTCACATGTACATCGAAACACACAGTGAAATGCATCTTTTTGCGTGGAGTGTTCTGGGGGCAGCCCACAAGTGTCGCAACGCTTCCAGCGCCAACGTAGCATGCCCACAACTTCCTAACCCGTACGTCTTTGGAATGTGGGAGGAAACCGGAGCACCTGGAGGAAACCCACGCAGAATCAGGGAGAACGTACAAACTCCTTACAGACAGCGGCCGGAATTGAACCCGGGTCGCCGGCGCTGTAATAGTGTTACGCTAACTGCTCTTTGACAGAGTTATCCAATTAGTCACATTCCCTCTGATCTTTTGCTGCTACTTTGCATACTTCTATATGACGAAAATATACCTATTTCCCTTTTTGAAATTCTCTCCGCTTCTCTCTGGCCTTCTTGTGTTGTTGTTAAAATGCAAATATCTCTGCTTGTTTGGAATGGCCAACGATTGTTCTTGTGGAAGGTAGTTTTGGTTTAATGAACTGCTGGTTACACTTTTAGTTAAAGACAGATTTTGTCCACAGTAAAAGGATTCTGTTCTGAGTTTAATCTGTCATTTGGCCAACACATTTCGGGTTAAACAAAGGAGTCTGCTTTTGCCTGTTGTGCTCCTATTTTGGCAGGTTGCATTTAATTTTTGCTGCATTGGCATTCCCCTTACACCTCCCAACTTGCACACAAGTTTTACAGAACCTCGTTTCTAGAATAATAATGGTTCAGAGCACAGGACCTAAACAAAATTAGTCATTTAAAGCAGAGACTATTTGAAAGGAACTGTGGTCATTGTTTTCTTTAAATCCAACTCTTGAGGAATTGAGGGTTCTGGTGAACTGGCACAGAAGAGGCCTGGAGTAGATCAGCCGTGGTTGCATCGAATGGCAGGGCAGGCTTGAGGGACCTGGTAGTCTGCTCCTATTTCTCGTGTGCTCCTGCCACCCAGGAGGCTATTTGGTTCATCATACCTCTGCTGCCCCTTTGGAAGATCCATCCAATCAATCCTCTTCAGCCTAATGCAACATACAAAGTGCTGGAGGAACTCAGCGGGTCAGGCAGCGTCTACGGAGGGAAGTGGACAGTCAATGTTTTGGGTTGAGAGTGTCCATTTCCCTCCACAGATACTACCTGACCCGTTGAGTTCCTCCAGCGCTTTGTGTGTTGCTCCAGGTTCCAGCGTCTGCAGTCTCGTGTCTCGATTTAACCCAATCTTTTCCCGATGTCCTGTGCATAAATCTTTTCTTGTCGATATCTCATCCCCTTTGCAAAGTCATCATTCAGCATTAGCTTTACTTTAGAGTTAAATATATCAGAATTTTGGTTCAGCTGCAGCTTAATGGCAGTGAGGCGAAAGATTTAAAGGGGAACTGAGGAGCAACGTTTTCACACTGAGGGTGGAGGGTATATGGAACGAGCTGCCAGAGGGAGCGGTAGAGGCGGGTACAATTACTACGTTTAAAAGACATTTGGAGAGATACATGGATAAGAGATGTTTGGAGGGATGTGGGCCAAACGCAGGCAAATGGGACTAGCTCAGGAAGACACCTTGGTCAGCAGGGATGAGTTGGGCTGAAGGGCCTGTTTCCATGCTCTATGACTTGTCTCTGCCTTCTGGCAACTTTTATACTCTAAAACACTGCAATATTGTTAAGCATTGCCTGTTACATTAAAAACAGAAAACGTTGGAAACACTCAGCAGATGAGGTACGTAGAACATTACAGCACAGTACAGGCCCTTTGGCCCACAACGTTGTGCCGACATTTTATCCTGCTCTAAGATCTATCTCACCCTTCCTTCCCACATAGCCCTCCATGTCTCTATCATTCATGTGTCTGTCTAAGAGTCTCTTAAATGTCCCTATTGCACCTGCCCCCACGACCTCTGCAGGCAGTGCGTTCCACGCACCCACCACTCTCTGTGTAAAAAAACTTACCCCTGACATCCCCCTTATACCTTCCTCCAATCACCTTAAAATTATGTCCCCTCATGTTAGCCATTTTTATCCTGGGAAAAAGTCTTTGACTGTCCACTCGATCTATGCCTCTTATCATCTTGTACACCTCTATCAAGTCACCTCTCATCCTCCTTCTCTCCAAAGAGAAAAGCCCGAGCTCACTCAACCTATCCTCATAATACATGCTCTCCAATCCAGGAAGCATCCTGGTAGATCTCTCCTGCACCATTTCTAAAGCTTCCACATCCTTCCTATAATGAGG
Organism: Pristis pectinata; assembly: GCF_009764475.1. Lineage (NCBI taxonomy): Eukaryota > Metazoa > Chordata > Chondrichthyes > Rhinopristiformes > Pristidae > Pristis > Pristis pectinata. The sequence goes on along the minus strand of NC_067410.1, from coordinate 4,156,992 downwards.
CGACCAGAACTGAACACAATACTCCAAGTGTGGTCTAACCAGAGTCCTATAGAGCTGCAACATCACCTCGCGGCTCTTGAACTCAATACCCCAACTAATGAAGGCCAACACTCCATACGCCTTCTTAACAACCCTATCGACCTGCACAGCAACCTTTAAGAATCCATAGACATGGACCCCAAGATCCGTCTGTTCCTCCACACTGCTAAGAGTCCTGCCATTAACCTTGTATTCTGCCTTCAAATTCGACCTTCTCTGAGATAGTCTCTGAGGAGAGAGAAACATATTTAATGTTTCAGGTCGATGAAAAGTCATTGACCTGAAATGTTAACTCTGTTTCTTCATTGTCAGAAGCTGCCTGACCTGTTGAGTATTTCCGAAGTTTCCTGTTCCAAAGTCCTCTTGTTTGGAATGTAGAGTCAAGGAGTCATAGAGAGATACAGCATGGAAACAGGCCCTTTGGCCCATTGAGCCCATGGTGTTCATCAAGCATCTATTTTTACATTAATCCTACCCTAAACCATTTTATTCTCCCCATGTTCCCAACAACTCACCCCCAGATTCTACCTACTAGGGGCAATTTACAACCGCCAATTAACTTATCAACTTGCCCATTTTTGGGATGTGGGAGGAAACCGGAGCACCCGGAGGAAACCCACACAATCACAGGGAGAATGTGCTATCTCCACACACAGACAGCACTGGAGGTCAGGATCGAACCTGGATTACTGAAACTGTAAGGTAGCGGCTCTGTGAGCTGTGTCACAGTAGCTCTGACAGTTCAGCATGGATGTATCTGCCTAGTTTGGCACAGTCACAACAGCCCAGAAGGAGGCCCTTCAGCCCATGAGACTGCCCCGAGGTGAGATTAGACAGAACAGTGAGACCACATACTTGGCACTGTTAGCATCATGTTCTCACCAGCTGAGCTAAGCATCCAGTGGGTCACCGAGACCTCCGGTATGGGACGAACCCACAACCTTCTGGCCCAGAGTCAACACTGCAGATGCTAGTAGATTTTGCCCAGTTCTTGATCATTTATATGACAGGCAACAGACCATCATTTCAAGATTCAGTCAAGGAGCACAACACAGGTCCAAACTGTAATCCACTTGTCCACACAACTCAACTCGGAAGCTGCTCTTTTCAATAAAATCCCAGTTATTTCAGCCACTGACCTGTGACAGTAAAATCCACACATTGGTTTTCTTAAACCAAATCTGCAATTATGTGAGTTATTCAAATCCTACAGAGCGTTGGAGTCTGAGGGGTGACCTGACAGAAGTGTGTAAAATCATGAGAAGATAGTCTTTTTCCCAGGGTGGAAATGTCAAATACAAAAGGGCATAGGTTTAAGATGAGAGGGGGAAAGTTTAAAGGAGAATTATGAGGCAAGTTTTTTTGCGCAGAGAGTGGTGGGTGCCTGGAACGGGCTGCCAGGGGAGGTGGTGGAAGCTGATCTGATAGTGGCATTTAAGGGGCATTTTAGACAAGAACATGAACAGGCAGGGAATTGAGGGATACAGACCAAGTGCTGGCAGATGGGATTAATTTGGATTGGCATCATGGTTGGCACAGACATTGTGGGCCAAAGAGTCTGTTCCTGTGCTGTACTCTCCTATGTTCTGTATTTACTTAGATATGCTTGAATATTTTTAAGGGTTCTGCTCATATGAATGTTAATATCACCTGACAAATTAGCACCTCTAAAATACTGGAAAATAATTGGTAGTTCAAATTGTTAGTCAGACCTCCTAGCAAAGATCCAATAGAGAGGAATTGTGCCCAGCATTTGGCTTTTAAATTCAGGAACAGGACCCAAATTTCATAGTTTTATCAGCCAGCATATTTACCAGCCATGAATATTACATCCGACCCACATGTTACAAAAATTAACTAAATGAATTAGCTGTATAAAATTTTAGTTAGGCCTCACTTGGAGTATTGTGTACAGTTCTGGTTGCCCCCTTAGAGGGAGGATGTGGAGGCTTTGGAGAGGGTGCAGGAGAGGTTCACCAGGGTGCTGCCTGGATTAGAGGGTATGAGCTACAAGGAGAGGTTGAACAAACTTGGGTTGTTTTCTCTGGAGCATCGGAGGCTAGGGGAGACCTGATAAAAGTTTGTAAAATAATGAGAGGCATAGATCAGGTAGACAGTCAGAATCTTTTTCCCAGGGTGGAAATGTCAAATACTCGAGTACATGCATTTAAGGTGAGAGGGAGAAAGTTTAATGGAGGTGTGCAGGGCAAGCTTTTGAGAATGGGCTGCCAGGGGTGGTGGAGACAGATATGATAGTGGTGTTAAAGATGCTTTCAGATGCATGTGCAGGGAGTGGAGGGATATGAATAATATACGGTCAGAAAAGATTTAGTTTAAGTTGGCATCATGTCCAGCACAGATATGGTGGGCCGAAGGGCCTGTTCCTGTGCTGTACTGTTGTATGTTCCAGGAAGTATGAATCAAATTGCTTTTATTTATCCAGGGGTCATGAGCATTGCTGGAAAGGCAAACAGACACTGTCCATCCTCAACTGCTCTTGAAAAAGTGGTGGTGAGCACCTGCCTTGCTAGTTTAGTGGTGTGTTTTCCCATTTCATATGTAGTTAAGTTCAACCACAGTGCTGCCCGGTCTGGGGTCACATTTGGCCAGAACACCTACGGATCCCAGATTTTCTTCCTTTGCCATTCACGATCGAGCTGGGTTTTTACAACAGGCACTATTACTGAGACTAATTTTTCATTTCCAGTTTAATTACCACCTTAAAATCCCCAGCTGCCCCAAGTGGCCTTGAACTCAGATCTGCAGATCTTATCTAGGCATCTGATTTATCAATCATGGCGTTACTCTGCACATAATTTGGTTGCATTCCTTGATACTTGTTGGACCAGAAATGAAATATTCAAAGAAATAAACTGTTGGACTCTGGGGAAAAGAACAGATGAAGAGGACTAATTGGATAACTTTTCTGTAAAGCAAACAGACGCAATGGCCCAAATGTCTCCATAAGTGATGTGATTTTCTCCTCGGAGAGTAACAGTTGGAATTTCAGATGAGCTCAAATTTATGGAGTGTGGAAGGTGGGAGGCTGATCAGGGAGATCTTTGGATTAGTAGAAAGTGGAGATGCAGACAAATGAATGTGATGCCTGAATTATAATGAGGCCTTACTCTGAGAAACTCATGAGAGTGTTGAATTCAGGTCCCTCTCCAGAAGCTTGAGGACAAGGATCTAGAGAACCCTCTGGTGCAGCACTGAGGGAGTGGTGCATAGTCAGAGGTATTCTCTGTTAGGTAAGATTATAAGGGGCACAGATCATGCACACAGTCTTCTTCCCAAGGTTGGGGAATCAAGAACTAGAGGGCATAGGTGTTTAAGGTGGGAGGGGTAAAGTTTAACAGGAGACCCAAGAGACTGCAGATGCTGGAAATCTGGAGCAACACACAAACTGTGAGAGGAACTCAGCAGGTCAGGCAGCATCTGTGGAGGGAAATGGACAGTTAGCATTTCGGGTTGAGACCCTCCATCTGGTTTAATAGGAACCTGAGGGGCAAACTTTTCATCCAGAGGGTGGTTCATACGTTGGATAAGCTGCCAGAGGAAGTGATTGAGTGTATATTAACAACATTTAAAAGACATTTGGACAGGTTCATGGGTAGGAAAGGTTTGGAGGGATATGGGCCAAAGGCATGCAAATGGGACCAGCTTAGACGGGCATCTTGGTCGGCATGGATAAGTTGGGCCAAAGGGCCGGTTTCCGTGCTGTATAACTCTAAGATGTTAAACAGAAATCCTGACTGCTCTCTCAGGTGAAGAATCCATTGGGGTTTGGGTTATGATACTTTGAAGAACAATAGGGGAATCATCCTGGTAAATATTTATCTTTCACTCAACATTAATGGCCCAGATCTTCCACTGCCTGACCTCGCTGGTCACCTGCCATTGATTCATGCGATTATCTCGGCTGCCTTCTGCTGTGTGGCTGGCTACCCGCTGACAGAAGGGGCTCGGTGTAACCCAGGGTTCCAGGTGGCAGGCATGGCCTCCAGAATGGCTTTGACATCTGGTGAGGTCTTGCCCAGCTGTCAAAGCTGTCACTGAAGTTGAATGAACATGCACGTTTTTGTCACAACTCAGGCACTCTTAAAAAACAATAGAAAATAGTATTTACAAATACTGCCAAAAACGGTAAATTAACTGAATTAAACCCAGTAAGATGGTCCTCTCACCATTCAGTTAATGGGTTTCCCGTTGGTTTCAATAGTACTTACATGGGCTCAGCAAGCAGATTTTATGGAGAATAAGTGGAAGTGTACAATGGCCTGAAGATTCCCCTGGCACAGCACAGGTGTCCCAGAGTGACGCCATCCTGGAGGGCAAGGCTGTGCCCCAACCTGAGCTTAGGAGACCTGCCCCATTGTCCGGTGGGTTGTCATGTTGACGTTGATTGGAGTTCACTGTTTGCAAAATGGCTGCCCTGCGTGCTACATCACAGCAGTGATTAGACAGCTAAAGTAATTTGTTGCTTGGAGATACTTTGTGCATTCCTGAAAGAGATGAGAAGGGTGCAATGGAAATGCATGTCTTTTCTTAATCTGCAGATCATTGTGGGGGGGGGGGGATATTTGGGCAGTGCTGGACTTGTGGAGCAAGGTTTTGGGGGTGAGTTTTAATGGCAGGGTAAAACACAGCAATGAAGAGGTGAGCTGGGGTGGGTCGATGTGAAGGAGCAACCTCAAGGACATTAACAGAGAGGCATATCTTCCCACTGCCCTGAGATGCCACTGACTCTTGTTGGGTCATGTGGCTCTGTGCACTTCAAAGGACCATTGTCCAGCTCTGGGCCCAATGATGCTGTAGGATGTCTGAATGTGAAGGTTGCAAGAAAGCAGGGCCACACCAAGTACCCACTCAAGACTCCTCCTGTGGTTAACCCCTTTCCCCATTGCCATCCCAGCTGAGGTGCCGAAGCTGGAATTCTGGGAGCACTGAGGCACACTGGGAACCACAATGCCACCCAGCCTGATATGGGCTTACCCACCAGAGCTCATGGGAGACCAAACCTGGGACCTTGTAATCGGTAATTGGTTTATTATTTTCACGTGTACCGAGATACATAAGCCTTAAGGTAATTAGGACTTAAGGTCCTTGCATGGCATCAAGGTAGATCATTCCATACATAGCTACAAACAATCTGCTGGAGGAACTCAGCAGGTCGAGCAGCATCTGTGGGGGTAAATTAATTGTTGATGTTTCGGGTTAAAACCCTGCATCAGGACAATTCCTTTCCTCCCACAGATGCTGCTCGACCCATTGAGTTCCTCCAGCAGATTGTTGTTCCAGATCCCAGCATCTACAGTCTGTTGTGTTCTCATTCCATACATAGGCACGGTAGTGTAGCAGTTAGCGTAACGCTATTACAGCGCCAGCGACCTGGGTTCAATTCCGGCCACTGTCTGTAAGAAGTTTGTACATAAGGTAAGATATAAGATATCTTAGTCACAGTACATTGAAACACAAAGTGAAATGCATCTTTTGTTTAGAGTGTTCTGGGGGCAGCCCGCAAGTGTCGCCACGCTTCCGGTGCCAACATAGCACGCCCACAACTTCCTGACCTATACGTCTTTGGAATGTGGGAGGAAACCGGAGCACCCGGAAGAAACCCAGGCAGTCACGGAGAAAACGTACAAACTCCTTACAGACAACAGGGGAATTGAACGCAGATCGCTGGCGCTGTAACAGTGTCACGCTAACTGCTACACTACCATGCCTGCCTGTCTCTCCCTGTTCTTCCCGTGTCAGCATGGGTTTCCTCTGGGTGCTCCGGTTTCCTCCCACGTTCCAAAGATGTATAGGTTAGGAAGTTGTGGGCGTGCTATGTTGGCGTTGGAAGAGTGGTGACACTTGTGGGCTGCCCCAGAACACTCTACGCAAAAGATGCATTTCACTGTGTGTTTCGATGTGACTGATAAAGAAATCTTATCTTATCTTATCTAAGTACATCTTGGTAGTACAAAATGAAAAAGCTAGAGAGGGCACAGAAAAGGTTTATGAGGATGTTGCCAGGACTGGAGGGCTTGAGTTTTAAGGAGAGATAGGCTGGGACTGCTTTTCCTGGAGCTTAGGAGGCTGAGGGGGGCCTTACAGAGGTTTATAAAATTATGAAGGGCACAGATAGGGTAGATAGTCACAGTTTTTTTCCTAGGGTAGGGGAGTCGAAAACTAGAGCACATAAGGTGAGAGGGGAAAGATTTAAAGGGGACCTGAGGGACAAGTTTTTCACACAGAGGGTGGTGGGTAGATGGAACGAGCTGCCAGAGGAAGTGGTTCAGGAAGGGGTACAATTATGATATTTAAGAGATTTGGACAGGTGCATGGACAGGAAAAGTTTAGGGGGAGATGGGCCAAGTGCAATCAAATGGGACTAACACATTTGGGCAACTTGGTCAGCATGGACGAGTTGGGCCAAAGGGCCTGTGTCCGTGCTGTATAATTCAATGACAATCTGTAACCAGTTCAGAGACTGGGTATCCTTGTGGCAAGTGACTATCCACCTACCCAGGTGAGCACAGCTTTAACAACACTCAAAGCATTTGACAGCTCCTAGGTTAATGCACAACATTTGATTGGTATCCCTCCCTGACCCTGAATATTCCCTCCCTGCACCACCGATGCACCAGGGCTACAACATGCACTGCTCTTACTTGCCTGGTCTGTCTCACCAGCATCAACCAAACGTGTGACCTCTACCACCAAAGACAAGGGTACCAGGCTTGGGGAACTCCACCCCCTGCAGCTCCCACTGCCCCCCATCCACCCCTCACAAGGTTACAGACCATCGTGATTTGGAAATATATCACGCTCTCTGGAACACCTACCCAACCTGCAGGAGGACCAGAAAGCGGGCAGTGGTTCAAGAAGGCGGCTCACCACCACCTTCTCAAGGCCATTCAGCTATGGGTGATGTATTGGCTTTGTCAATGATGCCAAAAAATGAATTAAACATTACTGTTCCCTTAATCACTGCTCCCACATAAAATAGTATGGCTGGAAGGTTAATAAAGAAGGAACTTGATGAGACTGGGTGGACTCATCAAACTGATACAGAGCATTTCATTGCTGGAGGAAGAACAGGGGTTTAAGGTGGTCACTGGAACCTGGAGATCTGCAAGTTTGTGAATTTAAATGTAAGTTGGTAAATTGGTTTATTATTGTCATGTGTACCGAGGTACAGTGAAAAACTGTTTTGCATGCCATCCATACAGATCATTTCATTACAAGAGTGCATTGAGGTAGTACAAGGGAAAACAATAACAGAATGCAGAACAAAGTGTTACAGTTACAGAGGAAGTGCAGTGCAGGCAGACAATAAGGTGCAAGGCCATGGCAAGGTAGATCGTGAGATCAAGAGTCCATCTTATCGTATTAGGGGACCATTCAACAATGTTATAACAGCGGGATAGAAGCTGTCCTTGAGTCTGGTGGTACGTGCTTTCAGGCTTTTGTATCTTCTGCCTGATGGGAGGGGGAGAAGAGAGAATGTCTGGGTGGGAGGGGTCTTTGATTACAGAGGCAGTGAGAAGTGTAGACAGAGTCCATGGAGGGGAGGCTGGTTTCCATGATGCGCTGGGCTGTGTTCACGACTCTCTGCAGTTTCTTGCAGTCATGGGCAGAGCAGTTGCTGTACCAAGCTGAGATACATCTGGATAGGATGTTTTCTATGGTGCATCGATAAAAGTTGGGGAGGGTCAAAGGGGACATGCCGAATTTCTTTAGTCCCCCGAGGAAGTAGAGGCGCTGGAGAGCTTTCTTGGCTGTGGCATCTATGTGGTTGGACTAGGACAGACTATTGGTGATGTTCACTCTTAGGAACTTGAAACCTTCAACCCTCTCGACCTCAGCACCATTGATGTCGACAGGTGCATGTGCACTGCCCCTACTTCCTGAAGTCAACGACCTGCTCCTTTGTTTTGCCGTCTTGGAAGGGACCAGAGCTAATTTAACATAGCTATTAAATCTGGGATCCTTGACTTTATATATAGTGACATAGTTCACCAGATTAGAGATAAGTAAAGTACAGATAATGTCATAATCAGGAAACATAGGGAAGGCCAGAGGGAGAGTTTGATGTTGTAATGGCAGTAACAGCTATAGTGGATTAGAAATTAAATCCATTGGGAATGAATTAAAGATGAGAAGAACCAGATTACCTTTATAGGAATTAACAGCAGACCAGCTAATAGTGGAAACTGGAATATGTCGGGAAATATGTAAAATATGTTAAGGGCTTCAAATAGAGACACAAGAGATTCTGCAGTTGCTGGAATCTGGAGCAACACACACAAAATCCTGGAGGAACTCAACAGGTCAGGCAGCATCTATGGAGGGAAATGAACAGTCGACGTTTCGGGCTGAGACCCTTCATCTGGACTGGCAGTGTGCTGATCCTTATTGCAAGAGGATTTGAGTATAGGGCCACAACATAATGACTACGAAAGATTTGAACCGGCTCTAAAGATGGTTAGACCGGCCAGAAGAGAAACAGTAAGCAGTAGTTTTTTCCACAATGTGTGTAACATTCCTTTTTCACTCAGTATGTACAAAATCCAACCATATAGAGAAGGCATCTGGATCGAATCAGGGGAAATAAACCAGCCCACTTCAGTGAACATCCGGAAATGAGCAGTAGCAACATGTAAAGGTTTTAGACAAAGGTTGAGAAGGATGCCACACTCTGTTTCAGAAGGACATTCCCAGCCGATTGTTCAATCCAATTTAAGACATTCTTTGCCTCCTTACGCAGTTGGCCACGGGCAGAGTGAAGGTCAGCGCCTGAATGTGTCTAACTTCAGAATATATGTGCGTGACTGCCTGCAGCACATCGACATGATGAAGTACCGTTACCCAGACCTGAAGATTTTTCTGCTGGCACATTCCATGGTGAGTGACTTTGGAATAAAATGGAACGAACGTACACATTATCCTACTCTAACATATGTATCGGTAGCAAGAGAGTGGGTAAATTATCTCCCCGAAGGTTATCTCAGGAGGGCTGTGCATCGTGCCCAGTAATGTATTGTGTTCATGCTCCCTCCCTGCATCTTTTCCCCACTTGTCCTCCCTCTCCAACCAACCATAAATGGCCAGAATCCATTTTCCGACAGATCATTCCCGATTTTTTTACCTCGACTTTCCTTGCTGCTTCCCACCCCATCCCAATCCCCTCCCTCCCCAGTGTTAACCTGTTTGGAACTGGTTTATAGATGTTTTCCCAAATTTCTCTTCTGCTTGCATTTAAGGTGAGAGGGGGTAGGTTCAGAACAGACGTGAGGGGTACGTTTTTTTACTGAGAGAGTGGTGGATGCCAGGAATGCGTTGCCTGATAGGGTGCTGGTGGCAAATTAATTGGGGGCTTTTAAGAGGGGCTTGGATGGGCGCATGAATGAGAGGAAAATGGAGGGATCTGGGCAATCTGTAGGTAGGAGAGAATAGCCATGTTGGCACAACATTGTGGGCCGAAGGGCCTGTTCTGTGCTGTACTGTTCTATGATCTATGTTCTATATTCTATGTACTTCCTGATGGGTTTCAATCACTTCTCTGCAAAGCACTGTGAATTAGAATCATACAGCACAGAAGAAAGGCCCTTCAGCCCATCATGTCTGTGCCAACCCACACCCTATCTATACTAATCCCATTTACCAGCACTTGGTCTGTAGCCTGCGATGCCTTGGGATGTTCATTACACTGACTCTTCAACTCTTCTATCCCTATTGAGACACTTGAGGATGTAACCTGCGCTGATGCTCTCAGCAAGTACTGAGGGAGTGCTTCACTGCTGGAGGTGCATACTCTGGGTGATCTACCAAGCAAAGGGCTTGGGTGGATTAATAGGTCCCAGGGCACTATTTGAAGAGGAGGGAAGTTCTCCCTGGTGTCTGGCAGCTAACAAATTCTTTCAGTACCCTTTGTTGGATCTTGTGTGCGATGATTGGCAGCAGCAACTCTTCTCACGTAGGCCATCATTGCCTTTAAGATACTTTGGAACGCCATGGTGTTGTTACAGGTTCTGTGGACAATAGGTTGATTTGTTTCTTCCATGTTGGACAACTTACAAGGCATAGACTGCTCTTTGGTCAAGCATTTGAGGGTTTAGGACTTTTGGGGAGATGCTCATTGGTGAAGTGGAGGCAGGCTGAGCCAATGGGCAACATAAAGGGGGAAGGTGAGGGGCAGGGTGAGAAAGCGAGGGGTGGGCTGTGAAAGCTGTGCGTGCAGGAACGGGACAGTGAACGGTATAGACTGGGTCTCTGTTCCAAAATAGCAAAGAGCTGCACCAGTCGATGCAATTCCTCTCTTCCCACAGTCATGTTCCATCTTCTCCTGAAGTTTGTGCCTGAACATTAATGGGGCCAGAGGTCATGGATTGTGGGTACCAGGTAACACGGGCTGCCCAACATCATAGGCACCATTGCACTGCCACTGTGAACCTATGTCCAGGGACTGTTTACATAGAGCATAGAACAGTAGAGCACAGGAACAGGCCCTTCAGCCCACAATATTGCCAAACTTATTGGTATTGGTATTGGTCTATTATTGTCGCTTGTACCGAGGTACAGTGAAAAACTTGTCTTGCATATCGATCGTACAGGTCAATTCATTACACAGTGCAGTTACACTGGGTTAGTACAGAGTGCACTGAGTTGGTACAGAGTGCATTGAGGTAGTACAGGTAAAAACAATAATAGTACAGCATTGAGTACAGCAAACTAACTAAATTAGTAATCAAATGCCCAACTTCACTCATCCCTTCTGCCTACACAAGGTCCATATCCCTCCGTTCTCTGCACATCCATGTGCCTGTCTAAGAGCCTCTTGAACGCCTCTATCGTACCTGCCTCCACCACCACCCCCGGCAGCGCATTCCAGGCACCCACCACTCTCTGTGTAAAGCACTTGCTCCACACATCTCCTTTGAATTTACCCCCTCTCACCTTAAATGCATGCCCTCTGGTATTAGACATTTCAACCCTGGGGAAAAGATACTGGCTGTCTACTCTATCTATGCCTCTCATAATTTTATAAACTTCTATCAGGTCACCCCTCAGCCTCCACCACTCCAGAGAAAACAACCCAAGTTTGCCCAACCTCTCCTTATAGCACATGCCCTCTAATCCAAGCAATATCCTGGTGGGACCTGTACAGAGAGGACGGGTTACACCCGAACCAGAAGGGGGCCAATATCCTTGCGGCTAGGTTTGCCAGGGTGGTTCGGGAGGGTTTAAACTAATTTGTGAGGGGGAAGGGAACCGGAGGAGTAGGTCAGAGGAAGAATGGGATGGGGAAAAGTCAGATCTAACAGGTAGAGAGGCTTTGGGGAAGGAGAAGCAGAATACAGGCTATAAAAGTAGTAAGGTCGATGGACTGAAGTGTGTTTACTTAAATGCAAGAAGCGTTAGGAATAAGGGAGATGAACTGAAGGCTTGGATAAGTATGGGGGACTATGATATTGTGGCTATTACTGAGACGTGGCTGACGTCAGGGCAGGAGTGGATATTGAATATTCCTGGTTTTCGGTGTTTTAAGAGGGACAGGGAAGGGGGGAGAAGAGAAGGAGGAGTGGCGATACTGGTCAGGGACACTGTTACGGCTGTGGAAAGGATGGATGTTGTAGAAGGATCATCTCTAGAGCCCATATGGGTGGAAGTAAGGAACAAGAAAAGAGCAGTTAGTCTACTAGGAGTATTCTATAGGCCCCCCGGTAGCAGTAGGGATACTGAGGAGCAGATTGGGAGACAGTGTTTGGAGAGAAGCAAAAATAACAGGGTTGTTATAATGGGAGACTTCAACTTCCCAAATATAGACTGGAACCTGCTTAGTGCCAAAGGTTTAGATGGGATGGAATTTGTTAAATGTGTCCAGGAGGGATTCCTGACGCAGTATGTCGACAGGCCGACCAGACGGAATGCCATGTTAGATCTAGTTTTAGGAAATGAACCGGGACAGGTGAAGGATCTATTGGTGGGTGAGCATTTGGGGGACAGTGATCATTGCTCCATAACCTTTAAAATTGTCATGGACAGGGACAGGTGCAGAGAGGACAAGAAGATATATAATTGGGGAAGGGTGAACTGTGAGGCTATAAGGGATAACTTGGGAGTGTAAATTGGGATGTCCTTTTTGAAGGGAAATGTACCATGGAGATGTGGTCGATGTTCAGGGATCTTATGCAGGACGTTAGGGATAAATATGTCCCGGTGAGGCAGAGAAGGAATGGCAGGGTGAAGGAACCGTGGGTGACGAGAGAGGTGGAACGACTAGTTAGGGAGAAGAAGGCAGCATACATAAGGTATAAGCAGCAAGGTTCAGACAGGGCCCGTGAGGAATATAGAGTAGCGAGGAAGGAACTTAAGAAAAGGCTGAGGAGAGCTAGAAGGGGACATGAAAAGGTGTTGGCTAGTAGGGTTAAGGAAAATCCCAAGGCCTTTTTCATGTACGTGAAGGGTAGGAGGATGGTTAGGGTAAAGGTAGGTCCGATTAAAGACAAAGGTGGGAGAATGTGCCTGGAGGCGGCAGAAGTGGGAGAAGTTCTCAATGAGTACTTCTCTTCGGTATTCACCAGGGAGAGGGGTCTTGATGACGTGGATGGGAGTGCTGGTAGGGGTAATGTTCTCGAGGTTGTAGATATCAAGAGAGAGGATGTGTTGAAGTTGTTAAATAATATCAAGACAAATAAATCTCTGGGGCCTGACGAGATTTTCCCCAGGCTGCTTCGAGAGGTGAGGGAGGAGATTGTTGAACCGCTGGTAAGGATCTTTGAGTCCTCGTTGTCCATGGGGATGGTGCCGGAGGATTGGAGGGTGGCGAATGTTGTCCCCTTGTTCAAAAAAGGTAGTAGGGATGGTCCAGGGAATTACAGACTGGTGAGTCTCACGTCTGTGGTGGGTAAGCTGTTAGAAAGGATTCTAAAAGATAGGATCTATGAACACCTAGAGAATCATGGACTGATTAGGGACAGCCAGCATGGCTTTGTGAAGGGAAGATCTTGCCTCACAAACCTGATAGAGTTCTTTGAGGAGGTGACAAGGAAGATTGATGAGGGTAGTGCGGTGGATGTGTTCTATATAGATTTTAGTAAGGCGTTTGATAAAGTTCCTCATGGTAGGCTTCTTCAGAAGGTCAGAGGCCAAGGGATCCAGGGAAGCTTGGCTGTGTGGATTAGGAATTGGCTTGCCTGTAGAAAGCAGAGGGTTGTGGTGGAGGGAGTGCCCTCGGATTGGAAGGCAGTGACTAGTGGTGTCCCGCAGGGATCGGTTCTGGGACCTCTACTTTTTGTGATATTTATAGATGACTTAGATGAGGGGGTGTAAGGCTGGGTTAGTAAGTTTGCGGACGACACTAAGATAGGCGGTGTTGTGGATAGTGTGGAGGGCTGTCGGAGCTTACAGAGGGATATTGATAGGATACAGAGCTGGGCTGACAAGTGGCAGATGGAGTTCAATCCGGAGAAGTGTTAGGTGGTACACTTTGGAAGGACAAACTCCAGGGCAGAGTACAGGGTAAACGGCAAGGTACTTGGCAGTGTAGAGGAGCAGAGGGATCTGGGGGTTCATATTCACAGTTCATTGAAAGTTGCCTCACAGGTGGATAGAGCAGTTAAGAAGGCCTATGGGATGTTAGCTTTCATAAATTGTGGGATTGAGTTTAAGAGCCGCGAAGTGATGATGCAGCTTTACAAAACTCTAGTTAGACCACACTTAGAGTACTGTGTTCAGTTCTGGTCGCCGCATTATAGGAAGGATGTGGAGGCGTTGGAGAGGGTGCAGAGGAGATTTATCAGGATGCTGCCTGGATTAGAGCGTATGGAATATGAGGAGAGGCTTAAGGTGCTAGGGCTTTATTCACTGGAAAGGAGGAGGATGAGAGGAGACCTGATAGAGGTATATAAAATATTGAGAGGAATAGATAGAGTAGACAGTCAGCGCCTCCTTCCCAGGGCACCAATGCTCAAGACAAGAGGGCATGGCTTTAAGGTTACGGGTGGGGGGTTCAGAGGAGATGTCGGGGGGAGGTTTTTCACCCAGAGAGTGGTTGGTGCATGGAATGCACTGCCTGGGGTGGTGGTGGAGGCAGATACATTGGACAGGTTCAAGAGTTTGTTGGATAGGCACATGGAGGGATGTGAGATAGAGGGATATGCGGGAGGAAAGGGTTAGATAGTGTGAGGGTGGTTTGATGACGGCACAACATGGTGGGCCGAAGGGCCTGCTTTGTGCTGTATGATTCTATGGTAATATCCTGGTGAACCTCTTCTGCACCCTCTCCAAAGCCTCCACATCCTTCCTGTAATGGGGTGACTAGAGTTGAATGTTGGATTGATCCTGAGCAGGTGGAGGGAAGGAAGAGGAAGGTGGAGAAGAGGCTATTTCTCCATCCATACACTCCACCCCCCCCACCACCCCCCCACTTTCCTTCCAGCACATCTTCATTCCAGAACCAAGGTCACTGTGGCCATGGCAACATCCCAAACAACACTGGGCACTACATGCCGTCTGGAGGCGCACTCAAGGTCAAACCTGGAGCCTTTCCTGCTGTGCACAGTTCCCTGTCCAGTGGGCTGAGAGAATGGAGTCAAACAACATAGAACAGTACAGCACAGGAACAGGCCCTTTGGCCCATCATGCCTGCACTGACCATGATGTCAATCTGCCTGCATGTGGTCTATGTAGAACATAGAACATAGAACATTACAGCACAGTACAGGCCCTTTGGCCCACTGTGTTGTACTGACATTTTATCCTGCTCTAAGATCTAGCTAACCCTCCTCTCCCACATGGAAAGTCAGTCTTCTTCCATCCCCTGCCTGTTCATGTGTCTGTCTAAATGCCTCTTAAATGTTGCTATCGAATCTGCTTCCACCACCACCCCTGGCAGCCTGTTCCAGGCACCCACCGCTCTCTGTGTAAAGATTTTACCTCATAACTTTCCTTTAAACTTTCCCCCTCTCACCTAAAACCTATGCCTTCTAGTATTTGACATTTCCACCCTGGGAAAATGACTCTGACTGCCCTATCTATGCCTCTCATGGTTTTATATACACCTATCACATTTGCATCTTTATTTGCTTCAAAGCTGTGTTGCATTCCCATCATAAACCATACTGGTGGCTCGACCACTACATGTGCGTTCCAAAGCATTAATTACCATACATCGCAGCTAATTAGATATCAGAAGGCAGCTTGCAGCAGTGACATTGAAATTATTTGTTAATCCAGTTTCCTGGATCATGCAGATATTTCAGCCAAGTCCTGATGTTTGGGGTGCTGAGGACGTCTCTGCTATTAGCCTGTGACTTTTCTGGTGCTGACCGTGCATTCAGTTAACAGCCAGATCTCCTGGGGAGATGCTGCTTAATGATTAATTTATCTTCTCATTAACCTTTGAGCCGCAGAGCAAACGCAGAAAGCAGCATTAACAGACCTGGAGCGGACATGAGGCACAGAATGTCGTCTGTTCTTTTTCCCTGCCCACCCCACTCCAGTGCAGGCAAGTTGGTATCACGGTCGGCACAGACACGTTGGGCTGAAGGGCCTGTTCCTGTGCTGTACGTTCTCTCAGCCCACTGAACAGGGAGCTGTGCACAGCAGGAAAGATTCCCAGTTTGATCTTTACAGTATCGCCAGTTGGTGTACAGTGCCCAGTTTGGGAGGGAATCTGATATCTGATTTGCCCAATGTGTCAACAAGCACAGGAGGATCCCAGGTGTGAGCTCCATTTGGTGGTGGGTCAACTAATGGATGGTGGAAAATGGGGGTTGTGAGTAGGCGTCGACCTGGGATGGTTACCTAACACTAGTAATGTGACGTTTCTGTACTTCCGCAGCTGTCTAGGTGAGTCTTATGAGAGGCATCTTCATGTTCCAATACTTATCTTTCAAACAATGGTGCTATAAAATATTATCTGCTTGTTATCTCATTACTGTTATAGAGTCATAAAGTGAGACAGTATAGAAACAAGCACTGAGGCTGAATGAATCTGTGTTGACCATCAACCACCCATTTACACTTTTTCTACATTAATCCCATTTTGTTCACCTCTCATTCTCTTCGACTCCACCCCACCCCCCGCCCCCGAGATTCTACCCCTCGCCCACACACTTCGGTCAACATACAGCGGCCAATTAACCCACTGACCCGCACGTCGTTGGGATGAGGGAGGAAACCGGAGCAGCCGGGGGAAACCCACGTGGTCGCAGGGAGAACGTGCAAACTCCACAAAGGCAGCGCCTGAAGTCAGGAAGTCAGGATTGAACCCGGGTCACTGTAGCTGTGGGGCAGCTGTCACTGGGAGCTTTCTGTGCACATGTTGTTTGTGCAGGGGCTAATAGGAACGGGGAGTAACTGCTGACATTGCAAGTGACATCACATCCTGTGAACAAATAAATAAACAAATTAATTCACAGCCAGCACTTTGAGTTCATCCTGAAGTTAAGAAACTAAAAAGCAGTGTGCTGATCTTGCAGACACAAGAGACCGCAGATGCTGAAATCTGGAGCCACATTCAAAATGCTGGAGGAACTCAGCGGGTCGGGCAGCATCTGTGGAGGGAAATGGACAGTCAACGTTTGGGGTCGAGACCCTTCATCGGGACTGGCAGTGTGCTGATCTTTATTGCAAGAGGATTTGAGTATAGGGTGATAACATCTTACTGCAATTAGACAGAACTCTGACAGGACTGCACTTGGAGTATTGGGTATGGGTCTGGTCTTCCTACCTAGAAAAAGATGCATGTAATGGAGGGAGGGAAATTGAAGGTTCTTGGGACACGGTTTAAGGAGGTGTGTCCCATGTGGAGAGGTTTAGCAGACAGGGTTATCTTCCCTGATGTTAAGGAAAATGAGAGCTAATCTCATAAAATCCTTACGGAGCTTAGCAGATAGATTTGGGGCTGATGTTTCCCCGCTTGTGATGTCCAGGACCAGAAGCCATTGTCTCAGAAAAAGGGGGTGAGTCGTTCAAGTCAGGGATGAGGAGACAAAACAATCTGCTGGAGGAACTCAGTGGGTCAAGCAGCATCTGTGGGGGGAAAGGAGTTGTTGGCGTTTCGGGTTGGACCTGATGCAGGGTCTCGACCAGCAATGCTGACAGTTTCTTTCCCCCCCCACAGATGCTGCTCGACGCGCTGAGTTTCTCCAGCAGGTTGTGTGTTGCTCCAGATTCCAGCATCTGCAGCCTCGTGTGTCTCCAGGGAAGAGAAGAATTTTTTTCACCCAGAGAATTGTGAATGAATCTTTGGAGGGCTGTGAGGTTGAGGCGATAAGTATATCTGAGACAGTGATTGACGGAGGTTTGACTGGAACATTGAAGCCCATCTTGTTGGGCTTTCTATGTATCGGCTAAAAAATTCTCCTGAATGCAGTAGAACATAGAACAAAGAACAGTACAGCACAGGAACAGGCCTTTCGGCCCACAATGTCTGTGCCAACCATGATACCAATCTAAACCAATCCCATCTGCCTGCACATGGTCTATATCCCTCCATTCCCTGCCTGTTCGTGTGTTTGTCTAAACACATCTTGAACATTGCTGTCGTATCTGTTTACACCAATTCCCCTGGCAACGCATTCCAGGCACCTACCACTCTCTGTGTGTATAAAAATACTTTGTAAATCTTCCTTAAACTTTCCCCCTCTCACTTTAAAGGTATGCCTTCTAGTGTTTGACCTTTCCATCCTATCCACCCTATCTATGCCCCTCATAATTTTATAAATTTCTATCAGGTCTCCCCTCAGCCTCCGATGCTCCAGAGGAAACAATCCAAGTTTATCCAATCTTTCCTTATAGATAATGCAATCCAATCCTGGAAACATCTTCCGCACCCTCGTCAAAGCCCCCACATCCTTTCCATATTTGAGTGACCAGAACTGCACACAATATGGACTAACCAAACCTTTATACAGCTGCAACATGACTTCCCAAGTTTTATACTCAGTGCCGCAACCGATGAAGGGAAGCATTCCTTACACCTTCTTTCCCACCCTAGCCACATGTGTTGCCACTTTCAGGGAGCTATGGAATTGCAGTCCAACATCCCTCTGGACATCAATGCCCCAAAGGGTCCTGCCATTTACTGTCTACTTTCCTCTTCTACACCCTCTCCAAAGCCTCCACATCGTTTCTGTAATGTAGTGACCAGAATGTTAAGGAGATCCAAGGGATATAAGAGTCATATAGGAAAGGGTGCTGAGGTAAACGATCAGCCATGATCTTATTGAATGGCAGAAGAGGTGCAAGGGACCAGATGGACTAATTCCGCTTCCGTTTCTTCTTTTGAAAGAGGCTATGGCAATGCAATTACCACTGGGATGTGATTAAAGTGATGCATTTGAAGACCCTGTCCTGTGCACTATTCCTGCCAATGTCCCTGCCTGGGAAGGGGGAGGTGGGTCACATCGAGCTCAGACCCCTCAGATAAAAGACTGCAAATCCAGTATTTATTCACTCATGGGATGCGGATGTCACTGATGTTTATCATCCATCCCTAATTGACTTTGAACTGAGGAGATAAGAATTAAGAGCCAACCCACCTTGCTGGGTCACAAGATAAGAAAAGATTTCTTTATTAGTCACATGTACATCAAAACACACAGTGAAATGCATCTTTTTGCGTATAGTGTTCTGGGGTCAGCCCGCAAGTGTCACATCTTGGCCAGGTGGGCAGATCTCCTTACCTTATGGACATTAGTGAACCAGATGGGGTTTTAATGACAATCCAGTGGTTTTCTCTTTATATTACCAACACTAACTTCAAAAAAAAATCCTGATTTATTTAAATTTGAATTTAAGTTCCCAGCTACTATGGTGGAATTCAGACTTAGCGTCTCATAGAATCATAGAACAGTACAGCACAATACAGGCCTTCGGCCCACAATGTTGTGCCGACATTTAAACCTCGCCTAAGGCTATCTAGCCCCTTCCCCCCACATATCCTCCTATTTTAAATTCCTCCATATGCTTATCTAGCAATCTCTTGAATTTGACCAACGTACCTGCCTCCACCACCGTCCCAGACAACGCATTCCATGCCCCACCACTCTCTGGGTAAAAAACCTCCCTCTGATATCTCCCTTGAACTTCCCACCCATTACTTTAACGCCATGCCCTCGGATGTCTCGGGATCAATGGTCGCAGAACTATGGCAGTTATCCAGTAACTTAACCTGTACACTAAAGGCAGGATGTAATCGACAGGCTGGTGTGCTGTGTGGCATGCCCAATTCATTTATTTTACACAGTAACATTTAGTCTGCAGGGAGGTAAGTGGGGGTGGTGCTGTGTGAAGAAGGGAAAAGAAAATCAAGATAAAACTACACAAAGCAGGCTCAACAGGGCTCCTAATTACGGCAGGATGAAGTTGGATAGACGCAGTGGGGGCAAGAGGTGGAGAGAGATCAAGTTCCTCTGGACGGACGGGTTTTATTCCCAGGTTACATTTGCTCATGCTGATTTTAATTCACATGCAAGCACAGAGTGTTAATTGTATTTTTTTATTCCAGCTGATGCTGACTTTATATTTTTAAGTTCATCAAGACGTGAGCTGTTGATTCTGTGAAGGGAAGATGGTATCTGTCATTCTCAGGGCAGGGGTAGCGCAGGTCAAGCACAGTGGAGCTCATTTTACACAATTCAATTAAATACTCCCAAGGCAGGACAGCACGGGTTAGATGCAGAGAAAAGCTCCCTCTATGCTATCCAATTAAGTACTCCGAGGGCAGGAACACAGGTTAGGCATAGAGAAAAGCACTCTCCACTGTATCTCATTAAACACTTGCAGGTCAGGAACAGCACGGGTTGGATGCAGAGTAAAGCTCCGTCTATGCCGACCAATTAAACACTGATTGTTCGATGCAGATCACCTGCTGTTTCTGTGACCAATATTCAATGGAGCTTGAGAGGTTGCAGCCCCTCTTTGACTACCTGAAGGCACAGCTCCACAAGTTCTGGTTGTACTTCAGCCCCACATTTCTGACCCCTGGCCATCTGGTGAGGAGGGAGGGGTGTGGGAATGGGGACAGGTCAGTCAGCATGCTCCTGGGCTTGGCCAAGGTGGCCGTTCACAGGTCCAGGAAGCAGGCCATTGAGGGGTCTGAGTGAGCAAGAGTGTTCTTGGCAAAGAGGGATTCACCAGACTGATGGGTTTGTCATAGGAGAACGTGAGGAGACTAGGACTTTATTCTTTAGAATTTGAATGGTGGGAGATCTCATCGAAACATACAAAATTGAACAGGAGATTAGCCAAGCATGATTTTCCCTTTACAAACCTATGTTGACTCTGCTTAGTCCTATTATTCTTTTCAAGGTGTTATATTATTACAGCCTTCATCACAGATTGTGACAACTCTTCTTTGAACAGGTCAGAAGAGGTTGCTACTAAAATTTTGGTTTCACTTCAGCCCAACGTTCCTGGACTTTGTGCAAAGAAAGGGGTGGGATTGCTCTGGTTGAGGGACTTTCTCCTTGGGCTTTTCCTGCCCCTGGCCAAAGTGGCCACTTATGGGACCAGGCAGAGGACTGTTGGGTGGTTCACACATCCTGAATCTCCTGCCCCACTCCTGAGGGTCCACTTGGAACACAGAAAAGTACAGCACAGGAACAGGCCCTTCAGCCCACAATGTTGTGCTGAACTAGTTAAACCAGTAATTAAATGCCTAACTAAACTAATCCCTTCTGCCTACACATGGTCCATATCCCTCCATCCTCTGCACATTCATGTGCCTATCTAAGAGCCTCTTAAATGGTATGGTATGGCACGGTAGCGTAGCGGTTAGCGTAACGCTATTACAGCGCCAGCGATCAGGGTTCGATTCCCGTCGCTGTCTGTAAGGAGTTTGTACGTTCTCCCCATGTCTGCGTGGGTTTCCTCTGGGTGCTCTGGTTTCCTCTCACATTGCAAAGACGTACGGGTAGGTTAATTTGGGTTTAAAATGGGCGGCGCAGACTCGTTGGGCCGGAAGGGTCTGTTACCACGCTGTAAATAAAACTTTAAAAAAATGTCTCTATCGTATCTGCCTCCACCACCACCCCTGGCAGCGCATTCCAGGCACACACCACCATCTGTGTTAAAAAAAAACCTGCCCCACACATCTCCTTTGGATTTACCCCCCCACCCACGTTAAATGCATGCCCTCGGTGCCCCTGGAGACAGAGTACGCGACGTTCCTTGGTATGGTTGGAACCTTCTGCAACCGGTGGGCACTGCAGGGACAGGAATGCTTTATAAATGGAGAGGATAGCATTTCAAACTTTTTTTATCATTGTTCGTTGATTTAAATAAATGTAATTTAGCATAAGCAAAACAGATTAAATAAAAGGGAGGTATGCAACAAAAAGACCAAAAATAAAGGCAGATTAAAGGCAGAGTTAAGCCCTCCCCCACACCTTTCCATTATATCCCATGGCATGGCAGATTCCCTATCCTTAAAAATATTAGGTACACAGACTGTTGTTTACATTAATCCAATGATTTCACACTCACCATCATTCATACCAGCTTTTCAATGCCAAGTTTATTTAAATAACTGAATCCAGATTTCACAGTGGCCCCGATGTAATTTGAATTTACATCACCAGATTATTCGTCCTGTAATATGATCACTGAGCTACATGTTCCTATCTCACAATATCACCTCTTGGGTCGCTGGCTGCCTCTGATGTTGGTGGGAGGGAGCTAAAGAAATTAAACTGGAAGATTAAACTCAAAGGGAAATATTCAGATGGAATGCTGATGTTTGCAGGGTGCTACACACCTGCCTTCGAGCATGCACATAGAACTTTCTTTATTCAGATTTTGGAATCTATGCATTGGCAACATAGAACATAGAACAGGACAGCACAGAACAGGCCCTTCAGCCCACAATGTTGTGCCAACATAGCTAATCCCTCCTACCTACAGAATGCCCAGATCCCTCTATTTTCCTCTCATTCATGTGCCCATCCAAGCCCCTCTTAAAAGCCCCCAATGAAATTGCCTCCACCACCCTATCAGGCAACGCATTCCAGGCATCCACCACTCTCTGAGTAAAAAATGTACCCCTGACATCTGTCCTGAACCTGCCCCCTCTCGCCTTAAGTGCATGCCCTCTGGTATTGGATCACTCAATAATGGGAGAAAGATATTGCTTGTCCACCCTATCTATGCCCCTCATAATTTTATACACTTCCAACAGATCACCCCTCAGCCTCTGCTGCTCCAGAGAAAAGAGCCCAAGCTTGTCCAGCCTCTCCTGATAGCACATGCCCTCTAATCCAGGCAGCATCCTAGTAAAACTCTGCACCCTCTCTAAAGCTTCAACATCCTTCCTATAGTGAGGTGACAGGAATTGCAGGCAATACTCTAAATGTGGCCAAACCAGAGTTCTATAGAGATGCATCACAACTTCTTGACTCCTATACTCAATACCCCGATTAATAAATGCAAGCATTCCATAAGCCTTCTTAACCACCCTATCTACCTGTGTAGCCACTTTCAATGAGTCATGGACTTACACCCCAAGGTCTCTCTGCTCTTCAACACTGTTAAGGGTCTTGCCCTTAAGGGTGTACTGCCTCTTGACATTAGTGTTTATTGCTCATCCCTGCTTCCCTTTGAGAAGGTACAGGTGAACAGCGATGAAAGACCCATGATATCTTTCCAAGATAGGGTTGAGTGCATTTCTGGTCGCCCCATTACAGGAAGGAGGTGGAGGCTTTAGAAAGGTTATGGAAGAGGTTGAGAGAATGCTGTCTGGATTAGAGGGTATGAGCTGTAAGGAGAGGTTTGAAAAACTTGGGTTGTTTTCTCTGGAGTGTCAGACACTGAGGGGAGACCTGATAGAAGTTTATAAAATTATGAGAGGCATAGATAGGGTGGACACTCAGAATCTTTTTCTCAGGGTGGAAATGTCAAATACTAGAGGACATGCATTTAATGTGAGAGGGGCAAAGTTTAAAGGAGATGTGCGGGGCAAATTTTTTACACAGAGAGCGCGGTGGGTGCTTGGAATGTGCTGCCAGGGGTGGTGGTGGAAGCAGATACAATAGTGACATTTAAGAGGCTGTTAGACAGACACATGAACATGCAGGGAATGGAGGGATTTGGATCATGTGCAGGCAGAAGGGATTTAGTTCAATTTGGTATCATGTTCGGCACAGACATAGTGGGCCAAAGGGCCTGTGTTCTATGTTCTATGTGTGCGACTTGAAGGGAAGTTGCAGGCGGTGGTATTCCCATGTGCCTGCTTCCCTTGTCCTTCTTGGTGGTAGAGCTCACAGGTTTGGGAAGTACAGTTGGAGTAGCCTGGGTAAATAACTGCAGTGCATTTTGGAGATGCTACACACTGTGTGCCGGGGGGTGGAGAGACCATCTAGGATGATGGAGTGGGCTGCTTTGACCTGGATGGTGGTCCAGCTCCATGGGGACTGTTGGAAGTGGAGTGTATTCCATCACACTCTTGATTTGTTCTTTATGGTTGGTTTAAGTGTTCTGGGGCATCAGGATGTGAGTCACTCACCACAGGTATTCCTGTTGAGCTTCTGACCCCTGGATGCGGCGCTGGGTATCACTGATGGTTAGTCGTTAGACCCTCTCTTGTTGAGGATGGTCGTTGCCTGGCACTTTTGTGGCATGAATGTTACTTGCCACTTATTAGTGGGTCTAAATGTTGTCTAGGTCTTGTTGCAAAGTCTGCTTTATTTGCTGAGGAGTTGCAAATGGAATTGAACATTGTGCAATCATCAGGAAACACCCCCACTTACGTTGGAAGGAAGGTCTTTGATGAAACAGTTAAAGATGGTTGGGCCTAGGACATTGCCCTGAGGAACTTCTGCAGTGATGTCCCAGGCTGGGATGAAACACCTTCCTTCATAGAAGGTTTGACTCTGACCATGGGAAGGCTTTCCCTTGATGACAATTGACTTCGGTTTTACCAAAGCTCCTTCACCCCACCCTCAGTTACATTTTGCCTTAATGTCAAGGGCAATCACTGTCACTTCTCTTCTGGAATTTGGCTCGTTGGACCTAGGCTGTGATGAGGCTTGGAGTTGAGTGGACATCAGTGATCATGTTATTGGTGAGAAGTGTCAAAGTCAAAGTTGAGTTTATTGTCAGATGCACAAGTCCATGTATGCACAGGTGCAATGAAAAACTTACCTGCAGCAGCATCACATGAGCAGCGCAAGAAAAACATACATTAAACATAAATTCTACACAATTTTTACAAGAAAGAACACAATTAGAACAAAAAAAAACAAAGTCCATTGTAGTACAAAGTGATCAAAATGATCATAGTGTTGCTATACTGAGGTAGTGATCAAAGTTGCACAGGTTGGTTCAAGAACCAAATGGTTGAAGGGAAGTAGCTGTTCCTGAATCTGGTGGTGTGGGACTTCAGGCTTCTGTACCTCCTGCCCGATGGTAGCTGCGAGAAGGTGGTTTGGCCCGGATGGTGGGGACTTTTGATGCTACTCAATAACAGGGTCAATGATGCCTTTCATTCATTTATTGATCAACAAACAATCTTCTGGAGGACACTGATGCAGGGTTTCAACCCGAAATGTCAACGGTTCCTTCCCCTACAGACACTGCTCGACCCACTGAGTTCCTCCAGCAGATTGTTTGTTGTTCCAGATTCCAGCATCTGCAGGGTCTTGTATCTGTCATGGGTTTATCGATCAGTGATTTTTGACTGATCGGGTGGATTGGATTTGTCCTGCTTTTTGTGGAAGCCACAACTGATCTTCTGGCTGAACCTGACCATGAAAGTGTTTTATTTAGCAGTCACATACTTGCCCTTCCATTATCCCTCTCTCATTGTCTACCGCTGTTCATGACTGGATGTGGCAGGGCTGTAGAGCTTTGATCTGACCTGTTGGCTGTGAGGTGCCTCAGCTGTACCTAGGGCATGCTACCTTTGATGCTTATCATGTATGTAGATCTGCAATACAGCTTCAGCAGGTAGATGCCTCATTTTCCAGCATGCCTGGCACTGCTCCCAGCATTCCCTTCTGCCGCCTCATTAAGTCAAGATCAATTATTCATTTTTCTATCATTCATGTGTCTATGTGGGAGGGAAGGGTTAGATAGATCTGAGAGCAGGATAAAATGTCAGCACAACATTGTGGGCCGAAGAGCCTGTACTGTGCTACAGTGTTCTATCTATGTTCTAATCCCTTGAACACAGCACATAGAACAACAGGGCACAGGAACAGCCCCTTCAGCCCAACATGTCTGTGCTGACCATGATGCCAACCTAACTAAGATAAGATTTCTTTATTAGTCACATGTACATCAAAACACACGGTGAAATACATCTTTTGCGTAGAGTGTTCTGGGGGGCAGCCCGCAAGTGTCGCCACGCTTCCGGTGCCAACACAACATGCCCACAACTTCCTAACCCGTACGTCTTTGGAATGTGGGAGGAAACCGGAGCACCCGGAGGAAACCCACGCTGGCACGGGGAGAACGTACAAACTCCTTACAGACAGCCGCCAGAATCGAACCCGGTTCACTGGTGCTATAATAGCGTCACGCTAACTGCTACACTACCATGCCCATCTACCTACACTTTGGTATATGATGGGAAATAATGGTGGAGTGTTGGAGATTCTGGGCCATGTGAAGATTTCATCTGTGACTCAAGGATGCCCTGTTCTGAGCTGCCAGATCTGTTCTGAGCCTTTCCCCTGTAGCATATTCATCATGCCATGCCACACAGTGACTAGATCTTGTCCCCACTGTGTGGTGGTCACTTCTACTAATGTTATTGTGGGCAGGTACTTCTGTCACTTGTTCATTGATGAGGAAGTGGTCAAGTAGGTTTTTCCCTCATGTTGGCTCCCTCACTACCCAGCACACACCAAGTCTGGAGCTCTTGTTCTTCAGGACTCAACCAGATCAGTCAGTGGAGAAACAGATGCTGGAATCTTTCTTTTTCAATCTTTTTATTAATTTTCAAATTAATACAGATGAATACATATAACATCGGTAATTGTACACGTAATACAAAGAGATCGGGAGGACAATCATGACATATATAGTCATAAAGAATAAAAACTATATTCTAGGCCCCACGGTTTCTTGGTAAACGAATATATTTACAAAAAAAAATCAAAAGGAGAAAAAAAAAGATTTATTATATAAAAAATCCCCAAATCGAAAAAAAAATTGTAAGTAATAAAACGGAACAAGCTAAAAATAAATTTCGAAAGAAAAAAAACTGGACTGATATTTCTCGATGAACAAAGAGCATTACTATGTTGTCAACTCCACTCCCCTAAATTCAAAGATTATTGAAAAGGGATCTATATCATATGAAAATATTGAACAAATGGACTCCAAATTTCCTCAAATTTAAGCAAAGAATCAACAGTGCCACTCCTAATTTTTTCTAAGTTTAAACATGATAGATGCTGGAATTTAGACGTAGAGAAACAAAGGTCAGTAGTGCTGCCAAACCACTCATGGTGATGGACAGTGGTGCCCCACCCAGATAACATTCGGTGTCCTTGCTACTTACAGAGCTGCTTCCAAGTGTTGGAGAACCACTGATTCCTCATCTGGGAGAGGTCGGTCAGTGTCAGTCAGGAGGAGGTTTACTTCTTTGACCTTCATGAGACAAGAATTGTCGACTCCCAAGGCTTCTCCCTCCTGACTACACCCCACTGTGCTGACATCAATGGGGCAGAACCAACCCAGGGACTCTGATACATTGTGAATATAACTATATCAGTCTGTTGCTTGACTAGTCTAGTCTTGGGGGCAGCTCTTCCAATCTGACTGAGTTATGGAGAGAGGTTGAGCAGGTTGGGACCTTTTACATTGGAGGGTAGGAGAGTGAGGGGTGATCTTGTAGACGTGTATAAAATTATGAGGGGCATAGATAGGGTGAATGCACAGGTCTTTTTCCCAGGGTTGGGGAATCAAGAACAGGTTTAAGGTGAGAGGGAAGGATTTAATAGGAACCTGAGGAGCAACTTTTTCGCCCAGAGGCTGGTCAGTATATGGAATGAGCAGTCAGAGAAAGAGGTTGAGGCAGGTACATTAACAACATTTAAAAGATACTTGGATGGGTACATGGATAGGAAAGGTTTAGAAGGATATGGGCCAAATATGGGCAAATGGGACTGATTTAGATGGGAATCTTGGTCAGCATGGACCAGTTGGGCCGAAGGCCCTGTTTCCCTGCTGTGTATGACTCTAGATTTCAGTGCCCAGATGTTTATGATGAGGATGTTGCAAGTGCAGCTGGGCTGGGAACAACTTTGCCATCAATTCCTCAGTTAATGCCATGTGATCCATCTGGTCTTTCTCTGTTTTGCCTTAACGGTAATGGTTCAATGAGTGACTTCCCAGGCCACTGGTGGGCCATCTGCCATCACATATGGGCCGGACCCAGTACAGATGGCAGATTTGTTCCCCTTCAGGGAATTAGTGAAACGGATGGGTTTTTAATGTGGTCATCATTTCAAATGACTGTTCTTTTTTTTAAATCCCAGATTATTAACCTAATTTAAACTCCACATCTGTCCTGTTGGTATTTAATCTCTGGCCTCTGAATTGTTGTTGCATCATTTAACACACTGCCAGTGAAGGCGAAGCCATTCAGCCCATCATTCAGGCTACAACCCTATAAACCTGCCTTCGTTTCACATTCATAGAATGTAGAACAGTGCAGCACAGGAACAGGCCCTTCAGCCCACAATGTGTGTGCCAACCATGGTGCAGAATTAAACTAAATCTATCTGCCTGCACAAGATCCGTATCCCTCCATCCCCTGCCAGTCATTATGTCCGTCTAAATGCCTCTTAAACATTGCTATTGTAACTGCTTCCAGGTACCTACTGCCCTCTGTATGAAAAACGTACCCCACACATCTCCTTTAAACTTTCTCCCTCTCACCTTTAATGCATGCCCTCTAGTATTTGACATTTCCACCCTGGGAAAATGACTTTAACTTCCAAATAGCCCCCAGTGTGAGGAATGTGTTTCCTTGCATAACATTCTCTGGTTGCCTATTCCTCCGCAATTTACCTTATCAGAAGGACCTTTGTGTATCGCTCACAAAGCGAATAGCTTCCCTGAAAAATTCTCCACAGGAATTGCAGTTTAGGGCTTCCCGCAAAGAACAGTTCATTAAATTGTAAATTGCAACAAGGCATTTCTGGGAGGCGGCTGTGAATGAGTTGCCAGCATGTGACAGCCCAACACTGCCCGAGGCTCCTTAATTCGCATCTGAAAATAGAATGATGTCCTGACTCTGTTAATCCTTGGAGAATCGGTGCGGTATTTTTGTGCACCATGCTGCTTGGGTGAGATGGGGAGGGGTGAGCACAAGCAGCAGAGCTGGCAAGCGGGATCTGCGTTGCGGACTCTGTGGGAGAAAGGGGCTTCGGAGGAGAGAAGGAGTTGCGTGAAGATTTTGCAAACAGTTTGAAGAAAGATGTCAAAGTGTAAAGACAGACAAGGCAGCCATGTTGTACACAGCAGGAACCCACTAATCGGTGACGACCTGTGATTTTTGTTCCTTTTCCAGTTGTGTTCATTGAGAGAAGAATGTTGACTTCCACTTAATTACAGCTGTGGCAGGATTTGAACTCAAGTACCTGGAGCAGTGGTCCAGGCTCCAGCTGCTAACATAACCACAACACCATCATCCTCCACTTATCCTTAGATGCTGTGATGAAGGCAGATGAAACATAGAAACATAGAACGCTACAGTACAGGCCCTTTGGCTCACAATGTTGTGC
Organism: Pristis pectinata; assembly: GCF_009764475.1. Classification (NCBI taxonomy): domain Eukaryota; kingdom Metazoa; phylum Chordata; class Chondrichthyes; order Rhinopristiformes; family Pristidae; genus Pristis; species Pristis pectinata. The sequence goes on along the minus strand of NC_067410.1, from coordinate 4,128,217 downwards.
CGACATTTTATCCTGCTCTAAGATCTATCTAACCCTTCCCTCCCACATAGCCCCCTATTTTTCTATCATTCATGTGTCTATCTAGGAGTCTCTTAAATGTCCCTAATGTATCTGCCCCCACAACCTCTGCCGGCAGTGCGTTCCACACACCCACCACTCTCTGTGTAAAAAACTTACCCCTGACATCCCCCCTTATACCTTCCTCCAATCACCTTAAAATTATGTCCCTTCGTGTTAGCCATTGTCGCCCTGGGAAAAAGTCTCTGACTGTCCAGGCTGGGAAAAAGTCTCTGATGGTGTACTTGTCTTCATTTGCTGAAGCAGCACATACAAGAAGAGGCCGGTTATGGTTGAACTTATACAGGAGGATTTGAGTATTGGTATTGGTTTATTATTGTCACTTGTACCGAGGTACAGTGAAAAGCTTGTCTTACAAACCTATCGTACAGGTCAATTCATTAAACAGTGCAGTTACATTGAGTTAGTACAAAGTGCGTTGATGTAGTACAGGTAAAAACAATAACAGCACAGAGTGTCACAGCTACAGAGAAAGTGCAGTGCAATAAGGTGCAAGGTCACAACAAGTGACGTGAGGTCATAGTCCATCTCATCGTATAAGGGAACCGTTCAATAGTCTTATCACAGTGGGGTAGAAGCTGTCCTTAAGTCTGGTGGTACGTGCCCTGAGGCACCTGTATCTTCTACCTGATAGAAGAGGAGAGAAGAGAGAATGTCCCGGGTGGGTGGGGTCTTTGATTATGCTGGCTGCTACACCAAGACAATGAGAGGTAAAGACAGAGTCCAAGGAGGGGAGGCTGGTGTCCGTGATGCACCAGGCTGTGTCCACAACTCTCTGCAGCTTCTTGCGGTCCTGGGCAGAGCAGTTGCCATACCAAGCCGTGATACATCCAGATAGGATGCTTTCTATGGTGCATCAGTAAAAGTACTGAAACAGGGCATCTTTAATTGGTTTATTATTGTCACATGTACCGAGGTACAGTGAAAAACTTCTGCATGTCACCCATACAGATCATCCCATCAAAGCAGTGCATTCAGGTAGTACAAGGGAAAACAATGACAGAATGCAGAATAAAGTGTTACAGTTACAGAGAAAGTGCAGTGCAGGTAGACAATAGGGTGTAAGGGCCACGACGAGGTAGATTATGAGGCTGAGGTGCAGTTGGACAGGTGAGTTTGCACCTTGAGTACAGTGTGCAGTTTTGATCTCCTTATCTGAGGAAGGATGTTCTTGCCATGGAGAGAGTTCATGGAGTCATACAACATGGAAACAGGCCCTTCAGCCCAACTCGTCCATGCTGACCAATGAAGGTTCGCTAGACTGATTCTTGGGATGGCAGGACTGAATTAGGAAAAGAGATTGGAAAAGAGGGTGGCACAGTAGTGTAGCGGTTGGCGTAACACAGCGCCAGCGACCTGGGTTCAATTCTCGCCGCTGCCTGTAAGGAGTTTGTACGTTCTCCCTGTGTCTGCGTGGGTTTCCTCCGGGTGCTCTGGTTTCCTCCCACATTCCAAAGACGTACGGGTTAGGAGGTTGTGGGCATGCTATGTTGGCACCGGAAGCGTGGCGACACTTGCGGGCTTCCCCCAGCTATGCAAAAGATGTATTTCACTGTGTGTTTCGATGTACATGTGACTAATAAAAGAAATCTTATCTTTTCTTATCAGTTACACTGGAGTTTAGCACATTGAGAAGTGATCACATGGAAATAGGGAAGATTCTAACAGGGTGGACAGTTTAGATGCAGGAAAGATGTTCCCAAGGGAAGGCCAGCCCAGCACCAGGGATCACAGTCTAAGGACAAGAAGTAGACAATTTAAGATTGAGATGAGGAGAAATTTCTTCACAGAGAGCGAAGCACTTGCAGGATTCTCTACCACAGAAATCAGTCAAAGCCAAATCATAAGGAGTTAGATATCGTTCTTAGGGCGAGAGGGATAAGGGGATATCGGGTGAAAGTTGGAAGAGGTTAATGAATTTGGATTATGATCTGCCATGACCATATTGAATGACAGAGCAGGCTTGGTGGCCTCTTCCATTTCCTATTTTTTGTTTCTATGTAACTCAAGTCAAGTCAAGATTATTGTCATGTGAACAAGTACACTTCTCGCTGCCTCTGGAAAGCAGCCAACATAATCAAAGACCCCACCCACCCTGGACATTCTCTCTTCTCTCCCCTCCCATCAGGCAGAAGATACAAAAGCCTGAAAGCACGTACCACCAGGCTCAAGGACAGCTTCTATCCTGCTGTTATAAAACTATTGAACAGTTCCCTAGTTCAATAAGATGGACTCTTGACCTCACAATCTATCTCGTTTTGACCCTTGCATCTTATTGTCTGCCTGCACTGCACTTTCTCTGTGATTGTAATACTACATTCTACATTCCGTTATTGCTTTTCGCTTGTACTCTCTCAACATACTGTGTGATGAAATGATCTGTATGGATGGCATGCAAAACAAAGTTTTTCACTTAACCCTTTACCTGTGACAATAATAAGCAAATTACCAATTATCAGTTACGGTGAGGTACAGGTACAATGAAAAACTTGCTTGCAGCAGCATCACAGGCACGTAGGTACAGACAACACACAGAACATAAATGATACATCAATTATATCAGACAGTAAAAAAAGTACTGTGCAAAACAAGAGATTAGTGCAAAAAAAAGACAAATCCGTGGAAGTAAACTGTAAAAAGACCTAAGTTAGGCCACAGCGGAGCACAGTGACTGGTCTGGTTTTCAGTCCACAGAAAGGATATGATAGTACTTGAGAGGAGGCAGAAATTTCCAGAGGTGTCAGTGCTGGAGGATTAAGTTTATAAAGAAAGATTGACCTGACTGGGTTTGCTTACTTTGGATTAGAGGAGACTTGGGGAGAGAATTTAATTGAGTGTAGAAAATTACTGGAGGCACAGAGAGGGTAAACAGGACAGATGTGTTTCTCTCCACAGTTACAGTGCAGTGGGATCTCTGTGTTCTGTACTGTGGTGGTGTGATGATGAAGTCAGTAGAGTCCTGCACCTTTGCTCCAAGGATATGAGTTTGAATCCCACCAAGAACAGCTGGGGAATTTAAGTTCAAGTCAATAAAGAAATCTAGATTTTTTAATTTGTGCAAAGGTTACTCCCAGTCACGGTACCCATAATATTTGGATTGTTGTCAAAGTCAAAGTCGAGTTTATTGACATAAGCACAAGTACATGAAACTCTTACTTGCAGCAGCATCACAGACACATAGCATCAGATAAGTAGGAAAAACCCATCTGGTTCACTAGTGTCCTGGGAGGGAATTCTGCTGTCCTTACCCAGTCTGGGATATTTGGCCCCAGACACTTTCAAAACCACTCCGTTTAGGGCCAATTTAAAGGTATTTTGGCCAAGGCTAGATCCATCCTGAGTGGGGGTCTACCTGCAAAGAACAAACATACTCCAAGCTGGGTTGGCTGGGCAGGACGGACTCCGCTCAGTACAAGTACAGGCTGTAACTTATTGGCACTCAGCCGTCCCTGGTGCCACAGTCTTCTCCAGCCCCACGACCCCCAACAGCTCCCCCAATTCCAGCCTCTTGAACATCCCTATTTGGTATTGGTATTGGTTTATTATTGTCACTTGTACCGAGGTACAGTGAAAAACTTGTCTTGCATACCTATCGTACAGGTCAATTCATTACGCAGTGCATTGAGGTAGTACAGGGTAAAAACAATAACAGAATGCGGAGTAAAGTGTCACAGCTACAGGGAAGTGCATTGCAGGTAGACAATAAGGTGCAAAGTCAAACAAGGCAGATTGTGAGATCAAGAGTCCATCTCATTATATAAGAGAATTGTTCAATAGTCTTATCACTGTGGGATAGAAGCTGTCCTTGAGCCTGGTGGTACGTGCCCTCAGGCTCCTGTATCTTCTGCCTGATGAGAGAGGAGACAAGAGAGAATGGCCCAGGTGGGTGGGGTCTTTGATTATGCTGGCTGCTACACAAAGGCAGCAAGAGGTAAAGACCATGGAGGGGAGGCTGGTGTCTGTGATGTGCTGGGCTGTGTCCCCAACTCTCTGCAGTTTCTTGCGGTCCTGGGCAGAGCAGTTGCCGTACCAAGCTGTGATACATCCAGATAGGATGCTTTCTATGGTGCATTGATAAAAGTTGGTGAGTGTCCAAGAGGACATGCCAAATTTCTTTAACGTCCTGAGGAAGTAGAGGTGCTGGTGAGCTTTCTTGGCTGTGATGTCTGTGTGGTTGGACCAGGACAGGCTATTGGTGATGTTCACTCCTAGAAGCTTGAAGATCTCAACCCTCTCAACCTCAGCACCATTGATGTAGACAGGTGCATGTGCACCGCCCCCTTTCCTGAAGTCAATGACCAGCTCTTTTGTTTTGCTGACATTGAGGGAAAGGTTGTTGTCATGACACCATGTCACTAAGCTCTCTATCTCCTTCCTGTACTTAGACTCATCATTATTTGAGATATGGCCTACTACGGCAGTATCATCTGCAAACTTGGAAATGGAGTTAGTGCAAAATCTGGCCACGCAGTCGTGAGTGTATAGGGAGTAGAGTAGAGGTCTGAGGATGCAGCCTGTGAGGAACCAGTGTTGAGAATAATCTTGCTGGAGGTATTGCTGCCTGTCCTCACTGATTGCGGTCTGTTTGTTAGAAAGTCAAGGATCCAGTTGCAGAGGCAGGTGTTGAATCCCAGGTCTCGGAGTTTGGTGATGAGTTTGCTTGGAATTATAGTATTGAAGGCAGAGCTGTAGTCTATAAACAATAGTCTTTACTGTCCAGATGCTCCAGAGATGAGTGTAGGGGCAAGGAGATGGTGTGCACTGTAGATCTGTTTCGGTGGTAGGCGAATTGCAGTGGGTCGAGGTTGTTTGGGAGGCTGGAGTTAATGTGTGCCATGACCAGCATCTCAAAGCACTTCCAGCTGTCATTGGCAGCCATACTTTTAACCATAAAGCCCTAGAAAACCCCTTCTCCTTCCTCAAAGACTTATCACTTACATAAAGCATCACCTATCTGATGCTCACTAATACTGTCCTTACCTTATGTGTGGCTCCAGACCAACTTATGCGTATAAAGGTCAGGAAGTCACGTTGCAGCTGTATAAAACTTCAGTTAGACTACATTTGGAGTATTGTGCGCAGTTCTGGTCGCCCCATTACAGGAAGGATGTGGAGGCTTTGGAGAGGGTGCAGAAGAAGTTCACTAGGATATTGCCTGGATGAGAGAGTATTAGCTGTAAGGAGAGGTTGGACAAACTTGGATTGCTTTCTCTGGAGTGTCGGAGGCTGAGGGGAACCTGATAGAAGCTTATAAAATTATGAGAGACATAGACAAGGTAGAGATTTTTTTCCTCATATGGAAATGTCAAATACCAGAGGGCATTGCTTTTAGAGTGAGAGGGAGCAAGTTTAAAGGAGATGTGTGAGGCAAGTTTTTTTTAGAGAAAGTGGTTAGTGCCTAGAACGTGCTCCCAGGGGAAATGGTGGAAGCAGATACGATAGAATTATTTAAGAGGCATTTAGACAGACACATGAACAAGCAGGGAATGGAGGGATATAGATTGTGTGCAGGTGGATGGGATTAGTTTGGATTGGCTTTGTGTTCGGTACAGACATGGTGGGCTGAAGGGCCTGTTCCTGTGCTGTTCTGTTCTAAAGCAATGAACAATCTGCTGGAGGAACTCAGTGGGTTGAGCAGCATCTGTGGGGGGAAGGGAATTGACGTTTTGGGTCAAAACCCTGCATTAGGACTGCATCTGCAGCCTCTTGTGTCTCCACTGTACTGTTCTGTGTTCGAATGCATTCAGGAGCACTCTGTTAGCCAGCACACAGTAAGCCCAACAATATGGATGGAAGGTGACTTTGGATTTAGTTCTAGGGAATGAAGCTGGGTAAGTGGAAGGATGAAGCCGGAGTATAGGAGGGCTGCTGATGTTGTTTATAAAGGAAGGGATAAGCCAAGTTACTAGATGCCACTTCGGGTAACTTTTGTGGTGGGCAAATTATTGGTATCCATTCTAAGTGGATGGTACAAACCTTCAATTAGAAAGGCAGGGATTGATCAGGGACAGACAGCATGGATTTGTTGTGGATGGAGGATTGCATCTGATGAACTTCATCATGTTCTTTTAAGAGGTATCAAAGAGGATCAATTAGGGCTGCGTATTTGATGGTGTCTACATAGATTTTAATAAGTCTTTTGATAAGGTCCCCCAAGGCAAGTTGGTCAAAGAATCCCATGGGATCCAAGGAAAATGGCAAATTGGGTATAAAATAGTGGAAGGAAACAAAGGGTTATAGTTGAAGGGTATTTTTGTGATCGATAGGTTGTAATCAATGGGGGACCATGGTTCTCGGTGCTCAGCCTCATTTTTTGTAATACGTATTAATTATTGAAATGTGTTTGTGTGTGTCTGTGTGTCTGTGTGTTTGTGCGTTTGTGTGTGTGTGCAGTTGTATGTGTTGTGTGTGCATTTGTGTGTGTGTGTGAATTTGTGTGTGTTGTGTGTGTGTTTGTGTGTGTGTGCATTTGTGTGTGCTTGCATGTGTTATATATATTTGTGTGCACTTGTGTGTGTTGTACATGTGCATGTGTGTTGTATGTGTGTGTGTTGTATGTGTGTGTCGTATGTGTGTGTGTATTGTATGTGTGCGTGTATGTGTTGTGTGTGTGTGTGTGTGTGTGTGTGTGTGTGTGTGTATATGGACATGAAGAGGGGGTAAGAAATAACAAATGGAACATAATCCAGTACCGTGTGCGGTTCTGCGTCCAGTACTGTGTCCAGTAACGTAATCCGGTACCATGTGCGGTTCTGTGTCCAGTCCTGTGTCCAGTAACGGAATCCGGTACCGTGTGCGGTTCTGTGTCCAGTCCTGTGTCCAGTAACGGAATCCGGTACCGTGTGCGGTTCTGTGTCCAGTACTGTGTCCAGTAACGTAATCCGGTACCGTGTGCGGTTCTGTGTCCAGTAACGTAATCCACTACAGTGTGCGCTTCTGCTCATCACACCATAGGAAGGACATGAATGCACTGGAGACGCTGCAGAGGAGATCCACCAGGATATTGCCTGGGGTGGAGCGCTTCTGCTATGAGGAGAGACTGGAGAGGCTGGGTTTGTTTTCCTTGGAAGGAGGGTGGAGGCTGAGGGGGATCCCAACAGAGGTGATCTCAAAATTATGAGGAGCATGAATTAGAGGGACAATGGAAAGTTTTTCCCCATTGACGGAGGCACTGAAAAACCAAAGGGCATAGTTTAGGGTGAAGAGTACACAGATTGGGGGGATCTGAGGCAAACTCTCTCCCCCAGAAGGTGGTTGGAATCTGGAACTCACTGCTTGGGGGAGTGATGGAGGCAGAGACTGACACAACAGTTAAGAAGCATCTGGGTGAGAACTTGCGTTGCCAAGGCATCAAAAGACATGGTCCAAGGGCCTGTAAATGGGATTTGTGTAGATGGGCACCTGATGGTTGGCGTGACATGGTAGGCCAAAGGGCCCGTTTCTGTGCTGTAGGACCCTATGTGTGTCGACTCTAAATGTAATGCTTTTGGGGAAGTGTACCAAGGTGAGAGAGCACACAATGAATGGGTGCATATTGAGTAGTGTGGGGGAACAGAAGGACCTCAGATCGTACGTTCACAGATCCTTAAAGTTGGCTGGACAGGCTGTTAAGGTAATTACAACAATATATGCAATACACAAAAAGTGCTGGAGGAACTCAGCAAATCAGGAAGCATAGGTCAGGGAAATAAACAGTCGATGTTTTCCCTCCATATATGCTGCCCGACCCAGCACTTTTTGTGTATTGCTTCAGATTCCAGCATCTGCAGAATTTCTTGTGTCTCCTTTTCACAACTATATATGGTATGGTTTCCATTATTAGCCTAGGGCCAGATTCAGGGAGATTGCGGTAGTTCGGGGGATTATGCTGGAACCATGCACAAGACCAGTTTGCCACAGCTTGAGCAGTGTGTCCAGTTCTGGTCCAACAAAGGGCCGCAGATGATGGAAGCTGATAGGAAATGGAAGAAACTTCTGGCAACCTGCTCCCCCCCCGTCCGTTTTCTCTCTCCTCCTGATCTACCCAGTTCCTCCTACACCCACCCCAGCCCCCCCCATCACCCTGTTTCTTTCCCCTCCTCCACCCACTCCATCTGTCCATCACCCACACACCCCTCCCAATGGGTCCCCTCCCTCCACTGTTCTCACCTGCCCTCCCCACTTTTCTTATTTGGTTCCAGGCTCCACCTTCCTCTCCTATCAGATCCCACCATCTGCAACCCTTTGCCACCTCCCCCTATCACCTCCCAGCCTCTGTCGCTATCTCCACCCTCCCCTCCTCCATCTGCCTATCCCCCCTCCTCACCGGGATCCACCCATCACCTGCCACCTCTTGCCCCACTCCTCCCCTCCACAACTTTATACCAGCTACCTCCCCTCATCTTTCAGTCCAGGTGAAGGGTCTCGACCTGAAATGTTGACTGGCTATTTCCCTCCACAGATGCTGCCTGGCCTGCTGAGTTCCTCCAGCATTTTGTTTGTTGCTATATGAATGAAAGTTGTTGTTGTGGCTATCAGACTGGACTGCTGGTGAACCATCTATCTTTTCACCCAATGGGAAAGCACCAGATTCCAGCTGTGATTGCGGTATCCCATCGTGGATTGGGAAACATGGCAGGGCCTTTCCGAATTGTGAGGCCTTGCACTGCAAGGCATGGAGAGCTGATGTGCCTCCCTGGGCTGATTCAGAGTCTTCCCTTACCTCGCTGATGTAACCCCGTCTGCTCTTGTACTTCAGGGAGGATTGGTTGCAATCTATGCCATGCATGACAGACCAGACGACATCGCTGGGGCGATTTTTATTGCACCATTGGTGGCATTGAATCCCGAGTCAGCAAGGCCGTGGAAGGTAAAAGTTCAGCCGACTCATCAATCATCCAGATCTCTTGTTGAAAGAACTTAGCACCCATTCCAACTCCCAGCCCAAGTTCAAGTTCATTGTCAGGGCATACTTCCACAGGGTATAAATGTTCTGAAAGTTAGCTTCTTGCAGCAGCAGCACAGTGCATTACAAACATGAGCCATAAAGACAGCGCAGAAACAGGCCCTTCAGCCCATCTAGTCCATAATGACCTGACCTTCCGCCTAGTCCCATCTACCTGCACCCGGACCATATCCCTCCAAACCCCTCCCATCCATGTACCTATCCAAACCTCTCACATGTTACAATTGAACCCACATCCACCACTTCTGCTGCAGCTTGTTCCACACTCGCACCACCCTCTGAGTGAAGTAGTTCCCCCTCAGATTCCCCTTAAATATTTCACCTTTCACCCTAAACCTATGTCCTCTAGTTCTCGTCTCACCCAACCTGAGGGCAAAAAGCCTGCATGCATTCACCCTGTCTATACCCCTCATAACTTTGTATACCTCTATAAGATCTCCCCTCATTCTCCTGCGGTCCAGGGAATAAAGTCCTAACCTATTCAACCTTTCCCTGTAACTCAGGTCCTCAAGTCCCGGCAACAGCCGCGTAAATTTTCTCTGCACTCTTTCAAGCTTATTGATATCTTTCCTGTAGGTAGGTGACCAGAACTGCACACAATGCTCTAAATTTGGCCTCACCAATGTCTTGTACAATTTCAACGTAACATCCCAACTCCTGTACTCAGTGCCTTGATTTATGAAGGCCAAAGTGCCAAAAGCTCTCTTTGAGGCCCTGTCTACCTGTGACGCCACTTTCAAGGAACCATGGATCGGTATTCCCAGGTCCCTTTGTTCTACCGCACACCTCAGAGGCCTACCATTCACTCTGTAAGTCCTACCCTGACAAACATAAATTAACATCAACTTAAATTAACATAAATTACACATTACTTACATGACAAAGTAAACATAACAACATTAATGCAAGGTGAAGGATGAAAAAAAGAAATATATTCTGAGGTTGTGTTAGGGTTTTCCAGGTCGGTTCAAGAAGCTGACGGCAGTGGGGAAGAAGCTGTTGTTGAACCTTGAGGTGTGGGTCTTCAGTCTCCTGTACCTCCTGCCTGATGGCAGCATTGAGAAGGGGACATGGCCTGGATGGTGGGGGTCCCCAGTGATGGATGAGATATCGCCTCTTGTAGATGTCCTCGATGGTGGGGAGAGCTGTACCCGTGATGGAACTGGCTGAGTCCATGTTAATGGTGGGATTCTGTTCCACTGGAACCAAAGGAGGCAGGCTCTTCACTCTGCTTTCCTCTGGGGGCTCAACCCACAAAGACCCCTAACCCATCTGCAAAAGAGGTCCAAAGGGAACGGAAAGACTAAGGAGCGACCAAAACAATCTCATTGAAGCAGGTAATCCAAATGGGACATGCAAAATTCTTATGAAGTTAGACAAGGCAGATGCAGGAATGATGTTTCCCCTGACTGGGGTCAGAGAGTCATGGAAACAGACCCTTCGGCCCAACTCATCCATGCCGACCAAGTTGCCTATCTGCGTCTAGAACCAAAGGTCACAAATGTCAAAGTAGGGGGTCAGCCATTCAGGACAGAGATGAGAAGAAATTTCTCTTTCCAAGGTGTGACAAATATTTGGAACTATCTACCCCAGAGGCAGTGGAGGCTCAAACGCTCAGAATATTCAAGACAGTGATTGATAGATTTTTAGATATTAAGAGAATGAACGTTTGTGCAGCAAAATGGTGCTGAGGTTAGAGATCAGTGTAGTGAGTGGTCTAGCAAGAGTTCGAATGGCCTTTATATCTATTTCTTATGCTTTTGAGGCCTTATGAGACCAGATTTTTTTGCTACTACTAGACCACACAGCTCCACTCAAGGGTCACTCAATGAGGTAGATGGCCACACAGGTTGTAAGGGCCTAGGTGTAGTTCTTGGTTGGTGTTGAGATGATCTTGGCCCAAGAGCTATTGATTCAGTAACGGGTGAAGCGCTCCTTGGATGCTAGTCCCAAATGATGGTCGGTTTCCAGCTGCCCGTTCTAACGCCCACCTGACTGCCCTCTTATGGACCCTGACACTATTCCCCAAGTTTGGTGGCTGGGCAGATGTTTGGAATATCTAATCATTGCCTCCCTCCCTGCTGTTGGTGAGTGGGTGCTGGGCAAGGGGCAACCTGGTAATAGGAGAACCAGGACAGGACAGGAGTGAAGTTGCCAGTTCCACAATCTCTGTCTCTTTGAAAGACACACATCCCACAAGGTTTATGTAGGAAAACGCAGTGTGCGATCCAGCCAGAACATTGCTAACACACTGTCTGCAGACAAGAGAAAAATAACAGTCGCTCATTTTCAGTCTGCAATGTGTGCTTTTCCTCGAGGCTTAGTTCTTTATTTTTAGGAATGCGAGTGGATCTTGCATTTTCCTTTTTGATAGATTAGCTCCAAGCTACTTTCTCACCATCCTCCAATCTTGGGAAAGGATCAGGTTCCCTTTTGAACCTAAAAAGGCTGTTTCAGCAAGAGAAGATAAATTTGAACAAGTGAATTACAAATCACCTCCTGTGCAATGAGTTCCACTGAACTGTGGGGGTTGCTGTCATGCATACACAACCGTACACATTTAGAAGAAAGACTTGCGCTTATGGAATACCTATCACATCCCTCTCAGGGTCCCCAGGTGTTTCCAGTCAGTGCAGTACTTTTGATGCGTGATCTCTGCTCTAGTGTAGGAAACCTGGCAGCCAATAGCAAAGCAAGCTCCCATAAACAGCAATGTGATAATGACTGGACAATCTACTATTAAAGTTCTTGAATGACGGGTGAATATCGGCCCTAGGATATTGGAGAAAACTCCTCTGCTTTTCCTCAAAGTTGGAGCTTTGTAATCCCTCTGGGAGAGAAGCACTCAACTTCCCAAAGGGAGACGCAAGAACATGCAAGAAAATAGGATCAGCAGAAGGCCACTCGGACCCTCGAGCCTGCCGCACCATTCAATATAATCGTGGCTGATCTGCCCCAGGCCTCAATTCCTCAAAACCAGATCCCCATAACTCTCTATCCTCCGATCTTCCAAAAATGTATCTACACCAATTTAAGTTCTTCTAATGATTGAGCCTCCACAACTCTCTGGACAATTCCAGAGACTCAATACCTTCTGTGAGAAACAAAGGACCACAGATGCTGGAATCTAGATGAAAAACACGATGATGCTGGAGGAACTCAGAAGGCCAGGCAGCATCCGTGGAGAAAAGCAGGCGGTCAACGTTTCGGGTCAGGACCCTTCTTCGGGACTGAAGATAGGAAAAAGGGGAAGCCCAATATATAGGAGGGAAGAGCAGAGCAGTGATAGGTGGACAAAAGAGGGGAGACTCAAGGGTCTTAGTTATAGAGAGTTTGGACAGGCTAGGACTTTATTCCTTGGAGTGTAGGAGACTGAGGGGTGACCTGCTAGAGGTGTATAAAATCATGAGGGTAATAGAGAGGGTGGCTGCACGCAGTGTTTCTCCCAAGGAAAGGGAATCAAAAACTAGAGAGCATAGGTTTAAGGGAAAAGACTTAAAAGAGGCCTGAGGGGTAACTTCTTCATGCAGAGGGTGGTGGGTATATGGAACAAAACTACCAGAGGAAGTGGTTGAGACAGGTACAATAACAAAATTTAAGACAGATACACGGATGGGAAAGTTTTATGGGGATATGGGCCAAATGCGGGCAAATGGGACTAGCTCAAGTTGACAACTTGGTCAGCATGGACAAGTTGGGCCAAAGGGCCTGTTTCAGTGCTGTATAACTCTGACCCCCTAATGTGCTTTGGTGTGGAGTGTTAATGATTGAAACCAAACGTTGGCCAGGACGTTGGGAAATTCCTTGCTCTTCCTTGAGTAGGGTCTGGAGATTTTAACCAGTTGAACTCTTTGCTTAGTCCTTCATGAATCACTTACCATGAATATGAAAAAGATCATGCACGATAAGGCGAGACTCGTGTCTCTGTTCTTTGTGTGCTGAGTTACAAGCAGAACCTAACCATCCCACCATTCGGCCTCACCATCCTATCCCACAGATCTATGTCGCTTTAGATGAATAAATTGTGCCTGACAACTCTTCCCCAATTTGATGTGAGATTGCTCAGCTCTGTGGATTTAAGCCTCAAATATATCAAAACTTCCAATTGGATTTTGACACAATTTATAAAGTACAACATTTCCTGACTGTGTTTTTGCTTCCCTGAGCCACAGCGGTAAGTTACTGCCAAACATATCTGAGGGATTTAACAGCGGAAATTATAGGAGTTGCCCAAGACTGTTCATCCCAATGAATGCTGCCTCCTCTGAATATTAATCAGCATCACATCCCAGTTCCTGGTATGTGTCCTGAATCAGAGATCACACATTAGTAGATGTACACTTTGTCCCATCTTTATAGCTGATAGAAAGTCTTGGAAAGATTGGGGTAAGACGTAGATCCAAATAAGGTCTAACACTTTACCTGTACTTACCTTGCTTCCTCCTCTCCAGGTGTTCTGTACCAAACTGTTGTGTCACATTATACCAAATATGTCCCTGGGGGTCATGAATCCACAGTGGCTGTCCAGAGATGAAAATGAGGTGAGTCCTCAGTAAATTTCCCTCTTCCCCTTTGAGAAAAGGGCTTAATATTTTCTCTAGTTGAGAGTGTGTGCCAATCAAACTCATGGATCAAGAAGCTCATATTTATTGTAGAGGTTGGTAGATCTATTGACAAAGTCAACTTGGCAACTTGACTTATCTGCTCAAAGTGTGAACATTGGGAGGATGAAGGGGACTCACACAGGATTTCTTCATAAAAAGGGGATCTGGGGGTAAGTTTTCCACACAGCGAGTGGTGAATATCTGGAACAAGCTGCCAGAGGAGGTGGTGGAGGCAGATACAATGAGAATGTTTCAAAGCCGTTTGGACGGGTACTTATATAGGAAAGGCATAGAGGGATACGGGCATAACGTGGGCAAATGGGATTAGTGCGGATAGGGATCACAGTCGGCATTGATGAGGTGGGGCTGTTTCTGTGCTGTAGGATTCTACAAAACCAGTTAGTCTCTGAGTAATGAACGGGCTCCATTTTTGCAAATGTCCATAAGTCAATTTTATCGATGGATCAAAATATACACAAAATCCCTCAGTGCGGTAACCATGCCTCTACAGAGGTGTAACGAATGACATCAAAGGCACACAAGACTGATAAAAAAGAACAATTATTAAAAGTGGAGAGAGGAAACTAGTTCTGCCCTTCATAGGAATGAATGTAGGTACATACGTCGGACTTTAGAATTTAATGTCACTATGGGAGCTCGTTTGTAAGTAGGGGTGTCCGTAAGTTGGACCCTCGTAAGCCAGAGTTGGCCTGTAATGGATTCTAGAGGAAGGCCTTGTTGACTTTCTTGAACTGTTGCGTCCCTTGCTGGTGATTTGAGGGGCTTCCCTATTTACGCCATCCCACCAGGGTAAAACCTTTGGCTGAGATCTACTACAGATTCCATTAACCTTTGGGATGTGGGAGGAAACCGGAGCATCCGGGGGAAACCCACGTGGTCACAGGGAGAAGGTGCCAGCTCCACAGAGATAGCGCCCGAGACCAGGATTGAACCTGGATCACTGGAGCTGTGAGGTAGCGGCTCCACCAGCTGTGTCACTGTGTCATCCACTCAGCTTCCAGCAATAATGTTATTTCTTCATGTTACTTCTAACTTATGACTCCTGAATGATTTTGAATGGCGGTAGGAGTTATAGTTCTTTTTTATAATAAAAATAGAAAATGCTGGAAACACTCATCAGGTCAGGCAGCGCCTGCAGGAAGAGAAACAGTTAACGCTTCTGGGCAAGGGCCCTTCCTCAGAATTAGGAAAGAGGTAAAGGAAAACGGAGAAACACAGGACTGCAGATGCTGGACTCTAGATGAAAAACACAATGACGCTGGAGGAACTCAGCAGGCCAGGCAGCATCCATGGAGAAAAGCAGGCGGTCAACGTTCTGGGTCAGGACCCTTCTTCAGGACTGAAGATAGGAAAAGGGGAAGCCCAATATATAGCGGGGGGGGGAAGCAGAGCGGTGATAGGTGGACAAAAGAGGGGAGGCAGGGTGGGCACAGGGTGGTGATTGGTAGATGCAGGTAAGAGGTAGTGATAGGCAGGTGCGGGGGAGGAGGGGAGAGCAGATCCACTGGGGGATGGGTCTAAGGTAAGGAGAGAGAGGAACAAAGGAGAATTCCAAGCACGAACTGGAGGAACAGCACCTCATTATCCGCCTTGGAACCTTGCAGCCTAAGGCAAGTGTTGAAAGGACAAGTGTTGCACCATAATGTAGCTGCATAATGCAGTGCTTGTGATGGGAGGGGGGAGTAATGGATGGGGATGGAATAGGATATATGGATTATCTCTGACAGGGGAGGAGCAGCATTGCCCTCATGATCCTGGGGGTTATAGAATTGCCTGGTTAATAGGTTAATGAGGACAGTTGAAAGAGAAAACAATTGAAAGGAAATCTTGAAGCTGTCGTTCATAGAGTCATACAGTTGTACAGCATGGAAGCAGGCCCTTCAGCCCAACTGGTCCATGCCAACCAAGATTCCTGTCTAAGATAGTCCCCCTTGCTCGCATTTGACCCATATCCCTCTAAACCTTTCCTATCCATGTATCTGTCCAAGTACCTTTTAAATGTTGTTAATGTACCTGCCTCAACCACTTCCTCTGGCACCTCATTCCAGATACTGACCACCCTCTGGGTGAAAAGGTTACCCCTTGGGTTCCTATTAAATCTCTCCCCTCTCACCTTAAACCAAAGCCCTCTAGTTCTTGATTCCCCGACTATGGGAAAAAGACATGCACATTCACCCTATCTATGCTACCTCATGATTTTATACACCTCTATAAGATCATCCCTCTGTCTCCTGCGCTCCAATGAAAACAGTCCCAACCTGCTCAACCTCTCTCCATAACTCAGTCCCTCGAGTTCCGGCAACATCCTCGTAAATCTCCTCTGCACTCTTTCTGGCTTAATCTGAATCAGAATTGTTGCTGAGACGAAAGGGAGAGGAGAACGCTGGGATTGTCCAGCAGGTCAGGCAGTGTCCGTGGAGAGAGGGAAAAACTGTGTGAATATTACAGCAGAGCTCGCTAGTCCTGATACAAACAGGAACAGCAAGTTATCTGTTGAATTTGTTAGTGAAACCTGTAGGCTGCAGCAGGCTGTGATGGAAGATGTGCTGTTCTCGCTCAGGCTTAAGTTGGGCTCCTTTGGAGCAGTTGCTGCAGTCAGAATGAGTGTGGGCTGGAGAGTTAAAGCAACAGGCCCCTGGAAGCTCAGGGTCACCCTTGCTGACTGAATGGAGAGTCAACAGAGGTGTCACAGATAAAAGTGGGAAGGGACTGGGCTGGGTTGAAAGAATGAAGTCAGGAGATAAATTCAGTGAGGCAAAAGCAGGCTGAAAGTATATGGGTCTTCTCAGACAATTCTGCTTGTGTTGGGGCTCGTTTGTGGTGGTTTTGTCCTCAACGGAACTGCAGGCATGGTACAATAGTGATAGAGATCTAACCACATGATGGAGTTTCTTAAAGCAGTAACAACCACCAACTTTAGGTAGCACTTTCTCAAGCAGCGAGTGGATATGCAACACATTATTTTGTGAACTGCACTGCAGAAATAGATAAATAAATTTACACTGGAGCCTGATACACTGACACGTCAGTGCAGGCCAATTATAAACTTGCAGCCCTGGTTACATCCAAAAATATCAGCTTGTTATATTTCCATTCACATATTAACAACTGTTAAGACAAATCGTAGGTTCCTTGTTTCCCTTAGACATTCTCATGGCATCTTTATGCTCTATAGCACCAATTGTATAGGAAACTTAAGTAGGAGGATGAGTGAGCTGTTTGGTTCTTTGAACCAGCTCCATTGTTGTTCAAGATCATGGTTGGTCCTTTATCTCAACATCATTTTCCTGCACCATCCCCTTATCGTTTGGTTCCCTTAATGTCCAGAAATCTAGCAACCTCTACATTAAATGAACTCAATGGCTGATCCACCTCAACACTCCAGGGTAGAGACACAGGTGTAAAGAAGTATCTCCTTGTCGCAGTCTTAAATGAGGGTTGACTGCTTATGCTCCTACTTTAGTCCTGGGTCTTGCATAGACCATCTCTGGTCAACATTAACTGGTGAGAGGGGAAAGATTCAGGGGGGACCGGAGGGGCAAGTTTTTCACACAGAATTTTAAATTAAATTTTATTTACAGCGTGGTAACAGGCCCTTTTGGCCCAACGAATCCACACCGCCCATTTTAAACCCCCATATTAACCTACCCGTACGTCTTTGAAATGTGGGAGGAAACCGGAGCACCCGGAGGAAACCCACGCAGACACAGGAGAACGTACAAACTCCTTACAGACAGCGACGGGAATCGAACCCCGATCGCCGGCGCTGTAATAGCGTTGTGCTAACTGCTACGCTGCCGTGCCATGGTGAGTGTATGGAATGAGCTGCCAGAGGAAGTCGTAGAGGCAGGTACAATTTCAACGTTCAGACGACATTTGGACAAGTACGTGGATAGGAAAGGTTTAGAGGGACACAGGCCAAACACTGCTTGTCCCATTTGCTTGGGACTAGCTCAGGTAGGCACCTTGGTCAGCATGGACGAGTTGGGCTGAAGGGCCTGGTTCCATTCTATATGACTCTAATTTCATAATTGACATCTTCTCAGACTCTCTTTGGACACATTCAGAGAACCCAACATATTGCATTCCTAACCCTTATGTATTTTGCCACTTCTGGCGAAATCAGAAGTGCAGAAATCAGAAATGCACATTCAGAGTATTTGTTGCACTTTTGCTGTGTTATGAGACTTCACTGCTCTCTCTCTGCCTGCACATGATAAAATTCTCATGCTTTTACTGGTCCTCTTGACAGCTTCCCCTTTGAAATAGGGAATTGAAGGGCTTCATCTCTGCTTCCCTTCCGAAAATCTTTCCTTTGGTCGCGACCTCTTGCAGTTTCTGAAATATACATTTCACTGGTTAAAATGTTGCCCGCAAATCCTCAGTCTCTTTCCTTTCGCAGACAGAGTTCTCTCCACTGCCTCAGACACAAACTGACAAACCAGCCAGTTCAGCTGCTCTTTGAGCATTTTCTCTGTCAAGCATGTCATCAAGCTGGTCGTCTTAGGCAATTTTCAGTATTTGTCATTGTGGTGACTATGCAGGGGATATCTCCTTCTGTAAGTCATATCTTTCTATTCAATGTTTCCTCTGAACTGGAGTTGACCCACTTCTGAAAGCGTTAATTTTCAACTGACAGCCTCTCCCTAATTTTTGTTCCAGTCTTTACTTCTTTCATCTCCTCCCTTCCCAGCTCCGAGCAGCAGGACACAAATTTCTGCATTCTACCCTCACTGTGCGTTTGGGAGGTGGACTTATCTACTTCTAATCTTCACCCCTGTTGCTGTTTACAGCATAGGGAGGATTTAACCTACCTGCCTCTAGGCGATCCAAACTCTGTCTGCTCTTGCCTCTCCTGCTTTTTGAGTCCATGTGACCTGATGGCTTCCTGGCAAAACCATTCTTTGCATCATAGGACCAGGTCCCCATGAAAGAGACGAAGACCACACCATGTTGTTGGATGTCCCAATATCAATCCCAACATCGCACATAGAACATAGAACAGTACAGCACAGGAACAGGCCCTTTGGCCCACAATGTTGTGCCAAACTAATTGAGCTAATGACACCTAATCCCTTCTGCCTGCAAGTGGCCCATATCCCTCCATTCCGTGCACATCCACATGCCTACCTAAGATCCTCTTAAATGCCTCTATCATATTTGCTTCCACCACCAACCCTGGCAGCCCGTTCCAGGCGCCCACCACTCTCTGTGTAAAAAAACTTGCCCTACACATCTCCTTTGAACTTACCCCTCTCATCTTAAATGCACGCCCTCTAGTATTAGACATTTTGACCCTGGGAAAAAGATACTGGCTGTCTACTCTATCTATGCCTCTCATAATTTTGTAAACTTCTATCAGGTCTCCCCTCAGCCTCCGACGCTCCAGAGAAAACAACCCGAGTTTGTCCAACCTCTCCTTTTAGCTCATGCCCTCTAGTCCAGGCAGCATCCTGGTGAACCTCTTCTGCAGCCTCTCCACAGACTCCACATCCTTCCTATAATGAGGTGACCAGAATTGAATGCAATATTCCAGATGCACCTAACCAGAGTTTTATAAATGAAAAACACGATGATGCTGGAGGAACTCAGCAGGCCGGGCAGCATCCATGGAGAAAAGCAGGCGGTCAACGTTTCGGGTCAGGACAAGTCCTGAGGAAGACTCCTGACCTGAAATGTTGACCGCCTGCTTTTCTCCACAGATGCTGCCTGGCCTGCTGAGTTCCTCCAGCATCATTGTGTTTTTCATCTAGATTCCAGCATCTGAAGTCCTTTGTTTCCCCGGAGTTTTATAAAGTTGCAACATAACTTCCTGACTCTTGAACTCAATGCCTTGACTAATAAAGGCAAGCATGTCATACACCTTCGTTACCACCCTATCAATTTATGCAGCCACTTTCAGGGAGCTGTGGACTTGGACCCTAAGATCCCTCTGTACATCATCACTGTTAAGGCACCTGCCATTAACTGTGTACTGTCCAGTGGAAAAACAAAATGCTGGATTGGAAATGCTCAATAGGTCAGGCAGCATCTGTAGAGACAGGTTTGATGATGCTTCAAGCATAGTGAGAGGGAAAGTGAAAGGGAAGTCTCTGCTAGTGTGCAAGACAGGAAGGTCTGAATGATAAAATGGATGATGCTGCACGATGGAAGGAGTGGGGGAATGGGACACGATACAAAAGGTGAGTCCAGAGAAGGTGTGAATGGGAATAGTGAACTCATTATTGGGACTCAGTGTTGAATCTGGAGAGCGGTAACGCACCCAGTTGGAAGATATGCTGCTGTTGAGATTCCGTTAAGCTCATTGGGACAGTGTGGGAGACGGATAGAGAAGTAACTGGAGGCCCAGATTTACTGGGAATTGGAATTGGAATTGGTTTATTATTGTCACATGCACCGAGATACAGTGAAAAGCTTTTGTCTGCGTGCCGTCCAGAGAGATCATTCAATACATAAGTACGTCGAGGTAGTACAAAAGGAAAAGCAGAATGCTTTTTAGTGTTAAAGTTGCAGAGAAAGTGCAGTGCAGGTAGACAGATTAAGTTTACTGAAACCCCAGTATACACTATGATACCTTTTGGATTTTGCAGGTGAGAAACTTTTATGAAGACCCTCTCTGCTACCACGGAGCCATGAAGGTGGGGTTTGCCGCTGTACTGTTAAATGCACTAACCGGTCTGGAGAACTTACTGCCTTCCATCACTGCACCAGTGTTGATTTTACATGGTGATGCAGATAAAATGTGTGACATAAAAGGCTCACACATTATGTACGAGATGGTAACCAGCACTGACAAGACATTGAAGGTAAATCACTCTACCCAAACTATCTTGGTTAAATTAGGATCCTGTTCACCGTCATAGAGTCATACAGCATTGAAACAGGCCCTTCGGCCCAACTCATCCATGCTGACCATGGTGCCCACCGAGCTAGTCCCATTTTCCTGCGTTTGGCCTGTATCCCTCTAAACCCCTCTTATCCATGTGTATCCATGTCTTTTAAATGTTGTTATTGTACCTGCTTCAACCACTTCCTCTGGCAGCTCGTTCCATATAAGCACCTTCCTCTCTGTGAAGAAGTTGCCCCTCAGTTAAATCTTTCCCCTCTCACCTTAAAACTATGTAATCTAGTTTTCAGTTCCCCTTCCCTGGGAAAAAGACTGTGTGCATTCACACTATCTATACCCCTCATGACCTTATACACCTCTATAAGGTCACCCCTCAGTCTCCTATGTTCCAAGGAATAAAGTCCTAGTTTGGCCAACCTCTCCCTATAACTTAGGCCCTCGAGTCCTGGCAGCATCCTCATAAATCTTCTTTGCACTCCTTCCAGTTTGATGATGTCTTTCCTACACAAAACTGTACACAATACTCAATGATCTTGTGGTAAATGGTGATATAGTCGCAAATGAAGTCAGTGGATGGTGTCAGTGACACCGTGTCAGGGACCCTGCTGCTGAGAACTACTGTCGCTCACTTTTATCCTGCCCACACTCCTGGTCACATCCAGAGGATGAGACACGTGGGGCAGTGGGAGTACAGGACACTCCCCGCCCACATTAAGGATATGTGCCAGTCCTTATATATGGAGGATATGTCTGTGTTTAATCTTCCCACCTTGGTCATATTTTGATTACGGCACAGATCCCTGCTTAACTGATATGTGTAGAATCCATACCATCAGCTTCTCTGAAAATCAAGAACAGATGCTGGAAATCTGAACTGAAAGCAGAAAATTTTGGAAAAACTCAGCAGGTCAGGCATCACCTGTGGGGAGGGAAACAGAGTCAATGTTTCTGGTCAAAGACTCTTCAGCAGAACCTTCAAACTGAAACATGAACTGGTTCTCTCTCCACAGATGCTGCCTGACCTGTTGAGTGTTCCTGGCATTTTCTGTTTCCGTTAAATTCTTTCCTCGTTCTCTTCCTTCAGTGGGGTTGGAGTGTGTGATCATGTCTGAAGAGAGCTACAAGAATTTCTCCTCAGGCTAACGTATGTGGTTGACTGTCCACCAGTTGGGGCAGTTTCCCTGAATGATCTGTAGAAAAGCCATTCCAAGGTCCTACCAACCTCCTCCGGATACATACCCTTTACACACGGGGATCAGTGACCGCACAGCAGAGTGAGCTTGCTGCCTTGCCCTGCCCTGCCTCCCAGTCGAGCAACACTTTCATTTAAAGATTTCCATGCTTTTTTCCCAAGTAACACCACGGCCTTTCCTCCTTCCTCCTGCCCCACAGCCCTCCCCATTTCTGATCCCTTTTAAATGCCGGATTTGTTTTTCTCCATTGTCAATTGGTTATGCCTTCCTGAACCCTAAACCTCCCCTCCTTGTAACTCAGGCCCCCAACTCCAAGCAATATCCTGGCAAACCTTTTCTTTGCTCTGATGCAGATGTATCTCGAATATTCTGCCCCTTTCAGATATACTATGGTTATCATTAGCTCTGTTGTTGCCCTGAACTATTGTCTTTTACACTTCCTAAATACCCTTTCACCTGAACCCCGTCTCCTAACTCCAGCTTAAGAGTAATATTTAATTGTCTGTGGTGTATCAGTGAGCTGTTTCTGAGCCAGTGTGGTACCTCAGTGCCAGGATTTCTGTGTAATCACTGTGGTCTTTTTTGAATTCTGTTCAGGTCTTTGAGGACTGTCTTCACCAGCTTCACAAGGAGCTTCCAGACGTCGTAAAGGAAGTGTTTTCGTTAATTCAAACGTGGTTGAATGACAGGTTGCCTGCGCTGAATATATGAGTCCAATTTGAAAATAAGAATGTTTATGAAAGAATCAGTTTAATTTATATTGGGTTTGAGTGTTTGAGGAGGGGGGAGGGGAGAGGGGAAAAATGGAGCAAAACCAGTTTCATGGCGCTTAACTGACAAAATAAAAAAAACTTTTTAAAAATCAGAGGAATTGCGTCTCTTCCTGTGCTTCCGATGTTCCAATGTGTGGAAAGCTCACTTCTTAACCCGAGATCAACATCTATTCCAATCTGTTTCTTGGTACAGATACAGGGGAGGAATCCCAGTCCCAGTGACCATCAGTCTCTGTTACACATTGTAGTGAATAGCAGAGAGATTAGGAGCGTGACCAAGGGAAACAGTGGTTTCGAATCCAAGCAATGCCACCTCAGCCTCAGATCAGCCACACTGTTATCGGAGTGTGTTGGTGTGCAAGGCCAGAGTCTTCCTTCATGCTCTACTGCCATTTTACTACAGGAAGTGACCAAATGCCACTGAGGTGAAGATCGAGTTGACCTGCTGGAGATTAGCAACAGACATGACAATGAAAAGGATGGACTAAGTAAAAAAAGAGCTGTCTGTCATTCTCCTTGATCCCACCACCCACCCCACTCCATCCCAGATCCCTCCCCTTCCCCAGCCCCACTTCCACCACTCTTTATTGGCTGTCAAGTACTTTGAGATGGTGAAAGGTGCTACATAAATGCAAATATTTATTATTCGTTCTTTCTTTCTTTGTCCTTTTTTCTCCCTTTTCGTATTCTCTTTGCATCTGTCTACTCTCCTTTTCTTTCTCTTACTTGCTGCTCAAACAATATTCTCTTTTTTTAAAGCAGACAATCGTCAAAAATGTGAAGAAATTGGGAGGACCTCCTTGATAACTGAGATCAACAAAACCGGGAAAGTGCACTAGGACAAAGAAATCACAGCACAGTAGCAGTGAAACTAAAACCAGCAGAAAAAAGAGTTGTTATTAACTCTGCACCTAGGAAGACTCGTGCTTTTAAACACGAGTATGAATTCACAGGCTTATGTTTAAGAAGGCTGCACACAAAGATGTTGTGATCTCTGATTTATGGACTTCCCCTCGCCGCACGATCGTACCAATGTAAGGACCCAGGCAGGAGTCGGTCATGGGGCCGTCTGAGTCTGCCTTGCCATTAAACAAGATCATGGTCAATTCATTTTCAGGGCTCACTGGCTCAGCAGTGAATTAAAATGAAAAATTCCCACAGACAGCAAACCAGGATGGAAAAAGTACATCATTTAATTAACATTTTAAATATTTTTCTATGTTAGACTTCAAGTTGTCATAGACATACATACCCAGGGTATAAATGCCATGAAAATTAGCCTTTTGCAGCAGCAGCACAGTACATGACAAACATAAGTTAACATAAACTTAAATTAACATAAATTATAAATTCTACATAAAATATGTACTTTACATAAATCATACGTAACCTAATATGCCAAATAAAGACTACCACGTATACATTTGATTAAGATAAAACATGTGAAATTAAGATAATATATCTTTATTAGTCACACGTACATCAAAACACACAGTGAAATGCATCTTTGCGTAGAATGTTCTGGGGGCAGCAAGATAAATACTTGACATAAACTTAAAATGTATTTAGTTATATTTTGAAATATTTATCTTGGGCAAATACAATCCACATACATAAAATTAATACTTAGGCCAGAGAGCTGGGTGAAGGGTAATTATGGCTTAGTACATCATTAAATCTCATGCAACAAAGCACATTGTTTTTCAGGACGTTCTAAAGCAAGCCGAGTTTATAAATATTTCTGTTCTCCCATTTCTCTTCATTGCTGTAGAGAAAGCTTCTGATGTGGAGAAGGGTTGAACCACTATCAACATCTCTGGGGACTCAGGTTACACTGAGTGTGTGGAAGATCCCAGTGGCTGATTACAATAGTCATTGCAACCATAACATATCAGCAAGTCAGGGCTACAGTAACATAAGACTTTAATATTCAGAATCCTGGAGTTTTGATCAGAGATATGAGTTTGAAACCCATCAAGAATTATAAAGTCACAGAACCAATTAGCAACGGGGAGATGCAGATCACAGTTACAGACAGAGCGCAGGTGTTCTGCGAAATGGTCACCTATCATCTACTGCATTCAGTGCTCCAAGTTTGGCCTCCTCTACATTGGTGAGACCAAACGCAGACTAGGTGACCGTTTCACAGAACGCCTGCGCTCCGTCTGCAACCGCGATCTGCATCTCCCTGTTGCTGGTCACTTCAACTCCCCCTCCCACACTATCACTGGTATGTCAGTCTTCGGCCTCCTCCACTGCCGGGAGAATTCCAAGCGCAAACTGGAGGAACAGCACCTCATTTTCCATCTTGGAACATTGCAGCCTAACGGCATGAACATTGAATCCTCCCACTTCAGGTCATCCCCACCCCCCTTGCCCACAAACCCCCCCACCATGCTCCTTCTCTTCTTCCCTTTCCGAGCCTCTTTTTTCCTGCCTTTTCCCCCTCTCTCTCCGTACCTTTACCCCATCCCCCGGTGGATCTGCTCTCCCCTCCTCCCCCACACCTGCCCATCACCATCTCTTACCTGCATCTACCTATCACCTCTCTGTGCCCACCCCACCTCCCCTCTTTTGTCCACCTATCACTGCTCTGCTTTTCCCTCCTATATATTGGGCTTCCCCTTGTCCTATCTTCAGTCCTGAAGAACGGTCCTGACCCGAAACGTTGACCGCCTGCTTTTCTCCACGGATGCTGCCTGGCCTGCTGAGTTCTTCCAGCATCATCGTGTTTTTCAGCACAGGAACAGGCCCTTCGGCCCACCATGTCTGTGCTGTACATGATGCCAAATTAAACTAAATCTCTTCTGCCTGCACATGATCCACATCCCTCCAATCCCTGCCTATTTATGTGCCTTTCTAAAAACCTCTTAAACTCCATTATGGTATCTGTTTCCACTACCACTGCTGGAGGCCTGTTCCAGGCACCCACCACTCTCTGTGTAAAAAAACTTGCCCCGCACATCTCCTTGCTGGATGGCATGTAATATTTGTGCCACAAAAGTGCTAGGTAATACTTATCTTTAGCAAGAGAGGGTTTAACCATCCGCCCTTGACATCCAACGGCATTACCATCACTGATTTCCCCACCATCAACGTGCTGGGGGCCACCTACAACTGCCACACAAATGCTGTGGCTATAACAGCAGAGGCTGGGATCCTGTGGTGAGTGATTCACCTCCTGACACCCCAAAGCCTTTCCACCGTGCCTAGGGAACAAAGTCTGGCGGAATGGAAAGTCAGATGGAACATTCTCCACCTGCCCTGCATGAGTGTACCTCCAATAGGTCTCAAGAAGCTCAGCACTATCCAAGACAAAGCAGCCAGCTGCACTGGGATCCCATTCACTACCTTAAATATTTATCCCCTCTGCCACCAGTGCTCCGTGGCTGCAGCATGTGCCATCAACAAATGCACTGCAGTTACTCACCGAGGCTGCTCTGATAGCACCTCCTAACCCCACAACCTTTACAACCGAAAGAGCAATGGCAACGGGCACCACAGGAGCACCACCAACTGTAGGTTTCATAGAATCATAGAACAGTACAGCACAATACAGGCCCTTCGGCCCACAATGTTGTGCCGGCCTTTAAACTTCGCCTAAGACTATCTAACCCCTTCCTCCCACATATCCCTCTATTTTAAATTCCTCCATATGCTTATCTAGCAATCTCTTGAATTTGACCAATGTACCTGCCTCCACCACCACCCCAGGCAGCGCATTCCATGCCCCACCAACTCTCTGGGTAAAAAACCTTCCTCTGATATCTCCCTTGAACTTCCCACCCATTACTTTAAAGCCATGTCCTCTTGTATTGAGCATTGGTGCCCTGGGAAAGGGGCGCTGGCTGTCTACTCTATCTATTCCTCTTAATATTTTGTACACCTCTATCATGTCTCCTCTCATCCTCCTTCTCTCCAAAGAGTAAAGCCCTAGCTCCCTTAGTCTCTCCTCATGATGCATACTTTCTAAACCAGGTAGCATCCTGGTAAATCTCCTCTGCACCCTTTCCAACGCTTCCACATCCTTCCTATAATGAGGCGACCAGAACTGGACACAGTACTCTAAGTGTGGTCTAACCAGAGTTTTGTAGAGCTGCATCATTACCTCGCGGCTCTTAAACTCGATCCCACGACTTATGAGAGCTAACATCCCATAAGCTTTCTGAACCCTATCCACCTGTGAGGCAACTTTCAGGGACCTGTGGATATGAACCCCCAGATCCCTCCACACTCCTCCACACTACCCAGAATCCTGCCCTTAACTTTGTACTCTGCCTTGGAGTTTGTCCTTCCAAAGTGTACCACCTCACACTTCTCCGGATTGAACTCCATCTGCCACTTCTCAGCCCAGCTCTGCATCCCATCAATGTCCCTCTGCAATCTTCAACAATCCTCCACAGATTTCTCTCCAGGTAACACGCCATCCCGACTTGGAACTATATTGCAGTTCCTTCATCATCACTGACACTTAATCCTGGAACTCTCTTCAACAGCACTGAGGGAGCACCTTCACCATGAGGACCACAGCAGTTCACATAGACTGCTCACTGCTGTCTTCTCAAGGGCATTTGGTACTAACTAATAAAAGCTGGCGTGTTTTGCAGTGCCCAGATTCCTGATAATAAATAAAAACAAATATGGGATTAGTGCAGAAGCAAGGGGTGCTAAGGTAAAAGATCGGCCATGATATGACTGAACAAGGCCAACTCCCGCTTCGGTTTCTTATGTCTTATTGGTTTCATTTTGTGAGTCAAATGTCGGCATCTGACCAGCTCCCTTCATATGCTATTGCTCCAGTTTCTAGTACAGACTCATTTATTTACGTACTATGGCCAAAGGTCATCTGTTATACTTTGGGACTACTGAGGAATTGTGAGCTACGGGAAATAGTCAAGAATCACAGGCTCGTCACTTCCTTCCATCCAGTCCATCTTCACCGTGCGTTGCTTCAGGAAGACTGACAGTATCGTCAGGGATGCCTGCCACCCTGGCCATTCCCTTTTCTCTCTCCTATCTTCTGGGAGAAGATACAGGAGCTGGAAAGCCCAGACATCCAGACGCAAGAACAGCTTCTTCCCCACTGCTGTCAGACTCCTGAACCAGTCCCCTCTCTCACACCCCCTTCCCGGTGGTGCTGCCGCGATCTCTGACTCTTAATTCTGCCTCTTCTGTTATTGTCACTTTAGCATTTCTTTTTACACTACTTCAAGTCAAGTCAAGTCGAGTTTATTGTCAGATGCACGTCCATTTGTGCACAGGTGCAATGAAAAACTTACTTGCAGCAGCATCACAGGCACATAGCATCAGATAAGCAGCAGTCACAAGAAAAACATAAACATAAATTATACACAATTTTCACAAGAAAGATCACAATTAGAACAAAAAACAAAGTCCATTTTAGTGCAAAGTGATTAGTGGTCATAGTGTTGCTAAGCTGTAGTGATTAGGGGTGTGCCGGTTGGTTCAAGAACCGAATGGTTGAAGGGAAGTAACTGTTCCTGAACCTGGTGGTGTGGGACTTCAGGCTTCTGTACCTCCTGCCCGATGGGAGCTGCAAGAAGGTGGCATGGCCCGGATGGTGGGGAATCTTTGATGATGGATGTCGCCTTCTTGAGGAAGCGTCTCCTGTAGATACTCCCAATGGTGGAGAGGGACGTGCCCGTGATGTATTGGGCAGAGTCCACTACTCTCTGCAGCTTCTTACGTTCCTGCACATTTGAATTCAGTTCGCACCACAATCTTTGTACCATTCTGCTGTTTTGTGCTTCTTGTTGTATTTCACTGTTTACTCTGTGAGCTTTGCACCAGCAAGGAATTTCATTGCACCTTGGTGGGTGTGACAATAAACTCATCTGAATCTGGAGAATGGAGTTGGGGGTCAAGGTAAGATCAGGTGTGATGTTATTGAACATTGGACCAGGCAGGAGGTGCTGAGTGACCAACTCCTGCTCCAGTCTGCATGTGGATACCTATTAGATCTCCAGAAAGCTCAAGTCAGATATATCTTCTCAGTATTTTCTTAACCCAAACCCGATTCACATCAGATCACTCCTCACAGATTTCCTATCTGTTTACTTTGTCTCTTCTTATAGGGGAGTAACATCACCTATAGTCCAAACCTCAGTGTAAACAATCATTCCTACCACAATCCCAAATCACCTTTAACATGTGAAAAGTTCTTCCCCAGGTTATGAGCTTTCAACTTATGGACACCCCCTACGTACAATCAAGCATTTGGGAGACCGGTGGGATGGATGGGGATGGATTTGCCAGCTCCAGTCATCGTCTGTGGGGTGGGAATGGAGCAATTCCGTGTGCCTTCTCCCCCTACTCCTTCTCCCTCGAGTCACAATAATCGGGCTGGGTGGAGCCGAGCAGAGCCGGGAGAACTGGGCAGGCTCACTCGCTCACTCACTGATCAGTGACGGCGGCTGGTGGCCGCTCCCCCCGCGCCGGCTCGCTCCCCTGTCACCGCTGTCCCTGTGACCCGCTCCCACACACTGTTTCTGATCATTTCTGATTTACAAAGAATTTGTGTTATGAACAGTTTTCAGGAATGGATCCCTGTCGTAACCTGGGGACTGCTTGTATGTGTGTTCAATATTAGCACAATCTATTCTCTCGGAATCAAAGTATTATGTAATGTTTATTCAATATAAGACAACATAGTCAAAGACCCCACCCACCATGGACATTCTCTCTTCTCCCTCCTCCCAGCAGGCAGAAGATGCAAAAGCCCAAAAGCACGTACCACCAGGCTCAAGGACACCTTCTATCCCGCTGTTATAAGACTCTTGACTGGTCCCCTAGTATGATAAGATGGACTCTTGACCTCCCAATCTACCTCATTATGCCCTTGCACCTTATTGTCTGCCTGCACTGCACTTTCTCTGTAACTGTAACATTATATTCTGCATTCTGTTATTGTTTTCCCTTGTACTACCTCAATGTACTGATGTGATGAAATGATCTGTATGGATGGCATGCAAGACAAAGTTTTTCACTGCACCTCAGCACATGTGACAATAATAAACCAATTTATCAATTTCATTCTGGATGGTGGACTTATTTTTGAATTGTGACACAAGCCCACAGCTATTGGGCTAATCATTTGAGGGAAGCTACAATAAAATATGAACATACAATTGTATTCAATGTAGATTTGAATTCAAATGAGATTTATTTGTCCATTTGTATTATATAATGGCTGTCCATCCCATAGCACAGTAGATGACTTTGCAATACCTAGAATGTCATTCTGCACAATAGTTTCAACTGTTGATTAGAATATACTTCTTATTTAATCATTAATAATTACTATTACAATATTACTTTTATAAAGTAATTCCTCCGTATTTTTTATCATTTTGCCTTTCTTCCCCATTTTCCTTGCCTTCCAATCTGACTTATGTTCTGGAATGTCAGGTGTACAAGGTTAGAGCCACATCTCACAGTGACTGAGTTCCCTTGAGATGGAACTGCACGGCTTTGGGACAGTATTCTGATAAACTGCCTGTCATCTCATGATAGCACCAATTCTCATTATGTCTGAATTGTTGGTCACCAGTCACCCAACCCCTCCTTTTCGGCAAAATAATGGGTGATGTGACACAGTCTCACAAGGAACTACAAAGACTTGGATTGATTTTCCTGAAGCACAGAAGGCAAGGGAAGATTAAACAGAGTGCTCAATATTATGATGGGTTCCTCTTACCAGCAGGTCAGTAACCAGAGAACTGGTTAGGAATTAGACCCATTCTTTTGCATCAGTGATGGACAGATTTATTATGGATTATAACTGTGCAATGGCACAAATAAAGCCAGATCTTTTTTTTTTCTTTAGGAACAAGTTGAACTAAATAATTTGGTAGGTATCTTCCATGATTCTGTGGAGGTGTTATTATCCTGGCCTTGTCTACACTGTTCAGAGTATGAGAGAGTATTTCACATGGCAATGCGAGCAATGTGGCTGCCCAGTGGCACGGTTATGTGGATAGTGAGGTCCAGAGGTGCCATTCCTTGGATTTTGATCCACTCTTGCTCTTGTCCACGTCTCATTGTAATGCACAATCGTAATCCAGAGGGGCCCTAAGGCAGTGGTCTTGCCCCTTAGATTGGGGCAAATGAGATGATCCTGGGTACCAGGCAACTAACTGAGAATTGACAACCAATAGAAAGGTCAATGGAGATAGGGAGAAGTGTTTCCCCATTCACAGCACCGATGGACAGACAAGGAAGAAAGTATGTTGCTTCCAATGCTCTGCTGTAGAGTTTAATTTGAGCTAAATTTGTGGCTGATAGGATAATTGCTTAAATGTATTGTTCTCAATAAAAGTTTTTGATACTATTAACAGGTTTTAAATTATTTGTATCTTCCTCCCCCCAATCTCCCCCATAAATATATTCAACAAAATAGATTTGATTTCTTCATAAAATGCCTGTTTTCAAATTAGACTGTTTGTTGTTTGGGAATCCTCTCCTTGAGCCACTTCCTAATCAGCATGGTGACTTCACCAACCACTCTTGGGGTCTCCTTGTGTAAGTGATGAAACGCATGCGGGAAGACCTGGAAGAAATTCAGAAGGTGAACAGGCAGTGAAAAGACCAGATGAAAAACACGATGATGCTGAAGGAACTCAGCAGCATCCGTGGAGAAAAAAGCAGGTGCAGGGAGGTCTGTCTATCTGCCTATCACTATCTCTCACCTGCATCCACCTATCACCACCCTGTGCCCACCCCACCTCCCCTCCTTTGTCCACCTATCACTGCTCTGCTTTTCCCTCCTATACATTGGGCTTTCCCTTTTCCTATCTTCAGTCCTGAAGAAGGGTCCTGACCCGAAATGTTGACCACCTGCTTTTCTCCACGGATGCTGCCTGGCCTGCTAAGTTCCTCCAGCATCATCGTGTTTCTCATCTAGATTCCAGCATCTGCAGTCCTTTGTTTCTCTAGTGAAAAGACCAGTGCTGATATGTTGCATTATCTTTCTTCATGTTTCTTGCCAGAGAAAAAGAAGGAGCTTTAATGCTTCACCTCCCAAAGCACAGACAGATAGAGGGGTACTTTAGAAATGCAGTCACAAATGTGCGGTAGGAATTGCAGCTGTCAATGTATGTACCTAGCTCCCACAGACAGTGAGGTGATAATGACACAGGTAGACAGGACAATGAAGAAAGCGTTTGGTACGCTTGCCTTCATTGGTTGGGACATTGAGAATAGGAGATGGGACGTCATGTTACAACGGCACAAGTTGTTGGTGAGACCACATAGAACATAGAACAGTATAGCACAGGAACAGGCCCTTTGGCCCATGATGTTATGCCGAACTAATTAAGTTAATGATATCTAGTTACACTAATCACTTCTGCCTGCACATAGTCTATATCCCTCCATTCTCTGCATATTCATGTGCCTATCTAAGACCCTCATGTACCTCTATTGTATCTGCCTCCACCACCACCCCTGGCAGCACATTCCAGGCACCCACCACTTTCTGTGTAAAAAACTTGCCCCACACATCTCTTTTGAATTTTTACCCTCTCACCCTTAAATGCATGTGCTCCAGTCTTTGACATTTCAACCCTGGGAAAAAGATCCCGGCTGTCTATTCTGTCTATGCCTCGCATCATTTTATAAACTTCTATCAGGTCTCCCCTCAGTCTTCACCGCTCCAGAGAAGACAACCCAAGTTTGGCCAACCTCTCTTTATAGCACATGCCCTCTACTCCAGGCAGCATCCTGGTAAACCTCTTCTGCACCCTCTCCAAAGCCTCCACATCCTTCCTGTAATAGGGTGACCAGAAATGAACGCAATACTCAAGATGTGGCCTAACCAGAGTTTTATAAAGCTGAAACATAACTTCCCAACTCTTGAGCTCAGTGCCTCGACTAATAAAGGAAGCACCCTATAGCCTGTGCGGTCACTTTCAGGGAACTGCGGACTTGAACTCCCAATATCCTTTAATATATTAATGCTGTTAGGATCCTGCCATTAACTGTGTACTTTCCCTTTATGTTTGATCTCCCGTAGTGTACATTTGATCTCCCACACTTGACCGGATTAAACTCCATTTGCCAATTTTCTGCCCATATCTGCAACTGATCGATATCCCACTGGACCCTTTGGCAATCTTCTACATTATCTACAAAAGCACCAATCTTTGTGTCACCTGCCAACTTACTAACCCACCTGTCCATGCTTTCATCCAAGTCATTTATCTATATCACAAACAGCAGAGGTCCCAGAATGGACCCCTGTGGAACACCACTAGTCACGGACCTCCAGCCATAATTAGACCCATCGATCACTGAGATGGTATCTTCTATGGGCAAGCCAATTTTGAATCCAATTGGCCGAGTCACTGTGGATCCTGTGCATCTTAATCTTCTGGATGAGCCTCCCATGATGGAGCTTGTTGAATGCCTTACTAAGATCCACACAAACAGCATCCACTGCCCTACATTCCCCAATCACCTTAATCACAGCCTTGAAAACTCAATCAAGTTAGTAAAACATGACCTGCCCCATGCAAAGCCACGCTGACTGTTCCTAATTAGGCCATGCTTTTTCAAATGCTCATAAATTCTATCCCTAAGAATCCTCTCCAATAGTTTCCCTACCATGAGACTCATCAGTCTATAATTTCCAGGGTTATCCCTGTTTCCCTTCTTGAATAATGGAACAACATTAGCTATCCGTCTGTCCTCTGGGACCTCACCTGTGGCTAGAGAGGACACAAAGATCGTGGTCAAGGCCCCAGCAATCTCGTCTCTTTCCTCTCTCAATAACCTGGGGTATATCCAATCGGGCCCTGGGATTTATCCACCCGAACATTCTTCAAGAGACCCAACACTACCTCTTTCTTTATTTCAAAATGAAATATCACTATCACATTACTATCCTCCACATCCTTCTCCCTGATGAATACTGACACAAAAGTACTCATTTAGGACCTTGTCCACATCCTCTGTCTCCAAACATTTTCCTTCCTTTATTCTTGAGTGGTCCTAGCCTCTCCCTAGTTATCCTTTTGCTCTTGATGTATGGACAGAATGCCTTGGGATTCTCTTTAATCCTACTTGCCAAGGGCATTTCATGGTCCCTCCTGGCTCTTCTAGTTCCCTTCTTGTGCTCTTTTATGCCTTCTTTATAATCCACAAGGGCCCTGTTTGATTTTAGCTTCCTAAACCTTACATAATCTTCCTTGTTCTTCTTGACTAAATTCACCACCTCTCTCCTCATCCAAGGTTCTCTTCCCTTCCCATCCTCATCCTTCCTTCTCCCTGGAACATACTGGTCCTGTACTCTGTGCAGTTGGTCTTTAAAAATCTCCACATGCCAGATGTGGAGTTGCACAAAAACAGCTGTTCCCAACTAACTCTCCCTGGCTGCTGCCTAATACTCTTGTAATTTGCCCTCCCCCAACATAATACTTTCAAAAGCTTAACACTTGGAGTATTGTGTGTAGTTCTGGCTGCGATGCTAGAGGAAGGATGTGATTAAGCTGAAAAGGATGCAGAAAATATTCACAAGGATGTTCCAGGATTGGAGGGCTTGAGTTATGAGGAGATGCTGGGTAGGCTTGGGTAGGCTTGGAGCACAGGAAGCTGAGGGGTTGAACTTATAGAGATACATAAAACCATGAGGGGCATAGATAAGGTGAAAGGTCACAGTCTTTTTGTCAGGGTAGGGGAGTCTAAAACTAGAGGGCACAGGTTTAAGGTGAGAGGGGAAAGATTTAAAGGGGACCTAAGGGGCAAGTTCTTCACACAGAGGGTGGTGGGTTTGTGGAACGAGCTGCCAGAGGAAGTGGTAGAGGCGGGTACAATCTCAACATTTAAAAGACAGTTAGATGGGTAAAATTCATAAAAGAGATTTAGAGGGATAGGCCAAACGCAGGCAAATGGGACTAGCTCAGGTAGGCAACTTGGTCGGCATGGATGAGTTGGGCCGGAGGGCCTGTTTCCATGCTGTATAAGTCTATGACTCTAAGGGGGGCTGGATTACAAAGGGAAGGAAGTTTGCTGTAACTCTATAGGGTTTTGGTAAGATCACACCTGGGAACTGTGTAGTTCTGTATAACTCTAACCAAATAAACAGCGATTTAGGGGTTGGCTGAGGGTTAAATACTGGGCACAGGACACTGGGGAGAACTCCTTTGTTCTTTGAAGTGGTGCCGTGGGATCTTTTATTGAGAGCACTGGTCTTTTTTCTCTGCTGTACAGTGCACTCCTTCAGCGGTGTTAGCTGATGTGCTTTAGTCTCTGGACTGCCACTTAGGTAGATTGAATCATTTACAGCGCAGAGAGTGACCATTCGGTCCCCTATAGACATGCTGCCCAAACCTGGAGCTGGGTCGGAGATTCCCACTTCCCAGCTCCTGGTTATGCAGTTATTCAGGCACCAGCTTCCCTTAATAATTCCTGTTCTTAATTAAGAGGGAGTCACAAGGGACTGCAGATGCCGGAATCTGGAGCAACAAGCAATCTGCTGGAGGAACTCAGCGGGTCGAGCAGCATCTGTGGGGGGAGGGGGAGGGGATGGGGTCAAGGGGATGAAAGGCCAGGATAGAGTGGACGTGGAGAGGACGTCTCCATCAGTAGGAGAGTCCAGGATCCAAGGGCACAGCCTCAGAATACAGGGATGTCCCTTTAAAACTGAGATGAGGAGGAATTTCTTCAGCCAGAGGGTGGTGAATCTGTAGAATTCATTGCCACAGAGGGCTGTGGAGGCCAAGTCACTGGGTGTATTTAAGAACATAGAACACTGCAGCACAGAACAGGCCCTTCGGCCCACAATGTTGTGCCGATGTAGCTATTCCCTCCTACCTACAGATTGCCCATATCCCTCCATTTTCCTCTCATTCATGTGCCCATCCAAGCCCCTCTTAAAAGCCCCCAATGAATTTGCCTCCACCACCCTATCAGGCAACGCATTCCAGGCATCCACCACTCTCTCAGTAAAAAACTTACCCTTCACGTCTGTTCTGAACTATCCCGTCTCACCTTAAATTCATGCCCTCTGGTATTGGATCATTCAATAATGGGAAAAAGATATTGCTTGTCCACCCTATCTATGCCCCTCATAATTTTATACACTTACAACAGATCACCCCTCAGCCTCCACCGCTCCAGAGAAAAAAGCCCAAGTTTGTCCACCCTCTCCTGATAGCACATGCCCTCTAATCCAGGCAGCATCCTGGTAAACCTCCTCTGCATCCTCTCTAAAGCCTCGACATCTTTCCTATAGTGAGCTGACCAGAATTGCACGCAATACTCTAGATGCGGCCTAACCAGAGTTCTATAGAGATGCATCATAACTTCTTGACTCCCATACTCAGTTCCTCGATTAATGAAAGCAAGCATCCAATAAGCCTTCTTAACCATCCTGTCTACCTGTGTAGCCACTTTCAATGAGCCATGGACTGCACCCCAAGGTCTCTCTGCTCTTCAACACTGCTAAGGTCTTGCCTTTAAGAGTGTACTGCCTCTTGACATTAGTCCCACCAAGGTGCAGCACCTACATTTATCCAGGTTAAACTCTATCTGCCATTTCTCTGCCCACATTTAAGGCAGAGGTTGCAGAGCTTGATAGGTTCTTGATTGGTAAGGGGGTTAAGGGTTATGGGGAGAAGACCAGAGAATGGAGTTGAAAAATCAGCCAAGGTTGAATGGCGGAGCAGACTCGATGGGCTGAATTCTGCTCTCATGTCTTATGGACGGTGGACATTTTGGGTTGAGAGCCTGCATCAGGATATAGGGTTTCAACCCGAAACGTTGACAATTCCTTCCGCCGCACAGAAGATGCTCGACCCGCTGAGTTCCTCCAGCAGTTTGTATTTTGTTCTTAGTTAACCCATGTATCTGTAAGTGCCGACCTATGCCTTCCCTTTGATGCTGTTCCAATTATTTGCCCACTACTGACATCAGACTGACTGGTTTGCAGATCGTCACTGTTCCTATTTAAATACGGTAACACGTCAGCATTTCCCAGCGGTACTCCTGCAGCCAAAACTGATTGACAAGTGACAGTCAGACTTGCATTATTTCCTCCTTTGCTTCCTGTAAGTGTCTCAGGTGCATTTTATCAGGATCTGGTATTTTATCTTTTTTTAACGCTACTGGACCCTTCAATATAGACCTGATGGAGGCATATAAGATCATGAGGGGCATAGACATTGTCTTTTTCCCAGGGATGGGGGTGCTTAAAAACAAGAGGGCATAGGTTTAAGATCAGAGGCGAGAGATTTACAAGGGACGTCAGGGGCAGCTTCTTCTCGCAAAGGGTGGTGCGTATTTGGAACGAGCTGCCAGAAGTAGTGGTTGAGGCTATTAGCAATGTTTAAAAGCCATCGAGATAAGTACATGGATAGGAGAGGTTTAGAGGGCTATGGGCCAAACACGGGCAGATGGGACTAGCTCAGTGGGCAACATAGTCGGCATGGACGAGTTGGGCCAAAAGGCCTGTTTCCATGCTGTATGACTCTGTGACTCCAATGTACTGCTGCCCTCTCTATGCTTATTATTTCCAGTACTACACATTCTTGTTCCTTGTTGCTAATGTCAGCAGTATTTCCCTCTTCCATGATGACAGATGCAATGTATTTGTTTACAATTACAGATGCATTTTTAATCTCCGAACATGCACCCACCCTTTCCTTTCTAATACTCTTCCCTTTTACGTATTTATAAAACATCTTGGGGTTTTCCTAAACGTTTCCTTCCTGTTCTTCCTTCACCTTCCCCAGTTTACCTCTGCCCACAGTCTTGGTTCTACAGTGCTGATCTTTGGATATTTGCAATAAACTTCTCTACATCCAACCCTATGTGAGCTCTTTTCTTAAACATCAACAAGATGATGAAGGAAATGGTTCATGCATTAGGAATGCTGTAGGAAATTTTAATATATTAATAGAACTCATCATCTCAAATGAGAAAACAGACTATGAGATCAGTCCTGCTTTTATGTATCTGGGAACTTGGTGGGTCCCTACACCCTGCATTGCTTCAATGACGACAGTGATTACCCTTCAAACAATTTTTCCTTGCCTGTCAAGCACCTTTAGGATATCCTGAGATTGTCAAAGACACTGTGTGCTTTTATTCTGGTTTCTCACAACAGCATCTGAAATGTTGATGCTGGTTTGGGAGAAGAATTTGGCTCTGGTGGGCAAATTCGTTCAATAATTCATCAGCAGTTGCTGGTGGCTAGTGTTTTTATCTCTCAGGCTGACAAAGTCTTGCATTTCTCTAGTCATTTCCACATCCCAAAGAAATGCTATAACTGGCGTAATACTTTTTGAAGTGGAGTCACTGGTGAAATGTCCTTGAGCCAGAAGACTTACTGTCTCGATATACAACATAAGTGGATAGGGTGATAAAGAAAGTGTATGGCATGCATGCCTTTATGGTTGGCATTGAGTCATGTTGTGGTTGTATAAAACTTTGGTTTGGCCACATTTGGAGGACTGTGTGCAGTTCTGGTCACCCCATTACAGGAAGGACATGGAAGCTTTGGAGAGGGTGCAGAAGAGGTTCACCGGGATGTTGCCTGAATTAGAGTATTAGCTACAAGAAGAGGCTGGACAGACTTGGATTGTTTTCTCCGCAGTGTCGGAAGCTGAGGGGCAACCTCACAGAAGGTTATAAAATGATGAGAGGCATACATAGGGTAGATACTCAGAGTCTATTTCCCCAGGGTATCAAATATCAGAGGGCATAGCTTTAAGGTGAGAGGGGGAAAAGTTTAAATGAGATTTGCAAGGTTTTTTTTTCACACAGAGAGTGGTGGGTGCCTGGAACATGCTGCCATGAGTAGTGGTGGAGGCAGATATGATAGCAAGATTTCAAAGGCATTTAGACAGACACATGAACAGGCAGGGAACAGAGTAATATGGACCATGTGCAGGAAGATTGGATTAGCTTCCATTGGCCCAGACATCGTGGGCTGAAGGGCCTGTGCTGTACTGTACTGTTCTACGTTCTATAAATCAGGTGCACATGGGGAGAAATTATTCTTGCTCTCTTCTAAGCTGCTTTTGCGGTGAAACTTGAATGAGGCACAAAGTGAAGGGGAAAAGATGGAATGGACTCTACACACAAAGGATACATGACCAGAGGAACAAAGGACTGCAGATGTTGGAATCTGGATGAAAAACACAATGACGCTGGAGGAACTCAGCAGGTCAGGCAGCGTCCGCGGAGAAAAGCAGGCGGTCAACGTTTCGGGTCAGGACCCTTCTTCAGGACTGAAGATAGGAAAAGGGGGAAGCCCGATAGATAGGAGGGAAAAGCAGAGCAGTGATAGGTGGACAAAAGAGGGGAGGCGGGGTGGGCACAGGGTGGTGATAGGTAGATGCAGGTAAGAGATAGTGATAGGCAGGTGTGGGGGAGGAGGGGAGAGCAGATCCACCGGGAGATGGGTCAAAGAGAAGGAGAGAGGGGAAAAAAGGGTTAGGAAAGGGAAGAGGAGAGGAAGGTGGGGGTGAGTTTGTGGGGAAGGGGGGTGGGGATTACCTAAAAGTGGGAGAATTCAATGTTCATGCCGTTAGGCTGCAAGGTTCTGAGACAGAAAATGAGGTGCTGTTCCTTCAGTTTGCGCTTGGAATTCTCCTGGCAGTGGAGGAGGCCGAGGACTGACGTATCAGTGATAGTGTGGGAGGGGGAGTTGAAGTGACTGGCAACGGGGAGATGCAGATCGCGGTTACGGACAGAGCGCAGGCGTTCTGCAAAACGGTCACCTAGTCTGCGTTTGGTCTCACCGATGTAGAGGAGGCCACTCCTGGAGCACCGAATGCAGTAGGTGATATTAAGGGAGGTGCAGGTGAATCTCTGTCTCACCTGAAAGGACTGTTTGGGTCCCTGGATGGAGGTGATGGAGGTGGTGTAGGGGCATGTGTTGCACCTATGGCGGGGGCAGTGGAAAGTTCCCAGGGTGGGAGCAGGATGGGTGGGGGGGGGGGGGGGGGAAGAATACGTGACCAGTGCTGGTGGGGACACTGAAGGGGTCAAGCTGATTGGCTCTGTTGCTGCTATTGGCAACAAAGCACTGGGTCACTGATGTCAATCATTGATGGAGTTAACAGCACTGTAGCCATAATGTACAAAGGGTTAGTTATGCTCCTGGTGGGGAGACCTAGAGATGCCTGTTTTGGGAAAAATGAATCACCTTGAATGTCTTGTCTGAGCTGCCCAACTTCTCGTACATGAGGAAGGAACCCTTGATGTCACAGAGTTTATCCGAGTCTCCGTGTAGGATGAGCACTGGCCAGGTGATCTCGGGGAAAATCTTGTCAAGCTTGGTCACTGCGTGCAACACCTGAACAATAAACCTCATCCTAAAAGGTCCAAGGTAGTTGAGAGGGTCATTCATGTAGTTTATTACCTGCAAGAACATAAACACATTATATCGTAATGGGGCTTCACCAGAGGACAACAGATCTCAGCAACCATGTGAATCATTTGAAAGTAAACCGGGCTAGAGATTGTTAGCGTTATTGTTACCCTGAAACTCTTGTCAGAGGATCGAGGGCATATAAATGTGCTATATATTGTAATTCTATTGCAATTGTATGTAACTTTTTGTAAGTACGGATGTATTAGACAGCCCATAGGATAGCACAATGGCAGACCAGTTAGTGCTGCTGCCTCACAGCTCCAGAGACCCGGGTTCGATCCTGACCTCGGGCGCTGTCTGTGTGGAGTTTGCATGTTCTCCCTGTGACCCTGTGGGTTTCCCTCGGGTGCTCTGGTTTTCTCCCACGTCCCAAAGACGTGTTCATAGGTTAATTGGCCTCTATGAAATGCAAATTACCCCCTCAGCATAATGAGAACAAGAGTTGGAGGGCAGGTGAGAGAAAAGAATGATAGGGTACAGAGAAATAAGGAGAGGGTGAATAGGATGAAGGGTAGGGTAGCATGGACCTGATGGGCCAAATGGCCTGTTTCTGCGTTGTCAGAAAGAATTAGTATGTTCTAGAGGCTGAGGGTAGAAAGTTGGGGTAACAGAGTCATCCTTGGTAGATCTTGGGAGCCCATGTGATTAAAAACTATGTGCAATTACTATGTGCAAATAGTAATCAAAAGGTGCTCCTGGGGTTCTGGGTTTCACAAATGTGACAGGCAATATGACAATATTTCTACAGAACTATGATAAGTGTGAATATCATGACAATTTGTACAATTTAGCACTTGACAGCCAGCCAGGAGGTGAGAAGAGTGAAGGGCATCATCTTCACAGTCTACACTGTCTGTTGTTCAGGGGTACAAGAAAGTCACAGATCACAAGACAGAGGAGCAGAAGTAGGCCATTCGGCCCATCAGGTCTGCTCCGTCACTTCACCATGAGCTAAACTATTCTCCCATCTAGCCCCAATTCCCGGCCTTTTCCTCATATCCCTTGATACCCTGACTAATCAGATACCTATCAATATCCTCCTTAAACCCCCTCAATGATCGGGCCTCCTCAGCTGTACGTGGCAACAAATTCCATAAATCCACGACCCTCTGGCTAAAGAAATTTCTCCTCATCTCTGTTCTAAATGGGTACCCTCTAATGCTAAGACTGTGCCCTCTTGTTCTGGACTCACCTACCAAGGCAAACAACTTCGCCACATCTATTCTGTCCAGTCCTTTCAACATTCTATGAGGTCCCCTCTCATTCTTCTGTACTCCAATGAATACAGTCGAAGAGCTGACAAACGTTAATCATATGTAAGCCCTTTCATTCCGGGAATCATCCTCGTAAATCTCCTCTGAACCCTCTCCAACATCAGTACATCCTTCTTAAGATAAGGGGCCCAAAACTGCACACAGTATTCCAGATGAGGCCTCACCAGTGCCGCATAGAGCCTCATCAATACATCCTTACTTTTATACACTATTCCTCTCGAAATGAATGCCAACATAGCATTCGCTTTCCTTACTGCCGATCCAACCTGGTGGTTAACCTTTAGGGTATCCTGCACGAGGACCCCCAAGTCCTCTGAAGCTTCTAACAAACAACAACATATGCTGGATAAAATTGGCCTCAATTTTCTTTGTGACTTGAGATGTTCAAAATAATGTAGTGATTTGACAGGTTAACTAATGACGATTCATTGAAGGACAATCCAGAGAAATTCCCACAAATTTAGGGTTTACTTTTTAAGTGGATGGACCAAAACTAAATACAAAATAACCTTCACAAAATGCGATGATATATGACCAAATGGTTGAAAGGAGAACCCTGGGCTGAGAAGTGGCAGATGGAGTTCAACCCGGAAAAGTGTGAAGTGATTCACTTCGGGAGATGGAATTCATAGGCAGAATACAAGGTTAATAGCAGGACTCTTAGCAGTGGAGGAACAGAGGATCTTGGGGTCCACGTCCATAGATCCCTCAAGTTTGCCACACTGGTCGATAGGGTTATTAAGAAGGCGTATGGTGTGTTAGTCAGGGTATTGAGTTCAAGAGGTAATGTTACAGCTCTATAGAACTCTGGTTAGACCACACTTGGAGGTTTGTGTTCAGTTCTGGTCGCCTCATTTTACGAAGGATGTGGAAGCTTTAGAGAGGGTGCAGAGGAGATTTACCAGGATGCTGCCTGGATTGGAGAGCAGATCTCATGAGGATACATTGAGTGAGCTGGGGCTTTTCTCTTTGGAGAGAAGGAGGATGAGAGGTGACTTGATAGAGGTGTACAAGATGATAAGAGGCATAGGTCGAGTGAACAGTCAGAGACTTTTTCCCAGGGCGACAATGGCTAACATGAGGGGGCATAATTTTAAGGTGATTGGAGGTAGGTTTAAGGGGGATGTCAGGGGTAAGTTTTTTACACAGAGAGTGGTGGGTGCGTGGAACGCACTGCCGGCAGAGCTTGTGGGGCAGATACATTAGGGACATTTAAGAGACTCTTAGATAGACGAATGATAGAGGAATGGAGGGCTATGTGGGAGGGAAGGGTTAGATAGATCTTAGAGCTGGATAAAATGTCGGCACAGCATTGTGGGCTGAAGGGCCTGTACTGTGTTGTTATGTTCTATGTTCTATATTGTAGCAGGGTGTGTGTGTGTGTGTGTGTGTGTGTGTGTGTGTGTGTGTGTGTGTGTGTGAGAGAGAGAGAATCTGTGTGTGTGTGTGTGAGAGAGAGAGAGAGAGTATCTGTGTGTGTGTGTGTGTGAGAGAGAGAATGTCTGTGTGTGTCTGTGTCTGTGTGTGTGTGAGAGAGAGAGTATCTGTGTGTGTGTGTGTGTGTGTGTGTGAGAGAGAGAATGTCTGTGTGTGTCTGTGTCTGTGTGTGTGTGAGAGAGAGAGTATCTGTGTGTGTGTGTGTGTGTGTGTGTGTGTGTGTGTGTGTGTGAGTGTGTGTGTCTCTTAGTAGGTGAGGAGAGGCCAATTAAAAACCTTGTGGTCTGTTGTTCCCCGTTGTTGTAGGCTCAATGTGGGAATAGCTGATTACTAATTTGTCTGGGGTGTCAGTCAGTGGACTTTAATAGAATTAATGCAGTAGGTTCAGCGATCGAAATTTGAATCACGTTGCACTGCTGGAGGATTTATCAACTTCATTTAGAATCTATTTTATCCAAATAGGAGAACACACCTCTCGTTGTGATCTGGACAACCACCGTGGGTCCATGTATCCCAGGGAGAAATTTGGCATCAGATGATACATCATTCTGGCACAGCACAACTAGAGTGGAGAAAGCAGAACAAGTCCAGGTAAGTCCAAGACCTTGTTTGGATCCACATTTCACCTAAGGATTGTCATTAAGGTGTTAGGAGTTAAAGCATACCTCTCGGAGCATGTAGGCGCCAGTTCAGAGAGCTTAGATGTGGTCACAAACTCTCACAGGCCTCTTCTTCAGAGGGTCAACCAATTTGGGTGACACTCTCCCTGCAGGACGGAGTCAGTGAAAGCTCCAGGGAACTAAAATCCCATCAGCCTGGCTGGTTAAACTCTGCAGATCCTATTAAGAGAGGAGCTGGGCAATTTTGCTAGTGCCTTGTGCAACATTCCTCCCTCAACTACTGCCACCCATAGACACATAAATACTATAGTCATCCATTCATTTCATTGTAGGTGAGAACTTGTTGGAATGACTGGTCCAGTAGTCCGGAGAACAGAAGCCTATATGTGAAAATCTGAATTTGATTTTAATAAATCTAGTCTCAGTAACATGTTGTGAAGCTGCTGGATTTCATAAAATCCCAAATGGCTTGCTGATATTTCCATGAGGAAGAAAATCCTGCCAGGAG
This sequence comes from Pristis pectinata, assembly GCF_009764475.1. Classification (NCBI taxonomy): domain Eukaryota; kingdom Metazoa; phylum Chordata; class Chondrichthyes; order Rhinopristiformes; family Pristidae; genus Pristis; species Pristis pectinata. Next base: position 4,084,520 of record NC_067410.1, on the reverse strand, counting down.
ATCCCAAAATCCTAAACCACTCCACCATATTAAACCACCACTCAACCTGAACTGTGATAATATGGAGAACATGGAACAGCACGGCACAGGAACAGGTCCTTCCACCCACAATGTCTGTGACAAACATGATGTTGAATTAAACAAAACCTCTTCTGCCTGCACATGATCCATATCTTTCCATTCTCTGCAGGAGGCTAAAGAAATTCGGTATGTCCCCTTTGACACTCACCAACTTTTATCGATGCACCATAGGAAGCATCTTATCTGGATGTATCACGGCTTGGTACGGCAACTGATCTGCCCCAGGACTGCAAGAAACTGCAGAGAGTTGTGGACACAGCCCAGCGCGTCATGGACACAAGCCTCCCCTCCATGGACTCTGTCTATACCTCTCGCTGCCCTGGTGAAGCAGCCAGCATAATCAAAGACCCCACCCACCCGGGTCATTCTCTCTTCTCTCCTCTCCCATCAGGCAGAAGATACAGGAGCCTGAGGGCACGTACCGCCAGGCTCAAGGACAGCTTCTATCCCACTGTGATGACTATTCAACGGTTCCCTTATACGATGAGATGGACTCTGACCTCACAATCTACCTTGTTGTGACCTTGCACCTTATTGTCCACCTGCACTGCACTTTCCCTGTAGCTGTGACATTTTGCTCTGTACTGTTATTGTTTTTACCTGTACTACCTCAATGCACTCCGTACTAACTCAATGTAACTGCACTGTGTAATGAATTGACCTGTATGATCGGTATGCAAGACAAATTTTTCACTGTACCTCAGTACAAGTGACAATAATAAACCAATACCAATACCAATACCAATATTCATGTGTCTATCTAACAGCCTCTTAAACACCACTATTGTATCTGCCTCCACCACCACCCCTGGCAGCCCGTTCCAGGCACCCACCACCCTCTGTGTAAAGAAACTTGTCCTGCAGATCTGCTTTACCTTTCCCCCTCTAGCTTAAATACATATCCTCTAGTACTTGACGTTTCAACCCTGGGAAAAAAGATTCTGACTGTTTACTCTGTCTATGTCTCTTGTAATTTTATGAACTTCCATCAGGTCTCCCCTCAGCCTCCGACGCTCCAGAGAAAACAACCCAAGTTTGTCCAACCTCTGCTTTTAGCTCATGCCCTCTAAACCGGACAGCATTGTGGTAAATCTCTTCTGCACCTTCTCCAAAGTCTCCAAATCCTTCCTGTAAAGATGCACAAAGGCACATAGATTTGAAGAGATCAGAGAGAAAAATCTTTTGTGGGGTCTGAGAAAGGGGCTTTCATACATGCGCCACTGGAAGGAAGGGAGAAGATTCCATTGGGTCAGGCTGCAGGTAAATTGCACTAGGGACTAGGAAACTACATAACTATGGTTGAAAACTAATACAATTGTAGGAAAGGTTATAGAATTGAAGGGAATGATAAACAGATTAATAGAAAAGATCAGAAGTTTAAGGGTGATGATGTATCAAAAAACAAAGTCAATTTAAGGGAAAAACTAAAATCAAAAGATGAACCATGTATTTATAACAGAACAAATGGCTTTGATGTAATGGCTGTCAGAACCAGGATTACATGATGGGGAAGGCTGGGAATTAAATCTTCGAGGATGCCTGGTGTTTGATGAGGATAAGGTGGGAAAGGAGAGGGAATAGCCCTGGTAATATAAGGTGATGTCAGGGCAGGTATGAGGAATGATATTGGCCCAAGAAACAGGCAAGGATAGTGTGTGGTGAGGAGGTTGGGGTCACAGTATGGCGGCAGGTAGAGTCATAGAGTTGTACAGCACAGAAACAGGCCCTTTGGCCCACCATGTCTATGCTGACCTTTTTGCCATCTACTCTAATCCCAATTGACTGCATTAGGACTGTATCCTTCTATGCCTTGCCTATTTAAGTGTCTGTCTGAATGCCTCAAATGTAGTGATTGTACCTGATTCCCCCGCCTCCTGTGGCAGCGCGTTCCAGATATCAACCACTCTTGGCGTAAAAAACTTAGATCCCCTTTAAAGTTCCTTCCTCTCAACTTAAACCAAGTTCCTTCCTCTCAACTTTCCCAACTACTGTGGGAAAAAGATTTTGACACCTACCCTATCTATGCCTCTCATAATCCTATACAGTTCTAACTTGTCACCTCTCAGTTTCCTTCGCTCCAGGAAAAACAAGCCCAGCCTGTCCAATCTCTCCCCATAACTAAAGACCTCCAGTCCAGGCAACGTCCTGGTGAATCTCCTCTGCACTCTCTCCAGTGCAATCACGTCCTTCCTGTAGTGTGGTGACCAGAACTGCACACAGTACCAAGCCAGTGTTTTGTAAAGTTGCAACATAACATCCCAACTCTTATATTCTATGCCCTGATCTCTGCAGGCAAGCACGCTGTACGCCTTCTTCACCACCCTATCCACCTATGTTGCCACTTGCAGGGAACTATAGACTTAAACCTCAAGGTCCCTCTGTTCATCAACTTTCCTTACTGACCTAACATTTACTGCATATGCCCAACCCCTGTTTGACTTTCCAAAATGCATCACTTGTCAGGATGAAATTCCATCTGCCAAACTTCCCATCTGATCTGTACATTACAGTAGTGGGCAGGCACGTTAGTGTAGTGGTTAGCGTGATGCTATTACAGCGCCAGCGACCCGGGTTCGATTCCCGCCGCTGCCTGTAAGGAGTTTGTACGTTCTTCCTGTGTCTGCGTGGGTTTCTTCCGGGTGCTCTGCTTTCCTCCCACATTCCAAAAACGTACGGGTTAGGAAGTTGTGGGCATGCTATGTTGGCGCCGGAAGCGTGGCGATACCTGCGGGCTGCCTCCAGAACACTCTACGCAAAAGATGCATTTCACTGTGTGTTTCGATGTACACGTGACTAATAAAGATATCTTACCTTATCTTATTTTATATCCTGCGATAGCCTTCGACAACCTTCCTCATTATCCACAACACCATTAACGTTTGTGCCATCGGCAGACTTACTAATCACTCCTCCTACATTCATATCCAAGTCGTTAATATATATAACAAACAGCAAAGGTCCCAGCAACGACCTCTATGGTACACCACTGGTCACAGACTTCCAATCAAAGAAACATCCATACACCACTACCCTCTGCCTCCTATCACCAAGCCAACTTTGGATCCAATAAGCAGCTCACCTTGGATTCCCTGTGCCTTAACCTTATGGACAAGCATTCCATGTGGGTCCTTATCAAAGGTGGTGCTACCACCTCTCAGCTCCAGTGACCTGCTTCCTGACTTTCGGACGGTCTGTGTGGAGACAGAGGGTAATGCTCGATGGGACTTATTCTAGCTGGAGGTCTGTGACTAGTGGCTTTCCTCAGGGATCTGTACTGGGACCTCTGCTGTTTGTGATGTATGTAAATGACCTGGATGAAAATGTACACGGGTGGGTTAGTCAGTTTGCAGATAGCATGAAGATTGCTGGTGTTGTGGATAGTGTAGAAGACAGGCAAAGGATACAGCGCGATATAGATCTGTTGCAGATACGGGCGGAGAAATGGCAGATGGAGTTCAACCCGGCCAAATGTGAAGTGTTGCACCTTGGAGATCAAATGTAAAGGGACAGAACACAGTTAGTGGCAGGACCCTTAACAGTGTTGATGAGCAGAGGGATCTTGGGGTCCAAGTCCATAGCTCCTTGAAAGTGGCTGCACAGGTTGATAGGGTGGTGAAGAAGGCGTATGACATGCTTGCCTTCATTAGTCGAGGCACTGAGTTCAAGAGTCAGGAAATAATGCTGCAGCTTTGTAGAACTTTAGTTAGGCCGCATCTGGAGTATTGCATTCAGTTCTGGTCGCCCCATTACAGGAAGAATGTCGAGGCTTTGGAGAGGGTGCAGAAGAGGTTTACCAAAATACTGCCAGGATTAGAGGGCATGTACTATGCGGATAAGTTGACAAACTCGGGTTGTTTTATCTGGAGCGGCAGAGTCTGAGGGGAGATCTGATAGAGGTTTATAAGATTATGAGAGGCTTTGATAGAGTAGATAGCCAGTATCTTTTCCCCAGGGTTGAAATGTCTAATACCAGAGGGCATCCACTTAAGGTGATGGGGTAAGTTCAAAGGAGATGTGTGGGGCAAGTTTTTTACACAGAGAGCGGTGGGTGCCTGGAACATGCTGCCTGTGGTGATGGTAGAGGCAGATACGATAGGGGCATTCAAGAAGCTCTTGGATAGGCACATGAATGTGAGGGAAATGGTAGGATATGGACATTGTTTAGGCAGAAGGGATTAGTTTAGTTGGGCATTTTATTACTAATATATTGGTATTGGTCTACTATTGTCAACTGTACCGAGGTACAGTGAAAAACTTGCATAGTTTGTACAGATCAATTCATTACAAAGTGAATTGAAGTAGCACAGGGTAAAAACAATAACAGAATACAAAGTGTCACAGCTACAGGGAAGTGCAGTGCAGGTAGACAATAAGGTGCAAGGTCAAACAAGGCAGATTGTGAGGTCAGGAGTTCATCTCATTGTATAAGGGAACTGTTCAATAGTCTTAAAAAATTTGGATTGACACAACATTGTGGGCTGAAGGGCCTGTTCCTGTGCTGTACTGTTAGAACATAGAACATAGAACACTATAGCACAGTACAGGCCCTTCAGCCCATAATGTTGTGCCGACATTTTATCCTGCTCTAAGATCTATCTAACCCTTCCCTCCTACGTAGTCCCCTATTTTTCTATCATTCATGTGTCTATCTAAGAGTCTCTTAAATGTCCCTAATGTATCTGCCCCCACAACCTCTGCCGGCAGTGCGTTCCACGCACCCACCACTCTCTGTGTAAAAAACTTACCCCTGACATCGCCCTTAAACCTTCCTCCAATCACCTTAAAATGATGTCCCCTCATGTTAGCCATTGTCACCCTGGGAAAAAGTCTCTGGCTGTCCACTCGATCTATGCCTCTTATCATCTTGTACACCTCTATCAAGTCACCTCTCATCCTCCTTCTCTCCAAAGAGAAAAGCCCAAGCTCACTCAACCTATCCTCATAAGACATGCTCTCCAATCCAGGCAGCATCCTCGTAAATCTCCTCTGCACCCTCTCTAAAGCTTCTGCATCCTTCCTATAATGAGGCGAACAGAACTGAACACAATACTCCAAGTGTGGTCTAAACAGAGTTCTACAGAGCTGCAACACCACCTCGCGGCTCTTGAACTCAATACCCCGATTAATGAAGGCAGATACACCATACGCCTTCTGAACAACTTTATCGACCTACGCGGCAACCTTGAGGGATCTCTGGACCTGGACCCCAAGATCCCTCTGTTCCTCCACACTGTGAAGAGTCCTGCCATTAACCAAGTTCTATGTTCTATGAGTTTGCGCACTCTCTCTGTGACCGGTTTCCTCTGGGTCTCCAGTTTCCTCCCACATCCCAAAGATGCGCAGGTTTGTAGGTTAATTGTCTGCTGTAAGATGCCATGAGTGTGTAGGAGGGTGGTACATTCTAGGGGGAGTTAAAGGAAATGTAGGGAGATTTAAGTAGGATTAATGTAAATGGGTGTTTGGTGGAAAATGTAGACAGAGAGTTGAAGTTTTTATGTTGTATGACTACATCTGAAGGTGGGTGTTATGATAATTGGTAGGAATTGGATTAGATTGTTTTGACTTGGATTTAAAAGATTGTTTTCTCTGGAGCATCGGAGGCTGAGGGGAGACCTGATAGAAATTTATAAAACGATGAGGGGCATAGTCATAGGGTAGACAGTCAGAATCTTTTTCCCAGGGTAGAATTGTCAAATATTAGAGGGCATAGGTTGAAGGTGAGAGGGGGAAAGTTTAAAGGAGATCTGCAAGACAAGTTTTTTTTACGCAGAGGGTGGTGGGTGCCTGGAACAGGCTGCCAGGGGTGGTGGAAGCAAATACGAGAGTTGTGTTTAAGAGGAATTTAGACAGGCGAGTGAACAGACAGGGAATGGAGGGATATGGACCATGGGTGGGCAGATGGGATTAGTTTAATTTGGCATTATGGTCGGCACAGACGTGTTGGGCCGAAGGGTCTGTTTCTATGCTATATGACAATGCCTGCTGGAGGGTGGTACAGAATTGGTAGGAAATGATGGGAATGTGAAAGAGAATGGGTTACTGGGAAACTTGTGGAGCAATGGGACTGATGGAATTGCTCGGAGAGCTGGCATGGATTCGATGGGCCGAATGGCCTTCTTCGCTGTCATTAGAAAATATAAACATCTGTAAAAATCAGTACAGGTAGAGATAAGAGATATCAAGGGACACTGACTAGTTGGGGAGGCTCACAGGAGTTCCAACAGCACAATTGGCAAATGGATTAATCAAGAAAAGCTTGTAGCAAACACAAACTAATAAACCCAGGGCACGTTAATCTTCATTTCGACAGAGTAAGTCAAGTCGGCAGAAGTCGTCAGAGGATCACTTCATAGGATGCATTCAGGATGGCTCCTCACGGCACCTCAGCACGGCACCATTGAGGGACGGGTCATTCTAGGGATAAGTTGATGGAATCAGATAAGGTTGATTAGGAATCTGACGGCAAGGATCCTCAAGGGAAAAACAACCAAAAGATAACATTTGTTTTGCATGTCGAAATAGATGCAGTACATTCAGAAATGGCTTGAACAAAAATAAAAGCCGATTACATAAGTTTGTGATGTGCTCAGTTGGAGTAGATTGGGAAATTAGATTAATATAATTGGGTCAGCAGGTAAACAATGGCAAACATTTAAAGAAATATTTCAAAGTTCTCAGCTGACGTGCATTCTACTGTGGGCCAATCATCAATGACCTTCCTTCAGTCGTGAGGTCAGAAGTAGGGACGTTCGCTGATGATTGCACAGTGTTCAGAACCATTTGCAACTCCTCAGATAATGAATCAGTCCACGACCAAATGCGGCAAGACGAGGACAATATCCAGGCCTTAGCTGATAGGTGGCCAGTAACATTTGGCCACACAAGTGCCAGGCAATGATGATATCCAAGAGAAAATCCAGCTACCACCTCCTGACATTCAATGGCGTTTCCATCACTGAATCCCCCACTATCAATATCCTGGGGGGTTACCACTGACCAGAAACTAACCTGGAGTAGCCATATACACAATGTGGCTACTAGAGCAGGTCAGAGGCTAGGAATCCTGCAGCAAGTAATTCACCTCCTAACTCCCCAAAAGCCTGTCCAACATCTACAAGGCTCAAGTCAGGAGTGGGATGGGACACTGGCCTGGGAGAGTGCAGCTTCAACAACACTCAAGAAGCTCGACACCATGGAGAACATAACGGCCTGCTTGATAAGCAGCCCATCCCCACCACTGAAAACATCTACGGGATACGCTGCCACAAGAAGGCGGCATCTATCATCAAGGACCCCCACCATCCGGGCCATGCCATCTTCTCGCTGCTACCATCGGGCAGGAGGTACAGAAGCCTGAAGTCCCTCACCACCAGGTTCAGGAACAGCTACTTTCCTACAACCATCAGGTTCTTGATCCGACCTGCACAACCCGAACCCCACCTCAGCAACGGAAACCTATGGACCTCCTCTTGCACTATGGGGGACTTGTCTCTGATTATGTCTTTTTTGCACTAAAGTCTTGTTTTTGCGCACTCTTTTACTCTCTCTCTCTTCACTGCCTTGTGTAATTTCTGAGTAAACTCTGTACCTACGTGCCTGTCATGCTGCTGCTGCAAGTTTTTCATTGTACCTGTACCTCACCGTACTTGTGCACATGACAATAAACTCAACATGACTTGACAACCATTCACTCCACCACTGACACACAGTAGCAGCAGTGTGTACAATCTACAGTAGGCACTGCAGCAACTCACCAAGACACCTTCTGCAGCACCTTCCAAACCCACCAGCTCTACCAGCTAGCAGGACAAGGGCAGCAAGCACTGCCACCTGGAAGTTGCCCTCCAAGCCTTCATTTCAAGAGGACTAGAACATAAAAGCAAGGATGTACTGCTGAGGCTTTATAAGGCATTGGGCTGACGGCATTTGGAATATTGTTAGCATTCTTATTTACCCCAAACTGCATCAGTCAAGAGACAACCAGAATAAGAGTCTGGAGTCACCTAGATGACAGATTTCATTCCCTGAAGGAAATGGGAGCTAATTGGACTTTTACAACAATCCAGTGGTTTCATAGTTACTGTTGCTGATACCATCTTTAAATCCTAAGGTTATTTAATTACTCAAAGTTCAAAAAAAACCCTGGACGCTTTAAGCTTACACCACTGGGTTAATGGTTCGAGTTTCTAGATGTTAATCAGTAACTTGACTGCAATGCTGCCATCCAAATGAAAGATTGTAGGAGTCTTATAACGAGGCAAAAGGGAAGAAAGAAAATAAATTAATGTAGAGAAAACAGCAGGAGAAATTATTATGATGAATATTAAAATATCTGGTGCAATAAACAAATATTTTGCATCTGACTTCAGTGTAGAGGGCACAAAAATGTGAAAAAATATTCTAATGGCTGTGACAAGTTTAAAATAATTAATATCACTAAAGAGAAATTATGGGAGAAATCAAAGACAAAAAATTGCCTGGACCTGATAACCCGCAGCCCAGGATTCCTAATGATCATAGTTATAGAGTTGTACGGCACAGAGCAGGCCCTTAGGCCCAACTGGTCCATGCCGACCAAGATGCCCCATCCAAGTGAGTCCCATTTGCCAGCATTTGGCCCATAACCTTCTAAACCTTTCCAATCCATGTCCCTGTCCAACTGTCTTTTAAAAGTTGTTATTGTACCTGCCTCAACCACTTCCTCTGGCAGCCCATTCCACCAAGATACCACCCGCTGTGTAAAAAAAATTGCCCCTCAAGTTCCTATCTAATCTCTCCCCTCTCACCTTAATCCTATGCCCTCTCGTCTCAATTCCCCAACCAGGAAAAAGACAGTGCATTCACCCTATCTATACCCCTCATGATTTTATACACCTCTGTAACATCACCTCTCAGCCTCCTGAGCTCCAAGAAATTAAAGTCCTAGTCTGCCCAACCTTAAACATAGAGCATAGAACAATACAGCACAGAACAGGCCCTTCGGCCCACAATGTTGTGCTGACATAGCTATTCCCTCCTACCTACAGAATGCCCAGATCCTTCCATTTTCCTCTCATTCATGTGCCCATCCAAGCCCCTCTTAAAAGCCTCCAGTGAGTTTGCCTCCACCACCCTATCAGGCAATGCATTCCAGGCATTCACCACTCTCTCAGTAAAAAAACTTACCCCTCACATCTCTTCTGAACCTACCCCCTCTCAGCTTAAATGCATGCCCTCTGGTATTGGATCGCTCAATAATGGGAAAAAAGATATTGCTTGTCCACCCTATCTATGCTCCTCATCATTTTATACACTTCCAACAGATCACCCCTCAGCCTCCACCGCTCCAGAGAAAAAAGAAAAGAGGAAACCTCTCCCTATAACAGTCCCTCAAAGTCTTGGCAACAGCCTTGTAAATCTTTTCTGCACTCTCTTAACCATTTCCCTCTGACTACCTTCATGAACAAAATCTATCCATCACTGCCATGAATATACTTGGTGACTGAGCCTTCACTGGCCTCTGAGGTAATAGAGTCCTTCCAGTTTAATAACATCTTTCCTGCAGCAGGGCGACCAAAACTGAACACAATACTCCAAGTGCAGCCTCACCAGCATCCTGTACAATGGCACCATGACCACCCAACTTTTATACTCAACGCCCTGACTGATGGAGGCCAGCGTGCCAGAAGCCTTCTTCACCTGTGACTCCACTTTCAGTTGAGCATGCACTGGTACTCCAAGGTCCCTCTGGGGGGGCATTCTCTAACAGGACTGATCGGAGGACAGATTTCTTACTGCAGAGGGTTTGCATATCTTTGGAAACCTCTACCTCAGAGGCCAGTGAAGGCTCAGTCACTGAGTATATTCATGGCAGTGGTGGATAGATTTTGTTCATGAAGGCGGTCAGAGGGAAATGGTTGCGAGAGTGGAACCAAGACACAAGCAACAGCTGTGACCTTACTGAAGGGTGGAGAAGGCTCAGGGGACCACGCATTTCACCTTCTTTGCAGCTGGGATGGTAAACCCCATCCCTGCCAGCAAAAGTCACAATATAGAGACACAAGAGATTCTGCAGAAACTGGAGCAAAACACAAAAAGTGCTGGAGGAACCCAGCAGGTCAGGCAGCATCCATGGAGGGAAATAAACAGTCGATGTTTCGGGCCGAGACCCTTCATCAGGACTGGAAACCAGAATAAGAAGGTGGGGGGAGGGGGAGGAGCACAGGCTGGCAGGTGACTGGTGAGTTCAGGTGATAGGGGGAAGGCAGGGGGTGGGGGTGGGGGGGAAGATGTAATAAGCTGAGAGGTGATGGGTAGAAGAGGCCAAGGGCCGAAGAAGGAGGAGTCCGGTAGGAGAGGGCAGTGGACCGTGGAATAAAGGATGGGGGAGGGGAGGAGGGGAGATGGGCAGGTCATCAAGGCGGGGGAAGGGAGCCACAGGAATAAGGGAAGTCACAATATATTTTTTAATTTACATCAACTCATGATATTCACCACAGTACGAGAAGAGCTTACCAGTGCTTTTGTGAGAAACAGTGCTCTGTGTAAGTATATGTTTTCCTTTTTGTTTTTGAAACTGTGAAATTGGGTTCAAGAAAAAACTTGATGCATTCCTGGTGTTAAACATAGAACAGTACAGCACAGGAACAGGCCCTTTGGCCCACAATGTTGTGCTAAGCTAATTAAACTAGTCATTAAATGCCTAACTAAACTGATCCTTTCTGCCCACAGGATGTCCGTTTCCATTCTCTGCACACTCTGTACCTACCTAAGAGCCTCTTAAACGCCTCTGTCGTATCTGCCTCCACCACCACCCCTGGCAGCACATTCCAGGCACACAGCACTCTCTGTGTAAAAACCTTTCCCTGTACATCTCCTTTGAACTTTCCCCCACTTAACTTAAATGCATGCTCTCTACTATCAGACATTTTCGATCCTGGGAGAAAGATATCAGCTGTCTACTCTATCTGTGTCTCTCATAATCATATAAACTTCTATCAGGTCTCCCCTCAGCCTCCAACGCTCCAGAGAAAACAACCCAAGTTTGTCCAACCTCTCCTTGTAACTAATATACTGTAATTCAGGCAATGTTCTGGTGAACCTCTTCTGCACTCTCTCCAGAGCCTCCACATCCTTCCTGTAATCTGGCAACCAGAACTGCACACAGTACTCCAAAGTGGCTAACCAAAGTTTTATACAGCTGCAACATGACTTCCCGACTTTTATACTCAATGTCCCAACAAATGAAGGCAAACATGCCATATGCCTTCTTTACCACCTATTCCACTTGTGTTGCCACTTTCAGGGAGCTATGGACTTGCAGCCCAACATCCCTCTGCACATCAATGCTCCTAAGGGTCCTGCCATTTACTGTGTACTTTCCTCTTGCATTTGAGCTCTCGAAATCCAACACCTCATACTTGTCTGTATTAAACTTTATCTGCCCAAACCTCCAACTGCTCAATATTCTGCTGTACCCTTTGACAACCTTCTTCACTATCCACAGCCCTGCCAATCTTTGTTACTAATCAAGCCACCTACATTTTTATCTCCATTGTTTATAAGATAAGATAAGATAAGATTTATCAGTCACATGTACATTGAAACACATAGTGAAATGCGTCTTTTTGCGTTACTGAGAATGTTCTGGGGGCAGCCCGTAAGTGTCGCCACGCTTCCGGCACCAACATAGCATGCCCACAACTTCCTAACCCGTACGTCTTTGGAATGTGGGAGGAAACCGGAGCACCTGGAGGAAACCCATGCAGACACGGGGAGAACGTACAAACTCCTTACAGACAGCGGCCAGAATTGAACCCGAGTCACTGGCGCTGTAATAGCGTTACGTTAACCACTGCACTACCATGCCGCCTCATATGTTATATATATATGTGTGTGTGTGTGTGATCCTTGCAGAACACCACTGGTCACAGACCTCCAGTCAGAGAAGTGCCTCTCCATCACTACCTTGCACCACTATGGCCAAGCCAATGGTGTATCCAACTTATCAACGCACCATAGATCCCATGTGAGTTAATCTTTTGGATCAGCCCAGTATGAGGGACCTTGTCAAATGCTTTACTAAAGTCCATGTAGACAACATTCACTGCCCTACCCTCATCAATCATCTTTGTCACGTCCTCAAAAAAGTGATTCTTACTCACTGAGTGTGTAAGACTCATTCACTGGATCCCCACACTTTGGCCCTGGACACTACTGAAACCTTTCATGGAAGGACTCATAACTAAAATAGCCACTGATACCTCACATAGTAATGAATGAATTTCCTGACCCAAATCTATCAGAAAAGCACGGATCCTTGTAACTTCAGCCCAATATTATCAAGGAATTGAACATTTAGTAAAACACATGCTACACAATGCAAACTGCCAACTCCAGCTACTGTTTTTATCTCATCTTGCAGTTCGGGTATCAGCAGCATATGAGTAGAAGTTCCCCAGACCTGGCGGCTCACTAGTGGATCAGAGCAAGGCGACAAGGACAAACACAGACTGCCTTTTCCCCTTCCCGGAACACTCACCTCCAGCAGCAGCCCTGCGACCCCGGCAGATTTCTCTGATGCCCTCCCATCCTGTTTCCAATCATTGATCGATTCCTGAGGTCAAGGCCCACTGCTACAGTGGTCATTAAGTGGGACGTCGCTGCCATCATAAAGCCTCTTTTAATTCTTAGTCAGATCCTTCACAACGGTTCCCCGTCCCGTTCAGAGACCACCACTGCTCCATGGTCACTGCCCTAGGATCCATCAAACTTTCTTCGAGGATCTTGTGATGACACAAAAAGGAAACATCCCCCATCTATCGGCTCCTACATTGTGTTGACCCCTGTGCTGCTACATCATATTGATGGAATTCAATCGCACTGATAAATCAAATCATAGAATTGTTAAGGCCCACAAAGAGGCCATTTGACCCCTCAAGTTCCTGATGGTTTCTCACAGAGTAATCATTTTGGTCTCATTCCCTCTCTCTTCCTCAACAACCCAAATAATTTTCCCTCAGTCGTCTTCCTGGTTCTCTTACAGGATTCTGGATTGACTGTTTCCATGGTGATGTTTCCAGATCATCACTGCTCTCTGATTGTGGGGATTTTCCCCTCACCCCTTATGTTGCTTCTGCCCAAAACTTTAGATCCTTGTGCCCTGGTCTTTGAACCACCAGTAATGAGAACAGTCGCCCTTGCCTATCCTTACTGAACCAGTCATTATCATCGTGCCGATAACACATCCTTGAGGAGCAGCTGGTGAAAACCTTGAGGTGGGAGTGAATGCTTTTAACCAGGTGCCTGGGTAGGTTGTAGAGTTGGGAGGCATTTTACCTTCAATGGGGTTGCTGATTCGGGATTTACTAATACCAAAGGTGCCATAAAGATCACCCCAGCAATCTCATGTTGTCGTTCTTTCCCCACGTATGTTGCAACCAATCCTCCCTGAAATGAGACAGAACTATATTAACAAAGTTAAATTGGTAAATTGGTTTATTATTGTCATATATACTGAGGAACAGTGAAAAACTTTGTTTTGCATGCCATCCATACAGATCATTTCAGTACATCAGTGCATTGAGGTAGTACAGAGGAAAACAATAACAGAATGCAGAATAAAGTGTGACAGTTACAGAGAAAGTGCAGTGCAGGTAGACAATAAGGTGCAAAGGCCATAACGAGGTAGATTTTGAGGTCAAGAGTCCATCTTATTGTACTAGGGAACCGTTCAATAGTCGTATAGCAGCGGGATAGAGGCTGGTGGTACGTGCTTTCAGGCTTTTGTATCTTATGCCCAATGGGAGAAGGGAGAAGAGACAATGTCTGGGGGTGGGTGGGGTCTTTGATTATGTTGGCTGCTTTACCGAGGCAGCGAGAAGTGTAGACAGAGTCCATGGAGGGGAGGCTGGTTTCCATGATGTGCTGAGCTGTGTCCACAACTCTCTGCAGTTTCTTGCGGTCACAGGCAGAGCAGTTGCTGTACCAAGCCGTGATGCATCCGGATAGGATGCTTTCTATGGTGCATCAATAAAAATTGGTGAGGGTCAAAGGGGACATGCCAAATTTCTTTAGCCTCCTGAGGAAGTAGAGACACTGGTGAGCTTTCTTGGCTGTGGTGTCTACGTGGTTGGACCAGGACAGGCTATTAGTGATGTTTATTAATGAGATAGAGCCTGTCATACTAGAGCTCAGAGGGCACATATCTGGAAGGTCCAGCCTTGATTCCTGCTCTGTACAGCCTTGGAAAAAAATTGGCTCATTGCCAGGTAAAGATCCTGTTAGCGGGAGTGTAGGAAGCTTGCCACCTAGTTCAAAACTCATCCAATTATCCTCCCTCCTTAATGCCTTTAACACACCACATAGCAATTCAGGTGAAGGCCAGTGTGAGAATGTGGTTGAGTTTTTGCCTGGTTGAATCCCAAAATGGCAGCTGGGGAATTTAAAGCCAAGTGATTTAGTAAATCTGGAATGAGTTGCTAAACCCAATAAATGTGGGACATGCAAGAGACTGCAGATGCTGGAATCACTGTAACCATGAAACTGCTGGGCTTGGAAAACCCACCTGGTTCACGAATGCCCTGGGGCAGAGGAACCCTGCTGTCCTTACTCATGAGATCCCTAATTCACAGATATAATTAACTCTTGGCAGCCTCCTACTTCAGGGTCAATTAGGACCAGCAATACATCCACATATTCACATCCTCCTAATGAACAACTAAATAATAATCAGACCAGATTTGCCACCCAGTCACAAGAAGAGGGATTGGATTGGGTTGGTATGGCAATTCCAACGCACAGGAATGCAAGACGCTGCAGAGGGTAGTGGACACAGCCCTCCCCACCACTGACAGCATCTGCAGGAGGTGCTGCCTCAAGAAGATGGCATCTATCGTCAAGGGTCCCCACCATCCGGGTCATGCCCTCTTCCCGCTGCTGCCGTCAGGCAGGAGGTACAGAAGCCTGACAGGTCCCACACCACCAGGTTCAGGAACAGTTACTTTCCTACAACCATCAGGTTCTTGAACCGACCTGCACAACCCTAACCCTCCCTCAGCAACAGAACACTACGGACCGCCTCTGGCACTGCCACGGACTTGTCTCTGATAGTTATCTTTTTTTGCACTAAGGTCTTGTTTTTGCACAGTCTTTTTTCTCTCTCTCTCTTCATTTCTTGTACATTTATGTATAATTCTGTGTGTTGTCTGTACCTATGTGCCTGTAATGCTGCTGCAAGCAAGTTTTTCATTGTACCTGTACCTCACCGTACTTGTGCGCATGACAATAAACTTGACGATTTGACTAAGAGCTGTCTTTCAGCATTGTACAACCATACAGCATGGAATACAAGCCCAGCTCGTCCATGCCAACCAACGTGCCTCCCTGAGCTAGTGCCATTTGCCTACATTTGATCCATACCCCTTTATGCCTTTCTTATCAATGTACCTGTCCAAATGTCCTGTAAATGTCGTAATTGTACCCGCCTCTGCCACTTCATCTAGCAGCTCGTCCCACATACCCACCGCCCTCTCTGTGACAAAGTTGCCCCTCAAGTTGCTTTTCAATCTTTCCCCTCTCATCTTAAACCTGTGCACCTTCACCGTAGGGACTGGGAAGGATCAAGAAGGCAGCTCACCACCACCACCCCTCTCATGGGCAATTAGGGATTGGCTGCCTTACCAGATCCTAAAAATGAATAAATAAAATCAACTTAGAGTAAACTGTACAGGGTTGGGGGGGGTGGTGGCAGAGGTGGGGGGGGGGGGGGGGATAAAGAATCTGAAATTACCATAAGGTCCTATGTATGAGCTGCACTGGTGTATAAGTCACTCTCTCCCTCCCCCACCACACCCTTTGAGGACTTCAATTTTAGGAAATCACCTTTCTTGGTTTAACATATATGTAACTTTTCTTGTACAAGCATGAGGTAATAATGAAAAAAAGAAATCAGTTCAAATCTTGAAGCATTTCTGCATTGTGACACATAATTTCATTGTTTAGTAAGATAAGAACAAACATGAAGTGGTGGCTTGAAAATAACCAAGCCTAATTAGATTAAATACATGGGTGTAGAAGGCTCACCCATTTACAAGTCATCTGCCTCTGTATAGCCCATGTGAAGATACTCAGGAGGTAAACTTATACACCAGTTTTTACAGTATATGAGCAATTCTAAACAGCAAATTCTTTCATGTTTTGTTCTGGTGGGTCACTTACAAGGCCTTGAGCCAACAGAAATAGAGGCAGCCTTGGGTAGCGTTGCTTGACCATGTCGATGTGTTGCAGGCAGTCACGGACATATGTTCTGAAGTTAGGCACACTTAGTCGTTTGCCTTCACTTTGCCCGTGGCCAACTGTGCAAGGATGAAAAGAAGTGGCTTAGAGGCAAGAAAGAAGTGGGAGGAGAGTTCCCTTGAAGGCTCACAGACCAGGAGAGTGCTCAGCTTCCTCCTCAGCTGGGTAGGTTTGAACACAAGCCGAGTGAAGCTGGATTTGTTTCTACTGATCACTAATTAACGACCCCCCTACTACCAATGCTCACCCCCGACTCCCAACCACCATGGTAAATTGGTTTATTGTTGTCACATGCACCGACGTACAGTGAGAAGCTTTGTTTTGCATGTTGTTCATACAGATCATTTCATCACATCAGTACATTGAGGTAGTACAAGGGAAAACAATAACGGAATGCAGAATACAGTGTTACAGTTACAGAGAAAGTGCAGTGCAGGCAGACTATAAGATGCAAGGCCATAACGAGGTAGATTGTGAGGTCAACAGTCCATTTTATCGTACTAAGGGATCATTCAATAGTTTTATAACAATGGGGTAGAAGCTGTGTTGAAGCCTTGGTTAAAAGAGCAGAAAGATTGAGACCATAAGGGAGACCACAGCAACCATACTGTGCCTCATTATACCTCTGAGAAATATCTCGATGGGATTCATGCACAATTTAGCACTGGAAACTACTATAATAACTGGTAATTGGTTTGTTATTGTCACATGTATTGAGATACAGAGAAAAACTTTGCGTGCCATCCAGACAGATCATTCCAAATGTAATACATCAGGGAGGTTTGTAGATCCTGGAGTCATTTTACCTTCAATGGAGTTGCTTATTAGGGAGTTATTAGGGAGTGCAGAATTAGAGGAAAAGTGAAGAAAATGGAAAGAGAGGCAGCAAGAACCAAAGCCCGATCTGCCATCTGGAACCACCTGTCCTGAATGCGGAAGAACTTTCAGAGCCAAGATTGGACTCATAAGCCACTTGAGAGCCCATAAATAAATCAACGGAATGAAGACCATCGTCCTCGACCTTGAGGGATAGCCACGACATGACTATTAGGGAGTTACTAATACCGAAAGTACCATAAATAAAAAGTACTATAAAATCCCCCCAGCAATATCATTTCATCTGACCTACAAAGTGTAAGAAAATGCTTGCAGAATCAAAATTGGCCTCACAGCCCAACAGGTCCATGCCTTCTCTGTATAGATCTGGAGATCATGGGTTCAAGTCTCACTCCAGTAATTTAAGAAAAAATAACTTACGCCAGCATGCACTTATTTTTGGTATCTACTTAACAGTCTGAAGACATTCCAAGGCCCTTTAAGTGAAGGTACTGGTATATTTTAGTAAAACATGGCAGATAATTAGTTCATAGCCAGCTCCCACAGAGAGTTTTGTAATTGTGATGTTATCGTCTTAGTGAGCACATGACCATTATATGAAGGAGGAACATTACAGGGGTGTGTTGATCAGCTGGGTAAGTGGCCTGAAGATTGGCAAGTGGCTTTCAACTCAGATAAGGGTGAAGTGTTGCATTTGGGAAGTCAAAGCAGGGTAGGACTTATACAGTGAATGGTCGGGCCCTGGGGAGTGTTGTGGACCAGAGGTACAAGAGATTCTCAAATCAGATGCAGATGCAGGTGTAAACTCCGCGACTCCCTTGTCCACTCGTCCCTCCCCACTGATGACCCTCCCGGCACTTATCCCTGTGACCATACAAAGTGCTACACCTCCTCCCTCACCACCATTCAAGGCCCTAGACATTCCTTCCAGGTGAGGCAGTGCTTCACCTGTGAATCCGATGGTGTCATCTATTGCATCCGGTGCTCCCAGTGTGGCCTCCTGAACATCGGTGTGACCCGACGCAGATTGGGTGACCGCTTCGTCGAGCACTTCCGCTCTATCCGCCACAAAAGCAATGATCACCTGGTGGCCAGTCACTTCAATTCCACATCCTACTCCCACACTGACATGTCCATCCACGGCCTCTTGAGCTGCCGCACTGAGGCTAGACATAGGTTGGAAGAACAACACCTCATATTTGGCCTTGGGAGTCTCCAACCTGACGGCCTCAACATGGATTTCTCCAACTTCCGGTACCCCTCCCCTCTTCCCCCTCCTTTGTCTTCCCTCGTTCCTGGGGTCCCCTCACCCCTTCTCTTTCTCCTTGACCTGCCCATCTATTCCTCACCTCCTTCCCTTTATTCCATGGCCCACTGCCCTCTCCTACTGGGTTCCTTCTTCTTCAGCCTTTTGCCTCTTCTACCTATCACCTCTCAGCTGCTTACATCACTCCCCTCCCAACCCCAACCGTCCCTCCTCACCTGGACTCACCTATCCCCTGCCTGCATGTACTCTTACCCCTTCCCTGACCTTCTTATTCTGGCTTCTGCGCTCTTCCTTTCCAGTCCTGATGAAGAGTCTCGACCTGAAACTTCGACTGTTTATTTCTCTCCATAGATGCTGCCTGACCTGGAGTTCCTCCAGCATTTTGTGTGTGTTGTAGAACAGAGGGGACCTAGGAGTGCAAGCACATAGCTCACTGAAAATGACGTCACATGTGGACAGGGTGATGAAGGAGGTGTTTGGCACGCTGGCCTTCAGGGCATTGAGTATAGGAGTTGGGACATTATGTTGCAATTGTACAAGGCGTTGGTGAGACCGCACTTGGAGTATTGTGCGCAGCTTTATTGTGTGCTGCCTGTTATGGGAAAGACATTATTAAACTGGAAAGGGTGCGGAGGAAATTGACGAGGAAACTGATAGGACTTGAGGGACCGAGTTATGGAGAGAGGTTGAGCAGGTTAGGACTTTATTCTTTGGAATGTAGGAGATTGAACATTGAGAATATAGAACAGTACAGCACAGAACAGGCCCTTTGGACCTTGAGGGGTGACCTGATAAAGGTGTATAAAATCATGAGAGGCATAGATAGGGTGAATGCACACAGTCTTTTTCCCAGGAATAGGGAACTAGAAACTAGAGGGCATAGGTTTAAGATCAGAGGGGAAAGATTTAAAAGGGACCTGAGGGGCAACTTCTTCACACAGAGGGTGGTGCGTATATGGAACGAGCTGCCAGAGGAACTGGGTGAGGCGGGTACATTAACAGCATTTAAAAGACATTTGGATAAGTACATGGATAGGAGGGGTTTAGAGAGATATGGAGAAACACAGGCAAATGGGACCAGCTTGGTGGGCACCACGGTTAGCATGGACAAGTTGGGCCGAAGGGCCTGTTTCCGTGCTGTATTACTCTATGATTGTCATACTTTGCTCTTTGAACTGTGCCAGATCCACCTAGCTGAGAGGGTAGACTGTAGGTGGGCATGCTCCTCAAGGTTTCATCTCAGGAACCTTCATTGTCAGCCTAGCTCAATACATTATGGTGGCTCTTTAACAACAGGAATGAACACCTTGAAGAGGTGCTCCCCAGCGGCATTGCCAAACTGAGCAAACTCCAGGTCAAAATGGCAGGTTTTACGAAGCATCTTGAAGGAGAACTGAGGAGTGGTTTAGGGAAGGAATTCCAGGGGTCAGGGCCCAAAGAGTTAAACATATAACTCCAAATTACACTATGGGGTGGAGCCCCACACAAAAGGCTGGGTAGTAAAATTGAGCCCCGGGGAATCAGTGGTGGCTTGGAAATGAACATGGCTTCTGGGCAAAAAGCACAGAATAGAGGCAAACAGTTGTGGTTCAGATCGGAGAATGGTATACACTGGTGTTCCCCAGAAGTCAGTGCTGTGAACATAGAACATAGAACAGTACCGCACAGTACGGGCCCTTCGGCCCACGATGTTGTGCCGACCTATACTGTATAAATCTACTCTATGATCAATCTAACCCTTCCCACCTACACAGCCCAAAACCCTCCAGTGACAACTCTTTTGATACATTGGCATGTGTCATACTCAAGGTGTCCATACCCAAGTATGTCTCCTGTATATGGTCACGGTTACCTTCTGAGGCCGTGTAGATCCCAATGTCCTTGAGGCCCTCAGCAGTGGTTGTCCTGTGAGGCAGCACAGTCCATGAGCAGTGTCTAGGCCTCAGGCAATGGAATCTGAGACCAGCCTAGACCATTGTTGTTGTATCTACCTCTCTCACTTCCTCTGGCAGCTCATTCCATTTATCCACCACCTCTGTGTGAAGAAATTCCCCCTTAGGTCCCTTTTAAATCTTTCACCTCTCACTTTAAACCCATGCCCTCTAGTTTTTGATTCCCTGTCTCTGGGAAAAAAGACTGTGTGCATTCATCCTCTGCGTGAAGAGGTTTAATTAATCCCATTTTATTCTCCATACCTTCTCATCAAGTCCCCTCAATTCTACCACTATCCTCCACATTAGGAACAATTTACAGCAGCCAATTAACCCACCAACCTGCACGTCTTTGGGATGTGGGAAGGAACCAGAGCACCCGGGGGACACACACACGGTCAGTGTGCAAACTCCACACAGACATCACCCGTGTTCGGGAACGAACCAGGGTCACTGGCACTGTGAAGGAGGTGGAGGAGAGATGGTCGGGAGAAGATTTGATAAAGGTGGACGTTGGGATCAGGCAAAGTAGACTGAGGAAATGTCTTCCTATTAGTGGCTGGTTTAAGGTTTAAAGTTTTGGGCATGAGAGGAAAATTTATTTTCCTCAGGTAATGGCAGTGATCTGGAACTCACTGCTGATGAGGGTGGTGGAGAGAGTCAGTCAGTGCCTTCCAAAAGGAATTGGATACACACTTGAAATAAAATAACTGGCAGGTCTACAAGGGAAATAGGACTCATGAGATTGCATTTCTAGGTACCAACACAAGCTACGAGGAAACATGCACCCAACATCTTGATGATCCTGTCCTGATACAGGGCTTCAACCAGAAACATATTATTATTGTCACATGTGCTGAGGTACACTGAAAACTGTGGTGTAGCGGTTAGTGTAACGCTTTACAACGCCAGCGACCCCGGTTCAAATGCAGCCACTGTCTGTAAGGAGTTTGTACGTTCTCCCCGTGTCTGCGTGGGTTTCCTCCGGGTGCTCTGGTTTCCTCCCACATTCCAAAGACGTACGGGTTAGGAAGTTGTGGGCATGCTATGTTGGCGCCGGAAGCGTGACGACTCTTGCGGGCTGCCCCCCAGAACACTCTACACAAAAGATGCATTTTACTGTGTGTTTCAATGTACATGTGACTAATAAAGATATCTTATCTTAACTTTGTTTTGTATGTCATTCATACAGATCATTTCATCACATCAGTGCATCGAGGCAGTACAAGGGAAAACAATAACAGAATGCAGAATAAAGTGTTACAGTTACAGAGAAAGTGCAGTGCAGGCAGACAATAAGGTGCAAGAGCCAAGATGGGGTAGATTGTGACGACAAGAGTTCATCTTCATTGGATACAAGGTCTGTTAGAACAAAAATAATGATGCCAGTGAGGGGCAACTTTTGTGTGCAGCTCCCCAGGGAATTATCAAATACTCCCGTCTAAAACTACTGCAGCTGAAATCTGCAGCCACAAAATTTTTTGTAACTTAAGAGTAATTTTCATGTCTGTAGTCTATAGTAATGTTTATGTCTGTAGTAATTTTTATGTCAAAACAACAATTTTCACGACATATGTCAGTGATAATAAACCTGATTCTTATCACAGCGGGATAGAAGCTGTCCTTGAGCCTGGTGGTCCGTGCTTTCAGGCTTTTGTATCTTCTGCCCGATGGAAGGGGAGAGAAGAGAGACTGTCTGGGGCGGGTGGGGTCTTTGATTATGTTGGCTGCTTTACTGAGGCAGCGAGAAGGGTAGACAGAGCATGGAGGGGAGGTTGGTTTCCATGATCTGCTGAGCTGTGTTCACAACTCTCTGCAGTTTCTTGTGGCAGAGCAGTTGTCTTACCAAACTGTGATGTAGCTGATTCTTTTCTTTCCACAGACGCTGCTTAACCCACTGAGTTCCTCCCCACAAATTTTTTGTTGTACTCTATGTCTACTCTGTGAGAGTGAAACAGCATGGACCTTTCCAGTGTTTCTGTAGCTGCATCAATTACTTATGCAGTTAAAGTAGAGGCAGTTCTTCTATTTTGTAACCTGATACTCCAGGAAAAATTACACATCCCAGCTGGGAACCATCCTTCCCTTATACCAATGTGAAGTGGATGGATCTCCTTAAAACCAGCACAGAAATAACAGACCAAATGTTACACTGTATGATTCTATGATGCTCTTCAGACACCCTTGTAGAAAGGGATGGCAGTAAAACTGATAATCCACTATTCAATTATTCAGAATTTCCAAAGGTTTAACATCTGGTTTACTGGATTATAGAACATAGAACAGTACAGCACAGCAACAGGCCCTTTGGCCCACATTGTCTGTGCTGACCATGATGCCAATTTAAACTGCACATCTGCCTCCACATGGTCGGTATCCCTCATTCCCTGCACGTTCATTTGTCTGTCTAAATGCCTCGTAAACGTTGCTATCGTATATGCTTTCACCACCACCCCTGGCAGCCCGTTCCAGGCACCCACCACTCTGTATGTATAAAACTTGCCTCACACACCTCCTTTAAACTTTCCCCCTCTCACCTTAAACCTATGCCCTCCAGTATTTGACATTTCCACCCTGGGATAAAGACCCTGACCGTCTACCCTACTCTGCTTCTCATAATTTGATGAACATCTATCAGGTCGCCCGTCAGCTTCCGACGCTCCGGAGAAAACAACCCAAGTGTGACCAACCTCTCCTTACTCTCTAATCCAGGCAACATCCTGGTGAACTTCTTCTGCACTCTCTCCAAAGCCTCCAATTCCTTCCTGTGATGCAGTGACCAGAACTGCACACAATACTCCAAATGTGGCCTAACCAAAGTTTTATACAGCTGCAACATAACTTCCCAAGTTTTACACTCAACTCCCCAATTGATTAAGGCAAGTGGCAGGAAAGAGAACGCAGAAACACGGAGGCTGGACTGGAGCACTCTTTACTGAATCACACAAAACGTGCGCGCTCGCTAAAGTAAACGAGACCCTCTCCGGCGGATGTGGCGTGCGGTCCCCGCCGGAAGGCCCGACCCGCGGTTAGTCCGCGTCGCACTCCCGCGCATGTGCCCGCGGCCGCTGATGGCGGTTTGAGTCCTGCGGGTCCAGGCCGCTACACCACCCCCCTCAGAATCGCCCATCGGGGGCGTGGGATCCCCAGTCTGTGTGTCCACCTTGGGTGGCCTGCCCCGCCAGTGCGGCGAGGGCACCTTCACGGGTCGTCCGATGTCCAAATGCGCCAGTTTGAGGCAGTCCACTGTGAAGGTCTCTTTGCGGCCCCCCCACTTCCACGACACACATAGATCCGTTGTGCCGGATCACCTTGAATGGTCCTTCGTACGGCCTCTGCAGAGGGGACTTGTGCGTGCCCCTGCGAATGAAAACGTACTCACAGTCCCGGAGATCACTAGGAACAAAAGTCGGTGTAGTGTCACGTCTGGAGGTTGGAACCAGTGCCAGGCACCCCACCTTGTCCCGCAGCTTCGTCAGCACTTCCGCCGGCGTCCCTGCTGGACCTTGGGCCTCTGGCACGAACTCGCCCGGGACTGTCAGGGGGGTGCCGTAAACCAACTCCACTGAGGAGGTGCCCAGGTCCTCCTTGGGGGCCGTGCGGATGCCCAGTAGAACCCAGGGAAATTCACCTGCCCAGTTGGGCCCTCTGAGGCGCGTCATCAGGGCTGACAAGGTGCCTGTGGAAACGGTCAACCAAATCATTGGCCTGTGGGTGGTACGCTGTGGTGTGGTGTAAACGGGTGCCCAGGAGCTGTGCCAGTGCTGTCCACAACCCTGATGTGAACTGTGCCCCTCTGTTGGAGGTGACGTCCGCAGGAAGTCCGAACCTGGCGATCCAGTTTGCGATGAGCGTCCCGGTGCAGGACTCCGTGGATGTGTCTGCTAGCGGCACAGCCTCCGGCCATCTGGTGAACCTGTCGACCATGGTGAAGGTATACCTGGTGCCCCGGGAGACGGGCAGGGGGCCGACGATGTCCACGTTGATGTGCTGAAACCTGCCGAGCTTCGGTTGGAACTGTTGGAGGGGAGCCTTCACATGCCGCTAGACTTTGGCGGTCTGGCAGTGTACACAGGTCCTGGCCCAGTGTCCAACCTGCTTGCGCAGGCCGTGCCAGATGAATTTGTCTGAGACCAATCTGATGGATGCCCGGATGGATGGGTGGGCCAGGCCGTGTAGCGTGTTGAAAACCCGCCGCCTCCATGCTGGTGGCACCACAGGCCGAGGTCTGCCAGTCGACGTGTTGCACAGGAGCCGAACCGCTGTAGGGCCGACGGGGACGTCCTCCAGCCGGAGTCCCAAAACGGCAGTGCTATAGGCCGGGATCTCGCTGCCAGCTTGTTGTGCCTGCGCCGGCGCCGTGTAGTCGACCCCTGGGGCTGAGGTGGTCACTGAGTGGATGTGGGGACGAGACAGCGTGTCGGCGACCACGTTGTTCTTCCGCACGATGTGGCAGATGTTGGTGGTAAACTCCGAGATAAAGGAGAGGTGCCTCTGCTGCCGAGCCGACCATGGGTCCAATACCTTTGCGAGGGTGAAGGTAAGGGGCTTGTGGTCCGTATACGCGGTGAAATCCCTTCCTTCGAGGAGATACCGGAAGTGCCGGATGGCTAGGTAGACCGCTAGCAACTCCCTGTCGAAAGAGCTGTACTTCACCTCCGGCGGTCGCAGGTGTTGGCTGAAAAAGGTGAGCGGTCGCCACTGGCCCTCGACGAGCTGCTCCAGGACTCCACCGACCACCGTGTCAGAAGCGCCGTGGGTGCATCGACTCTCGGGTGTACTAAGAGAGCCGCCTTCGCCAACACCTCTGTGGTCCGCTCGAAGGCTTCTGTGGACTCTTGCATCCCATTCCACCTCCTTGGCCTTGCTGGCCATCAGACCGAACAGCTGGCACGAACCGGTGGTAGAAATTCACCATCCCCACGAACTCTTGCAGGCCCTTGACCATGCTCAGTTTGGGAAACTGGCGGATGGCCTGAACCTTGTCCGGCAGAGGGCCAGCTCCATGCTGGTTGACCCTGTGGCCCAAGAAGTCGAGCTCCGGCAGCCCGAACTGGCACTTTGCCGGGTTGATTGCCAGTCCGTGGTCGCTCAGGCGCTGGCAGAGCTGGCGCAAATGTGCCACGTGCTCCTTGCGTGACTTGCTGGCCACCAGGATGTCATCTAGGTAGATGAAGACGAAATCCAGGCCTCGCCCAACCGAGTCCATTAGACTCTGGAAAGTCTGAGCGGCGTTCTTGAGGCCGAAGGGCATCCTTAGGAATTCAAACAGCCCAAAAGGGGTGATGAGGGCTGTCTTGGGCACATCGTCGGGGTGCACGGGGATCTGATGATAACCTCGGACCAGGTCGATTTTTGAAAAGATGGTCACCCTGTGGAGGTTGGCTGTGAAGTCCTGGATGTGGGGCACCGGATATCTGTTGGCGGTTGTGGCGTCGTTAAGTCTCCTGTAGTCCCTGCAGGGCCTGAAACCTCCTGCGGACTTGGGCACCATGTGCAGCGGCGATGCCCAAGGACTGTCTGAGCGGCGGATGATCCCCATCTCCTCCATTTTCTGGAACTCCTTCTTGGCAAGACGAAGCTTGTCGGGTGGCAGCCTACGGGCCCGGGCGTGCAGCGTTAGTCCTTGTGTGGGAATGTGGTGCTGTACGCCGTGCTTGGGGTCGGTGGTGGAGATCTGTGGGGTGATGATGGAGGGGAAATCCGCCAGCACCCTGGCGAACTCATCACCCGAGAGCGTGACGAAGTCCAGGTGAAGGGCCGGGAACTGGGCTTCCCTGAGCTGGAAGGTTTGGAAAGTCTCGGCGTGGACCAAACGCCGTTTGGCGGTTGGCCCATAGGAATCCGCCCCTAGTAATGGCCGCGAGGGTCCAGGTAAAACAGCTGGGGCTGAAACGCAGCGGGATGGTACGCGAGCCATACGTCCGGATGGTGGTGCTGTTCGCGGTGGTGAGGTCGGGGCCTGGGGCTTCGGTACGGGTGTCCATGTTTGAGGGGGGAAGGACGCTGATCTCGGCCCCGGTGTCCACCAGGAAACGTCGCCTGGAGTGTCGGTCCCAGAAGAACAGGAGGCTGTCGCGATGGCCAGCCGTTGAAGCCACTAGCGACGGCCGGCCCCAACGTTTCCCAGGAAGGCACACGGTGGACGGCAGCGGCGCATGTTTGACCCCCACTTCTGATGGTAAAAGCACCACTGGTCCGAACCCTCATCTTTGTCCCCCATGCGTCTCGATGGTTTCGGTTGTGGGGTCTTGGCCTTAGGTCTGCGCGGTCGTGGTTAGGTAGATGGAAGCCACTCCCCGCTGCTTACTCTGCCACAAAATGTCCGCCCTGGCTGCGAGGCTGCGCGGGTCACTGAGATCTTCACCCGCGAGGAGGAGGCGAATGTCATCTGGCAGTTGCTCAAGGAACAGCTGCTCGAAAAGGAGGCAGGGTTTATGGCTATCCATGAGCGCCAGCATGTCGTCCATCAGCTCGGATGGCTTGCAGTCGCCCAGGCCGTCCATGTGCAGGAGTCGCGCGGCTCATTCATAGCGGGAGAGTCCGAAAGTGTGGTGGAGGAGTGCCTTGATTTTAATGTACCTGTCCTCCGTAGTTAGATGGTGCAGGAAGTCAATAATCCGCGCTGCCATGTCCTGGTCGAGCGCGCTGACCACGTAGTAATACCGCGTGGCGTTGGCTGTAATGCCTCTGATGCTGAACTGGGCCTCAGCCTGCTCGAACCAAACATGGGGCTGAGCGGCCCAGAAAGTCGGGAGCTTGAGCGAGACTGCGTTGTGCGAGTCATTGGGATTCATGTCGTGGGTTCCAGATGCCGTCTGGGAGCGTCGGGGTCACCAAATGTTGCCGTACGCGGCGCGTGGCAGGAAAGAAAATGCAGAAACACAGAGGCTGGACTGGAGCACTCTTTACTGAATCATACAAAACGCGCGTGCTCGCTAAAGTAACCAAGAGCCTCTCCGGCGGACGTGGCGTGCGATCCCCGCTGGAAGGCCCGCTCTGTGGTTAGTCTGCGTCATGCTCCCGCGCATGCACCCGCGGCCGCCGATGGCGGTTCGAGTCCTGCAGGTCCAGGCCGCTACAAGTTTCCCTTTAAACTCACCAGGGTCCTGTTTCCTGTTTATCCTTTGAATTGATTGGGAACCTGTTTCTAGCCATTTGTTTAAACTTACTGAGTTTACTGGAAAAGCTATTATACGACCATGTAACATCTAAAAAAATGTGAATTAAAAGTGGATTGCTGTGTTAGTAGGAATAACATCCGATAGTCTGGAAAGTCTACCAGACTGTCACCGCCAAGCACGCTGGATTAGTGGATTTTTACTTGCAATTTGTTTTAGACTCCATGCTCTGATACATGGTTGCCCTGAAACTGCACCTCCCTGTGAAATTACGGACATGTTTGCAAGTGGAATGAGGAAATTAAAAATGGAAAAGGAAAGTATATCCCATCCAGATGTATCACAGCTTGGTATGGAAACTGCTCTGCCCAAGACTGTAAGAAATTGAAGAGAGTTGTGAACACAGCCCAGTCCTTCACGCAAACCTGTCTCCCCTCCACTGACTCCATGTTCGCTTTCCACTGCCTCGGGAAAGCACCCAACATAATCAAGGCCCCCTCCCACCCCGGTCATTCTCTCTTCTCCCCCCTCCCATCGAGCAGAAGATACAAAAGCTTGAAAGCACGTACCACCAGGCTCAAGGACAGCTTCTATCCCGCTGTTAGAAGACTCTCGAACAGACCTCTTACATGATAAAGATGAACTCTCAATCTACCTCGTCATGGCCCTTGCACTTTATTTGTCTGCCTCTTCTGCACTTTCTCTGTAAATGTAACACTATATTCTACATTTTAGTTTCCTTTTGTATTCCCTCGATTTACCTATGCATGGAATGATCTTTCTCCATGGACCACAATCAAAAGTTTTTCATTGTATCTCAGTACATGTGAGAATGATAAACCAATACCAATTACCAATGCAGGAACACAAGGAACAAATAAGAAAATTTATCATGAAGTAAGTGGCCAAGGAAAAGAATAAACTCAGAACGAAATTTCTTTTATCGCATAACACCCTTGTTGACCAGCATTCAATTTGATCGTTCAAATAAACAAAGGGATTTGAATTTTAATGAAATACAGAAGAACCAGGGGTAGAAGAGGATGCTTTTTACATACGGAAAATCCTAACGATCTGCACTGCTTGAAGGACTGAGTCATAAAGTCATAGAGCTACACAGCATGGAAACAGGCCCTTCAGCCCAACTTGTCCATGCTGACCAAGATGACTAATTGAGTTGGTCCCATTTGCCTGTGTTTGGCCCACGTCCCTCTAAACCTTTCCTATCCGTGTACCTGTCTAAATGTCTTTTAAATGTCATAATTGTACCAGCCTCTAACACTTCCTCTGGCAATTTGTTCCATACACCCACCACCCTCTGTATGAAGATGTTTCCCCTCAGGTCTTCTTTAACTTTACCCCCACTTGCTTTCGATCTATGTCCCTCAGTTTTGGGCTCCTCTACTCTGGGGAAAAAGACCATGGCTATTGACCTTATCTATGCCCCTCCTGATATTATAAACCTCTGTAAGGTCACCTCTCAGCCTCCTACGCTACAGGGGAAGGAAGCCTCAAACCTATCCATCCTCTCCTTGTAACTCAAACCCTCCAGTCCCGCTTACGTCCTCGTAAGTTCTGACTGAGTAGCAGACCCAAATATAAAGGTAAAATGGGAATTTGCTGAATGTGTAAACATAAAATATTTTGGGGCAACGAGGAATCCATGAGTGTGTAAGAATTGTAGCCCACTGCTTCTCAGCCTCTTGGCCTCTCTATGATCAGTGCCATCCTGCAATTGGCAACAAATTTCCCAATTCTAGTGCACAACGTTGGTTTCTATTAAGCTCACTACTTCCCCATGAAGAAGCTTCTGGTATTGGTATTGGTATTGGTTTATTATTGTCACTTGTACTGAGGTACAGGGAAAAACTTGTCTTACAAACCGATCGTACAGGTCAATTCATTACACAGTGCAGTTATATTGGGTGAGTACAGAGTACGTTGATGTAGTACAGGTAAAAACAATAACAGTACAGAGTAAAGTGTCACAGCTACAGAGAAAGTGCAGCGCAATAAGGTGCAAGGTCACAACAAAGTAGATTGTGAGGTCATAGTCCATCTCATTGTATAAGGGAACCGTTCAATAGTCTTATCACAGTGGGGTAGAAGCTGTCCTGAAGTCTGGTGGTACGTGCCCTCAGGCACCTGTATCTTCTACCCGATGGAAGAGGAGAGAAGAGAGAATGACCCGGGTGGGTGGGATCTTTGATTATGCTGGCAGCTTCGCCAAGACAATGAGAGGTAAAGACAGAGTCCAAAGTGGCAACAAATTTCCCAATTTTCTAGTGCACACTTTCCACAAGGTTGGTTTCTATTAAGGTCACTACTTCCCCATGAGAAAGCTTTTCTTCTTTGCTTGAATTTTGTCCTTTATCTTCATCACCAACGCCTCTCCTAACAAGTCCTAGCTGATAGCTTCACACTGCTGGGATTGTCCACCTCCGTCGTCTCTTCCCCTGTTAGTGCTTGTCAATACCACCAGACTGGCATCACCTAGTTAGCATTCCTTGATTTGTTTGCTGTACAACTGTAAATCTTGCTTGAGGGTGGTGCATCTAGTAGAGCCACTGCTTCACAGCTCCAGCGACCCAGATTCAATCTTGACCTCAGTGCGTTGTCTGTGTGGAGTTTGCATGTCCTCCCTGTGACCGTGTGGTTTCCCCCAGATGCTCCAGTTTCCTCCCACGTCCCAAAGACCTGCAGGTTGGCAGGTTAATCGGCTGCTGTAAATTGCCCCTAGTGTATTGGTGAGGGGTAGAATCTGGGGGGAGTTTATGGGAATGTGGAGAGTCATAGAGTCATAGAGCAATACAGCACCAATACAGGCCATTTGGCCCAACCAGTCCATGCCGACCATGGTGCCCACCCAGCTAGTCCCAATTTCCCGTGTTTGGCCCATATCCCTCTAAGCCCCGCCCTCCATGTACCTATCCAAGTGCTTCTTGTGATACTTTTGTACCTGTCTCAACCACTTCCTCTGGCAGCTCGTTCCATATACTCACCACCCTCTGCATGAAAAAGTTGCCCCTCAGGACGCTTTTAAATCTTTTCCCTCTCACCCTAAACCTATGCCCCCTAGTTTTGGATCCCCTACCCTGGGGAAAAGACTGTTACCGTCCACTTTATCGATGCCTCTCATAATTTTATACACTTCTATAAGGTCGCCCCTCATTCTCCTACGTTCCAAGGAATACAGACCTAGCCTGGCCAACCTTTCCCTATAACTCAGGCCCTCGAGTCCTGGCAACATCCTCGTAAATCTCCTCTGTGCTCTTTCCAGTTTAACCACATCTTTCTTATCACAGTGTGACCAAAACTGTCCACAGTACTCCAAGTGCAGCCTCACCAACGACTTATACAACTGCAATATAATGTCCCAACTCCTGTACTCAGTGCCCTGACTGATGAAGGCCAGTGTGCTAAGCACCTTTTTTACCACCCTGTTTACCTGTGACGCCACCTTCAACAAGCTATACACTTGTACTCCTAAGTCCCTCTGAGAGATTATGTTACCAGGAAAATAAGTGGGAGAATGGGATTGCCAGCATGGACTCAATGGGACAAACTTGTCTCCTTCTAAGGCATAAGGAAATATGGGAATTACATTGTGCACCGTGAATCTTTCACCTAGAAATATAGAGCTTCTTCCTCTCAGGGATCAGGACCAATTAATTCAGATGTATTCCCTCTTTAAATGGATTCAAGACATATTCAGTGCGTTTGCTGTGAGCATCATACATTACTGACCTTGGTCAATGTTTACACAGATGCATCAATTGTTTATGTCTGTGCAGTAGGATCCCCCCTACCTTGTAACCTAATCAACTGTGAACAAATCCACAAACCAGCTGAAATCTGCCCTCCCCTTGTGCCAGTTGTGGGAACCCAGGCATTTTATCTCAGCTATAATACTGAGGCTAACTGCAACCAATCAGGTTGTGGTCAACAAAATGACAGATCTTGCTGTCTCTGAGTTACGCGGCGGACTTGATATTGGATCACCTTGGTCTGATGTTACTGGTTAAAATAGCTGCTATGACCATCGAGTTTCTCCACACAGTTGTACGTTAAATTGCAGGCTGTTTGGCCTCAGCGCCACCCTGCCTTGATGTAGCAGCTTTAAAGCGGGAAAGGACATGAGAATTGCCTAAAAGCAGAGAGTCACAGACTAATACAGCACAGAAACAGGCCATGCTGAGCAAGATGTCCATCTACGCTTGTCACATTGACCTGCTTGCTCATACAGTATAACTAACGTCAGTCTCAATGGAGACCGACTGATTGACCAGAGGACGTTCCTCTCCCATAAATCAACGTCGAATTGAATTAAGCATCAAAGTGTTCTACTGGTAAACAGCTTGAGCCACCTGCTCATGTAGTCTCTGCTTGGTGGGATAAGGAGTTACTGAGCTTTGAAATTTCAAGGGCACAAGGAAACAGGGTAAGGCTCGTGTGAAGATGTAAGGCTGCACACAGCGGCCTCGGCTTGACCAATGGTAGCGTGAGCTGGTCAAGCGTACCCAAATATGGGTATGCCTGTGCAGTAGGTGGACACCCACTGGAGAACAATGTATTTAAGTTTGTTAGCACCCTGTATGCCTTGAGTCGGGCCACGTGCAGGGAAGAGCAGCACTGACTGTTTGCTCCTCCATGTACCCCCTACTCCCGCTAGCGTGAAACAATAAAGAACTTCTTGTACGCCTTTTGGTTCTGTTTGTGCTTGCTTTATTACAGCGCGGGTCGACTTTCACAAGAGCAGAACCCAATGAGCCAAAGAACCTGGTCCCCTATCCTGCTGCTCTGTGGTTCTATCATCATCAGTCAATGAGGAAATAAACTTTCCCACACATCCCCTTTGTAATTTTTGTCCAAGATTTTAAACCTGTGCCCTGTGGTTCTCGAACAACCTGCTAAGGGGCACCTCTCCCCTCAACTTCCCCTCTCCAAGTTGTTCTCAGCTTGTACAACACTGCTGAATCTCTCAAACTTGTCTGCTCCGAGAAGAACAGCCCCAGCCTCTCCTGCCTAGAACTGGAGCTGAAATCTCTCACCCCTGGAACCATTCCACAGTGCAGTGCATCACGGAAACCAGCCTCCCCTCCATGGACTCTGTCTACACTTCTCGCTGCCTCGGTAAAGCAGCCAGCATAGTCAAAGACCCCACCCACCCCGGACGTTCTCTCTTCTCCCCCACTCCCATCAGGCAGAAGATACAAAAGCCTGAAAGCACGTACCACCAGACTCAAGGACAGCTTCTATCCCGCTGTTGTAAGAATTTTGAATGGTTCCCTAGTACAATAAGATGGACTTCTGACCTCACAATCTACCTTGTTATGGCCATGGACGTTATTGTCTGCCTGCACTGCACTTTCTCTGTAACTCCGACACCTTATTCTGCATTTTGTAATTGTTTTTACCCTGTACTACCTCAATGCACTGTGTAATGAATTGATCTGTACGAACGGTATGCATCTTCACTGTACCTCAGTGCATGTGACAATAATAAACCAATTCCAGTTCCAGTAACATTAACCTCCCAACCTGGCATGTCTTTGGGATGAAACCAGAGCACCCGTAGGGAACCCACATGGTCTCAGGAAGAATGTGTCATCACCACACAAACACCACCCAAGGTCAGGATTGAACCCAGGTCTCTGGCGCTGTGAGGCGGCGACTCTACTCGCTGTGCCACTGTGCTGCTCACTGTAATGTCTCTTTGGAATGATAACAGTGCAAGGCTGCTGAGTGTCAGCCTGGATTATGCATTAGAGATGGAGACAAGAGCATTGCCATGATACAGTCATTCTGTTTTGGTCCGATAATGATGTCTGTTAATTGGACGCTATATTTACCTAGTGATGAAAATCAAATTAACAGTTGGAGGTGGTCTCCTTTGAAGTATCATAAAGATGTAATTTGCTTTCTTTTATTTTTAACTTTTTTCCTTTGTCTTTTCTGGATTCAAATTAAAGCCTTGCTCTCCCTCCTCTAGACCAACTCATCCCCACCCAATAGCACCCTGACTCTCAACAATACTCACTGTGATACTTAGCAAGATAGGCAGCATTTCAGAGAGTCATAGATTCAGAGAGTTATACAGCATGGAAACAGGCCCTTCAGCCCAATTCATCCATGCTGACCATGATGCCCATCTAAGCTAGTCTCGTTGGCCCACGTTTGCCCATATCCCCCTAAACCTTTCCTATCCATGTACCTGTCCAAGTGACTTTTAAACATTGTAATTTTACCCAGCTCTACCACTTCCCCTGGCAGCTCGTTCCATATACCCACAACCTTCTGCGTGAAGAAGTTGCCCCTCAGGTCCCCTTTAAATCTTTCCCCTCTCACCTTAATCCTATGCCGCTGAGTTATTGATTCTTTCTCTGGGAAAAGGACTGTGTGCTTTCACTCGATCTATGCCCCTTGTGGTTTTATACACCTCTTTCAAGTCACCCCTCAGTCTCTGATGCTCCAAGGAATAAAGTCCTAGCCTGCCCGACCTCTCCCTATAACTCAGGCCCTCGAGTCCTGGCAACATTCTTGTAAATCTGTGGCAGGAGAATCATAGTTCACATATTGAATGGCCATCGTCCTGAAACATACTTCTGTCTCCACAGATGCTGTCTGACCTTTTGAGAATTTGAAGAATTTTCTGCTTTTACATCAAAACTGTCCTAGTTGTCACCCACATTCCCCCTTGTAAAATTCAGGGTACTTTCGAAACAAATGAAAGTAATGAGGCCATGAAGCTAATTTTCTTGGCAGTTATACCCTGGGAATGTATGCCCGTGACAATAAACTTGAACCTGAACTTACAGTGGTTGTATTTTTTCCATAACTGGTCCTTGAGTCCTTACTGAAGTCCCAATGCACTGTGGCCTGGGTTTGGAATTCTCAGTAATAAAACCTGAGATAATCCTGGAAATTTTATACAGATTAACATCAGTTATTCATCTTCTCATGGGCTGTAGAAGGAAACGTGTTTTGAGGTGTTATAAGTGGAAGGTAAATATTTGATAAGCAATGTGGGGTGTTGGGGGGAGGCAGTCGATTTAGACAAAGTTACCATGGATACCACTACTGGTGGCACAGGTCCCCATGTTACAGAGAGTGATCTTTGTCACATTTCTATTAACGTTGGTGTTTTGTGCACCACCCATTCAATGTTTTGTGAAGGGTTCACATGTAATTGGCACCATGGAAACTGGCTCTTTGGTTGTGAATAAGTCAAGTTTATTGTCATGTGTACAAGTAGATACAGGTCCAATGAAAACTTGCTTGCAGCAGCATCACAGGCACGTAGGTACAGACAACACACAGAACATAAATTATACATATATTATACAAGGCAGTGAAGAGAGAGAAAGAAAAGTCAAGACGTTAATGCAAAAAAACCCCACAGTCAGAGACAAGTCCACGGCAGTGCAAGATGTGGTCTGCAGTGTTCCATTGCTGAGGTAGGGTTAGGGTTGTGCAGGTTGGTTCAAGGTCCTGATGGTTGTAGGAAAGTAGCTGTTCCTGAACCTGGTGGGGTGGGACTTCAGGCTTCTGTACCTTCTGCCCGACGGAAGCAGCGAGAAGAGGGCATGGTGGTGATCCTTGATGTGTTGGGGATCCATCTAATATTTTATGACAGATCGATATGGGCAAAAGGTGAGCTTAGACAATGGGGAGAAGGTGAAATGGATATCAAGGACAATGTGTCTCAGTGAGTGTATTGTATGTTTGGAAAAAAAAAGCTGCAACCATAAAGTTTCAAAATACCCTGGATTGTAGGAGGAGATGGGGTGAAAACTATTGCAATGTTGACGTAAAGACAAATTCTCAGCAGGTCATGCAGCATCTGTGGTGATGTTCCAATATAGACCCTTCCATGACAGCTGGTTGTGCCAGAGTTAAGAGCTGACTGGCAGTACTCACTGTGATCATGTGCAAATGCAATGTAGGATTCCCTCACGAGCATTGAGGCAACATTCGTGTAACGGCCACTGTGTTCTCCTGCACCATGTATGATCATCACCAGAGCCCTAGAAGAATGCAGTGAGAGAGGAATTGACTGATGGAAGAGGAAGCATCACTATCAACACAAAACAAAGGGCACGTAAACACCTCCATTCCTGTTTACACCACTGCATTTCTCACCTTTATTCTACCTGTCATGTCCTTTCCCTTACACTTATATTTCCCTGAGGCTCCTCTGCATCGTCCTGACATCTATCGCCACCGAGCTTTGTATCATCATGGATATATTACATTTGATTCCCATCCTCTGAGTCACTAACATAGATAGTGAACAGACACGGCCCCAACATCCAGCCCTGTTACACCCCACCAGTGACAACCTCCTCACCCCTATGCTGTTTTCTGTCAGATAATTAATCCTTCATCCCTGTTAGGATATTACCCCAATACTGTGAAATGTAATATTTTGATAAATCTTATTGAAGGGCTGGAAGTCTAGGTATACCACATCAACTGGTCTTATATTATCTACTAAACTAGTTACAACCTCATAACAGATTTATTAAACATGATTTCCTCTTCATTGATCTGTGTTGACTCTGCTTATTCTTATTATTTTTACAGATGCACCATAGAAAGCATCCTATCCGGATGCATCACAGCTTGGTGTGATAACTGCTCTGCCCAAGACCGCAAGACGTTGTGGAGAGTTGTGAACGCAGTCCGGTCCATCACGCAAACCAGCCTCTCCTCCACTGACTCTGTCTACACTTCCCGCTGCCTTAGGAAGGCAGCCAACATTATCAAGAACACCACTCCCCTGCCCCTCCCTGGTCATTCTCTCTTATCCCCTGTCCCATCAGGCAGAATATATAAAACACGTACCATCAGGCTCAAGGACAGCTTCTATCCCACTGTTATCAGACTCTTGAACAGACCTCTCATACACTAAAAGATGAACTCTTGATCTCCCAATCTACTTTGTTGTGACCCTTGCACTTTATCTGTCTGCCTGCACTACACACTCTCTGTAACTACAACACTATATTCTGCATTCTGTTTTCCTTTTTACTACTTTGATGTACTTATGTATGGAATGATCTGTCTGGATGGCATGCAAACAGAAGCTTTTCACTGTATCTCAGTAAGATAAGATTTCTTTATTAGTCACATGTACATCGAAACACACAGTGAAATGCATCATTTTGCATAGAGTGTTCCAGGGGCAGCCCGCAAGTGTTGCCACGCTTCTGGCACCGGCATAGCATGCCCACGACTTCCTAACCCATACGTCTTTGGAATGTGGGAGGAAACCGGAGCGCCCGGAGGAAACCCACGCAGACACGGGGAGGACGTACAAACTCCTCACAGACAGCGGCCGGAATTGAACCTGGGTCACTGGCGCTGTAAAGCGTTTCACTAACCGCTACATTACCGTGCCTGCCCTGCAGTACATGTGACAATAATAAACCAATTCCAATTCCAATTATCACTTCCTAAGTGCCCTGTAACCACTTCCTAAATAAGATTCCAGCTGTTCCGACATCAGAATAACTGGTTTACATTTCCCGGTTTTATCATTCTCTCCTTTCTTAAATATTTAGGTTACATTTGCTACCTTCTGAACTGTGGGAACCAGTGACCCCCTTCTCCATTATTACATCATTAAAAACCTTGGGATACAGGTCTTGGGGGTTTATCATCTTTCAGTCCCATAAACTTGTCCAATGTTATTTCTTACTAATGTTAATTCCTTTGAGCTCCACTTTCAACAGAAAAGACCAGGAGATCAATAATAGAAGCAGGAAGAGTGACATCAGAGGTAAAGGCAGATACCAGCAGTTCGGAGACGATGTTGTGGTTACAGAAAAGGGGGGTAGCAGGAAAGAGAAGGAGAGGTTGAGGCAAAAGGTCAGGCAGAGAGAAGCAGAGAATATTCACAGGAAGAGGGTAGTCCTTCATCCTCCAGGAGATCATCTCCAGTAACAACCAACAACTTGAGAAGATTGGCTCAGTTGATTCGGGGATGAAATGTTTGACTTACAGTTGAGCAGGTTCAGCCCATACTCATCGCAGTGCAGTGGAATGAGAGGTGACCGTATTGAATCAAGTAAAATTCAGAGGAGGATGGATAACATGGATGCTGAGCCAGTCTTTCCCCAGTTGGGTGTATCCAGCACCAGGAGGCATATTTTGAGAACAAGGTGTCACCTATTTCAGAGAGAGACGAGGAGAAATATCTTCTGTCAGAGGGTTGTGAATCTTTGGAATTATCTCCAACAGTGATCTGTGGAGGGGGAGTCACTGAATATATTCAAGGCAAAGAATGACAGACATTTAAACTACAGGCGACAAGGGAGAGAGCAGAAAAGTGGAGTTAAGGCCAAGATAATATTGTGATCTTATTGAATGGCAGAGCAGGTTACAGGGACTGAGTAACCAACTCCTGCTCCTGATTCTTATGACAAGGCCATCTGTACAAAGCGTTTTAATGACTGTAATCAGTTAATGCATAACCAGCGAGTCATGAGTCACTTGGACATCTTATTGAAGATCCAGCTGTATTTTGCTGGAGATGGTTTTTCCTTGATCCCAGTCAGATAAACAGGATTTGTCTGTCAGGAAGACTTTGTATAAGTGACTAAAAGGATGGATAAGCTTTCCA
Organism: Pristis pectinata; assembly: GCF_009764475.1. NCBI lineage: Eukaryota > Metazoa > Chordata > Chondrichthyes > Rhinopristiformes > Pristidae > Pristis > Pristis pectinata. Next base: position 4,046,381 of record NC_067410.1, on the reverse strand, counting down.
TAATTCTGTAAATATTGCACATAAACAACATTTTAGTCCAGGAACTTCCTGAATAATAGTCCAGCTCTTCTCTGTTCCACCTGATTGGTTGCATCACGACCTGGTACGGCAATTCCAATGCACAGGAGTGGAAGAGGCTGCAGAGAGCAGTGGACACAGCCCAGTCCATCACGGGCACAACCCTCCCCAGCACTGACAGCATCTACAGGAGGTGCTGCCTCAAGAAGGTGGCATGTATCATCAAGGATCCCCACCGTCCGGGCCATGCCCTCTTCCCTCTGCTACCGTCAGGCAGGAGGTACAGAAGCCTGAAGTCCCACACCACCAGGTTCAGGAACAGTTACTTCCCTACAACCGTCAGGTTCTTAAATCGATCTGCACAACCCTAACCCTCCCTCAACAACGGAACACTAATCCTCTTGCACTACCGGGGACTTCTCTCTGACTATGTCTTGTTTGTTTCACTAAAGTCTTGTTTTTGCGCAGCCTTCTTCTTCACTTTTATGTATAATTTATCTATAATTTATATTCTGTGTGTTGTCTGTACCTACGTGCCTGTGATGCTGCTGCAAGCAAGTTTTTCACTGTACCCGTACCTCACCGTACTTATGCACATGACAATAAACTTGACTTTATTGCAGCTGCTTTTATTTACTGCCTCCTGAGTGAAGGTGCAAATCTTGAAGTCTGGCTCAACTAATCACAAACCCCTGGGCAACCACACTCCAGCGGGGGAGTACAAATATTGACAGACTTTCTCTTTCATTATCCGTCTCTATGCATCACCCAGCAGCCACTGTCGCCTGAATCCACCCCTCTTCCTCCCCCACCTGGATCCATCTGTCCATCATCTCCCTCCTCACCTGGTTTGACCTATCGCCTGCCAGCTCTTGCCTCAGTCCTCCTCCTCTCCTCTTTCTACTGGCTACCTCCCCTCCACACTCTCAGGGTATCAACCCAAAATGTCGACTATCCTTTCCCTCCGACAGATGCTGCTAAACCTGCTGAGTTCCTCCAGCTGTTTGGTTTTTGCTCCTGATTCCAGTATCTGCAGTCTGCAGACTTTACAGTACGTAGGCTGAAGAATCTTACATTGAAACTGTACCAATTGAGTTCAATTCAAAGAAACAGCTGCCAGTGAGAATGGGGTATACAGAGTAAATTTTATTTTAGTTACTTGAGTTGATTTAAATGTATTTAATTGCTTTTAATCCTCCATCTCACAGCAGGAGGGTGTGAGGGCCCTCCACTTCTTCCTGGCACAGAGTCCCAACCAGTTGTCCGCCCCCAACACACTCATTCACCTGGCCAAACTTTCTCACATGGAACAACTTCTCCATCAACTCCATGTACTTCCTCCAGAGTCAAGGTTTAACCATGGGCACTCACATAGGCCCAAGCTCTGCCAGTCTTTCAGTGGGATATAGAATCATAGAGCAATACAGTGTCACAAACCAGCAACAAAAGAAACACACTGAGCATGATTCAGTGTTAAAAACTATTTTATTAATCACTACTTATGATAATACGTAAAATAAAAGTTAAAAAAAAATGTTAGTATGTTAGAATTCAAGAATGTTAAACCTCGAACGTTAACCCCAAAACTAAACTCTTCGTGTGTGTGTGTGACAAAGTCCAAAACTCCCAGTTCCGGAATGGTTCTTAAAGTTCAGTTCCGCAAGCCATAAGGTGAAACATGAGCAAGGGCTTCTTCAACAACCACCGTTGTCTGAAGATAAGACATAGATGTAGAAAAACATAGAGAGAGTACATACGAAATCCAAATGTTCCACGATGGAACCCAAACGACACTTCAGTGTTTACTCGGTAGTGACTTCCTCACCCCGAAAAGCATCCAAACCGTGGTCGTCCACACACAAATACCTGTTTCCTTCTACAGGTCAGCAACAAAGTGAACTCCACCGGATTACTTCCAACTTCCATACATGGATTTCAGTGGCAAACACAGTTATTGTTTCTCATCCATCGATAGAGAAAACAAGCAGGCTGGTGTCTCTCTCCCTTCTCTCTCTCTCCTTCTTCTTCTTCTTACTTCTTCAACAACGTCATTACGTCCTTTATCTTCTATTGACGTAAGCACGCCCCACACACACATACACACACACTCTCTATCTTAAAGGGACTTTCACTGAGTCCGTAACACCTCCCACCTAAAAAAAAAATTTTCCCAAGAAAATTTTAACCGCGCATACAGTTAGTAATGTTAATAATTATCATGCTACACAACTACAGACTATCAGATTAGTACAGATACATGTTTCCCATTTAACATCGGGAAAGACAATCAGCAATCACATTATCTTTGCCTTTAATGTGAGTTATCATGAGATCAAACTCTTGCAAAATTAAACTCCAGTTTAACAGCCTTCTGTTCTTGTTTTTGACTCGGCTCAGAAACACCAATGGGTTATGATCTGTATATACAGTCAATGGTTTCTGAGCGGTGCAAACATATACACTGAAATGTTGCAAGGCTAAAACAAGTGACAGTAATTCTTTCTCTATGGTGGAATAATTCTTTTGATGCTCATTAAATTTCTTTGTAAAGTAAGCTACAGGATGGTCAATATCATCAAGGTCACCCTTCTGCAACAACACAGCTCCTGCAGCTTCATCACTGGCATCTACTGCTAATGAAAATGGCTTTTCAAAGTCAGGTGTTTTGAGCACAGGATGGTAGCATAAAATGGCTTTCAGCTTCTCAAATGCTTCTTGACAAGAATCTGTCCAAACAAACTTTACTCCCTTCTTCAGAAGATTAGTTAGGGGAAGAGCAATATCAGCAAAATTTTTACAAAATTTTCGATAATATCCAACCATTCCCAAAAATCTTCTAACAGTCCTCGTACCTGTGGGAATAGGGAACTCAGATATTGCTTGAACTTTTGCCTGAACAGGAGCTTGCTTGCCTTGACCTACAACATAACCAAGATACGTCACAGTGGCATGGCCAAATTCACTTTTAGCCAAGTTAACTGTAAGGTTAGCCTTGGAAAGTCTTTCAAACAACCTTTCTAACGCAGAGATGTGATCTTCCCAAGTATCATTCCCAGTCACTAAGTCGTCAATGTAGGCATCTGTATGTTTTAACCTATGAATCACTGAATTAATCATTCTTTGAAATGTTGCCGGAGCATTTTTCATTCCAAATGGCAAAACATTGTATTCATACAATCCAGAAGGGGTTACAAAGGCTGAAATTTCCCTTCCTCTATCTGTTAATGGAACACACCAGTACCCTTTTAATAGGTCAATCTTTGTAAGAAATTTTGCCTTTCCCACTCTGTCTATGCAATCATCCACCCTAGGAATAGGGTAAGCATCTGACTTTGTTACAGCATTCACTTTCCTGTAATCTGTGCAAAATCTAACAGTTCCATCAGGTTTAGGTACAATAACACAGGGCGAACTCCAATTTGAAGTAGAATGTCTAATAATATCATTTTCCAACATGTATTTTATTTCCTGATCAACAAGTTTACTTTTTTCTACATTCATTCGATATGGGTGTTGTTTGATTGGTTTTGCATCCCCAACATCAACATCATGGGTAATTATCGATGTTCTGTTTGGAACATCTGGGAACAGATTTTTAAATTTTAAAATTAATTCTCTCATCTGTTGTTTTTGTGAAACTTGTAAATGGTCCAACTTCGTTTCAAGGTTCTCCAGGATATTTTGGTTTTTTAGTTTCGATGGAACAATATTTGGTCTAAATTGGCCTTCCTCAACATCAACATCAGGCATTCTAGAAACAACCTTTACATCATCCACCAAGGCCACCACTGAATCCCTCTCATAATAAGGTTTTAGCATGTTTACATGACAGAGTTGTGTTTTCTTGCGTCTATCTGGTGTTTTGATTATATATGTTAGATCAGTCACTCGAGATTCAACAACATAGGGGCCAGAAAAACGAAATTGCAAGGGATTATTTTGGCTAGGGAAAAATACCAACACCTTTTGCCCCACTGCGAATGCCCTAGGCCGAGCACGTCTATCAAAATATGTCTTCATTCTTATCTGGCTAGTTTTCAAATTCTCTCTCGCTAGCTGGCAGACTCTCTCCAACCGAGTTTTAAATTTTTGGACATAGTCCAACAGACTCAAGTGAACTTCCTCATTAACCCATTGCTCTCTTAACAACTCCAAAGGTCCTCTCACCCTATGTCCAAACACAAGCTCAAACGGACTAAATCCTATTGACTCCTGGATTGATTCTCTTACGGCAAACAAAAGTAAGTGGATACCTTCGTCCCAATCCTTGGTGTTTTCAAAGCAATAAGTCTTCAGCATATTTTTGAGAGTAGAATGAAATCTCTCCAGAGCTCCTTGAGATTCTGGGTGATATGCAGATGATACAATCTGCTTTGCTCCCAGCTCATAGACTATTTGTTTAAAAATTTTTGACATAAAATTACTACTTTGATCAGATTGGATTTCTTTTGGCAAACCAAACAAGGTAAAAAATTTTACAAGAGCATTTGACACCGTCTTGGCCTTAATATTTCTAAGGGGTATTGCCTCTGGAAATCTAGAAGTGGCACACATGATGGTTAACAAATACTGATTTCCAGTCTTAGACTTTGGTAAGGGGCCAATACAGTCCACAATCACCTTCGAAAAGGGCTCCCCAAAAGCAGGAATTGTTTTCAAAGGAGCCACAGGGGGTTTTTGATTTGGTTTACCTACCATCTGACGTGTGGCAGGTTCGACAAAACATCACCACATCTTTTCTCAAACCAGGCCAATAGAATTGTTTCAAGATCTTCCCTACAGTTTTATTCACACCAAAATGACCACCCAAAGGCATACTGTGGGCCAGGTTTAAAATCTCATCCCTATAAACTTTTGGAACAACAACCTGATGAATAACTTCCCATTCCTCAGTAACAGGAACATGAGGAGGTCTCCATTTCCTCATTAACACTCCATTTTTGACATAGTATCCAATTGGCACTTTCTCAATCTCCTCACATGAGAGTGCTTTTTCTTTCAATTCTGTCAACTCAGGGTCCTTTGTCTGTTCCACCATAAAATCCTTCCTCGACAAAGACAAATCTTTAAATGCAGGCTCACTATAAGGATGTTGATCCTCCAGTGAAGACAGAAAAGTCTCAGATAAGGCATCATAATTTTCTTCCTGTTTAGGACTGTCACAAGGAACCACATCAGACTGCACCGGACTGTCTGTCTTGGCTAATTCTTTAGCTCTAGCTCGAGTCACCGCACATGATGGGTAAACATCTGGATCATTCTCAGACTCATCAATCCTTGGTTTGGTTGTTAACCGTACCACAGGAACAATTTCTCCATCTGCAAGGTCATTTCCCAATAACAAAGAAACTCCTTCCACTGGCAAACTAGGTCTTATCCCTATCTCGACTGGTCCTTCTACGAACTTTGACTTTAAAATCACCCTGTGTAAAGGGACAGACATGGTCTCACCTGTAACGCCTCGTACTAGATTTACTTCACCAGTGTCACTTTCTTCACCAAAATTTAAAACACTGTCCAGCAAGAGAGATTGACTAGCCCCAGTATCTCTAAGAATTTTCACTGGCACCTGGGGTGACTCATCATTCAGTGAA